>NC_089522.1:22431510-23171510 GCF_963924715.1 Thunnus thynnus
ATGCCCAGGACAGGTCACTAGGTGCCCACAAACATATCTTTGGGCAGCTTAGAGTCTCCTCCGCACCTGACTTGCATATGTGTTTGGAATGTGAGAGGAAACCAGAGCAAACCCACACAAACTCTGAGAGAACGAGCAAAAACTCCACCCAGAAAAGGCCAAGGAGCAAACCTGGATCCTCCTAGCTGTGTGTGAACTACCCACTTGTTGTTGGTAGGGCTGAAATGTTTTGATGATACTTCCAATACGATACCTGCAGTACACGCACAAGAAAAATACTTTTGAGGAAACGTGTTACTCATGGTTAAATATGTCTTGTTTTTCATGTTCTTTAAACACAAGCAGCCATGTAAAAACTTTGCCTCAATAAAAATACAGTCTAAAACTGGCAATTTATGATTTAAAGCTGCTCTATGTAACTTTTGCTTTTTCTCTTGAGTTTTCTGCATTAAGGGCCTTATCATTGGGTGATCTGACTGAATGAAATGGGACCACAAGCAGGAGACAACAAAGATGTCCCAATTCAATGCTGAGGCAAAATGCAAAGACATTTGAGCAGCATTAAAAATGATACAGTGAATAATAAAGGTCCCTGCTCAGGTATGGTACTTTTTTTTTTGACCCTTGAACCCTTGAAATGTTTGTGACCTGCTTAAAACAAATGCAACTGTAGCACAATTAGAGAAGAGTCATTCAGTCAGTGAGCTGAGTCAACAATATCTTCCTATAGTTTGCAAGCGTTAGCCACCATAAACTAGCATATCACATAAGGCCGCAGCTTTTGAATGAAGCAAGGGCGTGTCTTATTTCTTATGGATTCAACTTTTTTCAAATGAAACTTTAAATGTTTCATTTAATGACGATTTTGTTATTTCTTCTTTCAAAAGTCACAGTCTCACTTTAAATCAGTAGATATCTGATTTAGAGAATAAGTTAATCAGCCTGCGATTTGGACCAGACATTCACTGCCAACTTTCAGTAATTGACATTTTTGATACATCTGCACCAAAACAGTATTCAGGTTTGAGACTTAGCCCTAGTTGTGGGAAAAGATCATATCTGAGCTGCTTGCGCTTTGTGTTAAAAGCATTTAGTTGTTTTGAATAATGTTTTCATGCAACAAAACTAATCTCAGACATAATCTCCTCTAGTTGAGCCTTAATTTTCCATGTGTCTGGACAGACAGATTGTTTCTATCTGGATTGGAATTCCTTCATGATGTATGAACAGGAGAAAAGAGAAAAGCCTCTCAGACATCACTTGCCACTGATGATCTTTGATCAATCCCATAGGATCCCACAGGCAACACATCTGCTCCAGCTTTGCTGCCAGGATGTGATGAGCAGAGGCAGCATATCCTTTAATTACTCTCATTTCAACTCTATTTATATATCGGCTGCCAGATCCTTCTTATGTGCTGAAATTCTTTGTTCCTGAGAATTTACAGGAAAAATGTGTTTCTTTTTTCCCTCCTATACAAAGTCCTCTGTGTTCACAAAACTATCCGGGGCCACTACATCTCATTTAGTATGCTGTTGTATCAAACTATGACATCAGCCCGTTCTAATTGCTTCCAGACCAGGCCAGGGCTGAGTTTTCTTTTTTATTTTCCGTTTCTTAGCACAGGTCTCAGTCGCTCAGCATCCAGCAAAAGCAGATAATGAGTAACCGTGCATGATGTCATGTAGACACAGCACACAGCGCCAAAATCTTGTGACCAAGTTTCCAGGAAGCTATCACTTTCCTCTGTCGTTTCCTTTTGCTGTCTTTTCCTCTACTCTGTCTTTTTTCACTCTCTTTGAAATGGGAAAGTTTTTTTTGTTCTCCTGATAATATTCAGGTACTACATCTGTGGGAATCCACCTGATAAAGGCATTTGTGTGAAGCTGACCCTCGGATGCCTCTTTGGCCTTTCCCCAAGTGTAATGTATCTTAACTTTTCTTACTCTAAAACTAGAAGGAAGAGGAAAAGAAGTGAGGGCATTGAAACTGGGGAGGAGGGGGGGGGGGGATGATAGAGTAGGAGCTGAAACGCAGAGAGACCATATGTATTGAGTTGAAGAAATGGCGTTTTATGAGCAGAGAGTGGGCCTCTGCTTGGAATTCTCAATGACATCATTCTGGAGCAGGCAGGACTCGGGAGATGGAGTGGGCCTTCACCAGACGGGATGACTAGACTGGATCGTAATACTAGAAGAGAAAGAGAAAGATGCGGAGGCAGGCAGAAAGAGAGCGAAAATAACACACGCTTACCAAGTGTATTGAAGTTTGTACAAACTTTTACAGCTCAGCTTTACCTTGAATTCATCTAATTGGATAATTTTAGCAGAACTCTCCGTGATACTTAAGCTAATACTGCCCTTGAGCGTCATGATGAAACAATTATGACAGGCTTGGGGTTTATAAGCATCACATGCCTGCCTTCAAAATGAGACCGTGATATTACTTCATATCTCATTCCCAAACAAATAACCTCTAATTAGCCACTCCATGTGGTCCACCAGGAAAACAAATCCTGCACTGCGGCTAATATCTAATACCATGCACACATTTCAAAGCCCGCATGCCTGCCCCTGTCTGTGCTTCTGTAACAAAATGATTGAATAACTAGGGTGCCAGTTTTATTATGGGGACATCTTAAAGGGGTTTTGTTCCCAATTCACATTTCAGTAAGAGCGGAGAGATTGCGTGATAGGTGAGATCTGTAAGTTGAGTCTGCAGCTCCACAAGGCATTAGCAGCTGTAGTCGCCAGCGTGCAAGGCCAAGGTCTCAAACTGAAATAGACCGGTCGGCCAGTTAGTCTCTGTCTGCCTTTTTGCACATCATTCTGCCTGAGTCACACTTTGCGAGTGCCGTGCTGCCTGACACGTTAAGATTTGCATACTTTTCCTTCTACTAACTGTTTTGTTTGCTCTGTCTCTCGTTATGCATCTGATGTTTGAAGTTTCAGATGAAAACAGTCAGGAGAAGGTGATCATTTAAGGCTTGTAATTAGAGGACATCCACATCTCCCTTCAGAGACAAGTGTGTGTGTGTGTGTGTGTGTGTGTGTGTGCAGATGATTGGTGTCCCTGTAAACTTGCTCCATGTGGGAGCTATTCTCCTCTGTTTCCTGTGCCTGTTGTCATTAGATAGAAAATACCTTTGACTTGGGGGCAGTTTACCCCAACCCCCTTCTCTCAGAGGAGTGATTAGTCTCTGGCCCGTCTTAACAACGCTGAAGTCCAGAGACGAGGCACCGTCAGTTAGGGGGTCTGCTGGATGGAAATTCTGGTGAGGTTTGCTTTGATGTATGGTGCAATATGGGTGGCAGAATGAAATTAAACAACGCTGATTTGAGGGAGGTGGAAAATAGAAGGGCTAGAGGTGGACAACTGCTACTCCACTGTGATTTTTTTTTTTTTTTTTTTTTTGATGTTTTATTTTTTGCAGCTGAAAGACACTAAATCCTCTCTGGTTCTTTTCTTAGTTCACATCTTAACAGTCACTTCTCAGCCCTGAAAGGCTCTATTAATAGAGGTGCTCTCTTGTATTTGCCATCTCTCCCCACTTAGTTCTTTTCCTTCTGTGCAAAAAAAGGCTAACAAAAGGTACCTCTGACATTCAAACACTCCCAAACCTTCAACATTATCTCTTTCTTCAAGCCAGCGTCTCCTCACGCTTTGTCCCCTCACCTATTTCTCTATTCAGTTCCATTCCTGTTTATCTACAATACCTTTATACACCTAACTGGATCAAACTGTCACTCTCTCCCACCCTCCTCCCTGCGCTTTTAGCTACTTGTTTTATCTCTCATTTCCAATCCTCACTAGTCTGTAGCTCTCCTTTTCATGTTTTCGCATTCTCTGATAACACGCCCGAAAAACGTGACTTTCTTTTCTACATCTCCTGCTCCGGGGTCATTCGTGCGTCCTTCTCCTTGCAAGATTAATGTTGTGCAAGTGGTATTTCGTCCCCTTCTCTCTATTTCTACCCAGCTACAGAGCCACCATGCTCTCACACCCCCCTTCCCTGCACCCCGCCCCCTTCCATACTGCTCAGGGCCTGGCAGAAAACCCACACTCCCCTGTCTCCAAGCCTCCGCCCCCCTTACACTCCTACCAGCCCGGCGTACGGAGGACAGAGAGGAAGAAAGAGAAAAAGAAAGAGCTCCATTTGTCTGTCAGAGATTACAGACTGCCACTTTGCACTGACCATGTCCGCCTACCATCCATAGGGAGCTGCTCTCACAAGGCAAAGAAATGGGACTGTCTGCAAGGAGTAGAGAGCTATAGCAGATGGCAGTTTTGAGATGTGCCTCTCTGTTAGTGAAACCTTTTAGGCAGTAATGGGGACTGGTGAGGGGGACTGCTAATGTTTGGAGTACATCATCTTGTGAGTGCTGGCCAGCATGTGGTGTTTGCAGTGTAATTCAGAGAAGACCCAATCGCTGCTGGAGCTGGAGCTGAATGGCTGGTAAGGAGTAATAGGAGAGTGTAAAATGTGAGTGTGTTTGTTCTAGTCCGTGTGTGTGTGTGTGTGTGCTTGCGTGTATGTGTGTGTGCGTGCATGTGTGTGTTTTGTCATTGGATGAGGTTAAACCAGGCTGCTAGAGCTCATAAGGCTTTGTTTGATAAACAGCAAGAGAGACAGTCTGTATGTGTGTTTGTGAAAAAGGGCTTGGATCACACGCCGAATTAAACCGCTTCTTTTTTTTTTTGTTTTCCCCCTAATACACGCTGGAAGATGACAGGATGTCATGTGGTGCTTCATGCTATGCCACAAAGATCATGAATTTTGAAGTGGGGTCTGCCGTTTCAATTTCGATTACCTCACGATGGAAAAACAGATCATCTCCCCTCTGTGAGTCATTTTATGCGTGAGCTATCATGGTGTGTTTAGTCTCACTGTACAGACTCCATCTGTGAGTTGGATTGTCCCCCCCTGCTTGGTTGAAGGGCATTCCTGCGGTGTGTCGTGGCCCACCCGCTTACCGGCCGCTTTTTAATAGCTGGATCTTCAAGGGCAGGTGCTGAGTGCAGTGTGGAGGATAGTTTAATTATTCATTACTAATAGATTATGACAGTGCCTCTGTTGTTTTTGTTGTTGTTGTTGTTGTTGTTGTTGTATGAGTCTTGACAGGAGGGAGGAGGAGGGGCAGCTTGACTCAGACAGTATGTGGCCTGGCAGTTAACGAGGGAATAGTATTGATTCTTGATTACTTCAAGTATGTTGATGGCATCAACGAAACATCAAACCACTCATCACTCTTGCAGTGAAGTGTGTTGCAATCTGCTGCATCTAAGCTGTGTTAATAAAGCTTTTCTTTCAAGTCATCTTGAAAAATCTGAAGTTCTGTGCAGTTTGATTATGAATCAACTTATGAACACTATTAAAAAGCAAAGCAATCAGAAGGTTTTATGTAGTAAAAATTTGACATCTTTCATTTATTCATCAAAACCTTACGGCTGCTGATTACACTTCTCAAGGCAAACTTAAACAGTTTCATACCTTTTTTTTGCTCACACGTTACTTTTCTATTTAAACACGGAAGGTTTGGATTTTTTTATATCCATATGGAAGCCATTCAGCAGACAACTGCACATGCGGATACATTCAAGTACATTCAAGACTGTTGATTTCAGGTAAGATTAGATCCAAATGACAGTTTGTGATTTGTAGTGACACCCCAGTCCTACAGCTCTCAAACTGAACGTATACAAGTTACAGGAGTTATCAACCGTGAGCCTTATGAGGCTCCAGTCGAGTATAAACTGTCTGCTGCAAACTCTCACAGGGATACTGTCAGTCCGCTGGCCAGTACAGCTTTCCAGTTGGCAACTATGTCAAACAGTAAATTCCCAACCTGCTCCTCGCTGTCTTTTTATAGCTGTTACAAAATCATCCATTAGTATGGTTGTTGGTGCTGAAATGACTGATATACCCGAGTGTTTAGTGGCAGGTTTACCTTTGAGTGCTTCACTGTTAACATGTTATTGTGTGGTCTCCGACCCTTTCACCTGAGAAATCTATTCCCTCACATCTGTGTTGTGAAGGCTGCTGCATGCGCCTGTATTTACGAGCTCTCTGAGTCACTATGAGGAGGAAGAAAACATCTGCTTTTGTTGTGTTTGGAGCACATGTTGTCAGTGCGTGTGGGGTGAGAACAGTCACATTGAAGTACTGTTTGATTAGAAAGGGTTAGTTCACTGGCTATGTTTATATACACATACAAAAAGTAGATTACTGTGAGTAGTCACGTGAAGGCATTTATATGTGTTGCAATCATTTTATGTTAAGCACCCTCATACAGTTAGGTCAGGATTGAGATTTCCCCTTGTTCCCCCTCCATAAAAGGATACGATGCCAACAGCAGCCTTTTGTACACTATCATATACAAACATACAACTTCTTCTAGCAGACCAGACTACAGCAGCCATGTTGGTATTTCAAATGTATATTGCAGTTATGAGATGGTGTTATGTGTTTCTCCAGCAACATTAATTTCTGACATCCATAAGGTAACGTAACCTACTCTGGGTCTTTCTTATGCTCATGCTCACACTTCAACAAACCCAGTTATCAATGTACATGGCCAAAAAAATGTGGTTTTCTTCAGCAAATGTAGCTGCATCAACTATGTTATTCCCAATCCTTTAAAGAGGATATAACCAGCACATTTCCAGGTCTATACTTTTATTTTGGGGCTCTACTGGAATATCTTTACATGATTTACAGTTCAAAAAACTTCTTAATTGTCCACTTTATGTACTGGCTCTTTATGTAGCCCCTCAGTTCAGCCTCTGCCTGAAACAGGCTGTTTTAGCTCCTTAACTTCCACCAGCTCTGGGGGCTACTTAAACAAACAATAGTAGTCGGATTTTGCTTCTTTTTCCTGTTCTTTACTCAAAATATGAACTTCTCAGATACATTTATACATGTTCGAGCTCGAATCCAATCTGAAATATGCGAGCGGACAACGCAAACAGCCTGTGGAACCTTAACCTTAGCAACAAAGACTACAGAACAGACGGCTGTTTGTGGGCATGCACGAATGATCTGATGTCGTCATGAGGAGGAAGTAGAGTACATTGCGAACCAAGTGTTCAGAGCGGGCTGAAACCTGGGCTTTTGACTTTCAGGGAGCCTTTTCACATGCGTTCACCACATGTTTTGGATGTCTGACTATGTTTAACATAGATACCCACCATTGTAAGTATATAAATGACAGAAAATCACAAACAGTATGTTATGTCCCTTTTAACTTCAAACAGACAAATGGATTTCCTGTTTACATGCGTGTTTCAGAAATCCAAATATTGCAGCCAGTGAATACTGATCAGCCTACTCTATTGCATTTAAATGCAATGCATATTGAAAGATTTTTGTGTTTGTGTAAATATTTAGCATACTACTTATTGCGATGGCTTTGAGAGTTCACAGGCAAATAGAGAATTCAAGTATGTTATTATACTGAAAAGTACAAAAAGACAAGACTCAAGCACAGTTTGTAGACTTCTCCGTCTTTGACTTCGTTTGGGAGGTACGTTAGGTCCACGCTGCGGCTCTCTCTTCCTCCGTAGCCCTGGCCTGCACTTCATTAGCCTTCTTCTATTCCCAGAACTCCTGTAGATGTGACTCCTCTTTTCCGGGATGGAGGAATGTTTCTCCCTCAGGTCCGACTGATGGAACGGGTTGAGGCCTGAGCAGGGGCCTGGGCCTGTTTGTTCAGGATGTGTTGAGAGGGAAGGAGGGAGGAAAAAGAGATGGTCGGACCCACCCCCCCATCCCACCCCCCAAATCCCTCGATCCCATGGCTGAAAATCACTGCCAGCTGAGCTGACATGCTTATCCATGCCTACATCAGAACTAACGGGGGCTCCTGGTGGATAAAGAGCCAGACGGAGGGACACACGCCATTGGTTAGTCATTGCCAATATACTGAGTTCATATTTCAAGGGAAGTACAGTCACTACCTGGAAGTGGTCTGGGGACAATCATCACTGTGTCATCCTTCACCTCTCCATAATCCTCATATATTATGGACATAACATGTTGATATAGGCTAAATCATACCATGACTTTCAGAGTTCTGTCTGAATCATGTGGAGTCATCTTCTCTGGAATAACATCATGCGACTTCTTGCTCTGCTGCCAGTTCAATCCCTCTATTTTTTCCCCCCTTCAACATCCATTACAGACTAAAACATCAGCTCTTGAAACGCTGCTCTCTCCTCCATTTCTGTCTCCTCTTTTCCCACCATCATGAGCGACTGACCTCATGGAGTGTTGGATGACCTCAGAGCAAAAAAAAAGTACTGCAGCACTTTATTCCTGCTCTCTTTCGTCTTTGCACGCACAGTCACACACAGTCTGGGTGCAGAACAAAATGGATGAAAAAAATGCTGGCACCAGTTCTCCTAAGGGAAGGACAAAATTCAAAATTATTTTCTTGCAAATAATTACGCAAACAATAGAAAGGCAATTACTCCAGCAGCAAAATAGAGCAGCAGAAAACAATACAACGTAACATAAAAATGTTTATACCCACTGAACACATAATCTATTTGGTTACAGTATCTCTATAATAGAGTACAAATAACAAAATGTCATATTGATCATAAACAGCTTTTTAGATTTATGTGTGGAAACTACACATTTTCAGTTAAGCATGTAATAAGATGGTTTTTTTTTTTAAATGCCTACTCCTCTCAGGTTCTTTCATTTTAATTTCTATACACTTCTGTACACAAACATTTCCTTTCATCATCACTCTATCTAGGTCAGTAATCAATCTTCTAATGAAGAAATCATGAAAGCAGAAATTGCCACCGGCTGTATTCTGGTACTGTGACAGCTCGCAAGGTGTGACTCTTAACTCCAGGGATGGCGGCGTCACGGTTTGTGATGACAGATGGTTGGGGAGATTCATCCCAGTGGCGATTATGCAATGAAGTACGATTTTCACTGTGTTGTGCTTGGTTTTGTTTTGGTCCAGCAGTATAAAAGCCTTCTCTCTTGGCTGTGTTGTTATGTGCTGGTCTACACTTCAACATTGTATGTACCTGCTGCCTCGAGGGAGCCTGTTAACATTCACTTACCATGAAGTTCTCATGTGTCATGTCACAGTAGCCTTGGCTGACCCTGAATGGGTCGTCTCCACTCTGACAGAAGGAGGCCACTTAATGTGATGAGCAAGAATTCATTCCGCTGCAGCATTTAGTGGAAGGAACACCTGTGCTACTTGAGGACATGATAATATTTCCATTTGCATCCAAACACATCCAATCATCATCTGTTGAAATCAGACTAAACATTTTGTGGATGCTGCTGATCCTAACAATAATTTGTTATAGTTTTGCAGCTGCATTCAGCTAACATGCTTAAATATTTCACACTCAAGTGTTTGGTTGAAAAACAAAACTGCATTTTTTGCGGTTTTGTTTTTATGCCTCTGTGCCAATGACAGCTGTGGCTGGAGGCATTATGTTTTTGGGTTGTCCCATTCTCGTAAAAGCGATATCTCAGGAACGCCGGGAGGGAATTTCATTACATCCAGCACAAACGTCCACTTGGACTCAAGGATGAACTGATTAGAATTTGGTGGTCAAAGGTCAAGGTCACTATGACCTCACGAAACACGTTTTTGGCCATAACCCAAGAATTAATACGCTAATTATGACAGAGTTTCACACAAATGTCTAATAGGATAAAATGATGAAGTGATGACATTTTATATCCAAAAGGTCAAAGGTCAGCTTCAATGTGACATCATAATGTTCTGCAAAAACACTTTTCTGGCTGTTATTCAACGCATTAACTCAGGAACAGACTATATTTCACATTTGGTCGGATACTGAGTTGGCAACACTAATCTTGGGTGCCCACCTTGAAACTGTGGTGATTATATAGATCTTCTGTGCTGCCGGGTTGAAGATGTATGTGAAGCATCCACGTTTTAGAATTTGTAGCTTCTTTGCAGCAACATCTATATCTGAAGCATCGTTTACTGTCATGGCTACAACTTTGAGTTCTATCAGAATCAGATTTGTTGGCCAAGCATGTGAACACATACAAGGAAAATACAGTTAATACCTTTTATTAAATTCCTTCAAACTCTTCACCACAAATATTATACGAGTCTGGACAGACATGGATGTAAACCGCAACTTGACTGGTTGACGCAAGCATACAACCGCAGTATTTTTAGTTTGGAAAATAAATTGTGCTCAACGGTATTTCTATTAGTCAAGAAAACTGAAGCATCTAAATCCCCTGCACAGATGCAAAGTGGCTCAATTGTATGAGTCGCTTTTCATCATTGAAGCATTTTGATTTGTATTTACTTCATATTACAATTTAGAATACATTTTTTTGCAACATTGCACTTTCTCTGTTAGACAAGAATAAGCAGACAGGCAAATGATATGATGGTTAGGGACAGGTTGTAGGTTTTGAATTAGACTAAAATTTTAAAAACGACAAGTATGCCTTGTAGGTAACTGAGAGAAGAGTAAAACTTGACTAATATAGTCATAAAAAGGGTTTTCAAGGGTTCAACACCTCTGTAATTTGAACTTTTGACAGTTTTCAGTTCCACTTTTTCACTCAGCATTGGCTGCTGCTGACAGGCTGTTGTTGCTGATTTCAGGCTGTCTAATGAAGGAAGTGGATTGTGTACACTGTATGGGTGTGTCGAAGTCACAGTTCAAACACATTAGGCTGCCAGCGAACAGTGAACACACTGTACCATGGAGGAGAAGAAATGTTAGTTAGTGTAATGTCAGTTATTTAGAAGGAAAGCACCGCAAACACCCACATCTCAGCTATTTCTACGGGACTGCTGAAGCTGTATTTGCTCATTTGTCTACTCTAAACTGGACTTTGTAACATTTATTGGAACAGTGTGTTGTCGCTCCGGCAAACATGATGCAACTCCCATTGGTCACTGATTGGCCCTTAAGGTGGC
Source organism: Thunnus thynnus (assembly GCF_963924715.1). Taxonomy (NCBI): domain Eukaryota; kingdom Metazoa; phylum Chordata; class Actinopteri; order Scombriformes; family Scombridae; genus Thunnus; species Thunnus thynnus. The sequence goes on from NC_089522.1 coordinate 22,442,460, forward strand.
ATAAACTTTAGTTTCCTGGAGGAACCTGTGTACTCTGGACCTCACTTGACTGAAAGAATGGTGGACAAGATATGGAGGAAGAGTTGGCAATTTATAGAAAATAGAAGGTCTTTTCGCAATAAGAAGTCCTCTTGTAATTCGGGAGAATGTAAGAGTGAGTGAGTAACCTCTTGTTTTTTTTTCTCATTATTTGTGTAAGAAGTAATCCCATGAGGACAATGGCTGACTGGATGTGTTTAATTTCAAGAGCTTTTTTACGTGGCATATTTGTTTTCTGAATGTAGCACAGCAAACTCTGTAGCAGCTGTCATATTTCTAAATGTAATTATTATTACAGAGCTATGCACCAGTATTGTAGGCAGCTAACAGTTGATTGAAATGTGGGTTTTAGTGTATAGCATAAAGTTGTAGAATCAGCACGTTCCAGAAATGGCTACACTCAATTATGCGCACACTGCAGTCCCTACTGTAATGCCACATGTTTATATATTCCATAACAGAGACTAGACTACTGATTTTAAGACTTTATTGGATAAGAACTTAGGCCATAATTCCCTGAAGTTAATCTACTTTTTTGCTTTGACATTTCATAAGGAGGATCAGGAAGACAGCTGCGATTAGCCTGATAATAGCTCAATCACATTATGACTCAAGAATTGAGTCATTGCTTAACTTTCCTAGCAAGGAAACAACTTCTCTAACCATCCCTTTGCTCTGTCATTGCAGTGTGGAAGGGGATGGACGGCCCAATGAGAGTGGCCCTTCCCTGGATGGTGGAGCAAGTTATGGCCAGGGTCCGGTGACTCACGGTTCGGCCATCAGCCCTGACCGATTTGACAGCCCACTTTACAGCCACGGGGTTCAGCCTGGGCCTCAGAGGCCCCGTCGGCCCAAGCTCCAGCACTCACAGTCCATCCTCCGTAAGCAGGCGGAAGAGGAGGCCATCAAGCGCTCTCGTTCACTCTCTGAGAGCTATGAGCTCTCTGCTGACCTCCAGGACAAACAGGTATCCTAAAGTAGCCTTGCTGAATAGTTTGCTTTGGAGTTGGCCACAGTTTCTCATGTTCTCATGTCACTAGAGAGATTGAGAGTGTCATATGCATTTCTCAAAAAGAAGTTATGATTATATGGGTTGTTCATCAGACACCCAGCTGTGTGAGATTATTCTTGAAGCAGATAAAGCATCAAAAGCTATTGTTTGATTCTCACAGAGCTACCTACCACTGGGGGAAACAAATTATCAGTGGCTTCACAGACCATCTACAGCTAAGAAAAGCAATTAAATATTCCAATGGGTGGCACAATTTCACAGTTTATTTGCTCCGTCTTTTCTCTAGGTGGAGATGCTGGAGCGCAAATATGGTGGACGATTCATAACTCGGCATGCGGCCCGCACCATCCAGACAGCCTTCCGCCAGTATCAGATGAACAAGAACTTTGAACGTCTCAGAAGCTCTATGTCTGAGAACCGTATGTCCAGACGCATTGTTCTTTCCAACATGAGGATGCAGCTCTCGTTTGAGGGCCCTGAGAAAGTGCACAGCTCCTATTTTGAAGGGAGGCAGGTGTCCATGACGGAAGATGGCACTCCGCTGTCCATGATGCAGTCTGAACGTGGAGATATAGAGGTCCATCAGCAGGCCAATATGGCATCTCACCCAGCCCCACAGGGTGACCTGACAGATGCCATCACAGAACTGGAGGACGCCTTTTCCAGGCAGGTCAAATCTCTGGCTGAGTCAATAGATGATGCACTGAACTGTCGCAGCCTTCAGGGGGATGAGGGTCCTGACCCAGAGGCCATGGGCTGCCCTGAGGTGGAGAGGGAAGTGCCCTATCAGGTGAAGTCCCACCGCAGGGCAGCTGGACGCATCCATGATGAAACGATGGCATCCTATAGTGATGTAACTCTGTTCATAGACGAGGAGGACATGTCCCCCTCTATCGCTCTGTCAAGGTCAGGGGACCAGCCCTCCAGCACAGAATCAGACTTGCGGTTGCGTTCAGTTAACTCGTCCCAGGAGTACTGGCCTATTGACCCTAAAGATGAGGGTCGTGACACAGACACGAGCTGTCGCAGCACTCCTTCTCTGGAGTGCCAAGAGCAGCGTCTTAGAATGGACCATCTTCCTTTGTTGACCATAGAACCTCCTAGTGACAGCTCTGCAGAGCTCAGTGATCGGTCTGAACGTAGCTCTGTCAAACGGCCGCCTGTGTACGAGCCGCACAGCCACATCGTAACGTCATCCCAGGCGAGTCCAAAACACATTTCCCATGGACCCCCGCCACGAGCTTCCTCCCGTGACGATGACGCACCTCTGCGCCACCGCCACCGACAGCTGGAAAGCCACCTAGCCATCAATGGCTCAGCCAACCGGCAGAGTAAGTCAGAATCTGACTTCTCTGATGGGGACAACGACAGCATCAACAGCACATCCAACTCAAACGACACCATCAACTGCAGCTCCGAGTCCTCGTCGAGAGACAGCCTACGAGAACAAACCCTCAGCAAGCAGACTTACCACAAAGAGACTCGCAACAGCTGGGACTCGCCCATCTTCAGTAATGATGTTATCCGCAAGAGACACTACCGCATCGGCCTGAATCTTTTCAACAAGTAGGTACTCAGCTCTGATGGAGCAGGTGCTTGACCAGGGTTTGCAGTGATTAACGTACCAGTGAGTGGACAAGATGTTAGAAAAACCTCTTGGAAAATCATTCACTCACTGAGTGTTGCACTATAAACTGTAATCAGTTGTAATTGTATGAAATTCAACTGTATTTTGAAAGATATTTGCATGCCTGGAGTGTATCACTTCAGTGTAGCAACATTTGTTTGTGATTCTTTGTAATATAAAGATTGATATAGTTGGAATTGTGCCGCATTTGTTCAATTCTTGTCAGAGAAACGTCTTTCTTAAACTGGCATTTCAAGTGGGTCAGACCATCAAATACACTTTAGCAATACTTTAATACAAATTGTAGATGACAGCATGACGAGACTTGAGGATGGTGTGTTTGTGTCTGTGTTGGGACTTGCGGTATCAACGGGAGATCAACTATCACCAACACTAACTGTTTATTTTACTCTTTCATTGTACATCTGTTTGCTCTTGGTTTTTATGACGCACAGTTTTGATCATACCCAGATGCTAATCTTGAATTTAATATGAGGACTCAACCAACATTTAATAGATCATTATGAAAAATATCACTGTTCTACTTTATGTCAAGAAGTTGCCTATATGTATTATTTTCTTAGAATTCAAAAACAGTAACAGATGCTTCTCTCCAGTTGTAAAGCTTACATGCATTTTACCAGAAATTAAACCATCCCTGTCCATGTTGGATTTTTCAGGAAGCCAGAGAAGGGGATCCAGTACTTGACCGAGAGGGGGTTCATCCCTGACACCCCGGTTGGTGTAGCTCACTTCCTGCTGCAGAGGAAGGGGCTGAGTAGGCAGATGATTGGAGAATTCCTTGGAAACCGACAGAAACAGTTCAACAGAGATGTCTTGGAGTAAGTATGATTCCCACACCCCGGCCTCTTCTCTAAAGTTAAATATTATTAATAGAAGTGAGCAGAGAAAAGATCAAAATGTCTCACACGAATGCAAATATACTGATGTCCAGTATCACTATAAATTGTCCATGTTCATCCCAAAGAGTTATTTGTAAAAGAAACATTGGGGCCATTTCTGTAGAGAATTTGATAAGGAAAAAAGACAGAGAATTAGAAGATCCTGGAGGCAAGAAGAATGACTGGTGGCAGAAAATATGACAAGATATCCCTTGTAATATTCTCTTTTACAAACACTGAAGTGTCCTCCATGATAGAATCTAAGCCAAACCCTGTAAGATATCAAAAATATGGTGGCGAGCAGGAAAACTGGTATTATAATTGTATGGAGTGTGTTCCTCTTGTTTCATTGTCTTTTTCTTTTTCTACTTCTTCCTCCGTGTGTGTGTGTGTGTGTGTGTGTACGTGTACCAGCTGTGTGGTAGATGAAATGGACTTCCAGGGCATGGAGCTAGACGAGGCCCTCAGGAAATTTCAGAACCATATCCGTGTCCAGGGTGAGGCCCAGAAGGTGGAGCGACTCATCGAAGCTTTCAGGTAAGATCACACACCTGAACGAAGCATTTAAGCAAATCGAGGACAGACAGATGATTACACAGAGAAAAGACATTGATGCTCTGTTCATATTTACACACATATAAGATATAGTTTCTGTTGGTGGAGAAAGTATGGTGACCAAGTATCTGTGAGGAAAACAGATGATTTGCAAAGTGCCACAATAACACAGCTTATAGTAATATTTTGTAATGTATTATGTGTTCATAATACTAGAAGCATATTGTGTAAACGTTGTGATTTTTGAAAAGTCATCGCTGCTGGTGTTCCTCACAGCTGTGGTGTCTAGATAATTATTGGCACATAAAGGAACCTGTTCTACTTCTGCTTTCTCTATACAATGTTGAGTACATTTCCTCATTGTGTAAATTGAGTTTGGTTGTAAGTTGAGATGGTTGACGTTTCCGTCCTGTCTCTAGCCAGCGCTACTGCATCTGTAACCCCACGGTGGTGCGGCAGTTTAGGAACCCTGATACCATCTTCATCCTGGCCTTTGCCATCATCCTCCTCAACACTGACATGTACAGCCCCAACGTCAAACCCGAGAGGAAGATGAAGTTGGAGGACTTCATTAAGAATTTAAGAGGTAACAAAACCTACAACTTATATGACTGTGTAAGAATACACTATTTGTGAACATAATATATTTGCTGATATTTTAAAATGTACTACAGTACATGCAAAACACATCCCAGGACATATTTTACAGTATTTTGCACTCTCTCCTCTCCTAATCTCAAATAAAATAATTTCCCATTTTTCCACTTCTTATGTGCTAACACATGGAGGTCTACAAGTGCCCCAGAAATAGTAATAAATCATTTCATTAACCGATATCTAATTGTACAATAACAGTAATTAATAATTAACAAATTTATTCATGAATCCATAAATAAATACACTAAATTACAAAGTAATACATTGTTTGATATTTTAATGAGAAATAAAAAGAGGAATTATAAAAATAATTTACAAATGAAATATTAATCCATCAATGAATAGTTCAAATTAAAGAGGGATTTACAAAAACAACAACAAAATACATTAATGAATTCCTAAATAAATGATGGAATTTCAAGATCAATTTGAAAATGCAGTTTTAAAAGAGAAATAACTGAATTTGAAAATTGAATTAAGAATATAGGGGTTAATCAGGCATTTAAAAGGGCAACTCCTTTTTCAATTTGCATTTCTATTTCTGAGCCACTTTTCCTCTTCCTTTGAGCTACTCAATTTGCTTAGTCACTCCTTTTAGCTTCTCCATTCTGACAGAGCAGGCAAGTTTTAAGAAAACCCCGAACTTTTACCATATGTTGCATAGTAACTCGGCTCTTCCTTGTTTGCCAGGTGTGGACGACGGCGAGGACATACCCAGGGAGACTCTAGTTGGCATCTATGAGAGGATCCGTAAGCGGGAGCTCAAGACCAATGAAGACCATGTCTCACAAGTGCAGAAGGTTGAGAAGCTCATTGTGGGAAAGAAACCGGTGAGTAATGTTTATCTAAGTTCACTAAATAATAATGATCATTTTCAAGACACTACATCAGTCTCTGAGGCATCTTTAGCCTGTAAGATGCACACAATGTTGATTATTCATTCAGAATCACTTTTTATAAATAACAATTCCACCTTTCTCCTGATTTTCTGACCAAAGAATTGCAGCATTTAAGTCATAGAGAGAACAAGTCTTTTGTAGCTTTTGGTATTGTTCTGTGAATAAGGACTCAAACATGGGCTTAGACCTTCACGCTGGCAGTTTTAACGCACCTGAAGCCCTTGAGAGATGTCGCCCTGTGCTGCAGTCTGATGAAAAATGGGCACATGCTGCCACCTTAGCACCTAGTTTCAGAGGGAGAAGTTGTTGAAATGCTTAAATACTGAAGTGCCACCCGTGTTTAACTGACCTGCATAATTAGATTGCATTAATCAGTTGATTCATCATACATTAGTCAGTTTAATTCCGTGTTTTAATACTGAAACAGAGCCATTATCGAATTTTGCTCTGACTGTGCTCCAGCCCCTCAGGAGCAGCATTGCTACATTATTCTGCAGGCGAGGATGTCTCTTTCATGTGTGAAGGTTAAAAGTGTGATTAACTTATGCAGCCGCGGGGAGAGGATTGTATTGCGTGGAGGACTTTGTTTCACTTAGTTTCCAGTGGGATGGAATCTCCTCTGCTCTGCCAGTAACAACTGAATGTATTGAAAAGTGATCCCTCGTCACCATTTGGCTGCAAAATGAAAAACCCAGGAGGACACTCGATAAAACACTTTAATATAAAAACCACATTGGAATTCCTCTCCATTATAATCAGGTCTACTAGTGCTGCTCAGAGTGGGCTTCTAGGGGAGGATCTGTTTTTATTCCAACATCATTACTGACTCCCTTGAGCCGGGCAGCTGAAAAAGGCCGCCACCCTATATACAGAATCCATGAAGTGCATGCATCTTCTACTTTAATAAGCTATAGATGCACAGTCTGCAGGGACAATACTTATATGAGCTCATTAGTAATTAAGAGAAATGACATGCTCATGTTATCAGACACAAATCCTAACAGCTGCATTAACACTTTATTTGTTCTCTCTTTATAGATCGGATCACTCCATCACGGCCTGGGATGTGTAAGTAGGCTGAATATCCATAAATCATACTATACTGCATATCCTTCATCATTCCACTGCGAGCGCACAGCTTCCTGTGTCTGTCCCTGGGCATTGCAGTTAATACATATCATACAGGTAGTTTGAGGGTCATATTACGTAAAGAGGCGACTAGTTTTGCCCCCTGATGCAAGCATCACATCTGTCACTGAGAGATGAGCAGTCATTGTTGTGCTCTGGAGACAGAATCAAGACAGACATAAATATTTGGGTGTCATTAAGATGCAGTGTTTACAGATTCTGCGCTCAGCAGGGTGTACATCACAGCTGGGTGCATGCCAAGCAGATGCTTCTCAGTGACTGCAGATCTCCTATTTTTATTAAGATTATTAGTATAAACATTTTTAAGGGAGACTGAGTAAGCACTGAGTAAGCCTTATTAAGGCTAAGGTAAGGTACCTTCATGTTTATGTAAGGCAACCTACATAAAAATGAAGGTAACCATAGCAACAACACTACCAGTTAACTTTCACTGGTGAAACAAACCTAACGTGTTAAAATGATGACTGAAGACTCCAAAACATGAGCTTCACGTTACATTATTCATTGGCTCCATCTCATCCATTATTTTGGTATCAGGACACCTGGTTGTGTGTTATTGCTTACAAATTAAATTATATGCAGTAACACATTATCCAGAAAGTAGCTTCAGCCCTATGTTCAAGTCTTGATCTAATTTTTGAATAAACATGTCCTTAATTTCAGGATTCATGTGTGGAGGTTATGAACAGTAAAAGATAATAGATGACATGTTTAAAGGACTAAGCTGGCGATATTCTCTATTTTTGTTTTTGTCAACAAAGCCTGTGAAAAGAGCAAGGGCATTAGTCCTTCAGCACCAAGCCATATCATTGATTTTTAGATTAGCTTTACACTGTTCTCACAGAACAGGACAAGCATATTAATACATCTGATTGACAAATAATTGCAGAGGAAAAGAAAGACGAAAAGAAAGAGAGAAAAAAATGCAGGACAACAAATGAAAATTAAATAAAAATGAAAACAAAACATAAAATGCATTCAGCCACATAGTCCAACCCAACCTTCTTGCTGCATTACAATTAAAAAAAAACTTGACTGTAGCAGTCTATCTTTCAGATACATTTTACATATAGAATTGAACTAAATCGATTTAAATATATGATTGAATTAAATCAGCAGTTGTCTTGATGGCAGCACTTGCTACTCAACAAAACGCCAAATTATTTCTTAAAACAGCTGAGCACTGTAGTTTTGTTTTTGTGTGCATTTGTTTGGGACTATTTTCAGTTGTGGATTTGGTGCATTAGCGAGTATTCACAACAGCAGGATGATGTATGTGGGATCCACTAAAATAAAACAGTGGCTGTATTCTTTTTAATGAGGGGACATGTCACTCAGTAAACAGTGTGGCTCACCGCTGTGTTTTTATTAGTTTTTGGACAACAGTGGAGGTGGGCACAGAATCAGGCTTTGGCTACATTGACAATTTTTCCAAAATGTCAGCACATCTCCCCATACATCACTGTGAATGCTGTGAAGAATGCAAAACACATAGGAGAAGTAAATCAGTCGTCCTTTGGCTTCACCTTCTTTAAATTCTGCCGTGAGTGACTTCTGTTCCTTATTACCCTTTGAACACCATAATGACCTTTGAAGTGTTGGTATCTGTACTGTTTTCTTCTTCCTTGTAGGTGCTGTCACTGCCCCATCGCCGGTTGGTGTGTTACTGCCGTCTGTTTGAAGTGCCAGATCCAAACAAGCTCCAGAAGTTAGGCCTTCATCAGCGGGAGATCTTCCTGTTCAATGACCTCTTAGTGGTAAAAGTCCTCTCCTCTCAAAATGTTTAGTCTCAAATCCTTATTTTTTTTTTAACCAACCCTTATATTAAACACTCTGTATGATTTCAGGTAACCAAGATTTTCCAGAAAAAGAAGAACTCAGTGACATACAGCTTCAGACAGTCCTTCTCTCTATATGGGATGCAAGTCATGCTCTTTGAAAATCAGTGTAAGTGGCACGGAGCATCTCCTTATATTGGGTCTATATCTCTGTAGCGTATTCACTGACAATGTTTACATCAGCCTCCGCAGGATTTGATTTAGCACAGTAACACATCTAGCAGAAATGGGAAGTCAACCCAATGGACTGTGACATTGTTTATACTCTCCAAACTTCAGACAGATGTGTTTTAACTTGGTTTTGATCAATGGCCCATGTGTAAATGTCTCTCCCTCTCTGTTTGCTATTGGCACAGATTACCCAAATGGAATCAGACTTACATCAGCGATACCAGGTGCGGACATCAAAGTCCTCATCAACTTTAACGCGCCCAACCCCCAGGACCGCAAGAAGTTCACAGATGACCTGCGAGAGTCCATTGCTGAGGTCCAGGAAATGGAGAAATACAGAATAGAGTGTGAGCTGACTTTTTTTTTTTCCTCCCACACCCCCTCACCCCCCCTCTCTCTGTCTACCTCAGGCTATGTAAAGTAGAAACAGGGCATGGTCCTCATTACACAACTGCAGTTTACGAGCGAGAATGTTTACAGAGTTCACAGGATGGCTACCAGAGGGGAGACCAGACAGATTTTTCTCAACAAACTGTTTCTGTTGTGTGTTGGAAATTATGTAGATTAAAGGCTACGTTCACAGTTTTTCAAGTCTGTCTTAAAACAATAGTCAAGTGCCCATATGAACGTTAAAACAGGTTTTGCTCGCTGTAATCGTTCCTCCTGTTCATACTGACCATTAGAAGATCTCCTCCTAATGCACTTGCAATGTAAGTGAAGGGGGGCAAAAACCACAGTCCTCCTTTTGAGTAAAAGTTGATGAGTTTCAGGCAGTAAAAGGTGAAGGAATATATTACAGAGAAGTTTTAAGAGTCATTCCTTGGCCAGAGTGAGAAGTACGTACTCAAACCACTGCCACTTACCTCAGCTTTTCCTTGGATCCTCTCCACAGCTGAGCTGGAGAAGCAGAAGGGGGTGGTGAGGCCCAGCATGTCGCAGAGCTCTGGTCTGAAGAAGGAAGCTGGCAACGGGAACATGAACCGCGCCAGTCTGGATGACACCTACGCCATGGGAGAGGGCCTTAAGAGGAGCGCCCTCAGCAGCTCCCTGCGAGACCTCTCTGAAGCAGGTACAGCCAAAACGTCTTTGCCTTTACCAGCCGGTTCTTTCATGGAAACGCGTTCTCCTTCCGTCATCCACGTCTCTGTGATGACGTCAAGGGGATGAAAATAGCAAAATGTTGTTTCACAGCACCATACATTGATTTTAGAGCTCTTCCCTTTAAATCCACTACCTCTCTCACTCATGATTGGACAGTTTGTTTTTTTAATCAGAATACAAAGACTGAATATAGACCTATTTGAGAAGCGGTTCATTGATTTTTCTAGATCTGTCCTCTCAGTGATGAATGAAATTGATGGGCAGTTCTTACCCCTGATCATTTGGATGAGTTTATGAACATTTCCATTCATGTTTATCGTCACCTTTTTTTTTTTTTACTTAGCACTTTTGCATTCCTAAGTTCGTTTATCCAAAAACATGTCATGATAATCTTAAGTTTTATTCAAAATATCATGTGCCATTTCCTCTCACGTATATTTGTGAACCAAACAAATCAGTGCTGATGCGTACCATTCTTACGCAGCAATGAGATCAAGATTTAGTTTCAGCCCTGGTGTTAACAGTCATTTCACATCCATGAATATCAGTGTTTAACACAGCCGCTGTGTCTTTTGAAGCAAGAATACATTCCATTCATTACAGATAAGAGCTATGTGAAGTTATCAGGTGATTAACTTGATAACAAAATGAAATCCAGTCAGGGGTCTGTCTCACTGTTGGTAATACGATACGCTTTGTTCTTATGATCACTACTTCAACGGGAAATGATAGGTCAGACAGTGAAGAAGTCCATAGGAGTCTGTCCACCCTCCTGTCTCCTGTGTTTTTCAATGCAGGATGTGGCATGTTAGTGGGGTCATTTTTGTTAAGTGTTTTCTTTTTTCCTTTCCTGCCATACTCCATTTCATGTGTATTTACTGTGTTATTTCCATACACATCAGGTATTTTCCTGTTTATGTGTGATTATCGGTCATGTATCATTGGCTGAGTGTGCCTAACAACGGCAAAAGTGCTCTGTTCGCCCTCAGACCTGTATATGCCTGTACATCCCATGTGCAACAGCCACTGTATTGCTTTTGATGTGTCTCCTCCTTTTGTGACTGTCACTGAGACTGGCTTTTTGCCAATTTTGACCCTTATGAAAATCTGCATCTTGTGAAAACATTAAGAACGAGTTGTCATATTCTATCAAGACAAAAATCTGGTGGAAAAAAAAAATCGTTTGGGCGTCAATCCTGTATGTGTTTAAAGTAGCCTGCAATCTTTTGGTAAAACATTACAGTGGATATTAAACATGACACTCATAGAGTCCATAGTCGTTGAGATATATGGAAATGTATTCAAAATTTTTAAAGTCTTATATGACTAAGCCTCCAGTTAGAAGTGCGTTTTAAAAACTTTAATGGCTTACACATCCACGCAGCTTTAGTTTTCAACCTGAGTGAAGACGTGACTTCACTATAAAGATAGCCACAGTACCACCTGTCACCCACCACCCTTCCAGACCTGAACGCCGTATCCCCACCCCGTCAATATTTGGACCTTACTCACAGTCACAATCCACTGCAATGCCCCCTACGGGACTGGTGGGCGGCCTAAACGTCTGTAGTTGATCCAGGAGTGCTGTCGATCTCTAATCTGTGGTATTGCATGTCTCGGGCAGGCAAGCGGGGGCGTCGCAGCAGTGCAGGATCACTAGACAGCAATATGGAAGTAAGTTGGAAGCAGCTGGTATCCAAGCTACTCTCTATGTGATGATGTGCACTGTGAAAACACACCATTTATTTTTGGTCTTACACCTTCTTTGCTTCATAGACTCAGTCCATTTGTTTGGATCATTTATTTTCCTTCCTGGGATGCCTTATGACCTGCTTGCCTCAGTTAGTGTGCATGCATGGGTTGCCTGCCTCTGATCCTGCCCCCTTTTTGGAAGCCAGAGATCTCCTGTTTTGGTCATGTTATATGACCAATATACACTTTTATCTTCAAACAAGCATGACTTTACTAATCCCTCCTCTGATCCCTCCCTTTGTCGCCTGTCTCTGTCTTTCATCCAATCACATCCAAGCGGTTTTTCATTTGGTTCTCCTTCTCTGTGGCAGGGTGGTAGCTCTGTAAGACTCTAGGAAACTGTACATCTCCTGTAGCCCCTCTCCCTGTCCGGGTCTTTCTTTTTCTCTTATTCACAACTTCTCTTAAATGCTGTAAGGTTCAGGGAGTCATAGTCCGAGGTCTACTAATGGGCTTCACACAGACTTATAAAGATGTGGATTTCATTCATTCATCTTTCACTCATTCCATGTGTCCATGATTTCATGTGTTGGTTTGAAGTCTGGGATCCTGAAAATTTCATTCTGCTTTCAATGATGTCATATGGTCTTTCTCCAGTCTTAGATGAAGCATGTGGCAAAGGAAAAGCTTTTTTTTTTTTTTAATGAGAATTCAACGTTTGACCCAAAAAAGAGGGAAAGTGTCCAGGCCTGTTGTGAAGTCTGCACACAAGAGCTCAGTTCCTTCTGCCCTCTGACCTCTAGTTGAATGCTAATCTGTGGATGACGAGTTTGCCTGTCACATCCTCTGCATGTGGAAACTATGCCTCCATTGATTTTAACAAGTTGCATGTGTGACTTTTAGTGGGTTTTGGCACACTGACTGCAATGAAGATGAAATGTTGACTTTTTTACCCTTGTTAATGTCATTTATTCTCCGTATGGTATTTTATGTCATTAGTTTTGTTACAGATTTGCTATTTCAAACCAGTTAGCTCAGAGGTGCTTTTAATAAAGGCGCCCTTCATCATGAAGTGTTTGCTCAAGCTGAAATATTCCTAGTGTTGCTGCTGCATATCATGAAAACATTTTTAGTTTCTCATTTGCATGCCTTATAACATTTTGCTACTTGTTTATCTGAAATAAGTGAATTCATCCTGGTGGTGCCTTGTAGCTTTAGTTTAGTAGCTTGTCTGACGGACATGCTGTTACTTCTTTCCCTCCTACAGGGGTCCACCATTAGCAGTCCTCACACACGCCGGAGAGCCACCACACCACGCGAAGGCGCACCCCGCAGCCATCCCTCCATCCCTAACTCAGCATCGACTTCCATCCTTGGGTCCCTCTTTGGCAGCAAGCGAGGCAAACCGTCATCCCAGAGCCACCCCCCTTTTCCTCCACCCGGTCACCCCACTCTCATATCCCACAAGCCCCACCCTACCAACCTGCACCACACAGCACAGGTAGAACACACAGTTCAGACCCAACACCACGGTCACCATTCCCAGTACTGCCAAGTCCCACAGAACCCGCCGCCTTACCACCACCACCACCACTACCACCCCCCTCCCCACACGCAGTACCACCAGCACCCGGCCTACTCCTCACATGCACACCAACACGCCCATTCACAGCACAGCCATTACAGCCAGCATTCCCATCACGCCTCACACTCCCAGCATGCCCCTCACCACCACAGTCAGCAAGCGGGTTCGGCACCTGGCGGACCCAAACCTAAACACAGTGGCATCAGCACCGTAGTGTGATGCTCCTACCGCAGAGAGGAGGGCGAGAGGAGAGACGAGGAGGGAACTTAATGAAGGAGGGACAATTGCTTACACCAAAGGGACTGACAGCATAACTCTATGGCCTGTCCACTGTGTTTTACTGCTGCTGTGATGGAAACCAATCACATGCAGTCACCTTTTTCACCTCCAGGTCCAACTAATATGCAGGATGGAAATCGGACTCAAATCTTCCACTAGGGGCCTTTACTAGTTTGCCTGATTATGGGCTCGGCCCCATCAGGGTTTCATGGGAGGGAAGGGAGGGGGCGGGGGGGTTCTGTACAGGAAGATGCTCTTTGTTTTCCACGCACACATCGCCTGGCCGTGACGGCAGAAGAGAAAAGGTCTTTTCTCACCAAGCCGCTCCCCACTGCTCCATTCCCTCAATAGCCTGTCTTAACCTTCACAGAATCAGGAGGAAAGACAACCTGAGACGAGAACGTGGCTGACTGTTTTCTCTGTCACAATGATGGCATCATTTCTTGTGCACAGCCTTTCGGAAGTCGACTTTCAACACTTCTTTCTTTGGTTTGCAGATCCTGCCATCATATGAATGCTATTTGTTGTTGCCTCCCGTAGAGCTCATATGTAGTGACCAACCTAGATATAATCATTTCACACTAACTTAAATCAACGGACAGGTAAACAACTGAGTCGACCGTCTCAGTCATAGTAGTTCTAGTGCTGTATTTACTGTAGATGACAGCTATATGTGTTGTCTCCTAGCTCTCATAAATAAATGTGCCAATTATTAATGCATAATCTATTTAGTCAAGACTTCATGTACAGTATATTGTGCGTAAACTAATTTGTAAGATTATACTTACAATTATTATTATCAGCAAAAATGAATTTTATCAGTATTATACTGACTCTGTGGTAACAGGATGTAGATCTGGAAGGAGTGAACTCCCATTCAGTCCGGCCTATAATCTATTCTGGAACTTTTGCCTTTCAAATGGATCAGAAGGAGCCTCTGGATTGCAGCTGTTGCATATGGGCCCGAAAACACTGTGCAGTCCCAGCTGAAGCCTCAGAGCAGACGTCTCCTATCGTCTCTCACGGTTGATAAATTGATCGGATGTTTTAATCTCAGTTTATTACTCATACTGTGGCTGCTTAAACTGTAAAAAGTAATGAAGATTAGCAGTGAAAAGACATTTAGATACACTTGGAGGCTCAGCTTACGCTACAGATGGACCAACAGAACGCGTTGTACAAGTCTGTCTGCCTTTTACATATGCAACAGCTGCTCTCTTGACTCATAAAATCAAAAACACTTTATAAAATTTTCTTTTGCCTTGTTTAGTATATTTTTTTATTCACCAATGAGGTTTGGTGAATGAATAAAATCAGTTCTTACATAGTGAAGTATTTCTTTTACCATCTTTTTTCTATCATGTGTGCAATATCTTTGTACTGATTTTGTACATTAGGAACAAGCAAGGTGTCCCTCCGATTTGTGCGTTTTCATGTTGCGTCATTTATTTATTTATATTTTTTTTTTGTTTTTGACCCCTGTCAAGAGTCTTTTTCTCGGTAAATTAATGTGTGGCTGTCCTCGTGGTCTTATGAGAGGCACGGGCTCGGAGTTCAGTGGAATGTCTAGTAAGTGATTTTTGCATGTGATGTTATTGATGTGAGGCTATCCTCTGCACATTGTATAACAAAAATCAGTGTTACCATAGCAAGTTTAAGTGCAATCATGTTCAGAAATGCAGACTTGCACTGAGAGTGGAAGTCTGTTATCATGTTGTCCAGGACGAGATTCAGGTGAAAAAGAAAAAAAGAACAACTTTTTTTTCATTTAAGAATATATAAATACTTACTTACACAGTTCACAGTGGAAAGAGGATTGTGTGTATATATTTTAATAAAGGAATATGCTTCTCTTTGGGCTGAACAGAAATATTTTGCTGGATAAGCACATATGAAAGTACACTTTCATTTTTTTCAGGAAATGCAGTTATAATATACAGCAGAAATGCAAAACTGAACAAAGGAAATGGGTATATGTAAAGAATAACTTTCTACATTCTACAAATAAGAGTCTATTATAGTGTGTAAATTAGTGACAGTAAACTGTTTGTCCCAATATTCAGGTTGTAAATGTATTTTAACATTCACAAAGAAAACCATTGCCATAAGTCAGGCTTATTCTCACACATTTCTCCTCATGTGAATTAATAAGAAAGTTCAGATGACAGACATATCACATATGGGACATTAATGATCAGTTGAATGTGTCGTTCCATTGATTTCATATTTTTGCTATATAATTCTGAAATCTTGGGATGATGTAAAACCGAGGAGTCTGTTTATTTCGGTGTGTGTTGTAGTGCTTCAAATGTCTACAGTCATTCTTTGTGAGAAAGTACTCCAACAATGCACTGCATGGATCTGATGCATCATGTCTCCTATTCACTGTGAGCTGATAGGGAAAAAAAAAAATCAGCCTATAAATTTTGACTTTGGTTTTTTTGATTAATCTGGAATTTTCCCGATGTTGACGTGTTCTTGCTGTTTCATGTTAGGCTGGTAGTTAATGAAGCTCGGCATGCATTTCATCATGTGTACATTACAAACATAAAAAAAACATTGCACTTCCGTTGCTGAGGGCTTTTATCATGTAAATATGGGATTTTGATGTGTAAACAGATGAACTGCTTGGAAGGAGAGTTTATCTTTATGAAAACTGTAAAGGGACCAAGACGGTGGGGTTAAGGGAGCTGTACATAATGTGTATATGATCAGTACTTTATTCTGATATCTGCAGTTAAGATCAGGATGTATAAACATCACCTCATAGATGAACGTGAGGGGTGATATATGAACATATCGATTGTCTCTGCCTCCAGCTGTCGGGAACTGACATTTGCTGTTGAAAAATCGAAAAACAGACTGTTAAGAAAGTTCGCCGTCATTTACATCCAGCTCTCTTTTCATACATGCAACCCCAACAAACACACTCATACTGCACACACACATACACACACACACACATCCTGCTGCAAGCTGTTCAGTCTGGCGTGAGACACATTAAAAAAAAAAAAAAAAAAAAAAAAAAAAAAAGGAAAAGACAAGAATGGCCTCATTTATATGTGCATTCTGTTTGTACAGTGAGTAGTGAGTCAGTAAGACCCCAGTTATTGTAAAACTTCAACTGTGACAATGTTGAGAACGCAAAATAAACAAATATATGACTTATGGTATGCATGTGTTGTTTTTGCTCTCCAGTGTATAAAGTTTTTTTTACCATTCAGTTTACCACTTTATCTCATGGAACATTGAGTCAGCTGTCAGCATGCGTCTGAGAAAAATCAAACAGTTTTTATTTCCTGTTCTGTGTAATGCGTTTCTTATTATTACCTTATCTCAAGACTCTCATATCTTCCACTTCCAGGCTACAACAATACTTTCCACTGGTGTTGCAGCATTTCCACTAGAGGGCATTCATTAGAGTGACATAAAATGAAAAGGAAAATCTGTGCCATGACACCACCTATGGGTGAAAAGTGTACCTGCTACACATTGACTCCAAGGATCAGTCAGTGAAAATGATTGTTCAAACACTTACCTCTCAGCTTTTGAACAGAAGTCCTGGAAGTGTGAAATTCTTTTTTTTTTTGGATCACTCTGGTATTCAGGCACAATGTGTGTCCATTCTGCTTTGCAGCTTAAAATTTCCATTAAGAAACATTTCCTTTTTGGCCTCAAGCTCATCCAGTATTTGGCTTTCAAAGTATTTCAGGTACATTCAAATCCACACAAAACTGTACCAGCTGTATTTTGCTGCTAAGTGTCCTCTGTGCCTTCAGCACTGTGGATGTCAGTAATAAGCACAGTGTGAGAGAGCTTCAGATGGCCTCCAACACTGTTTTAAACAGATAAACTCTTATCTCCTTAAAGCAGACGGATTTCCTTCATGTCGAATGCAACGTAACCGTGCAGTGTCATTGGTGCGTTCCTCACACTGACGTTTTGTATTGGGTGAAGAGTTGAATAACACGTTAGTTACAAAACAGAGACGCCTCGAGTTCAGGAGAACTTTTGAAATACTCTGTTAGCTCAAATGTAACACTGGATTAGATAAGTGAATATAAGATTTTAAGGATGACTTGCAACACAAGAAGTAACTTCCAAGTTGGTGTAATTCTAAAAGGTTTGTATTCTTTTTTTTTTTTTTTTATTAATGGGGATTTGACTTTCACTTTGTCATTTGGCCATATCTGAATACTTCTGAAATACAGCTTAAGGCTGCAGAGCAATATATAATTTTCTTCACCTCTTAGATGCATTCACTTTTTGCATTAACAAAAGATTCTGGGGATGTTAATCTTGTCTTAATACACAGCTTTATGTACAATATCTTATTTAAGAATACTCAGATTGCTGCACTGTGAGCATCTCCTTAAGCATCCTCACTGTTTCATAAAAATGCTTTCTCAATATTTTGCAAACTGTAACTTACAGTGCAAATAGGAAATAACCTCTTCCTGATCCTGCAGGATGCTCTCCAGTTCAGGATTAGCTGTCTTCCTACTCTTGGTTGCATCAAGTGCACACACTTTTGGTCAGCCCTGCTTATGTTCAGCTGTCCTGCATTCTGGTCTGCATGTCAACTGCAGCTCTCTCAACCTCATGGAGCTGCCTCACCTGCCCTCAGACACCACGGAGTTCCATGTGCAGGACAATCGGCTCACTTCGGTGTCTTCAGGCCTGTTTGACAAACTGGTTGGTCTTAAAAAGGTCTCCCTATCTGGCAACCCCTTCCACTGTGACTGCAGGATCCAATACCTGAGGAGGTGGTTGCTGAAGAACAGGGCTATTGTTTCTCAGGAGCCCATCTGCGCTAGTCCAAGCTCTGTGGCTCAGAAAGCCATCACTGAACTCAGCGATGACTATTTCTCTTCCTGTGCCCCGACAAGCTGCACTGGTAGAGCTTTTAACACGGTGATGGGAGTGATGTTATGCTGCCTCATTGCTCTGCTTCTGTGGAGCCTGAGACTAGCCAAAAACACCACCTTCATTCTATTCATAGATGAGAAACATTCAGGAATAGAGGTCGACTCTTTGCGCTCTTTGAAGCCCAAACACAGGAGGAGGCTGCCAATTGACCTGTCAGAATTCAGTGAGGACTCTGATGAAACGCCGCTTGTGAACATGGATTTACTGCCACAAGTACTGGATGTGTTGCACAAGAAGCACAATATAAAGATAAAGGCTACCTGAGGGAACACTTTGACTACTACAGATTTCACAAAAACACTACATGTGGCAAACAGAGGTGAGGGCAGTAACAAGCCAGCACAATGGATTTTTTTTTTTTGTTTGTTTGTTTTGTGTGATAAAGTTGTTTTTCATGCTAAACTGCCAGAGGCCAGCAAGGTAACTGCACTTTTTTTTTCTTCCAATGCAACCTAATTTAATTTATGAAAAATCTTGTTTATTAAAGCATGAAATGCACCAGATAAAGGTATGATAAATAATCCAATTGAAAATTGTCTCATAACATCCTCTATTTTAGCAGTTTTAGTGAATTCTCAATAAGTATTGTGAAATTTGTTGGGTTATTTTATTGGAAACACCTAGATACTCATCAGTCCTTCAATCGGTCTATTAGACGAACAGGACTCTTAATTACGGCTTTCATGAGAGGATTTATGTTTAAAAACACAGAGATGGTGCACTGACTGATTACGGTGATCAATAACTTGGCTACTACTGATAAAATATGGATCATTTAAATAAAACACACAACAGTTCACAAAACTTTTGTAATGATTCCTTATATTTTCTTTAGTTAAGATATTTACAACGAGTAAACTACTACATATGGTCAAATGTAGGGCGGTAAAAGCTTTTGATTTGCATTGTATCTAAATAAATGTCAAGTTATCTTTTGCTTCTAGAATTAAAATTTTAAAGCACAAAAAAAAAAAAGAAATTCTCTATCATTATCAACAGGTCATGGCAGGACGATACAGAAACATTTAACAAAGATGAAAGTATCTGATCTGTGCAAATACTGGTCAGGGGTCTCACAACAAGACAAAATGCAGACAGACAGTACTATTAGAGGACAATATTGCACATCCAACGATTGTTTTTACAGTACAAGTATAACTCTCATATTCATGCATAGATTTTCCAGGATAAATGGGTAAACAAATGACTAAAAATGCAATGATAAAAAGTCATCTCGAGAATAAGGGTTAAAACGTTATTTGAATATGTTTCATAAAAACACTGGTAAATTCTTATAATAAATATAGGATGATTTCAGAATTTTTAATAATCTAAAACGTTACTATCATCTAAAAAAATATTTAGCAGGGTCAAATAAGGCCGTTATTACACTTTTCCTTAATGAAAAACAGGTAAACTATCACAAAAACAATATAAAAGATCGTTGAGAGTAACAGTTACATGATAGTTAAATTTCTCTAAAATCTGTCTCAATTTTTGAAAGTTTAGAAGAAGACTCATATTTTGTCAATGCCCTGTCAGGTGTTTTAACAACGTCCACAGTATTAGGCTCCTACTCTATTGGGGCCTCCATAATCACACAGACCTGTTGGTTCAAAACTCTACTGAGGTACAAACTTTTCCTGTTCAAAGATCAAGTCGACAGCTTCTGCCACATCCTGCACAATGTGGCCCGGCTCCACCAGTGCGGGGTCAAATATGAAGTCCCGGTGACCGTGAAACACAGTCTCTTTGATGCAGTGGCTTGCATTAGATGGCACCTCTGCTTTGGGGTTGTAGACCCCTGTGCAGACTAGGACAGACTTGCAGGAGGTAGCAGAGGGCAGCGCTAGCTCGCTCTCCCGCAGGTTGTCGATCTCCTCCTCCTGGGGCACTGCAGCGGTTGACCCTGTGGTGGCCACCATCTTGGCAACGGCTTTGGGATTCTTTCTAGCAACTCTCTCCTCCAGGTAGCGGTTGTATAGATTGGCGCCATAGATATCAGTCATAAGGTTATCCCTAGGAACGCAGATGGGAAGCTATTAGTGTGCACAAAGTGAGCCTAGATATTGATATGTGCAAGAATGTGTTTATTTCCTGCTGCTCTTTGCAATTCTGACAATGAGTAAGCAATTGAAACAATTACAAAGTGCTGGCACACAAACACAGCACAGCTGTATTAGTACAACAGCAACAATTGTGATGAAAAGGTTAAGTGAAACATACAAGTTCTGAAAATAAGGCATAATATGTTAATATGTTCCTGCTGGCAGTTGTTAGTTCTGCTTTTTCATATGTTTTTTATTAGATTACTGAGTGACGTCTCAGCCTTTCAGTTTGCTACATTTATGTTAAACTAGGTTAAAAATGTGAGAGAACACATTTTCAACAGCTTTATGCAAATAAAACTGGGGTGAGGTTAAAATTTTTGTCTGCAGTACTTGTTCCTGCTCTGTGCCTTTCTTCATTACTTGCATTTGCATTGCCATCAGACGGCGTCAAAAGTGAATTCTGATCATGGTCATCAGATCATCAAGTCTCATCACTTTCTTAATATATTCCATATGTTGTTAACTATATTTGCAATATTGTTGGATGCTTTGGCTTACCCTATAGCATAAAGGGAAGTGATGGGAAGTTTCCACTGCCACTGCATGGCTTGGCTTCTGATGAGATACTCCGCAAAATGGTAGGTCAGCTCGCTGGGTTTTCCTATCAGAGCCTCATACTTCAGGTCTTTACCAGTTATCTTCTTGTAGATGTTCTCCAAGCACACAAGAAACGTCCCATGGCCAAACCTGAGGCAAAAAGAGATACTGTTAGACAAAGAGATATACTGGTAGCTTTGGAGACTCCTCTTTTCTCTTAATAAATAAAACTGTTCTTTTTGAAAATGTTCAGTGACAGCACTGAATTTCAAAGGTTACCGTGGGGAATGCGCCTCAGCCATCCACATGAGGTCCATGTTGCAGGCCAGCAGGGGGAGGTGAGGCATCTTTTGGGTTAGGTGAACACTACTGAGGTTACCGTTGGTCAACAAGATATCAATAATCAGCTGCAGGTTGGTCTCCCATCGAATTGGCTCCCCGAACAGAATCACAACTATGTGTGGAATTTCATGGGGAAAACATGTCATCTCTGAGAAATCAGTACTTTCAAATATATAACAAAGTCATTGATGAACTATGAGACTGACATCTGAAATACCTTTGAGATGAAATAGGAGGTACATGTACTTACCTTCAACCTTTGGAAGGTTGGCAACAGGATTGGACTGGAATGAAAAAAGGGAAACTACACATGTGTTTTTGTATATGACTTAATAAGTTTGGTATTTCTTGAATCAAAATCTTTGATTTCTACCTAAGACTTCAATATCTCACCGGCAGTTTGGGTCTCCTGTTGTGATCCACCATGTCCAGCAATGGGAATGATTCCCTCAGCATATCAATACTGACAACATTCTTAAAGCCGACACTAAAGACAGAGTGTAAAAGAGCAGTGAAGAGTATTACATAATATAATTGATTTAAATGGATCACAAACATGGGGAAAAAAAACATAAGAAAAGCAAGATTCCAGGATACTTTTTAGCAATTTCCAGGACTGGTCCCTGTCCTGAGACCAGCACACACTTGTCATGAAACTTCTTAAACATCCTCAGTGGACTATGGGACATGATGACTTGATCTTGTGTGATCTAGAAATAGATGAAGAGTTAGGAGAGGTTAATAGTAGAGGTGTTAAGGGACACCACATTAACACAAAAAAAAGAAGTGCATGTTTCGTGTCTGATTAAGTTATATTTGGTCTACATGTTTCTACAGTGTGAAAACTCACAGGTACACCCAGGATGTGAGAGAGCTGGTCTGCTTTTTTTTGTCGGAGGCAGTTCCCTGCATTTGTGACAAAAACAACTGGCACCACAAACTGTCCCTGAGAGTCGACCAACTTCTCAAACGCCTTTTTTGCTGCAGGGATTGGCATCCTTCCCCGTACAAGCACGCCATCAATGTCGAATAACAGTCCAAAGCTTGGCTGTGGCTGTAAGAGAGAGGGCCGGAAAAAGGGTTATCCACCAAAAAGCCAAGCAAGAAATCAAATGGTAGACTACGTGTAGAAAAATATGTAACACAATGTAGATAAAAGATGATTGACGATGCAACATGCCTTGTCAAAATGATCAAAAGTGGTGTGAAAAGGTGAATTACTAATGTCAAATACCTAATGGGCTTTAATATGGCTGATTGTGAAAGATAAGCCGACACAAGAATGTGTGCACACAATCACCAGTTCACTTTTAAAGGGAAATTACAAATCTCAAAGGATCAATTTTCATGTGAAATGGCTTATCTCATAGTATATAAAATGTCATTATTGTTTCAACACATAATAGTGTATGTCTAATGACATATCAGTGACAGGGTTGACTCTACAGTATAACATTACATGGACCCTTTATTATTTTTGCCAGAGAAAGCAACAGATTAGGGTTTTACAGAGGATCCATAGAGTGACACAGCAGTAAACAGGGGTATTTGGTTACATTTAGCATATTACAAACAATCTTACAGCAATCAGAGTAGATATGTAAAAGGTCTTCCTGTGGCTTTTTTTTCTCAGTGTTTTTCTGCAACTGGGGCTGAAAAAAACAAACAAACTGAGAACACAGTGTATCAGCGATTGTTTTTCTCATGAGGGGAAAAAAACAAGCAAGCTACATCTGTTGTCTCTGATGTCAGATGCCCTGTTGTTTCATCCCTGCCAGCCAGCCAGCGCATCCACATCTGACAAAGTTGCATGCAACATTGTATGCAACGTCGATCTGCTACATAGTAACAAAAAAAATCTAAAGCAACTATAAAGTCTCGCCTTGTCAACAACGCATTGTTTGACTGAGCCGAGGCGCAGAAACCCGCTCCACAACCGTACCTTGCTATTAGACTCAGTTCCGCAAAACCCGCACCGAGAACCGACAATCCCAGCTTTGCGTCTGGCTTGACGGTTGCTCAGGGTGTGCAGGCCCCGGTAAAGCGGCAGGAGTCCCCTCATCTCCTTTATTTATCACCGGGTTAAAGAGATAAAAAAACGACCCAGCATGAAAGCATGAGCCGGCTCACTCCGGCCGCGCTGGCTGCTCGCTCGGCTTGTCTTTTTTTTTTTTCTCCATAATAATTTGACTGGGCGAGACCCGGTGACGACATGTGAGAAGTAGGAGGGTCTCTTGCTGCATCGCTGCCGGAAGGAGTTACGGAGCTGCTGCATCTGCACCGCAACCCCCGCTGCCATTTTAGACACCGAGGTGGAGCTTAACATGTCTTGCACGCACAAACACCGCTACGGATCACAGCACAGCGCTCCCAGCAACACACACGACTCACTGATCATAACGCTCATCTACACTCTTTCTGTTCAACGCAGCTTATATGAATATATATATATTTCATGGTGTGTAATTCATTTGTAGTGATGCACATTAGCGAGCAGTCGGGCTAAATTCTCCATTTTACTCTCCCTTTCGGATCACAACACCGCTGTGCTTCAGTGATGACACATGCTGCAGTCAGCCCCGCATGTCCTACATGCGCTCAAGGGTGGCTAAATTTGCTGCAGGGAACCCAGAAGGAATTTGACAGGGATATCTGACCCTTTTGATTAGAGACAGCAGTATCCCCTTTCCAGTTTTATCCAACATGCTGTGCAAAATGAAAGCCCCTCTTCTTTAGAAAAACCTGCATAGAAAAGTGTGGTTGCACAAAGATAATGGATGTACAAATGTGGATTGAATCGTAGGGCTGTAATGCTGCAGATACTTTGCCAAGGCACTGCAACAAAGGGCAGGCAGGACAAAAATGTTTGTGGTACAAGGAAAGTAAGGTCTACTTTGTAAACTACTAACCAGCTGAACATAATAAATGTTTATCTCGTAGAGTATCTTGCATTTAGGCTTCTTTGAAGACTCAAATTATGTGTTAAACTTATTTTTTTTAAAAGATGGACACATTAAGTATAAAAAACATCTGCAAAGACATCCTAAAAACAAGCATTCAAACATTGGTACATACATATCACACAGAAATCAGACAACAATATCCTCCCCGTGCTCCTCCAGCTTTATTGATAGTTTAAAATTACATTTCTATTTTCTAGGACTTCAGTTGCACTTTCCTTCCGACTTAAAAACTGAGTACAAGCAAATGGTATTTATACAGTAGTCTAAGTGATATTGTACAAAAATAACATTTTGATTTCTGTGAAAACATTTTTCATTCCCAAATAACTCCTAATTCTGCTGTTCTGACGACTGTTCTTGATGTTAAATTTTTGCCAAGGTAAAAAAAAAAAAAAAAAAAAAAAAAAAAAAAAAAAAAAATCCAAAGCCATTTTAAAAGAAATGTCTACCTTGGGCTACCGAGTGATATTTAAATTGTAAACAGATTTCTATAAAAGAACTTGTTTCTTTTAATACCTCCAAAAAATTTTATATCTTAGCAATATAACATGTGGTTTGTTATCGCCCACTTAGCTGCTTGTAGGGCTGAAATGCATCATGTTATGAACTGTTTCCATGTCATACTCTCTTGGCCAACTCATATCCCACTAAAACAAACCAAAATAACCATACATGGAAGTTCGGTTTCCATTTACTCCCTTCTTTTCTCATTTTACTGAGACTCACTTCCACAAGCTCAGAGGTCCTATAGATTCCCATATGTTTAGTCCCATTTATTCCATCTCTGATCACCAGTGGCTTGGAAAGGGGGGTTCTTTAACAAAGCATTATACATAACACCGCTACCAAACTAAAACATTTTTGTATTGAATGCAGAAAGATATTTTTTCACCCCTTTCATTGTATTACATGTCGAGAGGCTCACTGGCCTGGGACTAGCCTCTGTTAGCCAACCTTTGGCCAGTGAAGAGGATTCAGAGAAAATAATACAACCAACCATCAATCTGAAAAAAGGAGGGGCAACAGAGGGCACTGATTATGCGGTGGCTTCAATGGTGCACTCTTTTGCCAGGTGGCCTGCCTTTCCGCAGTTGTAGCAGTTAGTCTCGCTGGCTTTACTGCAATGCACAGCAACGTGACCAATCTCACCACACCTGGAGGAAAACAAAAACATGGAGTGAGTTTCTTCATTAAGACAATAAAAGTTCAGCCTAATTTAAAGCTCTAAACAGTGGAAGAAGATTTTAAATAACTACACATATCAGAAATTTGAGAACTACAGTGGCGTTGGAGCCCCCCCCCCCCAAAAAAACATAAGTTAACACTCACCTGTAACATTTCACCTTATCACAAAGTTTCTGGATGTGGCCAAACCCTCCGCAGGAGTAACACTTCTGCTCATTGGCATGATCACAGTCGCGGGCCATGTGACCAGCCTTGCCGCAGGTGTAGCAAAGCTGCTCCCTCTCCTTTTTGGGCTCCTTGCAGTCCCGGGAAATGTGGCCACTCCTGTGGCAGTTGTAGCACGCTGAACAGAAAAAAAACCCAACCTATTGTTAATTTCAAAAGATGGTTCAATTATTAACAAACAAATCTTTTGGTAACTATACTGTAGTGAACTGTGTATCGCTGAAATAATGTCATAATTACTTCTGCAATCCTGTTGTAAGCAAATACCACTTCACACCAACTAACTAGTGCTCAAATAGAAGAAATAGAACTGCAATGCACACCATCCTCAGTTTGGTCACAGTCCCTGGCCATGTGTCCTTGGTCTCCGCACCGATAGCAGAACAGCTCTGTAATGACACAGACAGATAAGTACGCAAGGATGAAAATACGAATACAAGATTGTAATGCAAGTGTTTATTTTAATTAATTGAACAATGTGTTTCATCAGGAGTGCTGTGCAGGACTGTAACCCAAAACACAGGTACAAGAAGTGAAGAACATATGCAAAGTGCAGTGAAAAAAAAAAGTAATAATTATGATATGTAACCCAAGTATTTTGTGATAATTGTTCTATACTGGGTGTGGCCTGAATAGTAGATAGTACCCTTGCCTCGTCCCCGACCCCTGCCGCGTCCACGTGCACCGCCAGCATTGGGGCAATGCTTGATCCAATGCCCCGAGCGGCCACATCCAAAGCACTCGCTGTTGCTGCTCATCTCCATTACCTAAACAAAACAAAACAAAAAGAACACAACATATCAGTACACAGTATTCTGTTTAAAGTAAAATCAGCCTATGCTCTCATAAAAAAAGCATTTCAGCTGTCCATCTGACCGAGCTTTCACACCGAACACACAGAAGAAGGCAACTCTTTTCAGTGGGGAATGCAGATATATTCTTGGCGTGCACCACCTTGATTTTCCTCTAGGTCTCCTGCTGACTAAAATCAGCTTCGACTCTCTAATATGGCAACCTCTATGAAGCACATGCATGGTCATTCTGGAGAATAGAAAGTGGAATATAATTTGACTGCAAAAGGTTTATTTTTTGCCAATTTTGTGGAACTCATTTCTGTAACTGTTCATTATGATCATGCATGTTACAAATAATTACCAAGAAGATGTGGATGCCAGCTTATATTGTTTTTTTAAAAATAATTTTTATATGCTACATTCTGGTTCAACTTAAGCTTAGAAAGCAGCCTCTGGTCAAATAATTAAGCTGCTTTGTATGATTTAAAACCTAAAAGCATTAACGCAGCATATTATTTGTCACTAATGGCCAAATCTGTTCAGACTACTTACAAGCACACTAACTGACATAATGTGCTTTTAAGCTTGTGACCTACCAAGCACATATTACGCTATTTGTCATATTTGGTGTGAAAGCCCCCCGATGCAGCAGTTTACACCAGTTGCAAAAATGTTTTTGCTCTGCAACCAGTGTACACAAGGTGTAAAAAAGTAGCATATCACCACAAATTACATGATTAAATAACCATAATCAATTATCCATTCTTGTGCAGGGTTGTCAAAAATCAGGACAAACTCTATGATGTCAGATTTATTTTGGGTACAATTTGAGAAAGATTACAATGATTAACACAATTCTTCATTTCTGAGTCAAATAACAGTACCGCAAAAGTTAATCTAGTGTAATACTACCTGGGGAGGGGATCTAATCTACGATCAAACAAAAGGGGTAATTTTTTTTTTTAGATACGGAATCTATGATAATTGGCCAATCTACAACTAACTACTAAACTAACTTACACGATTTCCTCAATGAATTCATGTTGTGATCGCCATTGGCCAAACTTCTGTTTGCTGACGATGCTAAAGACATCAAGTCAGGGAAAATGTGAGTTAATTAGTAATTGAAACCCCTCACAGTAAGTACCTAAAAGACGGCGAACGAGAAGAAAACGAGGCAGCTGGATTGAAATTATCTTTATAGAAAAAGACTGCAAAGGCTAACTTGTTGCTTCCAGTTTTTGTGATGGTCACCTAAATGCCCGTCGGGCCTCAACTTGTAGCTTATATAATAGTGTTTCCCTTGGTTGTTACTGAAATACTCCAGTCGCCACGTGTGTGCTCATTTCCACCGGAGTTATTATCAACAGAGAGCCGAGTGTTGAAATCCTCTCTGAGTTCACGTCAGGCAACATGGCAACACACGCCGCTGACTGCCACAGAAATGGCCATGAAAGCATGTCGTGGTTTGTATGCTAACTTGAAGCTAGCGTTAGCTCCAGAGGGCAGTCACATCGCAGCGTGTAACGTTAACTCTACATCTGCTGAAATAGCAAAGCCCGGGTCTGACCAAGATGATTCAGATAACTCGACTAATTTATAAAAACATCTTCGGAGGCTTCCCCCTTAAGTAATTCAACCAGAAAAATTGATTTAGAGTTATTTTTGCGCTTGCAAAAAAAAAAAAAAAAAAAACAGAATCAAATGCCAAAAGGTTGCAGCTACGCTAGCGCTGGCCTAGTCACGTTGATTTTTCTTGCGTACTCGCGAGACACTGCTAGCACACCACCTCACGATCACGACCAAGAAGCACGGTTCAGTCGACGATTGAGCTTCTTTCACCAGTAAGAACCTGTCGAGCCGACACTAATAACGATAAACGTTAATTATATGTGATTTCTAGCGGGTATTCGGGTGAATATACCATAAAAACAACATTTCCCGCGCGGGACGCACACACCAAAGTCGTTGTGACGGGCTAACATTAGCAGGCCGGACTGAGGTCCCGACGCTCCGTTAGTGAGCCCAAACCAAAACCAGCGCGTTTTAACAAAAGAAACCGAACAAACGTGCAATTTTTCAATATTATCAATTCTTACACATCATCGCGTCAAAGTTTACAGACATTCAACATCTAATGCTTAAATTGATTAGAATTGTGTTTTATTGCTTACCTTGCTGGCTATCTAGCTATGTCAGTGTTTACGCCTCCTTCTTTGCGCTACATGCGGTGTGAGCAGGAGTTCCTGAATTGTCATTCACAGTCTCCAGTAAAAAACCTGCACTGTCATTGGCTACATAGTCTGTTCACAACCAATCAAACACGAGGATGTCTGGACACCGCCTCTGCGAATCAACCAATCATGGACACAGAACGGTCCTGTTTTCTCCCTAAATCGAGTGACCTTATTTTACCCACGTCGCTTTTAACATTAAAAAACTTATTGAAATGATAAACATTAGGGAATATTTAAAGCCGTAATAATGTCAGTTTACTACCTCTACTACCGGTAGGCTACTTCTTAGTGAATTAATTCACATGGTAGTTTCCAAAAAATTAAGGAAAAAAAAAAGATAAATATAAGAAAAGATAACTAAAATCCAGACTTTTTTTCACATTTTAACAGGAAACTATTTATTTCCATTTCTATTTTTTAAAATATTTTCATGTGATCTCTTTTTCTGTTGGCCTGCCTCTAGTTATTCAAAGCATTTGGAAAATTGAGATAAAGATTCCCATAAGTTGCTTGTTGTTAAGATAAATCTGCATTTAAAGGTATAAAGTAGGTTTCTGTAGGCAAATATCGTATTGTGTTGTACAGTGACCTCTTTTATCTCTTCAGTAACCCTTTGAGTCAACTTCTCAGACACATCTGCAGATTTCTTTCAATTAAATCAATGCCAGTACCTAAGACAAGTCTCAGAAGCAGGCGTTGCAGCTTTGTTTATAGAATCAGTCCAATAACCTGTATAGAGATGTTTGTATCCATAAATGCTACCACTATTACTGTTTAAGGCATATGATCATTTATAAATCTGAGTTAAAAAAGTGAAGTGAATCTTCAACTCCTGGGTGACCCAGCAACATCACAATTTTCAAGAATTGTTTTCAATTATTAGGTCAAAATTACCGATAATGATGAGAAGAGTTTTCTGATGACTAACAATTATTTCCATTGTCAGTTAATCTGGTGATTATTTTCTTGATTAGGCTATGAAATGTTAAAAAACAGTGAAAAAATGGCACATTTCTCAGAAGCCACAGTGATGCCTTCTAATTTGCTTGCTTTGTCAGTCTAAAGTCTAAAATTGTAAGATCTTCAATTAACTGTCATGTATGACAAGGAAAAACTGCAAGTCTTCAAATTTGAGAAGCTAAAACCATCCAATCTTTGGCATTTTTGCTTGAAAAATCACTGAAAGATTATTCAATCATCAACATAGTTGCAGAGTCATTTTCTGATGCAATGAATAATAAATAAAACAAAACGTATATTTAAAACACTAGCGTCATTTCAAAACCATTTTGCACCTCTTCAATACCCACAAAGTTGTAATATATAGGCTTACCAGTTTGTCTGAATGCTTATGTTAAAATAACACTAAAACCTTAAACAAAAACATTTCTGTAAACTTTAAACCAAATTCTGAAAATCACTGAAAACTGGAACTGCAATGAGAGTGTCAATAAGCCTAAAAACATACAATAATCAAAACAATCAAGCAATGATATGTATGTGTTTCCCAGCCTGAGGCCCTGCTTGTTTAACGCGTCCTGATTGCATCATATTTTAAAGACAAGAGGACTGATAGAGACAGCAATCCAATGAACGACGGGCGCTGCAAGCTTCTCAGCTAACTGATCTGAGTGCTCAGTCAGATCAATAAGTGGGAAAGATGCATTCGTCCCCGTCTTAAGGTGGATTTGACTGTAACGCTCTGAGACGGCGATTGCTGTTTCCTGTGGTCTTCATTCTGCAGCTCACAACCTTTAATACATACCAGGAAAAAAATATAACAATCTGCGGTGCATAATTTTGTATAGATTAAGAGATGTACATCATAATATCCCATGCTGACAGAAATACAGTGCTGCTGTTTGGATGTAGGGTGGAGTACCTTAAAACACTCCACAATGACAAAGCCCTGCCCTCATCCTCACAGAAAACAGTATTTGGTATTTCTTTTATTTGTCAGGTTGAATGCCTGCGATGAAATACCATTTTCAGAAATGTAGACTATATTGTAAAGTTAGCTGGGTAGAATGAAAGTAAAATTGGCTGCACAATCAGGAATATAACATGGGTTTGTAATTGAGACATACTGTCTGCTGCTGCTTTATGTGTGTGCAGAACCCGTCGAGACTTATTGACTGGGATGTTCATGAGGCTGTTTTATTCTCAGATGGTGTCAACTCCAGCTTGCTGATAGGACCTATGAGCCATCTGTGATTAGGGTGCCTACCTCAGGGGACCCAGTCCGGGATGATACAGAGATGGTGAACACATGGTGAGTGTGGAAGATATCATTTCACAATGGTACTGTTTCAGGACCGGTTTGGCAGAGAATAAGCTTTGTTTTCAGCTGAAGCTGTGTTCTTATTAAGCCTGTTTTAATGTTTGAAAACAATTCAAATCCACTGTTAACTACAAAAATGATGCTCTTCTGTCAATTAAAGAAATCTTGACCCTTAACTCTAGCTGGAACTTTTTCTGACTGTCGCCTACATGACATACAAGCTGACTCCTCATTGTCTTTTTTGACCAGAGATATGTAAAATGACTGTCATGCATATCAGGAAGGCTCCAAAATGATTTCCAAAGTATTGCACTGTCCCCAAGTCTCCAGATGATGGTGCACTTGGAGTTAATAATGGATAAGCCTACTCCTTCACTCCAAACCGGTAGTGGGCCGATTTTTTTTTGCTTTTCAAAAGATACTATCGCAACGAATATTTTAACGAATGTGCATTAACTTATTATCAACTATATTAATATTTCATACACATATTAGCCTTCGTGAAGAGTTAACCCTTGGCTGTACGAGCTCCTTGGACTGCGCTCTCAAAGGCGGCACGCATATAGGCCTTTAAATGTGGTATATATGAGAAAAATGGTCATATATTGAGAAGCTAACCTTTTAAAAATCTAGTGGTAGATTTTTTTAAGAGTCAAAAAACAGTATTACCGGAGTGGGAGGGCTTAAATTAGTGCTGTAGTTGCGCAGTGTGACTGATGCTTGCAACTCTTGTTATGACTGCAAGGTCCTGTTTCAATCACTGGCGTCAGACGGACGCACGGCACCAACTCAAACCTTTTCACCTTCTCATGTACAACGTAAATATTGATTGGAAAGCGAAGCATTAACAAGCAACTTATGGGAATCTGAATTTGCTTCCCGGGACTTGGAGAATATCTCTCGTCGTATCACTTTGAGGGTCCGACGGATTTTTTTTCCTCGCTTTTACCACGACTGGGAGATTAAACTTTTCCTCTCGTATTTTAGGTGGCTCGCCAAAAAGACCCGCCTGTGACCTTCACGTCTTACATTATTGCTACATTTACCGGATGCAAGATAAGTTGATACAATTTGAGAGTCTTAACCAACTTCGACTTTTTCCTCCTTTTCTTTGAATGCGTTGCAAATATGATGATGTCACCGACGCCACTTTTTCCTGAAGTTATGGCGGAGCACAACTTTTCTAACTTCTCTTGGTAAGCATATACAGGCTATAGGCTCCTAGCATTGCTACTCTGGGAATTATGTTTGAAATGTTAACTAAAAAATGTTCAACCGCTTCTCCGTGAGGCACATGAACAAGAAATGCATCGTTTGAACAAGTGAAATTTGAATGGGGGTTGAATAGAGCTGTGCAGGGAAGTTTAGTCAACGTTATAGTTCGCCTCTGAGGGCCTAACTTACAGGCAATTTCACAGTAATAACTCGAACTACCAGGCCTTATAAAAACACACGTAGCAACTAGCTTCTGATATTTGTGCAAGCAGTGCACGCATTTCACTAGTTGCCTTGTCTTTATTCGTCTTTTTTAGCAAGAAGTTGAATTTAACTGGAGCTCTGTTGAAGGCGTTCAAAAAAGTCAGTTCAACCTAACTCCCAAATAATGCTAAGACTTAAGTCAAGTTATTGAAACTCTCTTCATGTGGATGCAAAACTCGCCGTGAGTTTGTAAATGTGGCTGTGTTATGTAGACTGACCTGTTATGTGGGACAAATCTAAGCAGTATGGGAGTAAAGTCTAATTATTCTGGACTTTACATTCTTTCTGTTGATACCCTTCTCTGGATGGATCACAGAACTTGTTTTGAACACAATTCCTGCAGCATGGTTGGAAGACTGTAAGATCCACAGTCCTCCCCAAGTTCCTGCTTTTTTTTTTTTTTCTGTAGTGAAGTAGTACAGGTGGTGAGTTATGTCTTGCTGTGACACGAACTGCAGTAAATCATCTCTTCAGTGTAATCAGGCCTTTTGCAGGAGACACAGCAGAGACAATCAGTAGTTTTTTGCAGGGTGAAAGTATACACAGCGAAAATAAAGACAGAGAATCAGTGAGACTTCTGTCTGTCTGTATATATAGCCCTGTCATTTGTACTGAAAACAAAGCAGAAGAGGGAGCATATTTGTTTGTGATTGGCAGGTCTAGTTGACAAATGACAATTGTTTTTTTCGTAGGTGTTATTAAGTTTAGTATCACTTTATTATTTGCTTCTGCTGCTCTGTCAAATGGAAAATCCACCTTTTGTGCCAAAAATAACTCTATAAATGACTATTATAGTTTGATTTATTGTAGGGTTGAAGCCAGAGTTTAATAATCACTTCGGGCCACTAAACAGTTCAGAACATACATTTACTCTTGAGGTTTCCTGTCACACTTCTGAAAGCCTCACCACTTTGATGTAACCCCTACCATCATATGAGGGGGTTGCACTTGGTTAGATTAAATTTAGAGATTACATCAAACGAGTTCTCGATGCCGCAACCCAAATCTATCTTTGTTTTGTGCTACTTTTTTTCCCCCCCACCGGCAGTAAAAACTTGTCACCGTTGGAATCTATTGTAACTGACATGTATTCAAGACAACTGCAGCTGCTTTGTCAGTAAAAAAACAACAACAACTTGCTTTTTAAAATCATTTTTCAAAATGACTGGGATGAGCGTTTGATACTCCAAAGATAGAGTTTAAAAAGTTATATACATACCCTCAAAAAGACTGATGGACGAATGGATTTAATTACTTTTTTCATAATGAAAAACATTTTTCATTTTGCATGTTAGTCTGATAGACTTTGACAGTGAGTCTGCACAGCACCGCCATCCTCATCAAGAAGAAAGAGAACTAATATAATATTAACCGAGAGGTCAACTGGTGATGTGAGCTTTCAAGCATTTGGAGTACTAATACTGGTGCTTGGGTTTTTTTGTTGTTTTTTCTTTTTTCCAGACCATTGAGAGCACTTGGCTTTACTAATGGAGCACCTTCAGGGAGCGTGGAAGACCCTGAGCAACGGCTTCGGAATGAAGGACTCTGCGTTCGAGGGCCCGTGCCTTTCACCGACCATGGTCCAGGGCTTTCCCTGCCAGCGTCGCTCCTCAGATGACAGCAAGATGCCCGACTCCAAGACTAGCAGCACTATCCGCGTCTACCTCCCAAACCAGCAACGCACTGTGGTGAGTTGATTTTCCACTGCAGGCAAAAAGATGGCATACTGGTGCCTCTGAGAGTTCACAACCTTGGATTTCCAGACTTCGACTAAGGCTTCAGAAATACTACAGTGGTACACAGTTAGCTAAAGGCTTATGGAGCTGCTTACATCCTTGCAAACAAGTGAGGACTTAATACTCTAATAAGTTTTTTTTGTCCCTTTTTTTTGTCCTTCAGGTAAACGTTCGACCAGGTATGACTCTGCACAGTTGCCTGATTAAAGCCTTGAAGGTGAGAGGTCTGCAGCCTCAGTGCTGCGCTGTCTTCAGGCTGCATCCAGGACAGAGGAGGTGAGCTCAGGACCGTCGTGGGTTTTAAAACCAGGGAAATAAGATCAGAGGTCGCATATATATCATTCTTACCTGCTGCAGTTATTTTGCCTGCCTTCATATCCCTTCATTTAAAGGCTTTCATCCATTTCTGTAACAGTAAAAAATTCCGGATGGATTGGAATACTGACTCCACCTCACTGATTGGCGAAGAGCTGCTGGTGGAGGTTTTAGATCATGTTCCCTTGACTACGCATAATTTTGTGAGTACCTGAAGCATTTACACTAACCTCACACTCAAATAAGTGTTACTGCTACAGAAATAAACGTACATTTCTCTGTCATTTACAGGTCCGGAAGACATATCTGAAGCTAGCATTCTGTGATATTTGCCAGAAGTTTCTTTTGAATGGTTTCCGTTGCCAAACGTGTGGCTACAAATTCCATGAGCATTGTAGCACCAAAGTGCCCACAATGTGTGTGGACTGGAGCAACATCAGACAACTCCTGTAAGTGTCTTCACCATAAAATGGCAGCGTAACCAAAAAATGACCTTTTGATAACAGTCTATAATGTTTTTTTTTTTTTTTTTTTTAATATATATACATAATTTGAGAAACAGACAATAACTGAATAATTGCCATCCTACATCCATTACCTGCATGAAAGGGAATAGTTTAATTAAAGTTTCATCTAATCAAGTCTTTGTAAGATTATTTGTGCATCACATTCTTTGTGTTAGGGTGAAATAGGGAAAGCAGGTTCTGCTGATACTACTCCTGATTAGGTCTCAGCTCGTATACATGGCTTTGCATACTTGAACTGAGAATAGAGGGTTATTAGTGTTATTTTGCATGCAGGCTGTAGGACTGACAGTAAGCATTCAAAGATCTATATCATTGACATTGAAGAGATAAGCCCTTTGACCTGACAACCATTGTAGTCTTTAGCAGCCAGCTGTTGCGTGATTAAGCACCCACACTCTCTCTCTTTCTCTCTGTCTCTCTGTCTTCAGGTTGTGTCCAACACCCGGTGAGAGCGGTGCCCCATCACTGCCCCCACTGACATCTCGGCGAATGAGAGAATCACTAACCCGGTTTCCAAGGTGAGGTAAATTTTTATGCTTGATCTGTCCGTGACAAACCCTTCTCTTCCTTTTATTAACATAAGATAGATATATACATTAGAGAGTTGTCCTCAAGACACACTCATGTAAGACTTGTACACATGTGAGTACTTTTCAAAAACATAACACACACATACCAGAAAGTACAGACACATACTGTAGTTCTGCTAGGGCGGAGAAATGACCTGGAGTCATTGATGTTCGGATTTGTTAATGCCCATATTTTGTCATTTTAAGCTGAGGTATTTGTCCAGAGTGATGCCTTTTTGAGTATTCGATGGTGTCGCCCACTATCATGCCTCTCCATGCATCAATTGTAGGACTACGTCTATGGTTGGTGATTGTAGAGGGAGCTAACGATAAGAGTGCTACTTAGCCATGACTGCTATCGTTTTCTGTTATTTGTCACGCTAACCTACAACACAGTTGTATTTCTGTTCTAATTTGTAAAGAACCTTAATCTTAATTGAATTAAATCCTGCGTTTAATGACGTCCCCAGCTTTATGGGGGCTTACGTATCCAAGGGGCTGATGTAACGAGAGGTGTCAAAAGAGCCTGTTGTTTCAGGAGCACTTAAAATAGTTTAAAAAAAAAACATTCACTGAGCTGCCAAATTAGCACTCACAAAGTATCAAGTTGTTCCATGCAGAGCTATCTCAAATACTGTTTAGAAACGTAGTTTTGTGTTGCCAAACGGGGGGATTGTTCTCAACTCCCATAATCATGTGTGTTATAATGTAATGTGATCCCTGTGTATATACATCATTCAGCTGGGATTCCACTGTCCCCATTTTCACCAGCAGCTACAGCACACTTAATCATCCTGTAACAAGAGGTGGGGCTGGGCGATATATCGATAATATATTGATATCGTGATATGAGACTGGATATGGTAATATTGTGATATGGCATAAGTGTTGTCTTGGTTTTAAATGCTGCATTACAATAAAGTGATGTAATTTTCTGAACTTACCAGACTGTTCTTGCCTTTACCCACTTAGTCATTATATCCACATTACTCATGATTATTTATCAACAATCTCATTGTGTAAATATTTTGTTAAAGCACCCCACATTCATTCCCACAATACTGTTGCGTGTTGATATTGAGATATTTGGTCAAAAATATCATGATATTTGATTTTGTCCATATCACCCAGTCCTAACAAGAGGTTTACCAAGACTTTTGACTAAATTCATGACTGAAATCCATTCTATGGACATCATCAGGCATTGTGCTTGTTTTTTTTACATGTTTTTGGGATATTTTGACTTGTTTGAATTCAAGTTTGTGCTTCTAAAAGTGAACAACTCAAGTTAGGCCGACATCTGCATTGTTTGGAGATTAACGTATTTGGCTGGTGAGCTTTGTACTCTTTAACTGAGCCAATACTGATCTTGGCAAACATCACAGGCTAAATACCTCCACAGTGTCAAGTTAGCCAAAAATGGGATAAGGGGAAAGCCACAATAAAATTTACCAATTACTACTTCCTCACAATGCTATTTCTCAGTTTAACTCTGTATATTTTTTGTTTGTTGTTTCTCTTTTAAACCATGAAGTATGCTCCTCATTGGTTCTGTTTGTGTGGCAACAATCTGTTGATGAATATAAACAGATGATGTTTTAATGGGGACAGTGAAAGGAAATGACAGAAATGAAACCAGAATGCCCCTGCACCAACTACTACCACACCCACTGCAGTCCAGTTTTAAAGAAGTTACAGATTTCAGCATCATGTTAAATGTCAGTGGCACGTGTCATTTTGCAGCAGCGACATAGGACACAAACAATAGCTGCTCAGTCTCACTATTTGATCCTTGTTCGCCCTCACAGCTCGGCCCACCGGTATTCCACCCCTCATGCCTTCAACTACACCACGCCCTACCCACCCACAGGCGGCGGTCTCTCCCAGAGGCAGCGCTCCACCTCCACGCCCAACGTCCACATGGTTAGCACTACCCTGCCTGTAGACAGCAGCATGATTGAGGTAACTACACACCATATGGGCCTCCTGGGTACTCCTATAGAATCAGGCGGCTACTCCTAAAATATCTCCTGCCTGAGAGTGATCTTGCCCTCCTACGTGCATCTCAGGCATTCCAACTATCTTCGCCTTGCTCTTTTCTACCTCTTATCTACCTCTCACCTGGACAGGGTTCAGCCTGTTTTGTGTAATTCCCCTGATGGCATCTTATTTTAGCAGTTTTAAAATATGTGACACTTGACTTCCCCTTGTTCAGTTCTAGTTTCTGCTTTTTCACCTCCAGTAATCTTGCATAATCAGCTCATCAGTTTTGCATGCTTTTTAGAACATTTCCCTTCTATTCTCTCCAGGTAGAAACCTGGGCATCACTCTTGTCATCATTCCTTCCTCACTTTCCTTTACTTTGTTCCTTTCCCCCCCCTGTCCTCACTGGCCTGTTGTATTGTACCCTGCTGGGGAGTAGCTAGACTGCCTGAATACCTCCCCCAGCTCCTGGTGCCATAGATTCTGGCTGAAGAGGAAAGTAGGTATTGTGCACTTCTCCCAGTCTTTTGTTGAGGCCTCATCCGAGAGTCCAGATAAGGTTAGAAAGCAGAGTGTATGTGTGTGCAGTCTGAATGTCATGCCTTGCAAACAGGCTATCTGCATTCAAATCTTAGTAGTGAAGTCAAACCATAAGTGAAAGCACAACTTGTGTTTTGCAGTTTGAAGAAGCTGACAGAGTTTTGTCTTTTCTCGTCTTTCTAGGATGCGATGCGTGATCATGATTCGGGTAAGTGCTCGCTGTTGATTTCTTTAGCGCCTTGTTGTGTACTTTTTTATGCTGCATCACACTTGTTTTCTTCACCCTTACCGCAAATTTCCCCCTTTGATTGTGTCTTCACTTAAAACAGATAGATGTTCAATTTCAAACCTCTCTCTCTGAATTGACTGCCTAGCCATCCCCACTTCCAAAATGGAAATTTTTGAGCACAGCATTTGACATTGAGGTCTACTCATAACATTCAATAGATATAACAATAAAGCTAAGTAGTAGAGGGAGGTAATGCAAGATTTAACTAGATGAATTAGGCCATTAAACATGATAAAAGGCTCTGCAGACCGTTGTCATCAATCTTCATACTATTTTTCCATTCTACTGACGACTTCTGTTAATGTGTACATGAAATGTGATGTTCATGCTGGAGATTTATTTTATCATTGTCCATCATAACTCTTTTTTCATAGGGCGACTCATGTAAGGGGAAGCTTGAAGGGGGAAATTAGGACAAAGTCAAAATCATCGTCCCAAATTGTTCAATATTCACCATACAGTCCTCTTTACAGTGTGACAGTGTGAATATCTAGAGAGAATTATTATACCCCATTTAGTGGCATCCTGAAAGTAGTTCACAATTGATGGACACTCTTCCATACTGAATCCCTTTCTTCTGTCACTCGCTTTCTGTTCGTAAAGCGGGGAGTTCCCCTAACCAGAGCCCCACAGGCTGGTCCCAGTCCCAATCCAAAGCCCCTGCACCTGCCCAGCGAGAGAGGGCCCCGTCCTTCAACACTCAGGAGAAAAATAAAATAGTAAGTTCTATGTTGTGTCGTGTCTTGTATCTAATTTATCTTGTCATGTATGTTGTAAAAACATTAAATACTTCCAGACACCTTAGTACAATCTGCCTTACAGAATACTGGCTTATATTTAGTTTGTGTGTCTCACATCTGTTGCACCTTTTTTGATTTCTTTTCATCCAGAGGCCTCGGGACAAGCGGGACTCGAGTTACTACTGGGAGATCGAGGCCAGTGAGGTGTATCTGCACTCCTGCATCGGTTCAGGCTCCTTTGGAACTGTATACAAAGGGAAATGGCATGGTAGGAATGCATTTCAGACAGGGCAGGGCACTTTCAGGTGTAACTACTAACACTTTCACTTTTTCACTTGTCAGTAAGCACCTTGTATAACTCTTCATATGAGCTGACTGTGACTTTCATGCATCGGGTGTAGCTGAGTACAGTATTTTTTGTTGTAGGTGATGTAGCAGTGAAGATTTTAAAGGTGACTGACCCCACACCAGAGCAGTTACAGGCATTCAGAAATGAAGTGGCTGTCCTGAGGTAAGAAATCCAGGATGCAGTGTCGTCTCATAATTGGTTTTAGCTGTCTAACAGCTGGGTTTTCATCTGTTCTGACAGTTGCAAACTGTTGAATTCATGGTGAATCATCTTCATTGCTAACTTTTATCTTATCTTTGTTTTGGTGATTTCCTCTTCCCCTCTGCCTCTGGTCGCAG
Organism: Thunnus thynnus; assembly: GCF_963924715.1. Lineage (NCBI taxonomy): Eukaryota > Metazoa > Chordata > Actinopteri > Scombriformes > Scombridae > Thunnus > Thunnus thynnus. The sequence continues at coordinate 22,482,435 of NC_089522.1, forward strand.
GAAAACGCGACATGTCAACATCCTGTTGTTCATGGGTTACATGACGAAGGACAACCTGGCTATTGTGACCCAGTGGTGTGAGGGCAGCAGCCTCTACAAACATATTCATGTCCTGGAGACAAACTTAAAGATGATCCAGCTCATAGACATCGCCAGGCAGACCGCTCAGGGCATGGAGTAAGTCCTAAAGAAAGGCATTTTTCTGATAAATCAAACTAAAAAAGAATCAAATGTCATCATATTTTTCTTCCTCATTTTTAGCTATCTGCATGCAAAGAACATCATTCATCGTGACATGAAGTCCAACAGTATCCTTTCTATCAGCTGTTACAGTGTGTGTACTTTGTGTGTAAGATAAATGCACTCGATGCTCTATAATCGTCATAGTGGCTCAGAATCTGTGCTTCCTCAAGGTCTTTAGCTGTGATTCCTTGACAGCAGCGTAGACATCTTCTTGCATGAAGGGCTAACAGTGAAAATTGGAGACTTCGGTCTTGCTACGGTGAAGGCCCGGTGGAGTGGCTCGCATCAGGTGGAGCAGCCTTCTGGATCCATTCTCTGGATGGTCAGTAACACTGCTTAAATTTCAGTTTCAGTACAGAAATAAGACAACTGCAGTGAGACACACATTAATCGTAAATTTTTTTTGTTGTTGTTTTTCTTCTGTATGTTTGTCTAAAGGCACCTGAGGTTATTCGGATGCAGGATAACAATCCTTACAGCTTCCAATCTGATGTCTATTCCTATGGAATTGTTCTCTTTGAGCTCATGACGGGAGAGCTCCCGTACTCCCAGATAGCAAACAGAGATCAGGTAAAATCACATCATTAACAGATGCCATATGTTAAGTGACAACACATGCCATATGTTAGGTGACAACAGTTCAGTGTTACAGCAAGAGCTGCAACTATTAATCAATCAACAGAAAATTAATCATCAACTTTTTTTTTTTAAAGAAAAAAGTGCTAAAATTATCTGGTTCAAGCTTCTTAAATGTGAATATTTTCAGGTTTCTTTAGTCTTCTTTGATAGTAAACTGACTGGACATTAGTTTGCATCTTTGGCTTTGCGAAATGGTGATTTACATTTTTCACCATTTTCTTCTATTTTTAAGACCAAACTACTAATCAATTATTAGTCGTGTCTAAGCTCTGGTCCTCATCTGGGTCCCAGTGTCAGGCTGCGAGCTCAGGCCAGAAGGTGGTGGAAAGACACTGGCTGGCTGTCTGAAGGGGGTTGTGGTGCTGGCCTAAGGCCCACCATGGAACAGAGGCGGGCGTCCTGGAGCCATTGGCCTAATTTTAGAATCAGTAACACAACCCTGGATGTTTGTGAAAAAAAAGGGGTGCATGGGTGTGTGTCTGTGGTTTTATGTCCCCTCACAGGCCACAAGACCTGGCCTGGAATCGTGTCTGGCTCCTTGTTCAGTTTAGTTTACCGTGTCTGTATTCAAATTAGAGTAGTGAACAAAGTGTGCCCATATGCCCTGTTGTACCCCTATTCTCCTTGATACTGTAGAATGACTTTGTACTCAGCTGACCTGGCAAGTACATAGAGTACTCCTATCATCCTTTATCTCTGCAGCATCATGCCTTCACAATAGCTCCAGTGTTTTGAATGCCTGTCACCTTAGACTCACTGGCCATATTTAAACAGTATCTCTGAGGTGGACTGCTGATTTAGAATTGATCAGGTGTCTCCTACTGTCGCACTAACTTGGATCAGTACTTCAACTCCTGAATATTTTCAGTGATTAATGTCTCATCTGCTTTCTGTGACTTCCCCCTCTCAGATTATCTTTATGGTTGGAAGGGGCTATCTGTCCCCTGACCTCAGTAAGCTCTACAAGAACTGCCCCAAAGCCATGAAAAGGTTGGTCGCTGATTGCATCAAGAAGTCCAAGGACGAGAGGCCGCTCTTCCCGCAGGTGAACTACTCTTTTGGTAATTGTAGACTTCAAGCTGAACGAAGAGTGTTTTGTTAAACAAAATTTAATTTCTCTTCTCTTTTACGCTTTCTTTTGTTTTAGATCTTGTCCTCCATCGAGCTTCTCCAGCATGCCCTCCCTAAGATTAACCGCAGTGCCTCAGAACCGTCCCTGCACAGAGCCTCGCACACCGAGGATATCAATGCCTGTACTCTGACCTCCACCAGACTGCCTGTTTTTTAGAGGCTCAGACAGCACTACCCCTCCTCCTCTCCTTACACCACCCCTCCTCTTTGAAATATCCAAAATAGTCCAAATGCTCAGTTAGCCCAAATTCTCCACATACAAAAACCAATATAGACCTACAGTTGCACATGCAAACATACTTAAACCCATGCTAATCAATATATTACGTAAGGAAAAGAGGAGAGGGGGAAGTGCAGAGAAAAGTGCATCTGAGATTAACTATGGAAGGGGATGGAGTGATGATGGATTGCAGTAGGATGTACACATGAAGAGGGTGGCATAAGATACCTATTGAGGTGGTGCCTTGCTTGTCACTGCACGTATTAAGAAGTATGCAGAGGCTCCACGGTGGCAATGCATTTGGTAAAAATTTGTAAATATATGCACGCACACCTACCTAAGACAACAATAAATGGACATTGAAGGAAGCTCAAGAGAAAGACAGATGTGTCTCTCTTAACTTGGGCTCTGTGATGTGAAGCACACACCCTTCTATCTAGCCGCCCTGGTTTCTGATGAAGAGGACCTTTTTAAAGCTTACCTGCCTTAAGAGGAAACAAAGCCTGGACTATGATCCCGCACAACTTCACCTCCTCTTGTTATCACAAACAAAGCAGTTGGATGTAGTCCATTTAGTTGCACAGTAGTAGTTGATTTTTGCATTGTCTTAAATGATAATGGAGTAGATATGGGAAATTGTCTTTTTTTTTTGTTGTTGTTGTTGTTGTCTTTTGACTTCTTTAAATTGTCTTTATTTTTTGGGTCATGTTGGAGGAATTATAGCCTGTCAGACAGCACGCATGAGTGATGATGGAACTCTTTGAATTTGCACATTTTAGCAAAAGCAATGGTTATGTTTCAACAGTCTACACAGCAGCTTCGTAGCTCTGAGTAAACTGATCTGAGTAAACTGATCTGACACCCACACATTCTTATCAGTCCTTACCATGGGTTGGTTATCATGAGCTGGACATTTGGCGGTTCGGTTGTCTTAAATATTTAAAATGATTTGGAAACTAATTTGTATTTGTTTATCATGTCTCTTTCTGGAGGTTAAACGTTTTATTGTAAACTTGGTGAGAAAGTTGTCTATTCAATATTTTAATAAAATTAAGTTAAATTTCTTTGCCAAAGTAGACTGTATTGGTCATCTTTCTTTGTGTTAAGGAAGTACATTCACTAGTCAACATATGTCGTGTTGATAATGTAGATCACTTGTACTTCATTTTAAAAGCAGGAATGGAAGCAGGTGAGGTGGGAAGTTGACATCAGATTATTCTACCTGTCTTCTTGTTCACTAACAGTAAAATCCCACACATGTGCAAGACTTTGTGGCAGGGTGTAATGTTTGCTGTAGCAGTGGCAACGTGGTGTAACCTCACAGAGGATCCAGTCCAGACACGCCACCAGGGGATTCCACTATTGGCTGATGCCACTGTGCACTGTATAGTCACTGGCAAGCTCAGTGGAACAACAATCATTCAGCAAGGGAGGGACGTGGTGGAAAGAGAGAGGACAGTTATATTTTGTTTTAGTGTAAACATTCAACGTGTAGTTCCTGCTGGGCAGGACCACTTGATTTAGTTCAGTCCCAAGTGCAAATTTATTGTAAATATGGGAATGTTTGCTATGATCTAAATATGGGAATAAGTGTTTATTTTTTATGTTTTATGGCCCTTTGAATTGAGCCCAGGGCAAGGAACTTTTTGAGGTCTTTATCTCATTTGAATCACATGTTTCTAAAAGCCCCATCTCAGGCAGGGTAAAATAGGCCTGATGTCATCAAAAGTGGTGCAGCACAATTAGACCAAAGCCAGCGACTGACCGCTAGTCGTTTTGCTATGTATGTGTTTATCTGTTCTATTTCTGCATTCTGACAAGCCACACAGACTGGCCAAAATGAAACCGACAAAGTCCAAATGTCCTACATCCCTGGCTGGCAATAGCTCCATCTAGTGGGTGTTTCTCCATGATGTGTATCACCCTGTTTCACATTCCTGTATAATAGTGAATCTTAACACTAAAAATAATGTTGTTCTTGCGCTACCATAATTACTGAGGACTCAAGACTCAAGAACTGAGAGAGTTTGAGTGTGAGTGGAACACACAAATCCCTCCAGACAATGCCGAATCATTGAGAAGGAGACATTTTCCTTTAAAAATCCCCAGACAGGTTTTAAGACATATAAAAATACTCTGCTTGGAATAATAATTTGTTTCTGATATGGGTTTTCCACAAAAAGATGACCTCACTAAAATCCTTAAAATGACATCATCTCCTTCTCCTTCATTAAAACTTCCAAAATCGATTAATATGCACATATTTTTCACTTTAGAAATTTAACTGTTTACCACAAGATGTCTCCTGCTTCATTCAAATCCCACTCTCAGTGTTTGTGCACTAGAGGCTTCACGTTTTCACATCACATCTGTCTAAGTTACACATTGGACTATGATTGGCTCCAAACGAATTGTGATGTCACAGATCATGCTCGCCTTAAAGATTTTTAATGAGCACAGAGAAACTTTCCTCCTTAAGCAGATGAATGTGAAAACAGCCTTCTAGTGTCAAACTCTGCACATACGTACATCATTCTGTACCGTGAAGCTCAAACATCCAAGTGAATTAACAATAAGCAAAACTCATTTTTGAGTGGAGGGGGGCTTCAATACTGAGTTTGATGTGACAAACAAAACATCCAGATTGGCTGAACACATCTGTAAGAACATCTGTATCGATCAATTGAATAGTGTTTGCCAAGACAGCCGCTTGCCTCTCTCTGTCATGGCCTCCAACTCTACCTGGCAGTAAAAATGAGCCCGTATTGTTTCTAATAAGCCAGACCTACACTTGTGCATGTCAAAAATGTATTGCTTACAAAGCACATGTGTTGTGATTATCATTTCAGTGACAAGTCAAGTCAATTCTATTTGTATAGCACAATATCACAAAATTTCAGGGGGCTTTACAATCTTTACAGCAATACAACATCTTCTATCTTAAGATCCTTGATTCACATGAGGAAAAAAAATGGAAGAAATCTTAGGAAGAACAACAGAGGAGGGACCCCTCTCCCAGTATGAACCAGATAACAAAATTACAGAGATACAGACGGATTGATAACATATATGAAGAATCTGATCAGGAGGACACCAAGCCACTTCCAGGTGACTACACATACACACAGGGGAAACTCCCAACATCATTCACAGACACAGTAGTTGTATAAATTCTGTGATAAAGTGAAGACACACTCATGCAGCTCAGGTGGCTGATAATGTAAACATAATAACACTGATGCTGTATGTAGGCCTCTTGTGCCTCAGCTGTACCACCAGATGGCAGTTGAAGCAGTGAGCGTTAAAATTATTTATAAAAAAGAAATCAGGATATATTATGTTACCTTATATTCTAAATAATAATCATAATATTCAAAGATCTACATGTTTACTACAGGTCACCTTTAAAATCTCTCTCATTATGTTGTTCAGCAGATGGTCAGTGCAGCGTGCCCCCACAGGGCAGGAGTTGTTCATGTTGTGCAGCAGCTTGGCAGACAGCTGGGAGGAGTCTAGACAGAAGCTCCTCCGCTGGAGCTCCAGGGCCTACACTGTCTTTCCTCTGAGTTCTTCAGTGGCTTTTACTATCACCAGGCCATCTCAGTCTGCTTGTTAAGAAGGAAAAAACATCAGTGCCATCTGGAAGCCTGGCGAATCTGTGTGTGTTTGCTGATATTTGTTGAGGCAAGCAATATGAATATGCAGTATGAATGATGACCTTTTTTTTAAGAGTTTATTGATTCGACTTATCAGCAAGCCTATGCTCCATTATGACACACTAGGGCCTCTGCAGCCACCAATTAGCCATAATTCATCTGTATGCAGAAACTGCACCAGAGCTGAGAGCTGTCGGCAGTTTTCAAAGCTCTAACCAGCCTTTCATGTCATGAATAAAAAGAGGATGAGCACACCAACACATGATGTCAGTAAAAAAAGCAAACTAGACATATTGAGGTTATCAGAAGAATTTTGAGCATCTTCCTGGATTTTGTGATTATATGCACGATGGTTGACTATATTTGAATAGAGTATACACGTCAAATTGGAAAGAGGGAATATTTTTGCCTCCTGCAAACATTTTCTCTCACCTATCATACTTCCTTCAGCCCATCAAGAAATAATGGGAACTGTGCAGATGTCTACAGTTTGGTGTATGTGAAAGGATTAGTCTTTTCTTCTCTCAGAGAAGGTAGCTTGTGTGTAGAAAGAAGTGTTTGGTTGCTACAGAAAGCCTCAGAGGAGAAGAAATTAAAATCTAGTGGGACTCTGCAAGGCTGTAACTAGTTGCCTGATACAGAAAAACTGCAGAGGCAGGAAATAAAAAGCAATAAAACTGAACAAACAATGTCATAATGGAGTCTCCAAGTACCTTACCTAATTTTCTAAGATATTGTTCAATTTGGCAGAAACGTAAACAAGAGAATAATAAACATCAGACCTGAATGATTAATAAACTTTGTTTGGTAATGAATGTGCCCAATAAAGTAGACTTGTCTCAATGTCTATTCTGTGTCAGGAATTACAAAATGTAATATAAAGTGTCTCGTTCTTATTGTCAATATTTATATGAAAACATAATCAAATTTAATTTCCTGCACTTTATGAGCCAGCACATCATTTGCTTGGTCTCACTTCATAACTTGGATTTTGAAACAAAAGAGAATCTGTTTGCCTTCACAACTCACCTGCTTATAGCAGTTTTATACTGCAGCTGTTTGGTTCAAAGGGAGGACCAAAAAACCCTTTAACCTAGATCCAGTAAGTCACTACCACTAATCTGATGTTAACGTAATCAGAAATGGACCATGACAACCACAATTTAGCACACCGTATTTATTAATAATATCACTATAACCACGATTTAGCAAACAGCAGCAATGCATAATTACCTGTTTTGAAGGTACTGATAATTGCTGATTATGTTGTGGATAATTTTACATGGACATCAGATAACAAACAACTATAAAATATATTTCTAATGAAGCAATACAATCACAAGTCAAAAATACTCATCTTTATACATGGAGTGTGACATTCACCTTAAAGCCCCGAAAACTTTGAAGCTTCAAAACTTAAGTATGCCTCTGTTAACTTCCCTATACATTGAATATTAATGACTACATAGGCAACAATTAGAGGCACCTTTAGGTATTACTTATTAAGGGTTTTACACTTAAACTCAGCTAATATGCTTCATCATAACAATGTGGGTGTGGTTTGAACATATTTGATTGACCAAGCAACTGTCCATCTGTCATCAGATTCTGATTCAAATTGCTTACCAACTTCAAACCAGTGAAAAAAGGAAAATACAGAAATATCTAATGGAAAATAACCAAAACTGTTCTAACTTTGGCAGAAAATCGTGAGTTCATCACTCCATCACTCACAGTGATAAGAACATGATTGAGAAAAAAACTTTTCAGGGCATTTAAAGCTTGCTTCATTTCATTTCATTGGCAGTTATATCTAATATACAATATATGATAGTCACTGTATAGGTAAGTTAACATGCAATTGAAAATAAATGTAAATCTTTATTTAGAGAACAGACTTGCAAAGGACTTCCTCAAGTTGCGAATGGTCTCAGCATTTTCCGTATCTTCACTGGCAGCGCGGAAAAAGGACGTGTCTTTCAGACCAAAGGCACTGATCAGGGACTGGGATTTACTGAAAGACAAGAGAATCATGACTTTGTATGTACAGTTCGAGTCAAGATGAATGCACAAGCGACTTGAATATATACGCTGCTTGAATAGTTATAGCTATGGTCCCTATTAGAGCATTGATGAGCTATTCATTCTTACTTAAACTGTGGATGTGCCTGTGGTTTTTCCCCAGTGGCTCGCTCTTCCAGCAGAGACTGCTGTTGCTCATGATCCACAGATGTCTGCATACGGTGATGTGGGTTTTCTCTAAGAGGCTGGGATGCTATCTCCTGCTGGGTCTGAGACTGACCCTGGTACTCAAAGTGGACTGAAGTATTTGAGTTACACTGTCTGGGTGGCAGAGGTCCTGGCGGGACCATATCTTGGTTCACAGACTGAGTCTGGGAACGCTGCGCTGCGGGGAAGGGCCTTGGGTTTTCATCCTTTGTAGGAGATTTAAGGGTCAACTTTGGAGCAGGCCTTTGTGAAAGCAATCCATGGGGTTCCACTGGGCCCCCCTAATTTCAGCACAAGAGATATTTATGACATTCAGCCATCTTCGCTAAGAAGACAGAATAATTAATAAAAGTTTCAAATGTGGTGTTACTATGTTCATATGTAGTCTAACAGATCACGGGTTTATTCATTAAGTTATCAGACACAAATACAGTAATCGCACATTAACATGTTAGGAAGACAGAAGCCACAAAATAAAGACACAAAAAAAAGCAGAGGGGATACACCATCACAATACAGTTGTCTCTTCATGCATTGGAATCAGTGCACTGTGTATGCCCAGCAGTGTAACTGTTGAAATGTTCACATCTTTGTGTAATTGATAAAGCCTGTAATATTGTTGTGTATCAAGTCTTTCCTTAAGAAACAATATTTCTGACAACATAACACATATGAGGACACAGACCAAATATATATTGCAAAGGAAGCTTTATTGCCAGTGACAGAGGGGAAATATCCATAATGGAAATGTTTCCACATTATATTGTATTCGGTTCTTGATTTAAACAGTCCAACACCAGTTTCATGAGTACATATTTGTTGCAAGTTACCATGGCCCTTAACAAACACGTCCAGTAATAATTAATCAAATATTCAATCATGATCAGTGAACCAAAGGCCTACCCATGCAGCTATTACAGACCGGGGTACCTCTGCATGTTCTTCCCTTGGAAATCAACGTCATGGCATATTTCCTAGTAAACAGTACAACACATCCATAAAGCCCCAGGCATGGCTTTTACAAGGATACGCTCACAGATACAATGGCACTTCATACAACTCAGAAAAGAACTGCACACAGAGCTTGCTGAACATATTTTATACTATAGTAACAAACAGGTTGTTGGAAAACGGTACACTTGTCTTTTTACAGTTGATTTGGTTGCTATTTAGCTGTTTCACCATTTAGCGTATCAGATATATGAAATGGCCTCCACATAAGCCAGTGGATAAGTGATTGTGACATTTGTGTAAAAATGTTTTTTTAAAATAATTCAATATGTAGATGACTATAGCTTTTTGAATAAATATGATGGAAGATCTGATTTCTAAATAAATAAATACATTATTTAGTTAAAAACAAAAGATTTGTATTGCACTTTCCATGAACTCACAGGAGGAGTGTCTTAAGTTATTAAATCTTTGAATGGCAGTAACACAGGCACACAAGTCCACACTAAACCACAGAGCACAGCATTGTTGTCATGGCAACACCATCATGATTGCCGATATCCAGCACGAGGGCCACAGGGGGGGACTTTATATCTGACATTTCATGGCAGATCATACATTATACACCTTCCATTATCAGCTGTAATGTCTGCTTCCACACAACTGAACGCAAGAAGACAACAACAGTTTGAATACGGCATCGATTCACTGGCATGTGATTTACAACACAACATAAGTATTGTCTTGGAGCGCTGTTCTCTGATGACATTACACACTCCATGTGGCAAACTGCAGTCCCCCTAGCTGATATTTACATTGTGGGTTACTGGAGTGCAAAGACTGTGATTGAAAGTAAATAATTTACTCTTTGGTTTAAAATTATACAAATATATTTAAGTTGTGCATGCAGACGCCTGCACAACATCCTACTTAATAAAATCTAGAATCTTAGACTAATTTTAATATTTATTATGTGTCTATCTATTCATATTAATCTCTTTAAATAATCTCTTCTCTTGTGACATAGTGACATTATCATAGATGAAAAAAATGAACTTTAAGAAAGGCAACATACTGTATGTCTCTGTTGTATGTGTATACAGGAGTGTACACTGTCGTGCTCACCGTGTTAATGCATGTTTGGTAATGAATACATGTATCCTGTAGAACTTATATGCACTTGTCATGACACATTCACAATGCATGAATCACAGGAAACACAGCTTGGGTAAAACAGCGATGTTACATGAACATCCCACTTGATCAGACGTTAATAACTGACTTGCACCTGCCTTTGTATCAATCATGCAAAACAAAAATAAATATCTATTAGTATTAGTATGAAAAATAATCACCACTACAGCCATACACACTCACGTACTGTATACATATTGAGATATACACAAACTTCAAACTGCACGATAATCCACAGTTTGAACAATATCTAAAGATACACAGCAAAATAGAAAACAGTAAGGGGTAGGGGGCAAATAAAAAGATTGATAGCTGGGTCGAACAGGTAGCACAGAGCAGCACTGAACTCAGTGTAGGCACAATCTGCTTTTTACATCATCAACAACAGCCCCAAAGAAAAACCACAGCTACTGAAACATAGGTGACCTATACAAGCACACAAATCAACAGGTCAACAAGTAGACAGTACATTTTGACACTGCATAGAGTTAAAAACACAGTCCAGGCCAGCACTCAGCTGTGCCGAGCTAATGTCACCAAGATCGGATTCTTGCTATCGGCATCCACACACACACGTCTGCGCTTGTGTTCAGCTAAGGTGTTCAATCAAGACTCTGAGACTGACTGTCCCAATTCTCCTGGGTGACTCAGTTAGCCTGGACTGGTTTCGGACTCACTGCAACGCCATTACAGTCGAGAATGTACTGCAGACAACCTTGAGGTGGGCGCCCAGCACCGTTCTTAGTGGGTTCACCGACAATCTCTCCCTTCTGGCCAGTTCCCTAAAAAAAATGAAGAAACAACTCACTCACCCAGCAATGACGGAGATAGTTTTATTGTAGTGAGATCAAAAATAGCTAGATTACACTAATCCTATAATATAGATCACTGATAATTCCCCATAACATATGAAAGATTATCATTATACCAAAATAAGACAAGATGCAGCCTCCTGTTTCTACTCTGTGACAGTGTATGCTACTGTACCTGGGATGGCTGTATGGTGGTGGGTCTCTGGGGAGCATTTGCCTCCTTCTCCGCTGACTGGTTCATTTTGGCTAGCACCATGTCAGCAATGAGCTGCCTGTCCTCGGCCTGGTGCTCCCCTACCAGTGGCATGGATGAGCCCGTCACCTGCACCAGATGGAAGATGGTTTCAGCAGAGAGAGATGATGTCGACACCACTGTCTTAATGTAACATTTGTCAGTGTGCCACATTCATTTTGGCTGATATATTGAAAGAATTAACCCGAAGGAAAAAGGTTACATCCATATTCTGATGTATTCATACAATTCAATGGTTTAATCTTTTAAAGTTATGCCCTTTCAATCCTCAGATGTGACTTTATATATAATATATATATAACATAATCATATTCTGTTAACTCCTACCTCTGTGATATAATCTCTGCCATCTTTCCCATGGATGGCTTTGACTGCACAAATATCCAGACCCCCGAAAATCTCTGAGCAGGTGTCAACCCACAGCTTGTACCTAAACAGAACCAACAAAAGACATAATGAGATACCACGGCCTGATTATCACTCATTTCCACTTCAACAGGAGATGTTACTGTGCCATATGTGAAAGTTTAACACATCCATAGAATCTTGCTAATAATCTACATAAAACAGTATTAATTAACCATGTTCTTTCAAATTGTGATAAGTTGCTATGTCAAAATAAAACAGGATTCTTATTCAACACTCACCGGTCAGTCATGGCCACCTGTTCAAGCATAGCCGAGCCTGTGTTGGTCTTCCAGTTACCAGATATAGATGTTCTCCTGAGGTGTGTAAACATTAAAACAAGTTCAGGTTTGTGTCTCTTTCCCTTTTAAAGTTAAGAAACAACAGTGCAGTTATACGTACATGTAGGCTTTGTAGTCAGTGCCAATCTTCTGGATTCTGATGTCGTACTTGGAGTCGATGAGAGGCTCTGTGGTGGTGTACGTCTGGGTGAGAGCCACGACGCTGGCTATGTCCTGGAACTTACTGTGATTGTCCACCTTCACCTGTACACAGAAACAGACTCATGAGACAGATGTGAGCAAAATACATAGGATTTAAGTGGTGTTCAGGAGCTCACTGATTTTTGTAGGCAACAACATGATGCAGACAAATGCTTCTTCAACAGTTTATATATTTATCATGCTGAACGTTCCCCAAAAAAGCCAGAAATATAGAAAAACGTAATAGTGCTAGTTCTTTCACATTACTGCAACATACCTTTCCAATACCGGAGTGGGCATGTCCAATCTTCACAACAACAGGGAATGACGGCATGCTTACCTAAAGTAAGAAAGTATAATTTGAGGTATTGCCTTACATTATAATCTACTTTTATTTCAAAATCACAAACCTGTAGGAAATGTTAATATAAAAAAAAAACAAATCCTGAAATTGTCTTCGGGTGTTAAACTTGGATGTAGTGAAAAGTGGGTGATGACAGCGTTCTCACCATCTCCTTGTAGTTTGGATAAAAAGTCTGCTCAATCAGAGGGAACTTCTCAGCACCCAGCTTCCTGTGGGTGTTGATAAGTTGGGCAAACTAGACACACAGAAAAGCAAATAATTCAGATGTAATTCATAAACAGGAGCAAATTACGGTGCGATGTAGACCGAGAATAGGTCATTATTAATATCAGTCTCCCTGCTGCTCAGCTCTGCAGTAAAGGTTGTCCTGGCTGCTGAGGACATACCGCCCACGGCTTGTCACACAGGTTGTAGATGGACTCAAGGGAGTTGATGCTTGGGACGCCTCCATACTGCAGACCAATGATCAGGTTGCGAAAATCTTCATTCTGGGTCATACTGAAGGCATGTTGACGAATGAGGACGAAGTCTGGCTTGAATGACCTGGAAAATAAAATTATAGCAGTGATGTGACAGAAATCTGACCACAGAAATAAACAACTGTGGTAAATGGTAGTAAGTAGGTGTATACATATCTAACTAGTACAGTAATTTGTGATCCTGGAGGATAAATCTGTCTTCTTTTGTGTGTTTGTGTGCCTCACCTGACAACCTTGGTACCATTCCTGTAAACCTGCATGTTAATGTTGCAGGTCCCGTTGGCATGAGCCATGACGTTGATCTCACTGAATTCAGCCTGAGGAGTTGAGGATTAGAGTGGCACATATAAGGACAGAGTACTTAAACTTCTCTACTCTGTTTTACAGAAGTACTTAAAATGGATTTCAGTGGCTTGATGAAACATACTGTACCTGCTCCACTTTGATGTCATAATCCCCATGTACTTTCTTTCCCCGGAATAACTTTGCCCTGGGTAGAACAGAAACACAGAGGATTTATTAGCTTTTCCTTTTATAGCACAATGAATAACAGAATTACAGTGATTCATACGATAAAGATTTCCAATTGGCTTCCAATCCAAGTAAAGACTTAGCACTCAATAATGATCCTGTCCTGAATAATGTTTTTTTATTAACAATAATATATTCTTTTTTCTTCATTTTATTATTCGTTCTAAATGCTTATAAATGATCTCAATAATTTTGTAATGTCAATCTCATATTCTGTTTTTGGATGACTCTGCAACATCTGTCCAGGGACTACAAATGAAAAATACCCTCTTGGCTAACTCTGGCACATTTACACTAATGTTTATTAATGTGCACTGCCCCTGTTAAATAAATCAACAAATAAACAAATACTAAAATAAATCACATTACAACAACCTACAACATGAATTTGTGAAGGTACAAAACCACAGAGACGACTAACACTCGCTTTCATGCTCTTCCACCTGCTGATTCACAGTCTTTCTGGCATCTGGTAGAGAGGACAGTGACTAAACATTACAACAATGAATAATTCTTAAAGACAAAACCATCCACCACGTCCTTGCAGATGCAATTAGGCATTTCCTAGCACTGCCTGGTCAATAGTAGTGCCACCCAGTGGGTTATTAAAGTATGATGCAGTGAGGTAACGCCTACTAAACACAGTGAATTTGCAAATTAATAAAATGGCTGCACCTTTCATGACTTGTGATTCAGCACTTTTTAAAACAGAGAATATCTCTGGATTTTCTGGCTTGAAAAAAAAGATACCTGCAAGTCTTGGATCACTGTTGAAGAGGGAGCCTTTTCCCAATGGATTTAAGATTAAGATGGATCGCTGTCTATATACTGACACCCAACAGAGATGAAAACTGCTGAAGCTACACGGTGACTGTCAATGTTAACAGTGGGTTTGATTGCTCTGTTTTTTTCCTATACTGATGTGCAGGGACTGAGCCTGACAACATAAACTTTGTCAACAGAAATTAGCAGGGGTGATCCACAGTTAATGACCAGTAATGAACACTTCCCCTCTATTTTCTCATGTTGCCAAGGAGGAGGTTTCCGTTTCCACGGTATCAAGTCCACACTTGAACTAACAGCCATCTATTGCGGTGCAATAGTCGTAAACTGGTGCAGTGCAAAACATTATGAAATCTCTACCCAAATAAGATTTGTAGAACGTCCATGTTTTAACCGACATGTTTTGTAGTTCCCACTTCCTCTTAGTTTGTATCACCTTGCTGTCACGTACCCTGCGCTGCCTGTCTGTTTAGCACGGAGGTAGAGCTGAATAATTCATTCCCAATCTAATTACAGCGTGGGGGATCTATTTGGCTGTTGGAGGAAAACAAGCATTAAAATATGAATCACTGCTCCTATATCAGAGAAAATGAAAAGTCTGCTCTGCACTGTGATGAATGCTCTTTTCCCATACATAGATGGGACACTGTTTCCAAAACACGACCCCTAGCAACAAACACAGAGATGAGGCATGAAAAAGACAAGCCACTGATTTCATTTAGCCATTCAAAGTTTAATCTTTGTGGGGAATGGCTGTGCGGATCATAGCGTTATGTATTTGATTTATCACACTGCAGAGCCCAGCCCAGCTCAGCATACTGAGCACAGAAGCCAATTATGCACATCATCTTATAGTATGTTCAACATGATCTTTTAACACATTGCATTAATATTCAATAGTATTTGGCAGTCACCTCACAGCAACCAGGTGCTCGCTTGAAATCTTGGCCCTTTTATACCTGTTCTCCTCATAGAAGCTTTCACCCAAAAACCAAGGACATAATTGTTATACAGTATATAAGCCATACTTACATACTGCTATTTCTCTTGACTGAGACACTGGCCTTCAACCTAGAATGCCAAAGGCGTTGCTCAATGCATTCACAGCATGATAGCAGATGTTTACTTGGATAATTTATTTGTAAGAATCAATGAGTTCATTTGACTTGAATTAAAGATGAGATGAGAAACCAAATAAGTCAATAAAAAAACAAAATAGTTCCTCTTTTGTGATTTTCAAGTATAAGACAGTATGGACAATGTCATTTAAGCGAATTGATTAATGGTTGCAGGCTAATATGTCAAAGTGTTGCCAAATTACTTATTGCTGCAAAATAATTTTTTCATTCTGATGATTCACACGGAAGCTTGGTAAGCAGGAGGCCTTACTGAATTTTAATGTCTCATCAGATAGCCTATTTAACATTCACTCTCACATGTGGGTAATGTTTCAAAAAGGTTAAGCTCCCAGTATAAACCATTTCTCTCCTAATTCCACCTAAAACGGTCCCCTATACCATTTTGAACCTTGTGTGACTAAGTTAAAAGAATCTTAGCCTCTCTCCTTTAAACTGAGCGACAATATAGAGAGCACAAGAAAGCAGTAAATTTCTGCCATTAGTCTGATAAGTGAGACAGTCCCATCTGCTCCTCTTGTTATAAGAGCGATTTACAGCACAGCATTCCTGGAACAAAACAAACATCTATGGATGACTGGCAGCTTTATTTAGCAAGTAAAAACACTGGCTGCATGACAGAATGTGCTGTTACCGTGGCAATCATCATGATTTTATCATTTTTTATCTCACACAGTAAACCATTCAACATAACCTGTTACACAAGTATGTCTCAGTATGTCTAGTATGTCTAGTTCTAAAATTGTAGGACAATATGCCAAGCTCTAAGAACCTACTTGTATGTTACTGTACAAACAAGATGTATAATTAAAACATTTAAAACATTTCAGACACAAAGATAATCATAATTTTTGGTTAGATAGGCGTCCATTTGCAAACATAATTTGACTAAGTAAAATAACTTTCATCTTTTTAAAGAACATGAGTAATGGTCAACATATTTTTTTCTACAACATCTAGAATTTATTGTGATTCATTTGATAAAATATGCAGAGTTGTGCAAATTAGTTAAAGATTACTCAGGATTTCCTCTCGTGCAAATAATATCATAATAAAGTGTATAGACAGCATGGTAATATGCACCTCGGTTGTGTCATAATGTTAAAAGAATACAGTACTTTTACACAAAATCCCTCAGGAACTGTAAAGGTGGAAAATGCAAAAATATAACATACATAGTATATATAGATCATCTATGATTTGACCTTTTTGATTTGATAAATAGATACTGATGGCTGACCTGTCTGCCATATGTAATCAGTCTGGAGGACTCTTTCTTGATTTCATTTTGTCTTGAGGCCACCCAGTCTCATCGCTCTGGATTTCATTTGCGGCAGCGGGCAGAAAAAGTCTTGTAACAGCCCGTCACACAATGAGATTCATCACATAAAGCTCTCAGACTCAAGGTGTGCCAACATGCAGAGAACATTAGGTACTCAGAAAAGCCTGCATTAAAATAAAGAGATATTTCATCTTATTATAGTTTGCCAACAGCTATATTTTTTATGCTTTACAACTTGCCACTATGAGAACTGAATACAAAGTGAGTACTTTGCTGAATATGCCCCCCAAATCGTTCTTAATGTGATATTTGTTTCCTTTTGCTATATTTAATAGCCCAAACATTTCTAACTTTAGCACTACATAAATATCTACAAGCAACAGAGCACTGAGTGTGAATGAGGGAGACCTACACAACAGAGTTAACCAAGACTGATGGACTGCCGTAGTAACTTACAGCCACTGAAGGTCTGAAGGGTCTCATAAAAGAAATCAACAGAAACCAAACCTAGTGAACAAACATGAACAACTCCCCACTCAGTGACACCGAGCTGCCATGAAAAATAGATGCAGCACTCTGAGAGAGGAAGCCTTTTTAATGAAGTACAGAAGCTGATCTCCCAAGTGTAAAAGATATACTGTATGAGTTAAGAAACCACTCAGAACAACCATAATCTGCAGAGCTCATAAACAACGAGCTAGTGTTATATTGAATATATTGCATTAGGCAACAGAAATAATGTCAAAAATCACTTGATGTTTTTTATCAAATACGGAGGAACTACTTTGTATCAGATCTAGTTAAATGACGACACTAAGGATAATGGAGTGTGAAACATTATCTCACTCCCAGCCTAACCTACTCCCTGTACTCAATAAGAAATGACCTTTGATGAATGACATGGTTTTAGTTTAATGAATTACAATATGTTCCTTTGCCAGAACTGCAGAGCATTGGCATTGGCACATCAGACGGTAATACTTATTCCTCAACAAGTGACTTGCCTTCCGCTTTTAACAAATGTGGAACAAGTGAATGCATAAGGCTGGCATCCTTCCTGCTGACGAGGGTCTGATCTTATTAATATTGATCTGGGTTTCAATTATATAAATGGCCAGTCCTGCACACGTAGACAGGATAAGAGGGCATCGCCAGGCCACCCAAATTAGACAGGCCGATATCCTAATATTTCTGTGATTTAATGTGCTCTGAGGGTAATTTCCTAAGAAGTTATAATCATGTTGCTATGGTCTCTTGTTATGAGCGACAATCATATTAACAGTAATGTAACACATATGTCTTCAACATGACACCCTGCATAGATGCATCCAAAATGTGAATGCTTTTTGCCATCTTCAGAAAATAATTTGTTAATTTCATTTATTTAGAATCAGAACAAATATTGTGGTGCTGTCCAATGTTCAAAGGAAAAGATTTAATTCAGAGCGAAGCCCAGAGAGTTCACAAAGTCAGCTTACCATCCAGTGTGAAAGCAGTCACCTTATGCTGTACATTAGTAAGGCATCACAGAGTTTCAGTTCTCTGGTTTCTATCTCAAGGTGATAATGTTCATAAACTGCACAATAGCAGGCAATAGAAATACATGTGTTCTTCAAATATGTGGGGCACCCATTTTACTATGCAGCTGCAGAGTTCTAGCAAACACAGCTGTGGAAAAATTACCAGCTGTGTAAACAAATGTTGATCATGAGGAGATAGAAATATGATATTCTTTACTATTCAACAATATATCAGTATCCTCTAAGTTTACTCTAAATCCATGTGCATACTGTTTTTGAGCACTTTAATTCCTTACCACACTAGACTGACAAAGATGCTTGTTTTAAGCTACCTCTGATTAAGATCCCCCAGGACACTGGCTGTAAGTGTAATGGCTTAGATGTCTTAACGTAAGCTCACTCTTGACACTAATGACACAATGGTCCTTTCTCCTGGCAGGCTGAGAAATATAGCCATGTGGATAATATCTTTAAAATTTTCTACTAGATTTCTGTACCTGTCTATATACTGTACACCAATACTGTATGATCAGCTAATGGAACCCTATGCACCATGCTGCAGTTAGTTCCCGACATTAGTGCTGAGCATGTCATGTGATCTGCCATCAGTGAGCAGAGGGAAACCCCATTGATAGGGGGAAAGCACTGCAGTATTTAGACTACTTCCAGAGAAAAGATGTGCAATACCCCTATTCTGCACATGTGGAACATCCATTTTTAAGAATAGTAAAATGCCACATTACAGGGTAATACTATCAATGATTTTGGATTATTCACCTCATTTTATACAGGCAGTTGTGATGAAATCTACTTTCTATTGCTTTAATATATATGACAAAACAAAATATTACAGAAAAATGTGTATTACAGCACAGACACAATTGAGGACACTAAAAATCCTCCATCTTGGTATAATGTCATTACTGCTGTGAATCAATGGTGCGTATTTACCCCAATGTGTTATTGTAACAATGGCATGCTACGCACAGCAGCAGTGCCCATTCACATCTGCAGGGTGCTTGATACAGATGTTGTCTCAGTGGTTCTTTAACCCTTTCCTAACTACTACATTCAAAAGAATCACGAGGAGAGATTCAGCAGTAAAGATGGTGCAAAAACAATACATAGACTGTAAATTATTTATAATGTAATATGTTGTTGAGTAGAGCAATATATTGCCTTACCACTCCTGTTGTGGTTCATCGATAACCAAGAGGATCTTGAACTTCTTAGGTGTCGTGACTTGGGTCTGCTCCACTAGCCCAGCTGAGGCAGCTGTCTGCTTAACAACGTTGGTGATGGAGCTAAAGAAACCGGCTCCGGTGGACTGAGATTGCTGGGGTTTCCTCTCTGGAGCCGGGGAAGTGGCTGGAGGTGTAGGCCCTGCTGTAGGAGACTTGGCCGGGGTGGTGGAGGCAGGTGGAGGAGGCTGAGCAGGGTCAGGCCTCTGGAGGTCTGTCATGTAGCCATTGGGCAGGTTGGAGATGAACGTGCTGTCCGAGAGACGCCGACGCAAATAATTCATGGCTGCAGCTGAGAGAGCAGAAGAATCAACAAGCACTCGGTGTGGAAAACAATTCTGCAGAAGAGTCCCTGTTCTGATAATGGCTGAGCTCTCAATGCAAACTCCCAGTAAATGTATTCCCTCCCAGCTCAACGGAGCATCCTCAGAGCTCCCCCTCACTGGTGGTGACGCTACACCCTCCCTCAGCCAATCCCCTCACGCTTTGCTTTTCTCGAACATTGCAAGTGATGCTCTGGCTCTGCCTCTCCTTCCTCCTCCTCTCGTCCTCTCCTCTCTCTACTCACACTCACTGGTGTGCCTGCCTTCCCTACCCCTCCCCCATTTTCTACTGCCTCACAGGCGTCATGCTTTTTTGAACTACAGCATTGGAAAATAGAGGGGTTTCCAGCGTGAGTGCGAGAGGGTATACTGAGTGCTGCATCATAATTGCCTTGCTCCTTCTCCCTCTGTCCCTCATGTTTTCTCTGCCCTCTGTCCTTGCACAACATTTTCTGTGCATGCAAAATGCAGCCATGAAATCTAAAATGGCTGTTAGGACTAGTGGGCAATGTTGAACAAGAGGAAAAGCGTCAGCAGCAAGTCCCTTGAGACACAAATGCAGTAAACCCTCTCTCTTAATTGATTTATCAATCCCTATATATCTACTGAATTTACTTATTAAAATTTCTTACAGAACATGCTTTACCTCACTGTTTTATTAGACTTCACCAGACAGCATTCTCCTTGTTTATCATTACATGCAATTACATTTGCATTTACACACTCAGTAATGTACACAAAATCAAATGCTTATGATCGAACACAAACAATATTTTATTACACTGAATAGTTGTTAATTAACATAAATTATGCTGAAAAGCAAATATCTTAGCTAGCTCTTAGTAATAGCTTCATTACTAATTTTGGAAAAAAACGTTTATATGATAAAGGAAACAATATTACTTTTGGCACTGCTACTCCTAATAATAAATTAATAGGCTGTTTTAATTGGTCTATATACAAGGAATAAAGGAGGATGAACATAGTCTGATATGTCGCAGAGCATCATGTTGCCAAGACAGGTGACAGATGGATATTTTGAAAAGGGCCAGGGAACAGATCAATAAATCAATAACTTGCAATACTCAGTGGTCACAATTACTGCAGTATAAATCTAATCAAGGGACTACACAGTTCAAATCTGTTATACACAAACAATTCTTATTTGTCGGCATAATATTTTTTCTTCCAAACAATCATACACTTAATATTACTTAGTAAGCAAACAAGTTTCATCATGCTATTGAAATCTGCTCAAGTGCTTGACTACTTTTTGTCAAAGGTGAGCTTCACAGGAATAGTGGAGTTTTGTGAATCCATGGCATTAATACACTCCATCTGTAATTATAGTTTTTATGTTTGCACTTAATATTGTCATTCTGTTTCTCTCTATTGTAATCTCACCATCAGTATCTCTGTCTACTCTGAATATACAACATCTTTTGTGCAACTATTGTATTTTTTCCAGTGAAAGGGGTTTTTGTTGTGTTTTATCTTATCCCAATTGAGGATCTGAGGACAGATATATTGTATGTTTTATATCTGTATCTTTATAATAATAATAATAATAATTTTATTTATATAGCACCTTTTAAAAACAGAGTTTACAATGTGCTTTGACAGACAAAGCAAAAGCAGGACACTCAGAAGGCAATACAACAACAGAAAGCCAAACAGTAAGGCCAAACAAAAGCAAGACAAAATTAAGGTAAAGTTAAGATAAAGTTAAAACAAGAAGACAAAAGACGCAGAAAGAAGGACAGTGAAAGATAAAGATGGTAAAAAAGATAAAAGATAATAACAAATTAAAAAGTGTAAATATGAATAAATACAAATAAAAAGAATAAAAGCAATAAAAAGACGACATCACATGAGAGCAAATCTATAAAAATGGGTTTTAAGAAGTGATTTAAAATAAGTCACTGATTTTATGAGCCTTATCTCCTCAGAAAGGTCGTCCAAAGCTGAGGGGTGCCAATGGCAAAAGCACAGTCACCTTTAGATTTAAGCCTCGAGTTTGTAACGGCCAGAAGGGCCCCGCCTGAGGATCCCAGACGTGCTTTAAAAGTGATCAGTTAAATCTTAAAATCAATTCTAAATTGAACAGGGAGACAATGGAGAAACGCCAGGATCGGGGTGACGTGATGTTGTCTATTAAAAAAGTAAGAAGCCTGGCCGCTTCATTCTGAACTAGTTGGAGGAGAATGAGTGACTTTTGGTTTATGCCAGAAAGGACGGAGTAACAGTAGTCAAGTTTAGAGAAAATAAGTATGTGAATGACTTTTGTGAGAGCATTGGTTTAATTCTGTAGGTTGTTCTTATTTGAAGGAAGTGGGACTGGACAACTTTTTTGATCTGTGGTTCAAAACGTAAATCTGAATCAAATAGTATTCCCAAATTTAGGCTATCTAGGCTTTTTGGGTCACCGGGTCTCAGGGGTATATCTGTGTGTCGTCTGCGTAGCAATGAAAAGAGACATTGTGACATTTGATGAAAATGTAAAAAATGGACTTAAAATTGACCCTTGCAGAGATAACCTTTACATCATATGTAGTGCAGTGTAGGGTGAAGATGGGGTGCAAGTCTTCCTGACTGAGAATCCATAAAAATTACAAACATTTTCTTTTTGAACATTGGTTGCGGGAGACAATGATGAGGATAGTCTGACATTATACTTGTATATAGGCTTTAGAAAGGCTGCAACATGCATTAATATGTTATGCATGGCTCTTGGGGTGCCACCAGCTGGTAGTAGTGGTGTAGTGAACGAGACTAACCTCCACTCTCCAGCCTTTCCTGTCAGATGTCTGTAGTTCAGATGATCCAACAGCACAGCTGCAGTGATGATGGTCCCTATGCTGCAGTTAGGATGCTGATAAGCTGCTTGCATTATGGTATTTCCCTGCACATGCAAATACATACATAATTGTGCATACAAGGGAGAATTACATGTTATCCTGCCTATCTATGAGTGGCATAGAGTGATTAATGCGCTTAAAATTACAACAGAGATGGTCAAATATGCAAAAACATCATGAACATCGTTACGGATTGTTGATTGACAAAGCAAACTTATTTGTATAATTTAAAGGACAGGTTCACAGTTTTTCAAGTCTGTCTTAAAACAACAATCAGGTGCCCATATGAACAGTGAAAGAGGTTTTGCTTGCTGTAATCATTCCTCCTGTTCATACTGGCTATTAAAAGATCCCCTTCAAATGTGCTTTCAATGTAAGTGATGGGGGCCAAAATCCAGTGTCCACACATTCATTTTTTGTAAAAATGCACTTAGAAGTTTATCTGAAGCTTATATGAGGATATTTAAATGGGCTGTATGTATTGTACATAACCACCTACATGTACATGTATAGAAAGTAACTTTTTTTTACCATTTAATATTTATCTCAGCACTCTTTGCACACTTCACTTCTTTGCACTATTTGCATCCTGTTTAACGTTCACAGACATGGTTTCACCTGAATAATGTCATTCCTTGTGTATATATCTGAAGATTGTTGTGTTGTTATTTTTGTGAATGTACATTGTGAGCCACTAAACTGGAGTTAAATTCCTTGTATGGTAACATACTTGGCCAGTAAAGATATTTCTGATTCTGATTCAGCAGTCTAAGTTAGTCATATCAAGTGGATATCTGCCACATTCAGTCTTTTTGGCATAAAATTCCCTCTTTGTGTTTCCTCTGGCAGTGTTTCCCTGTTGAGCTGTGGTGGAAGTATAGTAACAAAAAGAGGGACTTTGGCGCCAAAAAGACTGTAACATTAAAAGATATCTACTTGATTTGACTAATCTGGACAGCTGAAGCTTAATATTAACTTCAGATAAACTTTTAAATACATTTTTGTATGGAGGGAAGCCTGTGGATTTTGGTCCCCATCAATTACATTGTAAGTGCATTATGAAGGGATCTGCTAATGGCCAGTATAAACAGGAGGAATGATTGTGGCAAAAAAAAAAAAAAACTATTTCAATGTTCATTTGGGCACCAGCCTACTGTTTTAAAACAGACTTGAAAAGTTGTGAACCTGTCCTTTAATCTACTGTAATCCATCTGTGGAATAATAGTTATGATTTAAGAGGAAACTGATTGATTTGTGATTATTTGTGGAATTATTGTTATTTTAAATAAGGACATTGTGGTATTGTTTTATTTGTTTTGAGTTGTAGAGTCTGGTGTGTAGGATTTATATCCTGTATATTTTCAATAGCTTTCAATAAATAAAAATTAAAATTTAAAGCTGCTCAGAGAAATTGTGTATTTGTTTCTTCACATCATTTTAAAGTAAAAAGATGTGTTTTGTCCGGCAGATAGAGTTGGTGTCAGACTTTTCATGGTAAATATTTTACAGTTTTGTGTTTCAACCTCTCCAGTGCTGTGTGGCTAAATAAAGTGGCAGGCTTATATTTCACAGTGGTTCACAGCATTTTTACCATACTAAAAGTACTATTTTTCTGGATGTGGACAGGCCAGCAAAGATCCACACACGGGAACTTCGCCCCTGTTCGCCTCGCCTCCACTAGGGCCGCACACCACTCTTTTGTCTGAAGACTGCTGCGGTGGGACGGTGTGTGAAGGCAGCGACGGCAAGCTGGGCTAGCCATGTTGTTGTTGTGGCTGTAAAGCTAGAAAATTCTGTCGATGAAGTGACTGACTGTTAATGTAACTTTTGATTTTTTTGTAGGACATAAACCAACTGAACGTAAGTTGCCACTGAGGTTTGGTTCGGGGTTTATTCAGTTTTGCTTGTTGAATCAGGAACCTGAACGATACAAAGTTGGCGACTAACTTAGCTGTTAATGGCTAACGTTAGTTTGTGTCAAAGACAAAGTAGCTAAAGTTAGCTAGCGAGTGTGCTAGCTCCGCAAATAAGATAGTGACTAATTAGCTAACTACTTCAACAATATTTGTAAAACAGTTTATTGTAGTAATAACCATTAACAGATTAACGCTACCACAGTCTTGACAATCTTTTCTTGTGAAGCGTAAATGGCGTAAGTAGTTAATTTGAGTTAGCTGGGTAAAGCTAGTCAAACGGTGTAGCTAGCTGTTAGCTACAGGCACTGCTAGCATCCGTATTGTTAACGTCAACGTCAGGATACATTACGGTAACGTTACCCCGCTAACGTCAAGAGAACACTGTCCATTTCCACTAAATTACATCATGTTTTAGCCAAATTTACATGTCCGATTAACATTTGGTTTTTTTACAGATCTCGCCTACAGGATAGAGGCTTGGTTGTTCTCTTCGTTGGTATCACTTGCTAACATCGATGTTAGCAACTAGCCTGTTCGTGTAAATGCTATTCACTAGAATGGACCTGTTGAACTCTCAGTTCCTGGACAAGATGAACAATAACATCGGGAGACTGCACTACGAAGGTTGGTTTGTCATTGTTTGCTTGATGAAATGTGTCCTTAGTCTGTTTTTTGTAACTTTGTGTAACGTTAAACTAACACGTTGCGGGTTAGTTTAACAAACTAATTTATTTTAGTGTGCGACTGAGATTAATTTTTACTAAGTTAACAACTGTGTTGCACCATGGCTGTAACCAAGCACTCCGCTTTACGTCAGTGTTAAGTTGGCACAGTTGACACCGGTTAGTTTTTCACTTATTGGGGAATAGATATAACTTCTAGTTCAATATATGGTCATATATCTTACGTTGGCTACGTTTTCATACGTACTTGATGTTTCTCGATGTTAACTCTAAAGCTAATAATTTTACGGTTACAGTAACGCTAGCGGAAATAACTGGTTTGGATTTAGAGTCGGGTCAGATTCAGGTTCAAGGTAAAGAGAAACTCATATTGACAGGGAAAACGGTATTAATCACAACACCGGATATATGACCATTTCACCATGACATGGTTCTAAACATGTACCCACTTAAAAGATTTGTATATGGTCCAGAGTAATAACAGTAAACACTACCAGTCTTGCCTTATTTGATGCAACAGGGTTAAACTCAAGACTTGGTTTCTCAAGTCTTAAGACAACAGTCATGTGCCAAAAAGAACATTGAAATAGGTTTTTCAAGCCATAATCTGAAGCTTATATGAAGCTTCAGCCCTCCATATTAGTCAAATCAAGTAGAGGAGGGAATCTATAAAGACTAAGTGTGAGAGATATCCATTTGATATGACTAACTCAGACTGCTGAAGCCTCATATAAGCTTCTGATAAACTTTTAAAGGCATTTTTGCACAAAATGACTGTGTGAACACTGTGGATTTTGGGCCCCATCACTTACAATGAAAGAACGTTTAAAGGGGATCTTTTAATAGCCAGTATAAACAGGAGGAATGATTAATTGAGGAAAACCTCTTTCTGTGTTCATATGGGCACCTGACTGTTGTCTTAAGAATTGTGAACCTGCCCTTTAGGACTATTTATACATATGAAGAGGGCATGTATCCAAATCAATCTTAATCATGAAGTAAAAAGTTGTGGTGGGGAAATATCTTGACAATGACACAGTATGTAGTTGTATATGTACAAACAGTTTTCATGCCTCCGTACCAGCGACTGCCCTGGCTGTCCGTCCTGTTCTTGTGAATGCCATATCTCAGGAACACCTACAAGGAAATTCTTCAAATTTGGCACAAACGTGCACTTGGACTCAAGGATGAACTGATTAGAATTTGGTGGTCAAAGGTCAAGGTCACTGTGACCTCACAAAACACGTTTTTGGCCATAACTCAACAATTAGTACGCTTATTATGACCAAGTTTCACACAAATGTCTAATAGGATAAAATGTTGAAGTGATGACATTTTATGTGTTTTTTAGGACCAAGTAAAATGTACTTAATTGAACAGTTTTCTGCTTTACTCTGTATAGGCAACACATTTTTTTACTAAAACTGCACCGATAATAGTTCAATATAACATTGTAGAGAGACTTTCCACAAAGCACTGAATGACCTGTTAGTGGGAGTTATGGTTTTAAGGACAACACAAACTGGCCTCAAAAAAGTCATATTGCTAAGTTTTCCGAGGACATGACGATGCAACTAAATGAAGACATATTAAACCATAGTAGTTTATTTTCAGTGTAGAGTTACGTACTTGTTCTGAGATTTAACCCAAGTAAATTCTTTGTACTGCTGATTCCTTTCCCACAGATGAGTCCAGGATGCCCTCCCTGCCCACTGCTATGTCCAACATAACGGGGCCTCCTCCGCACTGCCCAAGCAAACGGAAGTATGGCGAAGAACAAATGGAAGACAGAATGAACTGTGATGAAGACCACATGACCAAAATGAGCAGATTGTTTGCCACACAGCTGTAAGTAGTATTGTCCTGCAACAGTCTTGACATTTTTGGTCAAACAAACTTTGTTTCTTGTGTACTAGATTTATTCATCTTTGATCCATGTGGCAAGAAATATACAGTTACATGCAGTTCTCTGGATGCTTTTGTTATTATCATACCATAATGATAATACCATATCATCTGAATGCTTCATTATGTGTTTATGTATTCATCAGAGACACCCCTTTCGCCACAGTGGTTAAGACAAACAATTTAGTTGGTATTACTGTAGTAAAGGATACACTAGAACTCACGTTTGTGCCTTGATATCTTGCTGCATATAGGAGCTTGAAAATGATATCTCAAAGTTAGTTTGTTTATCATGTTCAACTATTGGAAATTCTTATGATAGGTAATCTTACAAATATTATATTTGATATTATATATTTTGTTCTTCTATGGAATCTTGTTTCTCATTTCTCCAAACCCAAACATAGGTATTCAATGCAATTTTCAGAAGAAAAACTATCAAACTCCAATAACTTTCTGTTATTTTCAGACTCTGACCTTGTCCATTTCACCTCACGCACCTCCCACTGCACTCCCCCTTAAACGTCTCAGCGAAAACCTCTTCCCTAAACATTACAGTGTATATTACACATGTAGAGGAGCAGTTTATTCTTTTTTATTTACCTCTGCTGAATGGAGGGTATCAGAATGCAGGTACCTTGGCAGTCATAAGAAATGAGAGAAGACGTGACAGCCGATATATCTTTCCATATCAGGAGGGTGCAAGAAGAAATGCAAGTGAAAGGCTCTGCACCCTCATTTATCCACCCTGTGCACAGGCTTCTGACATCAAATTAGATTTAAATTGTCCATGAAGGAAGGTGAAACTGTTTGT
Source organism: Thunnus thynnus (assembly GCF_963924715.1). Taxonomy (NCBI): domain Eukaryota; kingdom Metazoa; phylum Chordata; class Actinopteri; order Scombriformes; family Scombridae; genus Thunnus; species Thunnus thynnus. The sequence goes on from NC_089522.1 coordinate 22,510,485, forward strand.
GGCATATGTTAAATTTGTACTCTCTTTATCAAGGGCCCGTCCCTCTGCTGGAGACAACCGTAATGAGCACTGGAGCCTTAGTCACAGTCCTGTGGAGCACATTACGTCCTCCTCAAACGGTCTCCATGGGAACCATCTGTATGCTTCCATCTCTGGCTATGCTGTAGATCAGCCTCTGGCTCTGACCAAAAGCAGCCTGGACATTGGAGTTGGGGGCAGAGAGAGGTCTGTCATGGGCGGGCCTGTAGAGCGGCAGCAGGTACGTTACGAGGGTACATCTGATGTTCACAGTGACCAGAATACAAGAACTAGACCCTAAAAGGGATATTGATGATAATGCACTATGTGATAAAATAACAGAACCCAGGGTTTTTATCTTTAATCATTTGGATAAATAAATTGGATAAAAAATTGAGGCTGCAGCAGTTGTTATGATAATGGATGATTCTAATTATACAATTTATAGGATTGTCTGTAAGCTCTAGTTGATAAAATTGCTGCAGTGCACAATGTAGGTTCTGGTTGACCTTGTTTTATTGCAAACAACAAAGCAGAAGGCATTGTGTAACAGATTACATTGAGTGAAAATATAACCTGTTCTCTATCGCAAGGGGACTTTTAAAATTGCAGCTTTACAGAGTGTCAAGGTGGTCAGAATAAGACCACAACAATTTGAGAAAATTTGCCCCACATGATAGCCAGCTCAAATTTAATGGCACAGATTCATGAGGGGTGTTTATACCAACCCCTACATTATTATTCCTGTTTGCTCACTGTATGCTGTATTTTTTTTCCACCTATAGAATCGCCCCTCAGTTATTACATGTGCCCCTGCAAGCAACCGCAATTGTAACCTATCTCACTGCCACATGAACGGCTGCTCTCCCAGCCCACCTACTGATGAGAGGAAGACCAATGGTAAGCTTGTTAAAATGCCATTACAACACACATTGTGTAATACTATATATAGATTTGACTCTCTCTCTGCAGTATTGTTTTGTTAACGAAACTATTCAGATGAAAGAGAATGCAGTATATATTTTGAGAATTATCAACATGTTTCTAAGACCAGATGAATATCTGTGACATGAGCAAACATTTATCTTCTGATCTAACTCTGCAAGAAAGGGAATAAGTAATCGTAGCTATGATCGTTTCAGATTTTACATGTTTGTATAATAGCCCATTTTTTCTTTCCTATTCCCCACACAATGTTATCTTAGCTAACACAGTTTGTGATCCTGTGATTGAGGAGCACTTCCGTCGCAGCCTTGGAAAAAACTACAAAGAAGCGGAGTCTGTGTCCAACTCAGTGTCCATCACTGGTTCAGTGGATGACCATTTTGCCAAGGCACTGGGAGATGCCTGGCTCCAAATCAAGGCCAAGGGTGGGGGTCATCAAACCCCAGAGGCAGATCCATGAAGCTGAGGGGAGTAAACATTATAATCACTTCCTTAGTGTTCACATATGAGAGTGGAGATTGTCCACTATCTTTTTTTTTGCCAAGCATCAACTTCCCTTAGCCAAGAACAATGTAAGAAAATATGGTGCTCACCTAGCCTGTTCACTTGTGGACCTCGAGGTCAACCTTTTTATCACAATACTCAGCTCAGATTTGGACTCTAAAAATTGGCAAAGTCTCTCTACTGAAGAGAAAAGAAATATTGCATAGTTGGGTTGACAGTGTTGGCTGTGGAAACTGTACAATCATAGATTTTATGTTGCATTGATAATGAGATTCACACAGTGGTCAGTTGTTTAGGAGCTCATGTTCTGCTTTACCTGCCTTTCACCTGCCTTGATAGCCAAAGAAATCGCCTGCCTTTTCCATCAGCATACAAGCCATAGATGTGGTTTTCTCACTAAGTGCTAACCTTTATATTGTTTTCATTCTAAAATCACACTGCTTTTGAATCTTATATTACTTGAAAAGGAATGCCAGGTCTCATTTGCACTATTGCGTTTCTGACCATTTAGGTAGCAGGTTACCTGTTTCAGTTGGAAGTCGTGTTTAAAAAAATGCGACTTTTGTTTTGAGATTGCGATAATGCAATTAAGGCTCTGGTCCTCCTCTGCTTTCTGAAGACACTAAACTAATCTGTATTCTTTGTAATCCTGAACTGGACGTATCCACTGTTAACTAAATAATTTTAGTTTCCCTTCTATATGCTCACTGTGGCTGATTACTTAGTAAACTAATATCAATCATAGTAGATATCTCTCTAACTAGGAAGCATGTTTCAAATAGCTGGATTCTATTACAAACCTTATTCTATACTATATATTTACTCAGAATTTATTTTTTATCTGTAACATTTTAGAAATACTCACTGCTGGTACAGTTGTACTCAATATATTTTTTGTATCTGGTTTTCATTACTATATGTAGGTGTATAACTTAGCATCCATCTACAAATCACAGCCTCTGGCAAGGTTGTCTGAATGCAGTTTAATAGGCTACATTGCTTAGTTATTCTATGGAGCTGGATGCTATAGCCTATACATGACTGAATACAGCTAAATCTCACCTTCTGTAGCACAGTCTATTAGCAATGCCTTTATTTATTCTGAACACGTTAGTTTCATGTTGACTTTTGGTAAAACGTAGGGACAGCAGAATTCTAACTTTGATTTGTTTCTTTCTTATGAGAACGGCAAAGGACGTCTCCATTGATTCATTGACAAAGCAGTTGATTTTGTTTAAAACTAAGGATTTAATGCAAATGCAATATGGGTGTCCTTAATTCACAAGTAGGCATCAACATCCACCATGACTGCCTGACAGTTATCAGTTATCGCTTCAGTTGTGTTTAGCAAATACTGTTACAACAATGTTTTGTGAGTCCTTTTTAAATCCAAGTGGGGTCATGGTGTGAGCTGCAAAAATCTTCCTTATTATGGAGAAAAAAGTTTAAGTGAGTCACAAAAGTATTTTATGCAGTTGAGTTTTGTTAAAATTAATTTCTCACCCTTCTGAAATTCTCTACTTATAGTAGCATAACCTATTTGTCAACACTGATTAAGATATGGTATTGTAAATTCAGATTTTTTTAAAATGTCAATTGTCTGTGAAAACATATACATTTGTATTAATATTCTACAGTTTTAAAATTGTTACATACACTATTCTGTCTTTATATTTTATTTTACTCATATAAGACTATCATTGCGCCGCGCGGAATGATCATAGATGTTTTGTTTCTATTAAGAGTAGCGTACTCATATGTAGCATGGAGGTTCATTATCTTCTAACCATGCATTTCATCTTTCTAAAAGTTGATTATTTTCCCACAGTTGTCAGATGATGAATAAGTGCAGGAACACAACAGTCTTGATCAAAGACTTTCTTGGTGCAGTGTCAGAAAGACCTCTGTGCTAACAGTTTAAAGAGTTTGTTTAGCTTTCTGTGTGTACTATAGTGGGATTTAGGGATTATCATGGGATCTACTTGTTTGACACAAGTAGATTTTTCAGTAATATGTTTGGGGTATTAGTCCATTGTTATTTAATTGCTATATTTAGGCTACCTTTATCTCGAAGACTGTTTGCAGAAAGTACCTGCTCCATGTGTCAACCACATAGAGGAAAAAAAAGAAACATTTGTATACTTATGTCCTTATTTCTCTGGAAGAAAGCACCACTGTTTTGTACTTAATTTCTTCCAAATAAAGATACAAATGCCTACCTTTGCATAGGCTATTTTTTGTCATCCCTTTTAAAAAAATAAATTGTGACATACTGCTGTCATAACTGCAAATGATATATGTTGGTTGTTTTTGTTACAGACTCTTGTTTTAAACTTGCTGGAACAAAGGGTCTCAATTTCCCCCATTTTTCTCACATTGCTTTGCAGACGGTGACCCAAACTATGACCAATTGGGTGCAGTGTATGGAGTATTTTTAACAGGATTCACTCAGTTTCAGGCAAAAACATTGTTTTGTTGCTGACAGCATTTCTATCATGCACTTAGTAGCAAAAGGTGAACTCACCTTCAAGTAAAACTGGTAATCTATGAAATATGTAGGTCAGGTTTATGCTTATATCTCAAATTGTGTAATAGTATTGTATTGATAAATTGTAAAACACTGTATAGACCTCTCCATGTTGCAGACACTCAAGTCAATAATAAGGACGTGGTTACACTGATTAGAGCACCTTTTTGAACCAAGTAATCAGGCTCATTCTGTTTTCATTGGACAAATGCTGCCACTGCAAAAAAAGAGAAGTGAGTCATCAGTGTTAGCCAGACCAATTTTGTTTTAGAGGTACAAGCAGAGGACAAATGTCCTATTATAGTAGACCATATAAGCTAAGTCCGTGGTTATATGTATGAGTACATTCCTCAATCTTTGTTTATGAATGTCATTTCTGCTCATCTTTGAACATTATGTGGATCTGTGTTTGTTCCTCCACCCACAGTCTAGTCTTAGAGCATCAAATACCTTCATCTGTAGGCTTGAAAGAAGGCAGTAAAAAGTGTGCAGTATGAGGATGGATCTTGTTTTGCTTCACTGCGTTGACCTTTCTGTCTTGATTGATCATCCTGGGGGTCTGTAGAGCCTACAGCATTAAAAATCAAGACAGCAGTTGAAACTCACTTCTCTCAGTTGTCAGTGGAAAACAAACAGGAGAGGATGCTAGAAAACAAAAAAACAGATTTCATACTGTAGGAACCATTGCTTTTTATACAAAATGGTGAGTCACACTCTCTTTTCCTAGTGTCTCTGTCCTTAAGTTTTTGTTATTCTGTGGTTCTTGTGATTCAAACACCTATTCAGTTTTTCCAGTGAAAAACTCAAAGTTTGTTGACAAGGTATATTTAATACCTTTCCATTTCTACTTAGCAACTGTGTGTGTGACAGTTTGTATGGCCAAGTCATCGTGTTCTCAACAAGCAGCTGGCGTCTTCCCCCAGACAGTACAGTTGAAGCCTCTTTGGACTCAGTGGGCCATAGATGCTGTTTGGTTGATTTGGCGTCATGGTAACTAAAGACTGGATAATTGCTGCTGGGAAAATCCATTACTTTTAAAGTGAGAAAAGGAGAGATTGTGATTGATGACTCACTGTTGCTTGATTCAGACTTAAGCATTGACCTCATAGGGAAAGCATTTTAACTTCCACATTATAATGTTATAATGGAAATGGGGTAATATGACAGATAATTCTTGTGAGACAAGGCTGTAGCTGGATTGTAGATTAGCTGACTTCTCTTTCCTGACCAGCAGATGGCGGTGTTAAACCACTCTACAGGCACCCCCAAATTCTCCCTGGAGATCAAACAAAGACATGAGCTTCATCATTCAGGGAAGATTGATATGGATGCAGCTTTTCTTCATTGTGTCTCTTAGTAATGTGTACTTTGCATGTAAAAATCTTCTATTGGTGACAAGACGTTGCTTTCATGCTGAGAGCAGAATACATTGTAGATATTACCCCACACAGCTCTAGATCCCCGGCTCCTGGTTTGAATGATCATCTTTTTTTTAAAAATTTTCATTGTATATGCATGTATTGGAAACATGGCATAGGATTAGCATATCCATAGTTAAATTTTAAGCTATAAATAGACTGAATGAAAATGTAAATGAGTATACCTCCACTTCAGTTTGGCTAATTTGAATTTGCAGAGCACCATTCATAAGGCAAATCTTTAAACTAGAAGAGAAAGATCTTTTTCTTTCATTCTTTTTGGTTGTTGTTACTCTCACCCCTCAGGCTCAAATCTGCTCAAAAGCCCCTCCAACAGACCACTGCCTCCACGAGATTAGACCCAGCCATTCACCAACCACAATGCCCCTGCTTCTGCTGCACCATGCCTTCCAAGGAAGCCTGCTCTTGTGGGATTATGGAGAAGGGATCCACATTTTCCTGCTTGCGCGAAACCAATCGCAGATACACACACGGACAGGCACATACACGCACGTAGATCTCAGGCCGCATTGGTGGCCGATATGAAAATAGTGTCTAAATCAAGATGACACATCAGGGTCATGCCGAACTCGGCTTGGCCCCTTCAGTGTGTGAAGGCCACAAGGAGCATGACATCTGTGCTTGCGATGGAGGACTGGTCTTTCAGTCGCTTCCTCCTGTTATTGCTGTAACAGGATGGACTGCTGCTTTCAGACACGGTCAAGACACACATATGTTGAACACTGTCTTCTCCATTCTCCTCTTGACGGTTACGTAAAAGGGATAAACCAATGAAAAGGGTTTAACACAGTGCACTCTGGACACGGTATGGAGTTATAATTAATCCAATTGGATAAATGCATGATTTTACTACAGGCTAAATTGGAAAAAAAGTAGCCCTTGCAGTGTCACACATGATGGCTACATGTTAGCCTACACAATTGGCTGATAGAGATCTCATTCTTTCCTTTGCATAATTCCAAATTTGTTGTGCCTGAATAGAATGCAAGGCTGCACCTCTATCCACAGCATCCCCGAGTGCACAACGTCTGGGGAATTTGCATGATTGCCTGTAGATTATTTGAACATTATCTATTCCCCCTCCTCTTCTTCTTCTTCTTCTTCTTCCTCTTTCTGTGGCTCTCTGCTGTGAGGATGCACACACATCCTTGGGCAAAATAATCTAAAATAGATCATACAGGCAACTGGAGTAGATGCACAGGCACAGGAAGCAGCTCACGGGCAGACTTGAGTCATGCTGGCAAGATCATGCACCCTGAGCTGACAGCCCAACACACCCGATTACCAAGCACGTCATTTTTTAAAATGCAGCCACAGCCTCACTATAGGTCGCAAACAAGCGGGGAAATATAGAGATCCAACGCTGATTTACCCACAAATGACTCTCTGATGCAGTGATTGAGCGCAGGGCTGTGGGTACTTTAAGACTGACCTGATGAGCGTCTCTGGCTCAAGCAATTGTGGCTCATTCATTGTGTCATGTGGACTGCTGGCAATGGCATAACCTTTGTGGAGGGAAGGGAAGACAACACGGTCACTCTGGATAACAGTCTTCCAATGAACAGAAACAGACCCTGTCAGGCCATCTCAACATCAGTTTCCAGCTGCACACCACCACCAACACACTCTACCAATCGCTCTTTGCCTTTTCCTCACTTCCTCCTTCCATCAGTTAAGACAACTCCTTCTGGATAAGGCCCACATGTGTGGCTTGCATGTTACATTGATTTGGCAGGATTCTATTAATACCTTTCTCCTTTACATCACACTATATTGCATGCTGTCTCAGCTACATCATTGACCTGTTTTTGTTTTTTGGCCTGCCGTATGGCCGTATGGTGCTTGACACAGCCAGTGATTTACCACTGATACAGTTGGCTTAAATTTCATACTGTTATATATTATTGATTGATTTGTAAATGATTGATTTAAAGGGCCATCTGCTGCACAATAGCATGACTATACTACCGTTTTTGTTGTTCCTTCAAGATAATGGCTTGCTTCCAATTAGGACGTATAAATGATGGGCTAATATTTCTTGTTAGTTAGAGATGTATTTTTCGTACAAGATAAGGACCTCGTATAATTCAAATTTACTCTCTGTAACAACAGGCGGAAAAGGATTCGTATTGAGACAGTGGGTTTTGGGCACTGAACAGCAGATAAATGTTTGAATCATAACTAAGGGGCATTCTCATGTCTCATTATGAGGCTTGTTAGGGCCCACATTACTGCTGCTTGACTGAGCAGCCTTAATAAGGAAAGTGACCCAACACCAATATGAACAGCAATTTTTTTTTTTTTCTCTCACGTCCATCTACTACTGTCTTCCATGGCCCTATCTCTTTCCTCTTGTCTGTCTGCCCCCCCCCCCCCCCCCAACCCCCACCTCCCACTTTGCCACAGCACCCCACCACCACTACCACTCCCCCCGTGTGTTTGGCAGTCACACAGTCGGCCATGTGTGCTGAAGACGTTACATAATGCCCTCCTTTCACTGCACTCCAGATCAAAGAGAACAATCTAGCACAGAAAAATTGCTCCTTGCCGATTTTCTTCTCTTCCACTATCACATTGTTTTATCAGACTTCAGTACCCAGAGACTATACAGTAGACTGCATTATTATCTGCTTCGGCATTCCCCTTCATGTTGAAAACCAAACAGAGCAAATGGGAAATGATCAGAGATTCACTGTTAAAAAAAAAAGGTTAGACCAGATAGGCAAGACTTGATAAAGATGCTTCAGGCGTAGAGATCTTACACCTCACTTTTTGACATGCTCTCATTCATTTACTTGTCATTACACACATATGCAGGGAAGCCAACTTTAACCCAGTCAGGAAAAAATCAAGCAGGTGTTGGGCAGAGATTGATTTTAATGTAAGAAAATCAAATCCCCTCACAGAAAAGCTACAAAAAATATTTAATTCGTTGTAATTTTGACATTTTATCTTTAAGGCCCTGCCTCTCTTATGTTTGGAAAAAAAATATCCTTGAAAAACTGATGCAATTATGATGAAAAAATTTTTCTGGAAGGGTTTCCACTCAACATCTTGAATTCTCTTCCGTGTACGTGAACGAACATACTAATTGTCACCAGTACAAAATAACCTAAATATTCGACCACGCATGCTCGCACGAAGCCAGGTAGCCTCGATAAAATTAGAGAGAAAACGACAAAAAATAAAAGACCAAAATCTTTTTATTCACGCAAAAACAAAGGTCTCCATCAAGTGGAAGAAATAGTGACAAAGAGAGAGGAAGAGCACGAGAGCATCAAACGCTGTCAGAGAGGCTGGGCCTGTCCACAGCCTTGTGAGGATTGAAATAATGAGTGTGTGCTGGGGGAACATTTGGCAGCACATTTTGGGACCAAAGGGCACAAATGACAAAATAAAGAATAGAGAAAAAAAAGATATGAGGCTTTAGTGTGCAATTTTGGGAGAATAAATCCTCTGAAGGAGGGAAAAACTTGTTCAACTGTTATACAGTGGTGTACAATAACAAGTTATATTTGGGTGCATGTAGCATTCACTTTTGTCTCTAACTATCAAAGTATTCCCATAGTGAACATCAGCAGATGTAGAAGTATTTGATTCCCTCCAGAGAGCTGGAATCAGCAGCAGTCCTAATCTCTGTTAAACCCCCCCAGTGATGGAGAGTGGTTCGCTGGTCTGAGGGAGCAGATCGGTGGGGTTATCTCTGGCCCTCAGCCTGGGGGGAATGTGCAGGTGAAACAGGAATAAAAGCATCTTTAGGACACAGCACATGCTTGCAGTAGTGCATAGCAGAACTGTGAGCCTGTGCGGCTGCAGAATCAAATGAATTGTGGGGGAATGGGAGAGGGCAAGGTTTCAGAGTGGGTTTGGCGCTCAAACTGTTATCACACCTGACAGTGTCTGGTTTGGGATCCAGTGGTGCACGCGGCATACGTAAGCGGCTGGTCATCTGTAAGGCAGAGTGATAGGGTGTGACGTGTCACACGCCACATTAGGCCCTGCCAGAGGATGTGTTTGACAGACTGCAGGAACTTCACTCCCGCACAGCGCTTTGCCTCCACTCATATTCTCAGACCCACTTGATGGTTCAAAACTCACATCTGGAATTGTATTTATAGAAAATCAACTTGAATTCAGCCAGTATTTATAAGAATGTGATCTTAAATAAAATAAAAATGGCAGCCATTAATTAACTCGAAGGTTATCTCAAAGTATTTTAATATATCATAGGACACTGGCAAGGATTTCTCTAAAACTCACCTTTTATTTATGGAATTAAATGTATTTTTACTGTTACATGGTTAGATGTTTCTGGCATTAAATGTACACTATTACTCCTAATAGGTAATAATTTCAATACTTTTTCACTTCAATGTGATTCAAGTATTAAAAAACAAATCTAATTCAATTTAAATTAAACACAGGTTGCAATTCTTGGCTCCAAGCAAAGTGTACCACACAGGTAGCACATTGCATTGCAATGTGTAATGAGAACTTGTAATAATTGGAGATACAATTTTTCTATTTGTGTCTTCATTTCCAACTATTACGCAGAAAATTCTGTGTAATATAGTAAGTAAACATCAGCTGACAGAACTGCAAGAATATTAAAAAGACACTCACTACTATAAAAAGCTTATTCAATTGTCTGTCATTTTGACTCAGGAGTAAGTGAATTATTGTAAATAATGTTTGCTCTCTCAATTCAGAGTGCATGTTTTTTTTCACTTACTGTCATTTGAGTCTGTGACATTGAGTCCTATCTGAATATCACACAACAAATGATATGTGTGAAGGAGTACAGAAATCTACAAGCATCTGCTGACTTACAGATGAGAACCAGTGATTTGACAGACATAAGCCAGAGGGAGTCTGCAGCACACAATATAAAGCTTTAATAAGGTGCAACAACTAATGTTTAAACATACAAGATGATGTCATCATAGAAAAAGTTTTTACCAATACATTGTAAGTTGCTGCACCTAAAATTGTTGTACTCCAACTCTGATATGTGTGCTTTGGTGCTTGGTTGGATAAATTGGATAAATGGGACTGACACAAATGTGAATCATGACCACATTTTGTTTGTTTTTTAACCAATTGTCGTGATTTTTTTTTTTTTGGGAACTGGAACACTGTCACATCGGAAATATCTCTTATATAACCAAAGTTTGTAGGCCAAAATTTGATTGAGCCAGCATGATCTAAATCAACGTTATCAAGTTGCAGCCAAAGAGTTAAATGATACTCTGGGATAACTATTATTTAGGCCTCTCAAAGACACTTCCTTACTGTTAAGTGATCAGGTTTGTAGAAGGAAAAAGGGTGTGTTTGACATGATTACACTGTATATGTTGACTCATCTTGCACTGTGGAAGTTTTTTGGTTTTTATCCAAAAAACATCTCTAACCTTGACCTGAAAGTGGCAGTAGAGGGATTTTCAGACCTCTGCATATGGGTACATAGAGGAATTGTGTGTCTATGAAGTAAAGGTGCATCCTTTCACATTTGATGAAGTTTAACTTTGCACAACAGAGGTTTTTGGCAAAATGGGAGCCATATTGAATTGGCTGAAACTGGCCACACTGTGTTTGTTGGATCATCTCCACCCAGGACTTAACTGATTAATGTTTGTTGATAAGTTAAAAAATGTTAAACTGTAGTAAATATGCACACATGTACACTGGAAGCTTGTACGTCTGTTGAGCAATTTTTATCATAATTGGGGAAAACAATGCAGAGGAGCGGCATACCATCACTTGGTATGAAGTATGAAAGTATAAAAGTTATACTGAATACATCTCAATGTTGTTTTCTTGCACATATAATGAAAGTCGTGTCAACTCTTGGCCAAAATGTGAGTTGAACTTTGGATTGAGGATGGAGGGAATGTGGTTTTGACTTCTCAGTTTGAACCTGCATTTCTCATATTGACTAACATTGAACATTTATTATGAACTGGGAATTTGCTCATTATTGAGGCTCTTGTCATTATGTGATTGTGTAGGGGGGAGTTTAACTAGATGTAGAAAATAATTTACATTAGGACATTAATACATGGTCATTTATTTCTCATAAGTATTCCATTGCTTCTTAAAATATTTGATGCAGAAGTAACTTCTGTGAGTGCTTTAAAAATAGGAGATGATGTGATATATTTCAAATAGTCCATGCATAAAATAAGCACTGAATAAGAAAATACGATGTAAGGTAAATCTGGAATTATAGGAACACATTTATTTATCATTATTTTTCCGTCTACAACTGTTATGTCTCAGAACAGAAGTTTTGTCATGTCTCATGTCTTAGTGAGGTGAATGCAATCTGTGGTGCTCCACTGTTTGGCTCTGTCATGACCTCGTTGGCCCCTGCCGTCTCTCTCTCGGTGTGTCTTACCTGTCACTGTTTAGCTCAGGGGAGGCACAGAGCGGAGCTGAGGTGCCTGAGGGGGAGGAAGGACAGACTGGAAAGACTGCTGTGGCCATGCCTGGTCCAGCTCACTCATCAGTGAACACAGTTCCCAAACCTCTCTGACAAATCAGAATAGAAAGCATGCACCACATCTTAGCTATGATTCACTGCAGCCCCAAGTCCAAGCGCGCCCTCAAGGCCCTCAGACCTCTTAATCATCGTGTGTGCCTTTGTGTGTGTGTGTGCGTGTGTATGTTGTTTAAGGAAGAGAGTGAGGCAGACAGGGAATGAATGAGCTTGTTTGCATATGACAGCGCTTCTATAAAAGTTGCCCGAGTGTTTTCAATGTGTCAGAAAGAGTAAACTGCATCTTAATGGGCCTTCAAAATGTCTCCCAGAGCACAGCACTGTACGTGTCTCGTGTGTTTGTCTCAGTTTTCGATTCGTATTTGAGGGAGGGGACTATTTATGCATGTGGGTCGGTTTAAATATCTGTGTCTTATTCTGCGCAGTCATAATGTGCAGTCAAGGGCATAACTATGAGTGAAAATGTCATGCAACAGTAGGGGTAATACATGCAAAACACGTGTGGAGGTCACTTGGTCACATTTGCATATAAAAATGTGCCAAAAATAATCAAACCAACGTTCGTTTGCATGCACAAACACATGAAACTATGATGCTAACCTACTACATACAAATCATTTTTCATGTGTCAGAATTTTGAAAAATCACTGACGAAATCGATTACCAATTTTTAAATTCAAAATAAAATGGCAATAGTTTAAGGTCATGAACTTCCTTAATCACCTGCTCCTCACCTTCCGCCTCGCTCTCAGTTCCCATCTGTAATAAACTGAGGAGACTCAGCCAACATCTTGAGGAGGGAAGCGTTAAGTGTGTGCTGGCGTGATCTGACAGAACTTATTTAATATTCAGGTCTTTACTAAAGCTGTGCCTGGAGCAGCTGCCTGGTCCTGTCTTTACACTAAATTGGAGTATTTGTACACATTCATATATATATACAGTAAATCCATGCACACTTGCTCACATAAAGTCAAACATGCATACACATGTATATGTATGCACATACTTAGACAGGTACTTGATGGTAGCAGCAGCATTGCTAGTTAGTTTGGATTCAGTTCCAAGAGAAAGCTGCAGAATAATTAAATTCAGTTGAACACAGAGTAGGTTTCTGTTCCTGTTCCTGTTGTCATTTCTGTGTAAGAGCAGGGAAACAAATAACTCCATTTGATGTCGGCAGAGTTTTTCATTTGTCAGCTATTATCAAAGTCCCACAGCCTAAACTCCAGCATAAAGAGGTCCAGGGTAGAACACAGGCCCTGAAACCCTTTGGGCAGGGAATCCAGGAGGAAGCTATTAGAGGAGCTTCACTGGAGAGCTAGCCCTCCTTCCCACTGGCTTCACATCAGGGCACAAGATCATCCAGAGCACCCACTGTGCGTGACATCCAGGCAGAGTAACATGTCTTGCTCACCATGTGGAATTTCTCCCCTTGGCAGACGTTTGGCATGAGCTATTCAATCCTGTAAATTAGATGTCTCTGGAAATAGTTGTTCAATATTTGAATACAGTGATTCAGGTTTTGATTTTGATTTTGACAGATTTAAAGAATAAGAAAATGATTGCTGTCTCTTTCCTGCGCCGTGATTCTTTTTTTTCACTTCGCCTGTTCCTCGGCCTGATTTGCATTCGGTGTTTGACCCAGGCTGTAATCTACAATGACTCCCCCATAAGCCTCTGGCACATTGGGGAGATGTTATAAGCTGTGACAAAAGACAAGAAGCACTAGAGCAAACTGAAGGTAGCAGGGGACAGTCTCCCGATTAGCTAAAACTCTCTTCTTTATTGTGACTTTAAATTTGCGCTCATTTACAGAAATTCTCTTTAATTACAGTTGCCTCTTCATAATATGCCTTGATTGAAAATGCTCACAGAAATACTACATCTATGTTACTTTACAAATACATAGCTGTAAAGAAATACAGAAGAGAAATGCAAACAGTAGACACATTTACATTAGACACCAGACGAAACAGACAGGTGCAGGTATCATATGGTATTGTAGGTTTATGAGCTGCCAAAGAGGCAGACTGGGGGAAGGGCAATGTAATGTAAATTGAAGCCCTTTTTTCTTGAAGGGTCTGTATAATTTCCATAAGAGAGGGATTTATTAATTCAAACCCATAGATATTCTTACAGCAAGTGTGAAAAGCCCTTATGATTTGTGACAGGGTAAACTCTTTGCTATAGGCTTCAGAATCTGATATTTGTATCTGTACAGAAATCATATGCTACGATCACCTCCGAGCTTCGCTGCCTGAAATAACCGCAATATTTGCTGTGTCACGAGAGCACAGTATCAAACAGTAAAATCAGGGGGAATCCACAATCTCACGTCTCAGTGTGCGCCCATTAATCTCAAATCTCACACGCACACCCACACTGCATAAATGTATGCTTGACATGTAAGCAGCGGTGCAGTTTGCGTGCATGTGCAAAAATACACTTTGGTCCCTTAAAAGTGAGCGGGTAAACAAGTTCATTTCAGCAAGGTTCATATTCAGATTGAAAAATGGAGCCCAATTAGCATATATGCAGAGAGGCTTTGCATGCTTGACATCCTCTCAGCCCCTCTGCTGGAAATAGCCATGCACACAACATCCTCTGATTACATTGATATGTAGATTCATGCATCTGCAAAGATTAGTTATTCATTAATGTATTTGCTTTGAATTCTCGGGTGAGTGTACCTCAGACAGAAGTCTGGGGCAAACCAAATGCATCAGAGGAAAAATGTCACAAATGATAACACAAAATCCACATCAAAAATATGCAGGTTCGTTGACCCACAACAACATAAACCCAATAGGGCATTATGATTTAAAAAATCCTTTGGCATTGGGGTTAAAAACAGAGAAAGTATAAACATAATTATCAGTCTTTTCATCTTCACAGCAGAATTAGTTTCTCTTGCTCTAAGTGGGCTATGAGGATTAATCATTGCAGCCTGTGTGAGTTTATAAGCTGTAGCGTTCTGTCATCCTTTCATAAAAGCATCATGGATCACCAGTTTGCTTCTTCAGTGTCCTCTCTTGCGGCCACACTGCGAGCACTTTTTAACTTTAAAAATAGGCTCGCAGCAGAGAGTGCCAAGAAATGCTAAACACCAAACAATGTCCCTTTGCTCAGATCTGGCCACAAAATGGAGCCGAGCAGCCCAGAAACTGCACGAAAAAAATAGTATCACTGTAATGAATGCTATCTATATCAATTAATGAGTCAGTTTGTACAGCACTAATTCATACACACACCTAACGTACAGTGTCAGTTTATTTATACACCCTTTAATCACAGTTAAAGAGTCATCGGGCTTCATATGATCCTCATTCTGAGACTAAAAATGAAAATAGCACCCCCTAAACTTTGGAACTGTTCCCTCTTTTCCTCATTAAGCCAGTAAAAACAAAAAAAAGACAGAGAGATGTACAGTAGCTGACAAAATTATAACATCCAAGCTATTTAGGACATCAGCACCAACTTGGGCACCATCATGACTGCTGTCATTAAGGTCATCATACTGTAGGACATGGGAGTTACACCAAGATCTGTGACCCAGTGCCCACTTGCCACCATTCAGTTTCTGCTTTCACATCACAAATATGTGATCCAACCTGAACATTATCAGGTCACAATTTTTGTTTAACAGTTATCAAAATGTTAACTCTATATGAATATAACAGAGGACAATTTTAGTGACAAAACACACTATGTGAGCATGATAAAAGCATTTGCAGTGGCGATATGGCTGAAATTCCTAATCAGGTCACACAGTTCATGGGTCACAGAATTCAGCATAACACTGGGATGTCAGCAAGTATTGGCTGTCGGAGAGTTGGAGAGAGCAAGGAGGGGAAAACAAGACAGAAGTTCAGAAATAGGTCAAGTATTTGTATATCTTCTCTGGAAGAAAAACAAAACAAATATTTTTCACCCCACCAAAGCCCATAAAAACAAACATAGATTTTTTTTTTGCTGTTAAAATATTGGTAATAAAATAAAATAAGTTAAATCCATCACTCTTGATGCTGCTGAAAATTGCTGGCCTTAACCTAAGACTAATTGTGTTCTGCTAGATTGCTCCCAACTAATCAAGAGCTTCCTCCTCCTGTCCTCCCCTTGCCGAAAACGATGATCTATGGCTCTTGCGTACACATCAGTTTGGGTTGTCTCAGTGGTGACTGGTTTTCATAGGTAATGATGCTAAATTACACAACTGGGAATAACGGCGGCTAGTAAAGTCATCCATCAGGGGCTAGTTTATATGAGCTGCCATTAGGGGCATTATTCAAACCCCAGTCAACTCAAACACATAGCTTTCTGTTCCTAACCTCTTCTCCTCCTCCTCCTCCTCCTCCCATGTCTCTCTCTCTCTCTCTCAAACACACACACACACACAAACACATACACACACACAGTTTGCCACGAGCTACTAGAAGGGACATCTCATTCTTTTATCCATGGCGAGTCATTGTGGTGGTGTCAGCTGGTGCCGTCTCTTTTATCACACTGGAAGCTAATGGAAGCAGCAACTGCAGGAGGTGGGGGAGAAGACGCAGGCACACACACACACAGACACACACACACACACACATATAAAAACACATAAATACACACAGAGCCATAAGAGGCTGGGGAGATGGGGCGGGTGGGCACGCCAGGCCCTGGGGCAGGAGCTGTTTTGTGGTGATGTTTTTCTTGCTCGCCGAGGCCTCTCTATCAGCTTGTGTTTCTGACACTCAATAAACCACCAAGAAAGGCTTCAGACATTTTTCTCTCATTCTCTTTTGATGTTTCTATTTTTTTTGTCATTTGGTGTTTAGTTCCTTTTTTTTTACCCCCTTGGTAGAGTTAAGCTGGATGTCATCTTCACTCAAAACCTCTAAAGAATGGTTTTGTTTCATTTTAAAGGTCCCACCTGGCCTCATTCAAAATAAACAAAAAATGAACCCAGATATACAACACATTTTTTTTTAACTTAATCCCTGCTTGTAATCTTATTGGTTTCACATTTTCTCAAATGTGATAGTAGAAATACTCTATGGATAACAACAGGGTTTATTTACAAGAAAAGGAACAATAGCCAATTACTGCAGGAGGGTTCAGCGCAGCGTGCATCTTTTGATAGGATAGTTGGATTGACCTAATTCCCTGATAACAGCGTTGAAAAGCATGGGACCGCTACTTTAAACACACATGCTATAAGGGACATATGCCAGGCATGTATTGTATTTATATTTTCTATAATTCTTTATTTTTTCAGTCTTTTTCTGTTTGTATAACATAACAATCGTGCTTTATCATGTGACACCATTTAGATACATATCATGTTTATATTATGTTTTACATTAGGCAGTGAGACAGTTAAAAATATACAAAACAATATTGTTTTACTAGACATAGTTTCTATTTTTAATATAATCGTCAGTATCTTCATCGTCATCATCATTTCGTATATTTCTGTAAGATATGTGCTTTAGCTTCTGTGATCAAAATATTATTGCAGAAAACAGCAACTCCATTTTTTCAACATTTAGACAATAACTTCCAATGTATTACAGACATTCACAGTTACATGTTTTACACGGTACAGTTTTACAACAAAGTTCCAGAGAAAACTGTGGTAGAGTAACTTTATACAAAATTCACAGGACATGAACTGTAGCCATTTCACATTTTCGCTCAGTTGTTTTGCTTTTCATAGTAAACATGTTCTGTTCAACCAGATGCCTTTCACAGTAGCTGCCATAGAAGCAAACTAACATTGTCCTAACACGCCATGGCAAAAGTCTGGGGAAATTAAAGCTTTGTGCTTTTCACCAGTAAAGCAAAGACAACATAAACAAAAAGAGAAACAGACCACTTGCTTACTGGCCTGCACTTATACATCTACATATGTATTGCTGAATACATATTGATCAAACTATGATTGATCATTACACATAAAGAAAAAATAATGACTGTACTCAAACACAGAGTTGGTCCAGGTTTTTGTGCTAGCATACAAAGTGGTATTTTGTAGTTCTGCCCAGTCATGTAAACAGACTATGGCTTAGCTGAAATTGGTGTATTGGCTTAAGGCCTTCTCTGTTCTTCTTCTTCTTCTTCTTTTTTTTTTTCGTTTGTCAGGAGACATTTCAGAAATTTTCCACTGATGTTCCTGAGGAAAGCATGCAAAACGTAAACAGGATTGACTGTCAGCATTAAGGGATAGTCATTGTTTGGAAATCACTTTTCTAACCCTGTGCTTTTTTTTTTTTTTTTTTTTTTTTTTTTTGTACTTCTTTGTACCCGGTGCTTTGCCAACCACTAACTGGCATAGTTTTTGCTTTTGTCTGCCTATTGATTTTGGTCCTCCATCACAACACATATAGTATAAAACATCCTAAAAATAATTCTAAAAATGTTTCGATCACATAAAAGTTTTCTCTTATTTTTTTTTTACTGAAAAAAAAGGAAGGAAAAATAACAGTCTCTCTCACACACAAAATCTTTTGCAACAAATACTGGATTTCTCCAGATTACTCCTAAACATGAACTTCTTATTGGCATTGTGCTTACTCAGAGCTCCCTCTGTTCGCCTTGTGGCTTGTAGTTTACCTCACAGAGTGCAACGTTTGGAAAAGAGACAACTGCGTGAGGTTTAGTAAACATCCACAATAAAATTGACGCCATCCCTCGCACTCTTCAATGATGTCAATTTTGTTCACTACTTCATCTACTATATTCACACGGTATTTACTTGATTCATGAAGATATTCAACAAATCTCTAATCTATATCTCTATGTTTTTTTCTTTTCTCACAGTATTACACAGTATGTTTACATTTTTTATTCAGATTTATGGTTGTATTTGTGAACACTAACAGTCTTTGATATTGTTTTCAGAATGCAAACCAACAATAAGACATCATTGGCTTGGTTTTACAAATGCAGAAAAATTAAACAATGGTTCGAAAATCTGTTTTGATCACATATTGCCCCTGGAGGTAGGTGAATCAATTAAAATCTTGGAAGTCCTTTGTAATGTTCTCTTTTGTCTACATGCTCCATGAGGGTTTCTTTGTTGTCTACACGTTGGCCTCCGCATTGGTCAGGTTAGAGATTGGACTTGTTGGGTTTGGGGGGTTAACAGGCTCCGTTGGGCTAGCTGGGTTGGGCGGTGGGCTGGTTGGGCTAACTGTTGTGGTGGTGGGATTAGCCGGACTTGCTGCGGTGGTGGTGGTGGTGATGGTGGTGGTGATGGTGGTAGAGATTGTGGGACTAGTGGCTGGGTTCACCGGGCTAGCAGCGGTGCCTGGATTAGCTGGTGGAGGAGCCGGGTTAGTGGGGCTCACAGGGCTGGTTGAGTTGACAGGAGCTGGACTGGTTGGGCTGGCGGGGTTTGCGGGAGCTGGGTTGGCAGGGCTGGCGGGATTGGCTGGATTGGCAGGGCTGGAGAGATTAGCGGCGTTGGTCTCCGCCTGCTGCTCAGGTCCATTCTCCTGAGGTCGCCTGACAACTGCAGGAGGCTGAAGCATTATCCGAAGTCGCTGGGAGAGAAGAACAACGCAAATTACTTACATAACAGAAAGCATTAGTTTATGGGTAGAAAAGCAAACAACCGGATCCCAAAAAATCTGGCAACACAAGGTAGCAAAACCTGTTCCCATCACCCAACAAACCCAACGGACAGCTCACTTCTTACCTCTTTGTAAGTTCCCTTGAGTCCGAGATACATATAGACCATGTATCCTGGTATGAGAACCATGGAGGACAGCGCCATGAGCCAGCCTACTCCCTGACCCCAGCCAGGGAACACGTAGTCTCCCATTGTGAGAGGAACCATTTGTATGGCACTGAACAAGAACACCCCCTGTGGGAGACATGAGACGCTTTATACATCCTGACACCACTGACTACAGGCACCACTGTCTCAGCCTGACATGGCTGCAGGCAGATAATATTGACTTTATTTATTGTTTCATTTTTCATGTCATGACTTTACATGTACTGTTGTATTAGTTCAGACTACTCACACCGACGATGAGAGGGGTGAACACGACCCAGCACAGCTTCCACCATATACAAGGCTTGTAGCCAATCATCTCCTGGATGTTGTCGTAGAACTTGTTCACACCTGCGAGACAAATGAATCTATGATCAAAATATTCATATCCAATTTATTTCAATTTGCTGCTGGTCTGCCATGCATGATGATGAGGATGGCGAGGTGGAACACACGAGTGCTCATGACCTTGAGGCTGAACAGCGTTTGAGGCTGCGCGAACATCTCTGGATAGGTATGACGTTTTCTAACCTTCATATTTCCCCCGACTTTTCATATGTGCCATATTTCAACAACTTAATTTAATTGGAAAGATAATATATTGATAATTTGTTCCTTTTTTTTGCTATATTTGATGAAATATTGATGATACACACCGTAGCACCAGGATATGGAGATGCATTCAAAGAAGACCAAGAACAGCAGACACATTCCACTGGCAGAGTAGTAGTCAAACAGTTTGAACACATAGATTCCACCCTGGTTACAGAAAAATGGATCAGTGTTACAGAAAGACTCTATGTGCAGATACAGCATAACATAACATGGTAATGTATTAATTGCCATTAAGAGAACAAGTCAGAAAATCTACTATTCTAAATTGGCTTTTGTCCACTACTTAGATTCATAGACTTAATCACATCTTACATCTTTCAATTCTCGTATCGATTTTCATGCTGAAGTATTGTTTAATATGGTGCCATTGATAGTGAGTAGTCGGCAACATGGGAGAGCTGCCCTGTTGTACCTGTGTGATGTTTGAAAGTCCGATCACATAGGACACCAGACAGACAACTGCGATGAAGAGCTCTCGTCTACCCCTAAGAGCTCTGGGAAATTCATCCACCAGAGCAGTGATGAAGCCTTCAACAGTGCAGAACTGAAGAACAGAATCATAGAAACAATATTAAGCATCAAATGTGACTGTGTGCAATATTTGCACCTTGCTGCTTATTTCTACATACATATTTTTTAATATATATTTTCTATTCTAACATAGACCACTGTGAATAACTGGCAAAATATATCGTTTTCCGAAGCTTCATTTTTGGGCTTACGCTGACTGATGACAAAGAATTGTAGTGTGCACCAAACCATGAGACAAAAACACTAACATAATCTTTTGAATGACCACTTCTTGGGGGCCATTTTGGTAATAGCCCTGATATGCAAAAGCGCTGTTGCTATGACATTTAGAATATGGTTATGATTTATGTCATTTACTTTAAAGTGCTGGTGGTCATAGCCGGTGTATGGCTGCCTGTATATATATTTTTCTAGTTTCTGTGGCCTTATTCGAACCCAAATATCATACACAAAAAAAAGATACACACAGACAGCGGAACCTGCAGGCACATGGAGGTGATAAAGTTGCATTAAAAAGACTTGACAGCTGATGTCAAAGCTCAGCTATATCTGTCCACAAGAAGCAAATTGCATGCTTATCATGCAGAGAGCAGGGGTGAGCTGCATGATATGTACCTGCATTTAAATATTTAGGTCAGCCCATGAGCAGATCATCTCCAAGCCCCTTACCTGGCTGTCTATCCCCAGCATGAGCAGCATGGAGAAGAACAGAATGGCCCAGAGAGGAGACACAGGCAACTGGGTTACAGCCTCTGGGTAGGCCAGAAAAGCTAAGCCAGGACCTGGAGAGTAAACAGGAAAAAATTTCATCAGGGTTACTTATAGCACTCTCATATAACTGCAGACACATATTATAATGTAAATGTAATGACAAAAGCTGTGTTTAGCAGTCAGCATCAATGACAGTGCACCTTTTTTGTTTGCAGTGACAGAACATTTACAGAAGAAGGCATATATGCAATCCGTAGTTACCTGAAGCTGCTACGTCGGCAATGTCTTTCTTTGTCACATGTGCCATGAAGCCAACAATAGAGAAGATTACAAAGCCAGCAAACATGCTGGTACATGAGTTGATGCAGCACACAATAATAGAGTCTCTGGAGAGAGGAAATATAGAATAGGCCTGTTGTCAAAGATTTAAGTTGACTTGTATTATTATTTTTCTGTATTGAGCTTCCTGAAAATAGTCTGCACGTGAGACTGAGATCTGAAAGAACAGCTGAGATCATACATTGCTGCAATTTACTCCTTTTGCTCATACACGTTTGACAAAAACCTATTTTTTATTCTTTAAGACAGATGTAAAGAGATTTAATTTAATAATAAATAATAAGAATCCTCATAGATATAGAGGTCGGGACATAGATCCATTTGAAACAAGCACACAAAATGAATGCAACTATTTTTATGTAACTGATTGTTTATGTGACCCAGAACCATGGGGCTGCTGGAGAAAACACTCAGGCTTTGCAATCACAGTTATTTGCACGCACACCCAGAGCAAGGAAGAGTCTTTCCCTTAGATTTTTATTATATTCATGCCAGTAACTCACATTAATAGGACCCATTAAGGGCTCTTAAGCAGTACCCTTGAATATGGGTCTTTAATAGGGGGCGTATAATATAATAAGATAGCAGCAATTTAATTAATGTCATCTTCAGCTGTTATTACAATTTGCACTGTTATATTAAATTCAGCAGAATTCTCTGTCTCATAGATGATCTTCTATTCATGAAACATCACCAGTCTTACCTGTAAACATTGTTATTGAAAGGGTTATAGCTGCCCAGAGCTATAAGTGACCCCAATCCCAATCCGTAGGAAAAAAAGATCTGGGTTGCTGCATCTAGCCATACCTGACAAAAAAACACACACATTTAGCTGTGTGAGGGCTGAGCTTTGCTCACTCATGCATGCAGTGCATAGTTATGAATCACGTAATAATATGTCATTACCCCAGATTCTTTGAGTTTTTCAAAGTCAGGGGTGATATAGAAGAGAATTCCCTCTTTAGCTCCAGGTAGAGTCACCCCACGGATGAAGAGAATAAACAGCATGAAGTAGGGATATGTAGCCGAGAAGTAAACAACCTATAAAATGTGAGACGGTTATTAGCAGGGCGACATCACTGCATCTTACACAAAATTTATGATGCAGACAGAATTTGTAAATTTCTGATTTTTCAGAAAGACATTTTCCTCAGTCTGATTCAGACAAAAAAACAAAAACAAAAACAAAACAGATGAAGAGACCAAATATCCAGCAAAGAAACCACTGCAGCTTCACTTTGAATCAGCTCCCTCTGTCTCTGTGCGTTTACGAAACTGTGTAAGCAATTTGTGAGCAAAATGTGCAGGGGGATGGGGTACTTTGTGACCAAAACAAATTTTATTCGCCATGGTCACGTGATGCAATAGACTTTCGAAATGTGGCACCACAAGGGAGGGAAACTGCTTCAAGTGAAGAGAGAGGACAAAACCAGATTGTAGCGTATGGCTGTTGCTCCTCCTATCATGAATCCACACTCAGTATAGACACTGTGTCAGGAGAATTGGAATTAGAGGAGCCACCATGAGGCGGAGCTGGATTAGTGAACATGAGTGTTTGATGCCTTCTTCCCTTGTTTTAAAAATCAATCTGGACAATGCTGACTGCAATCTAAATGATTGATGAGGTGATATTAGACTGATTAATATTGCATTGCTGTCACATACTGCCTCTATTTGGGGATCAGTATAGCATAAGAGGTCTTGGATACCCAAATCTGGCAAACATCTTACCTTCCCTGTCCAGCCAACCCCTTTCCAGATACAGAAGTACACAAGGACCCAAGCGATGGCCAGCGTTATTGCCAGTGGCACTCGAATCTGGCCTGGTTTTTCCAAGCCATCGGTCATTTCATGCACGTTGCGCCTATAAGTCAGAGCGAGCAACAATAAGACTATTACACACACACACACAGAAATAACCATGCAGCAGAGGTGGCTGTCTTTTATGTATCTCGGGGATGCATGCAGGATACTTTAAAGCTCTGCTGTTGTGAAAGCAAAAGAAAGCAAGTCAATATCTTACTCCCAAAACTCCACTACTGCACTGGTGAGATTGGTGGTATCTGTAATGGAGTAGTTTGTATAACATTTCTCTGTGTTCCATGGATTGTTACATGAGCTCCATGGAAGATCCTGAAAAACAGAAATTATAGTGGGTTTTTTTTTGTTCTCCTCTTTGACATATTTAGGGATTTGTCATTTCTTACAGGTATCACACTCTACAATTCCTGATGATATAACAACCTTGACCCTATGCTGGTTTCAGCTTTTTACGAAGTAGTACACTGTATGTACACTGTATGATTATACTTACAGAGGAGAAGGAGTTGTACAGGTAGTAAATAGCCCAGGCAATGATTACAATGTAGTAAATGTTAAGCCAGAAGGACAGGACAGCTGCTGCAAGGCCCACACCTATCATACAGAAACGAATAAGGCATTGTAGTAAAACTATCACTGGATGTGTGGCCTCCATAAATCCCCATAGTCATAATTATTTCTACAAAAACACCAAATACTATAAATATTTTTCAGCATGGATTATTGCAAAATAAAGATTATTTCTTATATGGTATTAAGAAACAAATTTCCAGAAATGTTTGGTTTAAGTGAAATATACCTTTAAACATAGGAGCCAGTTTCCACACACCAAGCCCTCCAATTGAGGTGTATTGACCAAGGGAGCATTCCAGTAGAAACAAGGGGACCCCAGCAAATATGAGAGTCAAAAAATAGGGAATCAAGAAGGCTCCTGGATGGACGAAAGTAGATCAAGTTATTCATGAAAAAAATGACCAATCTCAGGCTAAAACTGCACTGATGCATTACTTAAAACACCACAGCACAACGTCAATTAATTAGGGTTGCAAATGTAGGTGATATTCTTTTCATGTCATCTACACGGTCAATTAGATAAGCTCGACTATGTGCGTCTTGGAGCTGAATGGGCCGTGCAGTTTGCTTAAATTAGCAGTGAAAAAAAAATCATGTTTACCTCCACCGTTTTTTCCACAGAGATAGGGAAATCTCCATACGTTTCCCAGTCCAATTGCATAACCCACACACGACAGGAGGAAATCAAATTTTCCCGCCCATGTTTCTCTATCAGGCAACTCCTTTTTCTGCTTTTCGGGTTTCACGTCCAGTGACTTGGGTTTGTCATTATTAGTGGCCACCTCGTTTAGTTCTGTGACTTGTCCATCCGTTTTGGTGCCGTTCGTCGCCATCTCTCTGGATTTGGCAGAGGTCCTGGCAGTCGGACGGGAGGCTTCAGCACCGGTCCACGTAGACAGCAGCTTCGCGGTTTTTCAGACCTAACCTTTGGACCAAATGTCTGGAGATGCAGCCTGTGCGCGCACGGCTCGTCAGTCGCCGTTAACCTGGAATCGTGAATAGAGTAATTGGTCGTTTTTTTTTTCCAGGAGGCGCTGAAAATGTGGTTACTTAGGAAGCAAATATGAACATTTAGCACTACATCCATTTACTCCCCGGCAGGTACAATAAAACAATATCAATTAAATTCAAATATATACTGTTTACTCTGGAATGTGCATTCAAAAACGCAGACTAAAGCATCTCATGAACATTTGGTTCCCTGACAAAATTTTCATTCATATCAGAATCAACAAACACCAAAAACCATCGATGGCAAAGTCATGCTGGACTTGCTCCCATAAGTAAAACACAGACGACAGATTGCGCGTAAATTAACAGCAGCCAAAGCCAGATCATTACACACATGATAGGCTAAACAAAGTCTGCAATTAAATAAACCAAATAAATAAATAAATAAATAAATGACATTACTAACATCAACGAAAAAAGGAAAACTTTAAGACAAACGACAGGATCCAAAACGTACACTTCAAGCGCAAAACGCACCGTAGCAATACCAAATAGCCTATGAGAATTAAGTGTAATGAAGTGGAGTCCACCAATTACCACCTGCAGATTCTCCTAACAGTTATCCACAGCAGGGAAATTGAACAGCAGGGATACAGAGAGGTCTCAAACAAACTGGAACACAAAACGCACAGTGGAGACAAAGGGATGTCCAATGCGTAAAAGCTTTACGCATCAGGCTGCACAAATAGCCACCCCATTCTAACCGATTAACTGAGAACCAAACGCTTTATTAAACACATGAGAATGCCACATTTGCATCATCCAATAGACTAGACACCAGTAATCAATTCTGCATTTAATTGACTATAGCGTGTAGGTGCAGAGCTCATCATGCAGTCATTACATTGACCCCAGCAACATATTGATAGTATCATTCACAATTTAATCACAGTCACCATCGCTGCAAAGACAAAAATGAAAGAATGAATCATACATTAAGGAGTCTCGTTTGTATGAGGGTTCAAACACGCACACACGCACAGACAGACGCAGGAATTCAGCAGCCAGTTTACTCACAATGAATCTGTGATCTGTGCCGCCGAGGATACGCTGCCTGCCACAAATCTCGAAACGAGGTATCCGTAGATTCCTCCTGTGGGCGAAGTTGTAAACTCCCAATATTTCTTGGAACATAAATAGATTTTACTTCCATTAAAAGACTTAAAGGGACCATGCAGCGTTAGAGGTGTCCAAGCAGGAGCTGTCCAGCGGGGAGCAGTGCTGAAGACCAGGAGGAGGAAGAGGAGGAGGAAGAGGAGGAGGAGGAGGAGGCTGAATCAACACGGGCAGCAGCCGCTTCGCCTTGTGCGACTGTCTAACATCAACAACCAGAGACTCAACTCCCATCTACACAGCCTCAATGTCATCTCAAAGTCGCCCCCCCACCCCTCCTCCTCCTCTTCATCCCCATCCTCATCTATAGGCTACACTGACATCGCACTTGCAGCATGTTTGTTTTTTTAACATTTCAATTTGTTTTACTCTTTTACCTCGTTTTAATAAAAATCAATAACGAGGTATTCACGTTTTTGTGCCATCACCTCCCATAGCTAGGCAAGCAAGTTTTGCAATCTATGGAAACTGAATGAAAATGATAAATTATCCCATTTCAAAGTGATAAATATTGGTCAATTTTGGGGCTTTCTGAATCTTTATTTCACACACTTTAAAGAGTCAACTGCTTAAAAAAATGTCATTGTCTCTGCGCCCAACACTACAAAATAGGACCCCCCCTCGACCTCCCCACAAAAAGAGCACCCCATCCTCCCCTCCATAATGTATTGTCGAAGTGCAAAATGAAACCATATGGAGGGTAATGTAAGCATCATTATCAGGTCCAAACGCGTGTATTTGGAAGGTGAGGCCAGTCAGCGGCTGTCTGCAAATCTGGCAAATTGTGATAAAGGGAGCCCGTCAATAAAGGGAGGGAACATTGGCTGCTTGTCTAACTCTGCCTGTAATCGTCCAAAGCCCGACGTCTTCCACAAATGAGGGGATGATATGAGAAGAGTAAACTCGTGGAATAAGCTTATTCACAATTTAAAAACAAGAAAAATGAAAGAAAGAAAAGGAAAAATGTTTAAAGATTGGAAGAAAAAAAAACACAAAGCGGGGGAAAAAAAATCTGTTCACATGTGCAGCAAATCAGCGAAGAGTGGATCCAGTCGCGGATTTTTTTTTTGTTTTTTCTTCTTTTTTTCTAAAGAAAAACCATCCGGAAAGTGAAAGACAAGAGCGAAACACTTCTTTAAGGAGCAGTTCGTCAATTGTAAGTGCAGCGGTAAGTGATTCGCAGCCGGTATTTAGGCCCACTTGTTTGATTTACTTGAATATTTAAGCGCACGTTTTTCCCTTTAGATCAGCTGTTTTTCTTACGTGAACAGTGATGTAATGTTGGCTTCTACTTATCTGCACTTTAACGTCTTACTTCACCACATTTGAAGGCTTTGTAGTTTGTCTCCATACTTGTAGTTTTGTTTGCAAACTCCACACGTGTTGCCTGGCATCATTTAGTCTCCTGCTGAAAAATCAGAACATGTAGGTGCACTTTTTTTTTTTAAATGTCACTAAGTTGAGGTGGAGTGAGTGCATCCTGACTGTGGTGTAAACTGCTGGAAATGCTCTAGCAATGAGATCAGGAGCATTTAGACTTCAGTGTGTTCCCATCACAGGCTGAGAGGGCACCAGATGGCAAAACCAATGAGGGGTGAACTAACCTACTAAATGATACCACATGAAATGCAGCATTTAAAAGCCCATCTGGGATGCCGTCCCTGCGGATATGGGGTGTGAAACATGACACATATTTATACACCTGCTGATGGAGCACACAGGCATGTCCAATGAGCTGGTGACATGTACGCTCAGCCGGTTGACCTCCTAACCCTGCAGCTTTGGTTTGATTCAGCTCACTGCCCTTTTCACCAGCAGCCCTCAGTCTCTTAATTTCAATCGGATGCTTGTATTTGGCTCCTTGTGAATGCTGTACGTGCTCCATTAGGCTGGGGTTACTTGTCCTGTCTTTTAATGGCTTTTAGAGAATGTGACTGAGATTGAGGCTTGGGTTTGCCCCTCTTTACTGGCCCATTGGCTGTAAAATCATCTTAATGTGGTAGAAGGATGCCACTAAGTTGCCATTCGCTTAACATAGACAGTTTCCCTACTAGTTTCTTATCAATTTTTAGCCTTTCATGGACACAATTATGATTATTGTATTAAAAATGTGACTATATACACTTGAAAACCAGCATCAAAGCAAATATTTCTTCCTATATTGTATTATTACCAAAACATGATGAAAATTTTAAGATGAAATTACTCACCTTGTTCTTTGGTTCAATTAATAAAAATCAGAAGAATCAGAATAAAAAGACAAAATCTTAAATCAAAGAGGAAATATTAAATAAATACATTAAATGTGTTTGAATTGAGTTTAAATATGGGCTCAAGGAATATTTTAAAAACTTGAGGATATCACAAATTTAATGTTAAAAAAAACCCAACACTTTATATGGCTCAAGCAGTGTTGAAATAGCCTCCTGAGGATGAATCTGCCCTCCATTTTCTCCCTTGATGTCTGCTTTTTAATGAACTATCCTTGAAATGATTGTTTTAACTGCTTGGTAATCTCTGAGCAATTCTCTGAGCATTCCTCAGTTTTCAGATGCATTTTCATGGACTCATATTTCTCAACACCAGTCTCGCAATTTGAGGCCACAAATGAACTGATTAGCATGATGATTAGTCATTAGTATGCTAATCATAAGCAATTCACATATTTTATTCATATTGTCGCAGGCTTGTTTTTCTCCTGCTAAAAATTTGTGTATACATCCCATTTTATTTATTTTTTTAATTGTAAAAATGCAGGTAAATCCGCTGACAACCTACAGTGAGAATGAAGATTTCACAGGTAGTATCTCAACAAAAATGTCATCATTTGTGCATACAGCTGATAAGATGTACGGTTAAGGTAAATTCACTTGGTAGATAATGAGGAAAATGACTCTTTGACATTGATTTGGTTCACCTATTTGGAGAGCAACATTACGTACATTATGTATGATATATATGATCATATACATATACGATTACAGAAGGAAATATTGGTTGAATCCTCCATTACAGAATAAATCTGTTACCGAAAAGGTGCAACATAAAAACAAAAGCTGCAAAATACAGTGTGAATACACAAAAAAAATCAACACAAAATATTTACAAAACCCTTGTTTTGACAGTTAAGCAGTCTTCAACAGGGTATTTAAAAGATGAATATGTCTTATTAAGTAATCCTACAAAGAGCCTGGATGTGCAGCTTCTTTTCTTTTCTGTTGCTGTCCGCTCTTTGTTTTCATCAGCCTCTGACCGTGATTGCTGCTGTACATTTTCACTGACTTGTAAGCACTGAGAGAATGTAGAGTACAATACCGCTGCGGTGTACCACTTGTCACCACTTGTGTCTTGTTGATAGAGGGATTGGAATACACATATCTGGCCGGGGAAGTAATGCATAACCGAATAAGCGCTCACTCAATATTTCTCTATAAGACGTAAATATAATTTGGTCTGTCCTCCCAGGAATGATTGATCAAATTTACCTCACACCTGCACGTGCTGCACAGAGACACCCGAGACATCACTGTATGTAGACAGCTTTCATTTTGAGTCACTGCATTGTGATCTCCACTGTGTATAACCTCCACAGACACTGAAATCACTTCAAGGCTACGTGCTCTTATTTGTCTGTGCTTCTTTAGTATAGCATTTGTTTAGCATGACCTAAATTGCTGTGAAGTGAGTGCCTCAGCAGCTCTGTCTTGCCTCTCTCTCTTTCTTCCTCCCCTACGCATCTCTCTTTCTTTCTCTCTTTGTATGCCTCCTTTCTCTTTCACTCTCTCTCTCTCTCTCTCTCTCACACACACACACACACAATTTCTAAGCAAGAAAAACAAGCTGAGAGGACAGTTTTGTTTTTTTTAAAATATCAAACAGCATTTGCCAGATATTATTTACATGCACAGTGAAGTATTGTGGGATGTAGGTACCAGAGAGGTGGGCTGGCCAATGATATTTCAGGAATATTGAGTGAATCTTCTGCCAAATTTGTGGAGCATGCTCTGTTTCTCTCCTTGGGTTTTTTTTTCTTTTTTTTTTTTTTTTCAAAACTCTCATTTTACCTTCCTGAAGGGATCAACTATTGCAAAGAAGTTAAATCCCACAGCTGAAAAAGATGAGCTTTTGGGATTCTCATGTAGTATTTGCCACTCATTCAAAAGAAATTCCGTTTCCACAAATCCAAGGAATTAGACAGTTATGATTTAAGAGACATTCAGCCTGGTTGCAGGTTTGACATGTTTGGCATCAGTACGTTAATGTGCAGCGAGCAGGATGCGGACAGGTACTTGCGTTGATGTGTTGACAGCCCTGTGTGACAGCCAGCACACGGTGTGGATTTAGTAAACATATGACCTCCATGATAACCAGTATGGGGGCACTAAATCGCTTCAAATTTTGTACATGTGTTGCTAGGCAACAGCATAATCGGTCTCCGTCTCTCCCTCCTTATATGGCTCTCTACTGGGATTGCTGTGCTGCTATCATTGAAAATGGTTAATTAACTTCTACAAAAAGTCCATTAATGGTGCAGATTAGGCTTCTGAGGGTTAAAAAGCACATCTAGGCTACACAGAAATATACGCCAACCTACAAATGCATGTCAGAGATTAAAGGGGCCTTTGAAATGAATTATCCTAGAGCCATGTATCTGGTTGCATTCTAGCAACAACAGCTTAAATGACTGTTATAAACAATATTATCAATACAAAAAGGTCATGTGGCAAATTAGACACACTGGTTCTACTGCTGACAAACTCGCATTTACAGAGATAATCTGTTAAGACTGATCCTCGTAATGAGCTGAACAATTTAATACAATTAAAGGGGCTGTTGCAATAAATGCCGTTTAAACATTCTTGAGCACTAATAGTCTATCTAGATATATTATGTGTGTTAAAGCAACACACACACAAATGTTGCACACAAATAAAACCTCTTGAATCTTGAATCTTGCACGTCTTTTTATGCAAATACAGAAATAATGTTGAAACGTTACTGATCAGGGCTGATACTGACCTTTTATTTAATATTTCATTTTGGTTAGTCATGTAGTTCACAGCAGATATTATTGGGATTTCTTCCTGACTACAACCCTGTAAAATTAGTCAACCTTCAAATGAAAAAAAAAAAAAAAGGTATCAAAGCTAAAGGTATAACCTATTTTACATACTCTATAATGTATATGTATGTACAGAGACGCTGGAGTAGATAATGGGGTTATGACACACCTATTACATAATCATAGTTATTAGAATGGTCTAATGCACAGATACAAGCACACTAAAAAAAATGTACCTGTATAATATTTCTTGCAATAATTTCATAATAACTTATTGCTCACAAGTTAAAAACATAAAAAACAGAAATTGTATCACAGATCTAGTTGGAGATACGTGTTCTGCACAGTGAGCAAAAACGTGCGATGTCTTGCATTCAAAGAAGAATTGACAAAGAGCTCACTCTTATCATGAAAGTATTTGTTCATGTCGTGTTGCTTCAGATTTTACAGAATTTACGGTGTCAGACTTGTTCACATTCTCCATATTTCTTCATTTTTATCCTTCTGTTTTCATTTAACAGGCCAGTCTTTTATTTTATTTGTGTGTATGTAAGGAAATATCCACCTGACAAGCCCCCTCCCCAAAATAAATGGGGTGAGACAAGTAACAATACACACTCTGGTATCAGTATATGTTTAGTTTTGTTTCAAAATAAGCAAATAACTGTGAATCGACTGTTTTTGGTGTAGACGTGCGGATGGCAGTTTCCTATTGTTTGATAAATTGCACATGTACCTTCATTTAATATGTTGGAAACCTTCAAATGTCTCTAAACGAAGCCCATTTTCACTCAGGGTCAGACTCAGCATTGGCACTGAACCTGAGCACTAATACTGCAACCCTTTTTGTCTGCTCAGCAATAAATTAGAAATTATGTTTTAAAAAATGCTGAAGTACTTTCAGTGATGGCGGCAGATGGTTATTGTATGTCTGAAGGCATAATAACAAGCTTCTTTCAAATCTGAAAAATTGAAAAAAGTGTATTAAAAGCCTCAATTTTTGAATGGTTTTATACATCTTCCTTCTGGGGTTTACATGTATATTTGAGAATATTTTTTGACTCTCTACTGCAATGTATGTCAATAAAAGCGTTCAGCAATGTGACTAATAATTAAATCTCAGCATATCAAAGGAACATTCTCATGTAAAAAACGAAATTATACTCCAGCATTTAATTGTTTTAGGCTTATTGTTACAATGCTCTTCCTATGACTTGCAGTTCAGCTCCCATGATTCTTTTTTTTTTTTTTTGGTAAGGCATAATTACATGCCCATGTCCTAATTACAGCCAGGGCTGCAGAGTAATAGATGAAAATACAAACAATAGGATTAAAGCAATTTGATTACAAATGAATGACAAATCCACAATAATCAGATTCCTGATAATTTGGGGGAGAAAGTTGATTACCGTATTTATTTTTCATGAAGTGTCATTTGAGGAGGAAAAGGCTTTGTGACCGAGATTACACACAAAACTAACTTAACATTTGGTGAGCAATAGTGATAAGAATTAGACTCTTAGGATTACAGTCTGTGAACAGAACAGTCTGGTGTTTAACTTCCGATGCTTGTTGAAGTGATGGAGGTCAAAAGTTCTACTACAGCCTACATCTGGCTTGGTTCTAATAATAATAATCAAAAGACAAGTTAAAGAATAGGCTCACAATTTTTCAAGTCTGTCATTGAAACAGGTTTTGCTTGCTGTAATCATTCCTCCCGTTAATACTGGCCATTAGAAGATCTCATCCTCATGCACTTTCAATGTACATGATCAGAGACATCCTCTGTGCAAAAATGTAGTTAAATGTATATATATATATATATATATATATATATATATAATGAGTCTTCAGCTGTACAAATTAGTCAAATTAATTGGATATCTTCCAATGTTACTGTCTTTTTAGATCTGCAACAATTAGTCAATTAATTGATGAGTGGATTGACAGAAAATGAATCACCAACTAATTTGTTAATTAATTATTAGTTTTGATTCTTTTCTTTTTTTTTGATAAAATGCTAAAATTCTCTGGTTACATCTTCTTAAATGTGAATATCTTCTGGTTTGATAATCATTTAGGTCATTTTTTTTCTTGCAAAAATGCCAAATATTCACTGGTTTCAGCTGCTTATTTGTGAGTATCACTCTCAACTGAATATTTTTGGGTTTTGGACTGAGAGGAAAAGACATATGAAGAGGTCATCTTGGGCTTTTAGAAACTGAAAATTTATACGACTAATCGATTAATAGACAGATTAATCGATAATTAAAATAATCATTGGTTACCGCCCTTGTCTTTTTAGTACAAATTTTCTTATTATTTATTATCTTTCCACTACAGCTCAACAGGGAAACACAATGAGGGAATTTTGTACTAAAAGGACAATAACTTCAGAAGATATCCACTTGATTTGACTATTTTATATGACTGAAGCATCATATAGGCTTGAAAAAAACTGAGGTGCTTTCAGTGATGACTCATTTAAAGAGTAATTATCACTGCAAACAAAACCCCTTTCAATGTTTATATTTGCACATGACTATTGTTTTAAGATAGACTTAAAAAACTGTGAACCTATCCTTTAATTCTGAAGGTTTTTTTATGCATTGAGCAGCAGATCATATGTTACTGTAACTGGCTCATCAAGTATTTTACACCTGAGAAATTTCCAGTGGAAAAGAGGAAGCCATTTCAGTACACGTAAAACATGTCTGTGTCAGGAAAAGTGTAGGGAATGAAGGGTGACGAGGGGTCCATCATCAGCATCACCAAATAGGAGGGAACGGCGACATGGAGCTCTTTAAATGCAAGCTTTGACAGAAGCCTGCAATCCTTTCTCACCACACTGCCCCTGCTAATCCCCTCCATTCAACCACATCACTATGGAAACTGACTGGATGTCTCACCCTTGCTGCCTAACTTGTGCCACGCAGCCATGTCCGCCACTGACATGGAGGTTGTGCAGAAAAAAGCTCGCTGATTGCTTCTCCATTACTCACCACGTCTCCATGCTGTGACACTATTGGTTATTATTGGCTGCCATATTGATGCAAGAGTATTAGGTTGCACGTTAATGTGTTTTAAAATCTGAAAGACAGCTCTGGGAGACACAATCATTGTGGTATGAGCTCAAAGCTGTGAAGGAGTAAGCACTTCAGCCTTTTAAAAGAAAAACTTGGCAGTATGGCGGTGACTTTGAGGTGGATGGAGCAAATTTTCATATTCCTGCGCCTGCTACCTATTTCATTTCTTTGCCTTTCCTCTGGCAAAATTGCAGGAGAATATTTGTCATGGTTTTAAAAGGTTTATCAGCTTCAAAGCTGAGGGAGCTGGTCGTCCAACCCATCAGTGAGACCACGCAATCCTTCCAGCACTGACAAGAATGGGTTGGAGCATGTGGACAAAATTCCCCCAGCTAAGCTCCCAATTCAGAGCTTTAACATAAAGCTCGGGAAGCACATTTGCATTTGCCGTTGACGTCAGCTTTAATCCATCCCAAACCACTTCTTCAACCCTCTCAACATCTTGGAGAGGAGCTTCAGTAATTGCTCATTACAGGAAAAAGATGGATATAATATCTAGCGCCATCAGCTTGGTCAGCGCTAACACTGATAGCCTGAGATAAGATGGATTCATCTGGAGAGAAGATGACCAACTGGTAAACACAACCTACATGTAGGCAAGCGAAAATGAATGCTGTGCTACACACATCTTGAGATAGTCCTGGTTTAAGTTTGCTCGAATAAAACCAGTGCATATCTGCAACCTAATCACATATGCACATTTGTTTTGCTTCTTGCTGTCATCTTACATCTTTTCATAAAATGCCAAAAGCATGCCCAAGTCATGGATTACCTGCCTGGGTGAGTTTTTGTCCCAAAGCTGACCTTGATGGCACCGCTTAACATTGCATGATGCTTAATTAGATGCTCCTCTGCGCTTAAATGGTTACAGTTTTTCAAGATTACTAGTGAGGGGTGCATATTTGATCAATCAATTCATCACCTAGTCTATAATATGTCAAAAACAATAACAAATGCCAAAGTTATTACAAGTTCCTACAGCCCAAACTGTTCATTTTGTCTGATCAACATTCAAAAAAAGGGAAGGGATTGAAGGGATTCAACTGATATTGATATGAAACAGACAAAAGCAAGAAATCCTCACATTGGAGAGGCTGCAGCACATCTTTGGAAGTTTTAGCTCTGAGATAAATCAAAATGTCATTTACAGTATATTTGTCCTTAGCATTACGGCTTGATGTTTCCAAACAGAGCCTACAGTCAGACAGTTTTTTTCCTTGATCTAGTCTACATCATCTCAGTTCAGCTCACCGTGAGAAATTAGTCATAGGTTTAATATAAAAAGAAAAAGATATTTGTAAAGTAATATTTTGTTTGTTTATTTGTCACCTCCCCAGAATAAATTGTCATTTGTGTAACACATCAGCAAACAGTGAACTATGAAATAAATAAATTATGTCCTTAATAAATTATTCATAAGTCGTTTGTTCTTACAAATTCACATCTAGCAGTGCAACAATCAACACTATTTTACATTTATGAGGGTGTGTTAGGACCAACTCATCTGTTGTTGAGACAGATGTTGTGTTGATTCTGTCTCAGTGGAGAAAGGAGCACCTGTACAGATGTGTTTGGCCAACTAAAACATTTTCAAACACAGGTTTTGGGTAAATTAACATTTCTACTGTTTTTTACCCAACTCAATGGAAGGACAAGCTTTCCCCAGACAGAGAAAACACATAATATATGTGCATTTTTATTTTATTTATTCAGGTTTGAAAAATGTTAGGTAGGATGAGGTTCACGCAAACCAAACCCATGTCATGCCCCCAGTGTAGAGGCATAATATATTATGCTTGTACAGATGTTGTAGTTGTTTTACACATCCCTTTTTTAGATTTTAGATTTTGGACAAATGAATGGGTACTGGAGTCTGTAGTATTCATCAACATTATAATTTTTCTTCCCAGCTTTCCCTGTGCCATCTGCCACGAGGTCCATCTGGATACTTTCTGCTTGTTTCATTGTTTAATGACACCTAATACAGTAGTGACTAAAGAGTCCTGTGTATTAAAACTATGCAAGAAAATCATCATGCATTATCAAACATTTCAGACACTAAAAAATACAAATATTGAGTGAAAAATATCAAGTACAAGCATAGATTTGCTCTTTTTCAGTAACATTTTGCAAGTTAACCATAACTCCAAGTGCTTGTCGTATATTATAATTCTGTTGGTTAAAAACTGCACTTGAACTTTCTCTCCACAAATACTATAAGTGACAATACAAAATATAGGAAACCCTCGAAGGATACCTCTGATGCAGGTTTTATTTTCTTTAAGTGGAGCTACTCTGCTACTTAGCTGTCACACATGTTTAAATTGCTTAAATATTTGCTTTACTACTAGGCCTAACTAGTTCTATGTTATGACTATGTTAGACCAGGAGACACAGGAATGGTTAAAGGGCAGTTTAATGTAGCTTGAGCGGTAGATAGATCTGATTGCTTAGCTGAGTTTTCTTTGGGTTTGGATATGGGAGAGCGAAGCAGGCAGCGGTGCAGGGCGAAGGACTGAGGCAGGCAGAGGGGCTCAAGGCAGGGCAGAGCGGACAGGAAATCCACTATCCAAACAGGCATACAGCAGGCGAGGACGAGGCTGACATGGCAGGTGTACTGGAAGCTGGCGTGGTGAACCTGAGGCACAGGCAGAGAACAGAATTAGTAGGGTTCAAGAGGTCAGAGAAATAAACAAACAGGAACTTGGCTGTAGTGTCTGTACCGCATTGGTGACTGAACAATTTGGCAGAATCTGGAGAGATGAACTGGGGCTTTATACTGCTGTGGCTTGTAAAGTTGATTAGTAGATCAGCTGCAGGTGCTCAGGTTGAATGGGAGAGGGAAACCAGGTGGCCACGCCTAGCATACACCAACACACAAACACAGAGAGAGACAGACTGGAGACAAACATGAAACACTAGGGAGGGGAAACAATGGGAAACACACGGAAGGGGGAAGTATAACTGACCTCCTAACAGTCTATGCAAAACATAGTCAAAACAGATATAAGATCTTTCTCAGTTTGTGCTGATACTCAATATTAAAGGACATGGATTGAGATCAAGAGCAAAATAACTACTTTTGACTGAGCTCTTTGACTTTCCGCCAAGAAATGGTAATAACACTCACTTCACAAATGAGGTTCTGGTTGACTTGGGTCCCTCTGGCTGTACCCGGTAGGACCATTTTGTAATGAATCCATGACCATAAGGCTGCTAGCATTATAAGTAAAATGGAGAGTCATGTTTACTTATTACCCTTGCAACATTCAAATATACTGTCATATATTTTCCCAAATGGGGTACAGTGAATTGTTGGCATGAAGTTCGTGTCTTGTTCATTTTGAAACTGATGCAGTAAAACCTTAACAAAACAACTCAGATAAAAGAACAAGAACAAGCTAATGCACATGAGCACATTATTGTTTTTTTCTTTTTTTTTCTTTTTGCAGTGACACGGTCTTTGACTATCTTTTGCAGAGAATAATTGGTTTGACTGGATCTTCATATATGCTTACAAAAACTGTCTTGGATGCTTGGATTTGCATCTGTCCATTAATGGACAAAGAAATCAAACTAGAAAATAAATAATTAGAAAAGAAAAAAAATACCCTAAAGAGAAAGCTATTATTGTTACAATGCAAAAGCAGGAAAAAAGTGTTGCACACTCTGGCTCCATATGTATTTCTTTTTTATTTGGATTCTTCAGGATCAAAAATCATTGTTACATTGCAAGTCATCTTAAAGAGATGCAACACTGTAGCAGCAATGATTTGCATGTAAGAGACAGCTGACTATCTAGTTTGAAAAACTTGTTCAGAAACTACAATGTGTTTGCAACAAACAGATTGCCTAAAGTAAAATAAATTAGTGACAATATACTGAAGGGCTATCCCACTTATGTGTGTTCCTTTGGTTATGAGATGCATTACTGTACGTCAGAGACATTGGCGATTCTTATTTGTCAGTTTGACATAACAGAGTGGTTTAAGCTTTGAACACAAACTTGTTAGATTTATCCCACCGCAGCCTCTACACGGGGAAACCCATGACTGCCAGCCTTGCTTTTCAGCTTTGGATGCTTCTTCTAAATAACTTATTTCCTCTATGATCTCTCATGTCTCCCCATGGCACAGTAAACTGTACAAAGTAAACCACATTTTATTTAAGGAGCATTGGATTCTCAGTGGGAACAGACCAGTGACGAACTGGAAAATAGATTTAAAGTTCCCCAATTAATCAGTGAGATGAGTGTTTTAGCACATGGACAGATATTCCACTGGGGGCTTTTCCATTGGGGGCATTACAGAGTTTCAGGATTTTTGGACATTTGTCAGCATCTATTTTCTCTTTGCTTTAAAATACCCACTGGTTATAACTCCCTTTCCCAGCGTTGCTTTTCCTTCCAACAGATTACCTTATATTTGACTGTTCTTTTAGGTTCTGTTTATTTCATGTACATGTACTGGCAACTTATTTCATTTAACAGGAATGTTAGTTCTTTTTTCCTGATGCAATTATTTGTTTTTAGTTGTGTTGTCTGAATTAGAGCACAAAATACTTGGTGCCTATGCACATTGGTATAAATGTATTGGCACCAAGAAGTGGACAAAATAAAGTATGCCAGATAAATGCAAAATCCAAATCCATTTTAGGACAGAGACACACATTCACAGTAGATATTCTGCTTTTTTGATTTCAAGTGGAGTTTCTTTCTTGTATATAACTAGTGACTGAGGTTAATGATGCTATTTAACCTTTTGCACTGCGTTTGAATAAAGACCATGGATCACAATTTGTTACGAGAGAAGCTGTGCAGACGTGTTAATACACTGCTGTCACTGTTAGACATGACATGCATGAAGACAAACCCGGAGGTTGTGAGTGGGTGCTACATGCCTGACGGTGTGTGTGGTATACATATAGTTGTGTAGATGAGCTTGTTTAATGAACCCAATGTATGTTTTGTGTGTATGCATGGATGCTTGTTGTGTGTTCCGGTAGAAATGTGAATGATCTTTGAAATGCATGAGCAAAGTGATGCAACACCTCCAATGTATCCATCTCCTAAAATGGTACAGATGCATGAGTAAGAGATGAAGTCACTTAATTTAGTTGTTGGCAATGGCATCAGGAAACATTGACCTTTCGTTGGTTCCTTGAGGCCATGAAGTGAGTCACATGACAGCCGGATATTTACAGTGCCTCTCGTCACTGGCCTTGTCAAATCACAGCACACTTCACTGAAGCCTAGTAGGCCCAAGGCTGGACCTCAGCAACACAGACAAATGCAAAGGTGTTTTTTTTTCCCTCCTCTTTTAGCCTGTGCTCACTACAACCCTGAATAACACGGAAGAGCACAAGGGCATGAGGGGACGTGCGTGTCTGTTTGTGTGAGTTTGTGACAGTTCGTGTGTGTGTGTGTGTGTGTGTGCACTTGAAAGCAGGAAAAAGAGAGAGAGTGAGACATACGAAGGGAGACATAGACTGTCTGCAGGACCAATGAATTTCAGGCCAATTTATCTTATGAATGAGCCTCTGGAGGGCATTCATCCCCAGACAGTTCCATGTGAATTGTATAACAAATAAAACTGTACTTCTGGATTCACATCTCACAGAGGACAAAGCTGGAATCTTCCAAAGTCGCAATCAGGGGGGTCCTTTTTACTTTAGCAGTTTGATTTTTTGAGATTCCCCTCAAATAAGCAATGCACAACATGATAAAATTATTGCTGCCAAAGGTGCATCTCCCAAACACATACTTCCACCTAGATGCATGTTGATCAGTGTAAAAAAAGTCACATTTAATCTTTGATTCAATGCTGTAAGACAATAAAACATTGAGACTTCCAACAGAGTGAATTCTTATAGTTACTCTACAGTACATCTCTGTTGGAGCAGCAGATCCTACAGTCTGACATGCCTCTAGTTGTTACCCAGGGTGAACTAGTTGGCAGTTTTGTGGGGACCAAATAGCTAAAACCCAAATAAAATGAATAATTTGATGGGGATTGGACATTTCATGACTCAGACTACATTGGCATATTGTGACATAGAATGGGCCGGGTGGAGCTTTAATGCTTACAGTCTGTTCTGGGCTCAGTTACAGAGCCATTTTGAGACATTTTCTCTTGGACACAACACACAGAGCACAGATCAGTAATGGCCAATGGCAAACACCAGGACAGTAATACATTAGGAGAGTGTTACCTACTATAGCTTATGAGAACAAGAGTCTACAGCCGCTAGCTGGCAAGTACTTGGTCATAAACCTATTGAACAAATTCTAAAATTGACCTCATGGTGGCGCTACATGAAAAGTTGAGGGATCACCAAAGTTATTGCAATTCATGCTGTGGGAGACATGAATGTCTGTACAAAATTTCATGGTGATTGAACCAATAGTTGTTTAGACTTTTCACTCAAGACTACAAATGTCAATGTCGTGGTGGCGCAACAGGGAAAAGTCAGAGGTCACAAAGGTCATGAGGATTCATCCTGTGGAAGACATGGATGTCTGTACCAAATTTCATGGCAATCTATTCAGGGGTTGTCGAGACATTTTATACACATACACACAAAAAAGGCAACCCCATGGTGGCGCTAAAGACAAAGTGAGGGCATTGCCAAAGTCAGTGATATGATGTACGGCAGCAGCAAACCATGAATTTCTGTACAGAATGTCAACAGACTTGCCATCCACGCCTCGAAAACCCATGACAAATTTTGTTAACATTGGAATGCATTACACTTTTTTGGGCTACC
This sequence comes from Thunnus thynnus, assembly GCF_963924715.1. Lineage (NCBI taxonomy): Eukaryota > Metazoa > Chordata > Actinopteri > Scombriformes > Scombridae > Thunnus > Thunnus thynnus. Next base: position 22,551,809 of record NC_089522.1, read on the forward strand.
TACATTTCTTAAAAGATAGATCAGAGCAATTTCATGGATTTCTGCAGAATTTTATGCTTTTGACAAAGCAAATGACCAGTTAATTTGTCTACAGTCATACATTTTCCAATAGGGGCCTTCATATTCGAATAAATATGTCCACACATTTTGATGAGGATACTCATATTTTTTAATGTATTTATCTGTAAACCATTTACAATATCAGTGCTCCTACAATATGTACAGTATTATATCACAGTTAGATGAAAGCCAAGGTTTTTCATCACCATTCTCCAGAATCTGAGTGCAGAGATTTGGTACTTCAACTCTCATTTAGCTCTCAAAAGCAGCTGACAATCTTAAAGCGGGTTGATATCAGTTAGAACAGTGAAAACTGTGACCCCCCTTCCTCTCAAAACACTCTTATCAGAACCAACTTTTAAATTGAATAATGTTTAAGTTATACTGCTGTTCATTTTACTTAGGAATGTCTGAAACATAGTCAGAAACCCTGAGGGCTCTTGGATTCCATTTCAGAGCGCTGCTATTTGAGGGGAAGAGGAGACACTGACAAATCCAAAATGGGTGTGTGTGCACGCAGGGAGCATTTTCACCAACACAGGCAAGTCCTCTCATATAGGTTACATGTATAAGGGCTTAAAATTATATGTTGTGTTCAGTAGTACTTGCCTGCCTTGCATTTTTTTGACATTGGCTTTACCTCCTTACTGCTATATATGCAAAAATAATAATTGCAATATGTTAAAAAAATTCCAATATATATTTTTCTTACCTTACTAAAACTCAATATGTATAAAAGTAGCCTATTGATGTAGCAACTCCTCCCTTTGGGAACTGGGCTTGCACATTTGATAAAGGTGGGAAAATGTAGAAATTACCATAAAAACAGTGTTATTACACCAAATAAGGAAATATTTTATGTTTTATATATTGTATGGGGTATGCATTAACAAATATATGCTCATTTTGTTATATTTAGCAATGTATCACTATAAAAACACCAACTTGTATTCTTTGGCATTACAAGTCGTTAAAACTTAGAAACATGAATTATCAGCATTTAAAAAAATAATATCAGTTGCAGCAACAAACTGAGCCAGTCTCCTGCTTCAATAAAAGAGAATGAGTCTTGATAGCTGTTTAGCTGTGATTCATTGCAAAGTCAAATGTTCTGTGTTTTAGTTTGGAAAGAATGTCAGAACTTATACAATGCTTGTGTTGACTAAATGTCCACCTGATCCCTAATTGAACTCATCAAATCTGTTCAGAAACATTGTGAGCTTAAACACATACATACATGCATTGTATCTGGGTTAAAATTCTACAAAAAAAGCCTTGGTGTTACTAATTTGAGGAAATCTATGATGGTGGTTTGTTATGAGTCTCTTTATACATATGTCTCACATGAGTTTTCTCTCCGATCAAAATTTAAACAATGCAAACCATGATGAAGATAAGTATCCATTATCTGTGCATTTTCACTAACCAATATTGCAGTTGTTGGCAGTGTTACAACACTTGAGGTGATAATACTGCGGAGTTCATGGAAAAATCAAATGTAAAACTGCATTACTTATGAAAGCTAAGTTTAGAAAATAACATACAATTGTCGACTAACATAAACTTAAGTTTAATAATATCTAACCAAAAATATGTAATTTGACAGCACTAGTAATTTTAAGCTTGATAAAAACTAATGTAGAAGTTTGATTAAACTGAGTTGACACAACTGGCTGGCCTTAAAGTTGACAGTTCAGGTTTCTCAGCTTCTACAATTTTGCAGAATTTTATCCAACTAGATGACGACATGTTATGTTTGGGGTCAATTAGACTCCAGAGAGGTCTCAAGCTGTTTTTAAACTCCAATAAAAGAAATCCAAACAGACCTATTTGGGATTTGGGAGGGGTAGTACTGCATAAACAGTACTGTCAAAACTAATAGACACAGATATTGAACACATTTTATTTAACCATGTTTTACTTCTGAGGTCTCTGAGACCACAAACAGAAGTAATGTGTAATTTTCTGTGGAAGACTTCTGAAACATGTAATCAGTCAAATAGCGTGTTTAGAAACGATTCTCATAGAATTCAGAAAAGTCATGAAGTATCAAGATGAAAAAGCAATGTTAAGTATGTTTTTTGAGCTGTTAAAGAAGGTCAGGGGTCTCCAGGAACCCGAACAGAACATGGACTTAACTCTCTTCCAGTTCCTTCATTACGTATTTATGAATATGATGATGATGAATATGATGACATGAATAGATACATGCAGAGAACCATACATGTATAGTTTACATGTTTTGGCACAGAAAATGTGACCTCTGACGTATGTACCAATATCATTTAATATTAGTTTATTAACAAATATTCAAAATCCATTGCAGATACATCTTTATGAATATTTAGCAGTAAGTGGATCAGTCTCCACTATTGAAGCCAAATCAGAAAACTCACTATTTATTTTTGTCAACATACAGTTTGATGATGAATCTTGACTGTTCATTTTGCTGCCACATAGAAGAAACACATTTTCTCTCTTGCTGGAAGGGAACTTTATCTTCCATATATCTGAGAGGAAATCTTTTCTGGGTGTCTCATACACTATTATTGAGTTGAGGAGGGGGGGGGGAACGGGTTTGAGTAGAAAGGGTGGTAGGCGACTTGGTGGTCCAGTGGACTGGAAAACGTTCCCCCCTAGCAGAGAGATAGTGAGTGGCTCTATCGGCGCTGGAGCTAATGTTGCCACTGGCTCATTAGAGCTCCGATGTAAGGAACACCGCGTAACACCAAGTGCCTCAGCGCAAAGAGTTTCAGAAAGAACCCACTGAACGCAGTGAAGCAAAGTATCACTAAAGACAAATCCCTCAATTTGGGTTTGACATTGTCACTGATGAGAGACTGAGCTTATTCACTAAAGGGCTCACTGGACAGGCAGAGATGCTTTCATAGTGGAAAAAAAACAAAACACTGTGTATCATTCAGTCACATGCAGAGCATTCACAGCCTGCCACAACAGGAGCTGCTGACAGGTTGGTCATCAATGAAAGGAGGCAGAGTGAGAGAGGAATGGATTGAGAGAGGAAAGGAGGAAAAGAATAGAGGGAAAGAAAGAGAAGCTGACAGCCTCAGCTCCCCTCCTCCCTTCGGCAATCAAGGAGGTGAGGACACAGAGGGGAGGAGGAGAACGCGTTAGACCTATGCTTCAAGCTCAGCTGCAAGTCAACCCAATCATTATATCACACAAGTATTTAAATTGACGTGATGTATGCTGTGTATAGAAGTAGATATTCCCAAATGTAGTCCAGCTGATTAAGTACTGCCAGCATGAGATGTTACGCCTAAGGCACATTTGGAATCCATATTTTTCTGCAGCAAAAGGTTTGCTTGATGATTGAAATTCAGTCTTTTCAAATAAGAAGTCAGTCAGATAACTATTATCATGTTATGTAGGATTCATGAGCATTATGCGCATGCTCGTGCAACTTCAAAACATTTCACATCACCTGGTTAGATAGAAGTAGAAAAGAATTGAAGGCAGTGTATACCGGTATTCAACCTGAGACACGAAATGTAATCATTTGGACTTGTGGATTTGGTTAATTTGCATGGATGGCTCTGGTGCACGAACAACCATTGTTAACCCTAATTCTGACCCCTACGTGTGCATGTAATTTTGATGTGTGCATGTATGCATATAGGAGGCAAAGAATAGAAAATAATACAGTCACTCTGAGGACAAAATGTGGTGGCAGAGAGGCAGAAAGGGAGGTGGAGGGGGAAATAGCCCCACTCATCTCCTCTCATTTTCTGCCCGCTACTACCCAGCAGAGTTTCTATGGCAACCCCTCAAAAAGCGGTGCGCAGTGAATTGTGGATTTGAGATGCGCTGTCTGATTGCGCTGTGTGGAAGAGATGGCTGGCTCTTTCGTCAGCCTTCCTCTGTAAAAGGAAATTGGTGGAGAGCTCCAATGAAACAGCACTCCATATGCTTTCTTTGATGTGTGTGCCAGTCTTTGGTACTACAGCGTGTGTGAAAGTGGGCGTCCATGTGTGTGTGTGCACGCTCAGGAAAGCTTTACATTAGAATCTAGTGCCCCCTGCAGAGCTGCTCGTCACTCCTGGCATCCACCAGACTGCACTGCTCAGCTCTCCAAATGAATCTGTCTGGCTGACCATGTAGACTCATCAGTATGCTTTGGGTTTCAGCTGATGGAGTCGGTGCCATTGATGACGATTCATTTCTGTCCTGAATTCCTGTATCTGTGTAAGACTAGGTAGACATGTATGTTGTTCAGTGTGAGCTCCCTCTCCCTCACTCTGAGTGGCTGTATGATGCTTGTAAGCTGTGCCAGTCCCCATTAGCATCCCATTATAAACCAGCATGATCACTCGTCACTTAGAATGCCTGCCACAGCATGCTCTGTGTGTGTGTGCGTGTGTGTGTGTGTGTGTGTGTGTATGTGAGCTATTTGTGTGAGCACGTGTGTGAAATCGCACAGTCAAGTGATTGAGATGGCCTTGTTTCAGAAGAACATGAAAAAAATGCAGCGAAGTCTTGCGCTGTGTACAATTCAATTTAAATGTGTCTGCAAGTGTTTGGTTTGTTTGACCCAGATTTCTCACCTACCCCACTGTTGATGAATTGGATATCCGGAGGCAGTCTTACAACAATTTAATTTAGTCGATATATAGTGAACAGCACCCTCTGCTGAGTAGATCTGTGGTTGACATGAAGGCTAAGAATCAAAATCCTCATCAATCATGTAAAGAGGGAACTGCCTGAGCTGTGTTACAGGCTCTCTTGTTTGCAAATGCAGGTATACTATGTGTTTAATAGACAATAATAGTTTCCTTTTAAAGGGTTGGGGTTGGGGTTGAGGGTTCACTCAAATGACCAATAATCATATTATATCGCTTAACTTTACCAGCCCTGTGGGTAGTTTTGGTTTTATTTGCTCTGGTTTTGATGAAGCTGTTTCTGAGATTGCTTCCTTCCCTCCAATACAATCGAGTTGAATAGAGTTCTGTTTCTGGTGCTCTCTTCATTTACGTTCAAAAATTCAACATAAATATGTCTCTCCAGGTATAGTGTCCCCGTTACTCTGGATAATCCACAGACTTCAGCGTCAACAGTGTTTATAGGGACTATTTCTTCTGAAAAAGTAGTTCCAGTGGAAGCTGTTCATGGTGATGTCTATGGATTATCCAGAGCACTGGAAGAACCAGAAATTAAATCTCATTCTCTTTCGTTGTGTTGCTGTGGAGGCACAAAACCCAAAACATGTGAAAGAGAGTGAGAAAATATGATTTTTTTGTAATTTGGGTGAATCAACCCTTCCCTAATTTCTCTCTTTTCCTTTACAGATAACAAGGTGAAAACCCCTACTGGTTGCCAGCTGCAGAAAAGGCAAAACAGTTAAGCAAACTGTGATCTGCATTAGCTAATAGACTATTTTCACAGCAGACATTTTGACACGTCACAGCAGTACATCCAAAGGTGCAACTAATAATATTAACAATGGCTGAATTACATTTAGGTGTTCCAGGTCAAGGGTCCTGCTATCATGCATGTTTGTCATTGACATGGCTTACTAGGACCCTTAATTGGAATGGAACCATCATTAATATTGTTACGTGCATATGTGCTTTGGCAAAAGTCAAATGTCTGCCGTGTCATAAAAGTCATACCTATTTATCCTTTTGAACCACCCTAACACCACCTGTCACACCTTCCCTTGACTCTCTTTCTCTCTCCACCATTCATGGTCTGCTGGCTGTGGTCTGCTTGTCCTGGCATCCTGGCCTCTACCCTCTTACCTCCCATGCCACCCCCACACTACAGACTCACACACACACGCGCGCACACACACACACATGCACACACACACACAGCCTCTCTCGAGCCCTTTGCTCTCTGGTCCAGGTCCAGAGGAATGTTGAGTGTCTCTATAGCCCCCTCCCTGAAGATTAGGCTTCACCATGCCTGCCCCCCCTCTCCTCATTCCTTTCCAAAGTATGCCCCCTAAGAGCTGCTGCATTTTTATCTGAGCCTGGTGATTGTGACAGATTGGCCAAATGACACACATACACAAACACACGTTCATAGCCACACGCTGAGGCACAAACAGAGGGGAGGCTGGTCAGCCCGGGGAGGGACCAGACAGCGCCAGGCTCTGGCTATAAAACCTTCCCAGCATGAGGCCAGTGTCCTGCCCTGAGCTGGACAGTACCCCCTTCCTCTGTGTCAGGACGCCGTCAGGACAGGCAGCAGACGAGCCTCCAACATGAACGACATCTACAAGGCAGCGGTACGTCTTCTCAAAACTCATACAGCTGAAAGAGTGGTCTTGGTTTTCTCTGGATGGAAGTGATTTGGTTTGTTGGATGCTCACCAAAAAATCTGTGTGTGCACTAAACCTGGTATGAGAGTGATGTTGTTTAGGATCACAAGCCATAATCCTTAACATTTATTATTAGTTTGTGACATATGATCAATGATTTACGATGCAAGAATGTCATTTTATTCTGATCTATTTAAGTAGGTGTTATATGGAACCTGTGCTGGCACTTGTGTATTCATTTGTTATATGAAAATAGCCCCCCATTAGATCTGACATCTGACATTACTTGAATGGTTGACAAATCCCTGTTGATGCGTCTTACGCAGCACATCACCTCCATCAACAGCTAATGTCAAAAGAGCCTTGACACCATATATGTCTCTAGATGTTTTCCTACTTCGGCCCTATCAGAGCTGATAGGAGCCACTCAGGAGGTCACTGACAGGACAGGTCCCTGGTCCGCACTCCGCTGCTTCATTCACGACTTCAAATGGAACAGTCCCACTTCACATGGCTAATTTTGGCCAGTTGCTCAGATGCTTCTGCACTCATGGTTCTCTGGTGCCAGAGAAAGGCTTCAGGTTTAGATAAAACCCCCCACGGCTGAATTCCAGCATTATCTATGAGCCTGAGAGCCGTGTAGCTGTCTGTCCACCTCCGCCCGGATGGTCAGCCGGCTGTCCTGTCCACTCACATCCCAAGTGAGCAGTGCAGCTGAGACAGTAAAAACACACAGGAATGTACATTACATGTGTTTGTTTAGATGTGTTTTTTTTCGTATATCATCCCCAGAGGGCTGTGCATACGAGTGTGTCTGCATGTGTGTGTGTTTAATTTATAGTAGACGACAGACAATAACTCTTACATAAGCAGCTGTCTCCCTCTCTCATTCGTGGTAGCTTTTCCAGGATTACTGTTCTATTGTTGGGCCAGATCCACAGCTATGCTAATTTAAAGCACTGTGTATTGTGTCCTTTATCTGTGGTTCCTGATCCTCCTGTCTGTTTATTTTTAACTCCTCCTCTTACTGGCTCTCACATATGATATATAGGTTCTGTGTTTTGTCAGGGATGGCCCAGTGTGTGGGACCAAAATATTACCTCTCTTGACCGAAAAGTTATCAAAACAGATAGAGATAATCTAATCCAGAGACTGATTTCACACTTTATAATTCAAGATCTCTTAACTCGTTTCCATAGGTGAAACACTTCTTGAGTAAATATTATGTAGCATAACTTTTTTGAGCTTTGGTAGTTGTGATTAGATTTATAATAACTTAGTAGTAACACTATGATATCATACTGTATCAGGTAAACAAAGCACTCACTAAACGTTTTACTTCTTGCAGGTTGAGCAGCTGACAGACGAACAGAAAAATGGTGCGTAAATTGTTCAACATCATTAGTAATTTTTTTTTAAACAGTATATTTACATCAAAAAGTCATCAAAGTTTTTTTTATATACAAATGAATTATAATATCAACTGTATAATTCGTCTGATGTTGCAAGGAAAAGTGATCCTGATGTAGATTTGTTTCTCCGTGTACTGCTGTGGTGTTGCAGAGTTCAAGGCCGCCTTTGACATCTTCGTACAAGATGCCGAGGACGGCTGCATCAGCACCAAGGAGCTGGGAAAAGTGATGAGGATGCTTGGCCAGAACCCCACACCAGAGGAGCTGCAGGAGATGATTGACGAGGTGGATGAAGATGGTAAATCACAACACGAAAAGAAAACTAAATGATTTGTTTGTTGTTGGGTTCAAAACCCCTCAACTTAATGTCAAATGATCATCAGGGATCTCCAATACAACAAGACGTGTCAAGCTGAATTAAAGGGAAATGTGTATCAGATGATGCGCGAGTCATCTTGATTTTTTTCATGTGCTGTGATGGTGCAACATAAAAAATAGCATCTTGAATTGTTTTGATAAAGCCTCAGTGAAGGATATGGTTACTGTATTTGTCATGTTGTGAGATGATGTGCATTTTTATCTCCAACTAACTGAATCTACATAAGGAGACATTTAAGGCCCATCACAGGTATATTTGTTAAAAAAAATAAAAATAAGTACATTTTTTTAATGCTGTTGTCTTGAAATTAAGATTCAATAGGGAAAAAAAATCCTATCCAGTGTGGAGGGTAAAGATGAAGTGTATTATATGTGCACAGGGAGTGGCACGGTGGACTTTGACGAGTTCCTGGTCATGATGGTGAGGTGCATGAAGGACGACAGCAAAGGGAAAACAGAGGAAGAACTGGCAGAGCTGTTTCGCATGTTTGACAAGTGAGTTGTATGTTTAAACCCTGTTGCCAGTTTGTCCTTTTTTACATCTCATTGAACAAGAAGAATTAATACAGTGAAAGCACAATCTTACAATAAATATACTGTAAACATAATGACATAATATCTGCAGCCAGAGCATGCAACTATCTGAAAATCACCACAGACTAGTAATCAAATTGCTCTTCATAGTGTGATTCCATCAAAGTGAGCTCCCCACGTGCAATTATATGTACTGACAAAATGCCAAAAAGCTCTGCGGAGTACAGCATGTAGCTTGTGCCATAATCCTTTTTGACAGCACAGAATATTCAAACACCCACTGCATGTAAGCCAGACACCTCGCCTGAGCATCAAAGAATAAACTTACCATACTTTTTTTTCTTTTCTCTCAAAGTGATGGGTCTCAAACACAGGATCAGTCACATGTTACACACACACAAACACCACCTCCTCCGCCGCCATCTGCAAAGCTTAACTTTGTTGTGTGTGCATTAATATATTTTCCTCCATTTGATTGTGCAGGAACTCAGATGGTTACATTGACCTGGACGAGCTGAAAATGATGCTTGAATCTACAGGAGAAGCAATTACTGAGGACGACATCGAGGAGCTGATGAAAGATGGGGACAAGAACAACGATGGCAAAATTGACTACGATGGTGAGGAGTTTGAAGTGTGCTACAGTGATAGAAGAAACGTGTCGAAATGGTTATGTAGAGCAAATGCCGTAGCAGTCATCTTCTTTAATCTATCATTCATGTAAAGCTCAGAAATACTCACCAAATGAGAGATTTGCTTGACAAATTTTACAGTTCTCTCTCATCTTACAGTTTCATAGCAGTTTGTGTTTTTGGGGCTCAGCAGTTATTTGTTAACTTGGCCTTTGTTAACTTTACAGAGTTCTTGGAGTTCATGAAGGGAGTGGAGTAATCGTGAACAAGAGAAGATTATTTTTGTATTTCTCTGTGACTACATGGTCATCTGTGGAACTCTTGGAAGCTGACTTTGGATGGCACTGGAACGACTTTGCAAGATTTAGTTGAATACTCTATCTGAATGTTTCTGTATTTTCCTACCATGTCTTGCATCGTTGTAAATACAGTTTGTAACTATTTTGGTGCCCATGTATACTGAATTTGTGTAAATGTATCCAAATTGCTTATATTTTCTGTAGAATACCAGTTTGGCTGCTTGACATATCAATTATCAATCTTCCAGAGCCAGTTTACAAATCTTTCTACTGAGAGGCTTATATCGTTTAGCCGGGCAGAAAATGTATGTGTGCACAAAGCAGAACATATCAATGAGTCAACAGTTTTACACCAAAGCTCTGGTAGACTTATCATACTTTTAAAGCTATGTACTGGATCAAGTCTGTATATTGCATGTTATGATGTGCACATTGTATACATTTCTGCATTTCTGTTTAAGATACCCTCAGGACTTCTTATTACCCCCTCATATCCCTGGAACACCTGCATATTTCTACATGAAAAGTCTGTGTGGAATGTGCGCTCATGTAATAAACAAGATGCATTTGTCAAAGCAGTCATCTGTTTTTCATTTTGTTTGAATAATCTAATTAAAAAAAAAACACTTAAAGGATAGAGTTGGGATTCTTGACAAAAAAAAATCCCTGTTTGGCTTAGCTGTTTTTCTATTCTGGGTTAGTACTTTTGTTGTCTCACTAGTTTGTCTATTATTATATGGAGAAACTGTGTGCCTGTGTGAGTCATGTCAATGCTTTGGGTAACTAGACTAAGTCAGCAGTTGTTACTGAGAAGAAAAACAACCCGTATTTTACTATCACATTCTTGATTTGCCTTGCTGGTCTTCAGATTTTACAGGCTGATCACATGCTTGCCCCTCTGGCCTGACCACTGTTCACGCAGCAAATAAACAAGCAAACGAAGGCCTGAAATATTACTGTTGTCGTATCAAAAGAAGCTGCATTTGTGTAAATCTGAGCTTTTGACCCTAACTTTGGATTTATCTGTGTTAATTTGTATTGTATAGTGGCTCTTGCGTGTGGCATGTGAACTATTCGCGTGCTGCCGTGTAAGTATCTAGTTACACAGTCTATTGAGACAGGAGCTATTTATGTCTAATCATGTTAGTGCCCATGTTAGGGGATCTGGATTGACCGACACCAGTTGACAATCAGATGCCTTTGCCATAATAAAAAAGTTGTTCCACTACAAAGAGATAACAGTTCTATTGTTAATACAGCTTTATATCTGACATCTGTGACAGTAAATTGAGAAAATCCGGGTCATCAGTAGTAGAAAGATTCATTTCAAGCTTGTTTTTTTTTTTAGAATAATAACATACAAAGAGTATTTATTATTTCTCTGCTTATTGGTTTTACAGTCTAGAGCCATATTCACATACAATACTTGCCAAAATAATATAAAAATATCTTCATTACATTGTGATTTATTTATTTATTTATTTATCTATTGTTAGTGGTTTTAAACATCATTCCCAGGTGAAAAGCTCTCAGTTTTAGTAACAGAGGAGTAATGCAGTAAGCACTGTGGCCACTTGATGTCAGCAGGGAAACACAATCTTATCTGTGTTTGGCTCAGTTACAGGAACTAGAAGATGAGGAGATTTGATGGCACAGTCATACTCTCCTCAAAGACAGATAATTACTATTAACTTGCCAGTCTATAAAAACACACAGATATATCCAATCAGTTTGAAAAGACAGTCATCACCCAGAGTATATTTTAAGTTCTAATACAATAAATTGACCATTTCAAATAGTAGTATTAGTTCATTATAATATTTCAAAAAGAATAAAATCCTATTTATATTTTCATGCTGACTGATCGGAAGAAGTTAATTTAATCTATTTCTAAAGAGAATACATTGCATTTTTAGAAAGAACCCTTCATTACTAAATTGTGAAAGTGATCTTTTCTATAGTTTCATTTTATCTTGTGGGATCAGCTGTATTTTGTGTGCGCAGGTGACGTCAGTGGCCTGACTGACGACACCACCTCCCTCCATCCCTCTCTGCCTCCCTGAGGGTCCTGTTAGCTCCCTTCAGTCCTCATGGCCTGCATGTGTTACATACATATGGGATTTAAAACCCCAATCAGCAGTGCTCAGCACAGCTGCTCTGCCAGTCCAGTCTCAATAGTCTGACACGAATATAACACACTTCATCAACTGCATCTACAGTTATCTCCGGTCCGGCTGCACTGAGCAGAAAAGTGCATTCAAATCAAGTGATAACATTAGACTGCTCTGCTGCTCAAGTAAGCTGTAAGCTGCCGTGTGCAGCATGGAATGGGATGAGTAGTGCTCTCCCACCCATCAATGGGAGGCTGGGCAGCAGCAGAGCAGTATGTGAATGAATCTGGGGTGTGGCGCACAAGCAGCAAGTTGGGTGGAGAAGTGACGCAGTTACGCAAGACAGGCCTGATGACTCATGCCTGCTGTTATTAACACACACTGCGGTTATAAGCCACCTATGGTAATGTGGTTTTCAGGGACACATAAGCCACCCTAATACCTGTTTCCTTATTATGTGTTGCACTTATGCCCCTGCCACACTGACCTTTCAAAATGACTGAGAGAGAGGGAATTTGTATAGGTAACAGTGAGCTATCATTGTTACATAACTGATTTCATTCAGCTTTATTCTACCAGTGTGTGTGTGTGTGCTGAGGAAAACCGGTTATTCCATTGGCTAAGAGTGAGTCAGGCGGGCATGGGGCTGTATATAGTGTGCACATACACACAGACACAGACACACACACTGTTCCACTGTTTTACTGATTTATAAATCATGCATTCAAACCATCAGATCACATAAGAGTCATCATCCACCATGAAATTGTCCTAAAACTGTGTTACTAAGCTACGCCAACAGGGTGATGTTTTCATAACCTTTTCCCAGCTCAGTATGATTTATAGAGGTATAAAAGAGTCACCAAATCCCCGGAAGAGTGAGGAATACCCCGGACACGGTTTAGAGTTTGGAAGGCGTTAACTACTCATACCATCTTTCTGCCGCCCACACATGCAGACCTCGTTTGAAGCCAGCAGGCTTTTGGGTTTAGAGGATTCCTGTTTTTCTTGCTTCTCTACATCACATGGTCTTGGAAGTTGTCCAATGCAGAATATCACAGCCTAATCTCAGGAAATCTCTCATTCACCATTCACAGTGGCATTAAAATATATGAATATCTTGTCCCAATTTCTCTAGATTCATTGTCGGTTCTTTTTTAGGTCATGTGATATTGATTTCTTGTTTTTGATGTTTTGTTGTGCTATTAATAGTCTGGCACCTAAGGGTAAAATAATGATTTTATGCTGCCATTTTTGAGCAATATTCCCCTCTCTAAAGACAAAATGGGAACCATGGGATTATTATAAGTTTTTATAAGTTTCTATTTATTATTATAAACAGAAACCTAAGAAATTGACTGCTTTTGGAGAGAACATGGTAGGTTGTTTTTGTTGCCATAAATACAGATTGAGGAAGTGGAACGCTTTAGACAAAGAGAGAGTGGAAGGACTGCAAATCAAACTTGAACAGACAGAATATTGTATCATGATGCTCCATCCCACTTCTGGTGCTGAGAACACTGAAGTACTGTTTCTAGACTGCCTGGCCATAATGGCCCATAGAACAGCAAGACTAAAAGACACTGAATTCTCAAATTCCACAATAACTATTCATTGATTCAAATGAATGATGGCGATTGTTTTGTTTTAATGCACCACTGGAGGGTTTATCTATTTTTACCACTTTCAAAAAGGAATCTTGTGTCTTAAATGGTGGATGAAATGGGCTATTCAGATAATTTACTTAGGTAAAGAAGGACTACTACAAATGTCAATATACATAAGCCCTAAAGTATTAAAAATACTCCTTAAGCAGACATAATGGCCCCTGTCAGTGTTATATTATTACGTATTATAATATTGGATTATATTACTGATTACAGCGTTTTAATGTTGCAGCTGGTCAAGGTGCAACTGCCGCTATTTTAGAAATCGCTGTGTAGTTAAATCTATAACTATTAGCACACTTCATAAGCTGATCCCATGTTTTGTATGTATATTATTAATTTTTAAAGTAACTTGCAACTAAAGCTATCAAATATGGAATTTGCCTAGTAGTGAGGGAGAAGTAGAATGAAATAGAAAAGTAAAAGTACCTCAAATTTGTAGTTAAGCCTGCAATAATCAACATGTTATCGCCTTTTCAGTTGACATGGTGAACTTGTTAGCAAAAAAATGCCCATTTACACATCCTGCACATACGGAGCAACCTTATCATTCATTTGGAGCTGTGTTTCTGGCCACATAATGAATGTAAGTCCAGTATTCACTCTCCTATTAGCTCTGTTTTTGGTCTCCACCATCTCCTAAGTGAAATATCAGCCTCTTTTTGCTGCTAAATGCTCCACTATGTTCACCGGCTAAGTCACTAACCTTGTCCATCTGCTGTTTGGTCATGGGCAGGTAGCAGATAGAGGATTTATCTGAGCTTTTTAACTAAAAACAGCTGCCTGCTGCATCCAAAAACAATGCTATGAGAGCAGTGAGAGTGAACCAAAACAGTAAAGTTGCGAGACGGAAAACCAAAACGATGGGGTAAAAGATGTTGTAAAGTTGCATAGAGCTGAGAGGAACAGCAGAATCAAGTGCTTATTTTCTGTGGGTTTGTCACAGCGACCATGCCGCCCTTTGTTCCATTGTTATTATAAAAATACTGATTAGAGCAGCGTTAAATACAATACTTGAGTAAATGTATTTTGTCAGTTTTACTAATCTATAAAATATTTATCTGGAGAAATAAGAGAAATCTTAATACTTTTAGAAACTTTGTCCAGTTGGCCTATAGAGGTCATCATCATCATCATAGACTGTACAGACACTTGGAGATTCCTGTCCTCGGTGCTATGACATCATTATTTTGGTCACTAGTGTTGTAGAATTCCACATCCCGAGGCACAGACATGCTCTTTGGCTCACTCAGCAATTCTGTACTGTAAGCAACATATGGCCTTGTGTGAATGGCATACCAGACGGCAAGACAGTTCCCAGCACGGCCTCCTCTGTACTGTAGTTCCTGAACAAGAACACATGATAGACGGATGACCTTTACATTGTGTTGGGTCTAGCGAGACACGAGGAATGTTCCCTTTCGTTCATTTTGCCACAGATTAAACTGCAAACAAATATCACTTTGTTCTTGTGCTTGGTGAGCTCGGGCTACTGTACATCACCGGATGGTGAAATTGGCCACAGAAAGAGAGACTTCTGGTATTAACAGATGGCAGGCTCACTCTGCCACTATTCCATGTGGCTGTGCTTTACACATGACCCAGTATTCTATTAGCCAAAACTGACACTTCTCTTTCTCCTCAGAGAACATACATGTCTCTCGGAGAAGATGTGTTTCACAAGAGTTAGGAGGGTTGTGAGGACTGTTTTGAAAAGATTTATATATCCGTAGCAGGTTCCTGGAGAGTCTTTAGCATGACTTGATGGATGTCATGTCAGCATCTGAATATTTACTAGTGACAGCATTGCAAATAAGATTGCCAAAGGATATGATGTGAAGTATTTTGTCATAACGAGTTGTGGTAATGTTGTTAAATTTTAGAGTATGGTGACAAACCCCACAGTTGAGCCTTGAGCAGCTTCTAAATGTGTCTGTGAGAGCCTGTCTAACTTTGGATCTATGCTTATTCCATTACAAATATGGGGTAGTAGGAAGAGCTGCAAATGGCTTCGATGTGATTCAAACATTCTGAGAATCAAATGGTAATCCTCAACAACGGGAGATGAAATCACTGGCATGATAATACATACCATTCCAATGCAGTTATACATAGCTCCGTAAAACCATGGCTAAAGGGTATTTCCATCTTTCAACGCAACCGTTAAATGATACTGACTTACTGTAGGAGAATTTTAAAATTTACACGTTAGTCATCATCACTGGTAACAAGCATAGAGTGTATTCCAATCATCTGTCTGAACGCTGAAAATATAAGGTGGCCTCTCTCGAAAATAAAAACAGCAGAGGACAGCACAGCATCCATGATGTCATCCCCTCTTCAGTGACATGTCAGAGACCGCCTTCGGCCAAATACTGAGATTAGGATTATTCTCCTCGGCCCTGAACATCTGCTGTACACAAACAGAGCGAGACTGCTGAGAGTAGAAATCCCCACGGTAAAGATGGCAGTCTTTCAGATGAGATTGGCTTTTACAGCAGGATGACCATACATTTATCTGTAATAGGATAATGGTAACGTTCAAACTATTATTATTTATGGTAATGTGAAACACTAAGTCATTGTACTAAGACTAGTTCTCTATCTAAAAATGACACTGTGTCCACTTATATTCAGCGAGAGTGAGCGGAATAAATTCCAGTTATTGTGCATCAGAGGCAGAAGCAGCTGTGAAATTGTTGTCAGTCATGCAGTATGCTAAGTATGTTCTTATAACCACAGCAGGTGTGAACCAGCTCTGACTGGCTTCTGCTCAGCTTACTTCTACATCACACACACACACACTATAAACATGCTTGCAAACAGACACATGCCCCACCCCAAGCTAAAAATCCTGTCAGTCTCATGCACATCTGCTTCCCCTGCAACTACTGCTGAGTAAGCTCTGCCTTAGCCTCTGCTTCCCTTCATGAGTGATCACAAGGGGACAAAAATACCCCACAAAACATACTGTGACAGCATAAAATTTTTTTTTGGAAACTATACTTTCCTTCATCAAAGGTGTTCTTCATCACAGCTCACAGTAAGCTCTGTAATTTCTATTTACATGAGCAGGCGTGAGTTTCCAACTGATTTTCTTGAGTAACTTAGTAACGGTGGGGAAAACAGGAGCTGCTAAGACCCCACACCTTGTCTTTGAAGCAGGCAGCAGCACACAAAATGATTTATAATTACAGGATGCAAAAGGCTACACTTAACTCTCAGGTGAGACACACTCAGCACAGGAACAGTTGGTGCCAAAAAGTACTGAACATGAACTGCATGAACGACACATGAACAGCCACGTTATATATCTGAAGGTTAGTGTCTGGAGACTCTGTAATGCAATAGCCATACAACTGGTATTTCAAGGTGTATATATATATATATATATATATATATATATATATATAAATCATTACTCACTGCTCTAGTACAGTACTGCTGATATAATGTAGATATCCAGTGCCAGTTACAGATTATACATCTCTAAATTATGTCTCTCACTTCCCATTATCCCCAAGCACTGTACTCCTACTGTATCTGTAATGCACTGCAGCTACCCATTGCCTCTGCCTTATCGTGGGTGTCTTTTCAGACCTAATCATAGGTTTGCCCTGCAGGTATGTGGCTAGCCAGGTTCAGTCTTGCTGGAAAACCCATCACTCAACAGCTTTTATTATCACAAACCGCGTGGTGTTGCTAGGCAAGTCTCTTCATGTACTGTAATGCTGCCGTGAAAGTTGAAGGTTTTAGTTTGAGCCCGCTACAGTGGTCTCAGTCATCTCAGCCCCGAAGCTAGAACTACAACAGTTTTAGTGCAGTATTTAAGTCATTAAATCCCACGGAGTGACAGTCATTGGAGCATGAACTGCTTCACAGATCGACTACAGAACATTTCTCCCATCTACCCCCCCCCCCCCCCCCCCCCCTCCACCCCTCCAACCCCCTTCCCACCCCTATCCCCCGCCCCTGACTGAGATAGCTTGGCTTCAGCTCATGAAATCATTTCTTCAGGGAAGGGAATTTACTGCATCATCTTTCTGTCATCTGGCGAAGAACATATGAATAAATCTCCCAGACAAGGTAGGAAAAAAAAACCCCAAACCTATTGGGGATTCAGGGAGCTGGAACGAAACATTAAACTGAGAAAACATTGAGAGGGAGAACACATATTTCTTCCAGGAACATTACAAACAAATTTAGAAATATTCATACTTTGAGAGGGCAAAGTAAGCACAACAGATTTCAGCCACTAGCGATACCACATGAACACCTGAATCATGTTCTGCCTGGATTTGTGAAATTTACTCTTTTATAGATTGACTGTATTCTGGAGACTTATTAACTGATACTGTGATACATTTGGTATTAACTTTTGTATCAGCAAAATAGTGAAGGTACAGCAGGCAAATGATGTGTGTTTCCCTCTGTAAACAGCAGCATGAATGTGAAGATATTAGGGAACTCTCATTTCCTCTTTTCTAAACAGTACATTCATGTCTTTTGCCAATAAAAGTAAATATGATAATAAACAACAACCAAAAAAAAAAAGTCAAACTGAGGCTAACTCAAAATTGCTATTACGCAACGCAGTTATTAAATTTAACTACTCCCCCAAGTTGTAGAGCAAAGGCCTGTCGGAAGTCTCACACGACTAGTTCGTATCTGCGGTGGAGCACATGCTGTGTCATCTTCCTCTTCCTTTGAGCACGGTTTGAGTGACTGTTAGTGGGTGTGACTGCACTGTGGTATTGACAGATCTGGCCCTGTCACTTGTCTTTGTGTCAGAAAGCCTGTGGGAGACAGGAAGCCAGGCATCAGAGTGGACAGAAAACAGACCACACCAAGAGCCTTGGGGCTGGAGAGCACAGAGCAACTTCTCTGACTTTTCAGAGCACTGTTTAGTCCTGACTAAACCACAGAACCACTTTTGTTTTGTTTTATGAAAGTGTGCTATCGACTTTCAGCGAGTAACTCCAAAGTCAAACCTCGACAAAGACAAAACAAAGATGTTCAAGTAAAAATATACAATATATTTGTTGTATAAACTTGTACAGAATGTCTTAGACATTTAGTTTTACATATACTATATATAAGGGTCAAGATAGGGTCACTTTCGCATCCTTCATGATTTTTGAGAAAATGTCCCCCATAGAAACCATATTTTTATGTACATCTTTACAAACATACCAAAACGAAACAGCCCTTGGATGCACTTTAAGAGGCCATGACGAGATACAGATGCCTTGTACAAAAAATCCCTGAAAATGTCTCTCTGTGAGGTAAGAACACATTAGTCAAACTCATTTCCTTTCATTCCCTCTCATACATCAAACTCACTCATTTTGTTCTGAGACGAGACTGGCAATAGAGAACAGCTAATTACACATCATGTTTCCCTTAACATTATTGTGCCACGGAAGGAGTAGCTGCAGACTGAAGACTGTCAGAATAAAAAAAAAAGAAAAAAAAAAAGGTGAACATCCATTCCTTTATACACTGATTACTTACATATTTGTTCCTTTCAACTGTGGCAAAAGCCAGTGATTTACACTATACCTTGACCTGGTAACTGACATAATGTTCAATATCATGTTACGGTATGGTCAAGGCCTCAATAACAACAGGCAGTATGACCTAAACGTTACAAAACAAGGTCCCCGGTAGAACATAATCACATGCAAATAATGCAGTTATAAGCAATAGAATGTACAGGAGCGTTTCTGAAGATTTATATGTTTTAACTTTGATATTTTGCAGGAAGTGGCCGCTTGATCTTGTATTTTAAGAATAACTTTCTAACATTGTGGTGTTTACCGGACATTGGAGTAGATATTCTGACTAAAAGCATGAGAAAAAATTGCTTTCTGTGGTCACTCCATTCTGCTGAAAGAGAACTGCATCATCAGAAGAAAAAAACTGGACAATAATTCAAGGCCGGATTACTGTAGTAGCTTATTTCCCTCAGCTAGAGTACCATCGAAACATCTTGGATTGGTCCCCAGAAAACATTCTGATTGGCCAAAGACTCCTTTTAGACCATCAAGGCAATAATTACAACTGATACAAAGAAATACATAAACATCCACTTTACAGCTGGTGAATAACAAATAACAGTCAAAGAACAATCCAAGATTTAATAGAAAAGTTATGAAATGTCCTGCTATTATGGCTGTACATGACCATTCATTAATGCCATGTGCGGTGGATAGCAAAGGTCATCCTTGTGTTAGATATTAAGGCATTGGACACTGGAGGCTCAGAAAAACCTCAGACACCACAGGAAACAAGATAAAAAGCTGTCCACATGTTTGATCCTCATGTTGACTCCAGTGTGTCCAGCTGGAAGACGTTGTGATTGGTCGGCGTGGTGAAGAAGAGCTGCTCCTCATTGGTGGAACGGTTATCACAGGGGCTGTGCAGCCCCAGCGTCCTCTCAAAGTCCAGGAGCTGACCCATGAAGTTGAAGTTTGGGGAAATGTTGGACTTCTTCCTCTTGACAAAGTCATACGCATCGTTGAGAGAGAGGTTGAGTCTTTGCATCAGGTAAGCCACAGTGACGGTGACTGAGCGACTGATGCCTGCCAGACAGTGGACCAGGATGCCGCACTGCTTAGACCGAGCCTCGTCTGTGAGAGGAAAGGAAAACTTTGGTCAGCAGACATGTTTAGTTACTGTTGCACTTTTCAGTTTCTTCTAAATACTTTCATTCACTAATGTGATTGTGGCTCTTAGTTGACAAAAGTAACCCTGTTGACGGCACAATGACGGCACTATGAGGCTCTGCGGTTGACTGAGAGGCTCAGTTCTTGTTTTGACAATTCATTTGATTCGGAAAATTAGTTTACCTAAGATCCTGTTAGCCACAGCCATTAGCAAACAACTGTCAACTAAAAAACACTTGTGTGCTCCTTACTTGTGAACCTGCAATCAAACACAACCCCAGAGAGTGGAAACAACATTTCCTTCCTCATTCTACCTCTAAAACCCTTTGGAAACTAGATCATGACACACAGCCATGCAGCCACCAAACAAACAAGTCAGAAGCTGTGGTTTCAGGTGCAGTCGCGGTGAGAGACAGAAGATCAAAAGTGAAATTGAAACATGATGTTTGTTTTTAGCACCCCAAAAAACAAAAGATATGTTCATTTTCAACATTAAAGTGGTGTTACTCTGTATCTAAGAAATTCAATGATATCATAGTAAAACAGCGGACAGCAGCCTTCACAAGTGGTTGGGGGGGGAAACGTTTATCGCGTCTCGAAGTGTAAACCACTGATTGCTTGTGAAAATAATAGACAACCTCTTCTCATTCAACCCACCCTTCTCTGTCATGCTAACAAAGAAATTACCAAATCATTATTGTTAATAAATGTTCCAGAAACACTGGATGTTACATTATTATTAAACATAATTAGCAAACAATGAAGACATTTTTTTTTCTCAGTTGCTTCAGTTCTTTTTCTGAAAGTTCTTTTTCTGAATTCTGCAGTTCTTAAAAACAATCACATCATGAAATGATGAATGACAACCCTTTGCAGCACAACACTTCATTTGTGCTGCGAAGGGTTGTGGCTCCCTCAAACTAGTGAACCTGTCTTTAGAAAGGAAATAACTTCACACGAACGAGTGCAACGCTGCCACCAAAATGACCACAACACTACCAAATGTCAGAACGAACTATGCGACTATGACAGATGACGATACAGCAACCCAATAATAAAGTCAAATATCCTGTACAGCCAACTGAACACACTCATTTCACATAAACGCCAGTTTCGACTGGCTTTTCACAAGATTCTCACTGCCAATGTTCACCTTACTTCGCCCTTATTCACAGGAAGTACCTTACATGTACAAGAATGAAAAAAATTAAAGTTCAGTAAAGACTAACTTCTTGATAAAACAAATGAATGTAAATGAGGAAGCATTTAGAAATAGAAATGTAAATCCTCCCTCAACACATCATTTGCTATCCAAACAATCTCATCTGTTCACAGAGTTTTTTTTTATGCGATATTTGTCCTAGCAGTAAAACAAACATAGAAGTGGCACAATGCAATCTTTCTATACATGTCTTTGTTGTGGCACTAAGGCAGCGTGTTGTCTCTCTTCTCCTCTGACCGAACCAACACATACAGCCTTCCCTTCTGTACGAGCCTCAAGTCCCTCTCTGACGTCTGCCTGGTCCATATTCAGTAACTATGTAAGAACTCAGTTTCACCCCTGTGGTGTAAACGTGTTTGCCAAATGATAGTTGAGGAGTTGCCCCTATAAACTACATTTGACAACATGTGATAAGTTGCACTCAGAATTGAGGATGTACATGTTACTAGCTGAATCTGTAGATTCGCCTGTTGTCAATGCTGGATTACTGAAAATGTTATGATGGTTGGATGCAATATCTTGCATGTGAGGATTTACACAATGAGTTTGTTAATAAATGTGATTGAGATTAATACAAACCATTAGAAAAGCAGTGTCATCCACTTTGGTCACCGAGGCAAAGTCAATGCCAAGCAACAAGAAATGCATATATGTTGTGAGAAAATGAACGGTGGATTTGCACATAGTGTGTTGCGAATCAGGATTTTCATTTGATGAATGTGCCAAAGCGACTGAGAAAACTGTAACACTTTGTGTACTGTAATAAACCAGAAGATGCCCTGCCCACACCGGCTTACAGGGCACTCCTTGTGGTAAATCAGACAGCACATTCAGAACAAATTTCTTTTTCTGGAAAATGTGAGTGTACCTGCGTGTTTTACGTTTAATGAGGCCAGTTATTGACCAACTCACCTATAAATGATATGGCCTCTGGGAAGAACTGGGACAGGTTCTGACTCCAGTGGTCCGAAATGGGGATCTGTTTGTACCTGAAGTGACCGTCGTGTTCAAACATGTTGGGTAGATTGGGCGTGACATTCAGGATGTACTTGATGTTGTACTGGCCCAGCACGTCTAGGTTAGTGGAGTCTTTGGCGCAGCCCAGGTAAAGGTAGGGCAAGATCTGGACAGGGAAGGCAGGCTGATTGCTGGGGATGGGGCTCTCCTCGGACTCCGTGGCACTGCTCGGCTCTCGATCGGACTCCCCGTCGGAACAATCGGAGCTGATCCGAAGATTTCCAAAACCGAGAACAGACAGTGGAGGAGAGGAGCTCGGACAGGAGCTGTCGAGAAGCGTCTCACAGTGTTCTGGGTACTCTGTGTGGAACTTTACAAATCCACCTGGACAAGAGCCAAAACACAAAATAACAATGTATCATCTATATGTTTCAATAATTCTTGGACATCTCATATAAACTATACATTTAAATCTCATTTTAAATGACACACACACACCAAAAAGGCTTTTAGATGTTGTAGCATGGCTGTAAAGAAGTAGATCAAGTTCCCCCCAAAAAGACCATTCATGAAATGCATGCCTGCTCCAGCAAAACATGGCGCAGCCATTTTGGAATTTTAATTGAGAATCTCAGTGACACACAAACTTTTGAACAGCCTACAAACCCACAACACTGGATGAACGCTGGCGCAGAAGTACTCGCAAAAACATAACGTATAATCAGGAAAACGTTACAGGCTGAGTCTTAAAATAAAAAAAAGTCTGCATTTGAAAGTTAAAACCAAAAAGAAAAAGAAAAAAACTTCTGCTCCACAACTGTATTTGACAACGTCTTTTCCGAAAAGCCTTGAATACAGTTTATAAGGATGCTTGCTTGTGACAATACTAGCTTAATATTTGCCGTTGATAACATTTAAGCTAATTGTAACGTTGTAACGTCCTGTTTGACGTTTTTCTAGCTAACTTAACGTTATCGCAGCCACACTATAACTTAACTAACTAATGTATGTGTTATATTACAGTTTAATTTCATTGCTTATTTGGGTTAGTTCGATAGACAACTTCTTTACCTTCCAGGTAATACGCTTTACAGCCGTCTTCCCAGAGTTTCTGAAGAAGCAGACCCAAAACGGACGCTGGAGCTCCGCTGTCCTGCCAGTCCACTGTGCACTCATCGTACAGGACGACCGTGTCCGTCTTGCACCGTCTTATGAACTTCTCTTTATCCTCATGGTTGGGGATGATAGTCCGGATAGGTATGTTGCCCTTTTTGAACCTCCGGAGCATCAATCCTGGTATGGCAAGGTTTATGGCGGTCTCTATATGGGATGATTCATAAAGCTCATGTGAACGGCAGTCCAGCAGGAGCAGAGAAGTGCCTCCGGACTCTAACTGGAGTTGCAGCCATTCCACGCTTTTGCTCGGCGTCACATTAGACATATCGGACTCAATATCATACTACATGCAACCGCAAACACTTTCTACATGGTCCACCGCACGACGATAAACTACATTTTTTTTTTACCCGAGAAAAAGAGGCGTTTAAATGTTACCCCGCCAGTGCATGGCGCTTCTGCTTGAGCGAAGAGATTTCCCCCTTTTTCCTCTTCTCTATTTCCATCAGTCAGTGAGTCTGACCTGCCCCAGGCGTTAATGGAGACCTATCTGCACTTTGATTTACGAGGTACAAGTTTAAATGTGAATGTTTTATAGCCAATAATCTCTTCATCAACTTGAGCTACTCCACATCGTGCCAGGGTCCTCCATGCACATTCTCGTTTTACCATTCCGATGCATGGGAGGTTTTTTTTTTTTAGTTGACAGTAGAGCAACTCAAGAGGGAGGAGTTTATTGCTTATGATTTAAAGTCATAGCAGAAATATCACAAAGTTTGCTATCAATGGGTCCTGGTGGAATCATTTTGTCAATCACTATTTTGTCAATCACTATAAAATTATCATCACATTTGTTATCAAGTGTTTGGGATGTTATATCAAGTTTATAGTGACATAAAGGGAATTGTTATCACTAAAAATCACTGTAATGTGATAACCACATTTCACCTAAGGACTAATTTGGGTCTGTTCTGGGTTACCCCATGACCTTGTTGTGACCTTATGTTACTTTTATCATTTCCTAGAGCATCAGGATATCGTGTGTGTGTGTGTGTGTGTGTGTGTGTGTGTGTGTGTGTGTGAGTTATTCTAATAATAATCTTGCATAATATTTACACAGTTGCAGCTTGCATGACGACTTACAACTTTTGAGGGTGTAAACTCTTAGATGTAAAGTGACAAGTGAGTTTAGATTGTCTTATTGTTTCTCATTCATAACCAAATTCCCCGACCTATTGGATTTTTCAGTACCCTTTGGATAGAGAACTACACAAATCCTTTTATATATTTTAGATGTCACCAAATGTTGTATGTACCCTCATATAACCATAGTAGTTATATTACAACAACTCTTATTTTATTGTCCTATTACACAGTATGACAAGTGCAATGCGGTATTTACAGTGAAATCACCCTCAATTTAGAACACAAAGACTAACAAATGGGCTGAAGCCATACGTTTTATCCCAGGAGGGGTCAATCTCCACTGTCCTTCATTTAGTCTGTATTTTGAATTGGTGCTGCAGGAGATCGGCAGAAAATTTCACTTAAAAAGTATGTTGATAACTTCTATTATCAGATTGGACACACCCCTGAAAGTGCTCCCTTCCTCAATTTTCATTTTATTTCTGAAGTGAAGTGTATCAAGGAAGCCCTTTTTTTTTCTCCCTTCCCTGCTATATTACATGGTGACCGCAATATGAAATTCACAAGCATGTTGCTGTGCTTGTCTTAGAAAGCAACCACAACGTTTCCCATAGTTCACTACTGATGTGTATATTAATACGAGGGAATGGTGAATGAGAAGGAATAAGAGAGAGAGAGAGAGAGAGAGAGAGAGCTAGATGCGTGCAGTGGGAATCCAGCCATGCAGCTCATCTGTCTGCACACGTGAGTGGGGGAGACACAGATGTGCAGAGCATCGGGATTAACACAGAATGAGGCATAGAGCTAAACCTGCACACAAATGCCTCCGACCATGCGCTGATCCGACACACAACAACAGGCACCATAACACTGCCGCACTACACTACACCACCATTTCAACACCTGCCTCCAACAGCCAACCACCACACACACACACATACACACACACACACACACACACACACAAACACACACACACACACCATCTGTGGCCCCTCATACCCACATGATTGCTGTTCCAGTTGAACTGTCCTCCAGGAAGTATAGAGGTGTTGGACCTGCCCTCAGACTTCATTCAATAAGGAAGTGAACAGCCTGCATCTACAACAGACAGTGATAGATGAGGGAAATAATGTATGACAATGAGGTCAGACAATGCGCAAAGAAGTCTCTCCTATCAGCAGCACTTTTATGGCATTTTGTGGACTTTCTAGATTCACTGCGCATGAGGCAGTTAGTTAAGGGGGAAGGATGACCTTGTTTATTAATCAAATCTAAGAATGACATGGAGCTGTCGTGTATGACCCTCTGTATAACTAATACGCCTCAAAATCTGAAATCCACATGACCTAAATCAACACAGCATGTGACTAGATCATTATATTAAAATACGAAGAAAAAAAAAATCAATGATTGATGTTAGCGGGCTTGACTTGCATGATAGTGGTGGTCACCTGACTGCTCCACTTACACTGGTTACATAATGTACTCCAAACGTGAGCTTGTGCTTGTTCTCTCAGAGGAAAGAGATGAAACGTCTTTGGTGTACAGAATCCCAGGTTTTGCGTGTCAAGTGCTGCTTTGAGGGCTTTCACGCATACCCGGCGGGCACACAAACACACTCCTGTCATGTGCAGATGTACAGTGGGAAGCATTCAGAGATGAGACAGATGGGAGGAGAGCTTCCTTCCCATTGATGTTTCTATGCATGTGGGAGTAAAGGGGCTTTATACATTTAATAAGGATCTGAACACTATTTGCATGAAAAAGCTATAGAAAATAACCAGAGTGCATTAGCGCCATACTGATTTACATCAATGGCAGGTTAATCTGAAAATGAAATTAAAATACTCTCTAACATCTGATTTTGCATGTCTGCTACACATGCTGTGAGGAACATGGAGATGTATTTGCTGCATTTTATGATCTACCACCTTATCTAGATAGGAAACACAATATCCTGTTCTCTATTGATACCATCTAGTGGTTCATCATGAGAGTTGCTGCACCAGCTATGAGTCATCTGCAAAGGGAGGAGGGAGGAAGCGCCTGACGTCACAGCCTCACAGCTGCAAACAGGAGACCCAGCATGCCTCCGTGTGGTGAAACCGAGAACGGCCATGAGGTGCATTTCATGAATGAATGACTAGATGACCACAAATCTGCCCTTTAAGCTGATTATACATGAACGGCACTACTTTATACATCACTGCCTTTTTGCAACATCAGAGTTTCTCAATGAAAAATCATTGCAGTAGAATTTATTGTGGCGTTTACATAAAATGCCTGTCACATTGTTTATGATAGAATTACTTCTATTAATCACCCCTACTTACTTTTTGTATTATAGTAGCAAGACTAAATGACATCCTACACCACCAGAGACCTTAAGCCGTAAGCTTCTCAATCACCTTGTAAGTGACTTTTGAGGGATCAGTCTACAGAAGGAAGTAATATAATATTCTACAGCAGATTTGAGAGATAATCTTCCTGGCAGGAGCACTGCCTGTAATGGTAATATTAATAGCTCACATATAAATGTATCATGTAATGTAATGCAGCAAATATCCTGCGTGTCATGATACACGTACAGTATGAGGATAAAACCGTATGAAGGCATGGTTTCACTATATGAGAGATTTGAGATACTGTGTGCTTACTGTTGGAGTGAATGTGTGATATTTCATCCCATCTGTTATCTCATCTACTTCATACTTGAAGATTGTTCTAGTATGAAATGTTCTGATGGCTTATTCAGATTAAATCTGGTATTGCGCAACACATAATATGCACATACATCTATAAATTGTTATAAGTGGGTATATAGACTTATAATAGCTTCCAGTTCAGTTATATTCAGTTCAAATCGTTTCTGTCACATGAGAGGAAATCCTTTTTTTCAGAGAGGCAGCATAAGAAAATCATAGAAATGCACAAAGCTTGTGCCTGATACTGGTCGCTACAAGCACAGCACCCGTTCTGACGTGGTGCTTAAACAATCAATAGGATTTAGAAAATGTTTAACCTTTAGATGCTGTAGATACTCTCAAACCTTTGGCCTCGTTCAAATGTGCATTTACTTTTTTATAGAGGTGTCTTATCCAACATATTAATGTAGATTATGCATTGATATAATTGTTGGCATGTATGTATTTGTCCCATGTTGTTCTTGCTGTTTGTTATATGTGGAGGACCACAATGAAAATGAGCCTTTTTGGCTTTTTTGTGATTTAATCATCAATGATTGTAACTATTTTAAATTTGTATATTCTGGATCATCAAATAAATTCATTCAGACAAACATATCAAATAATATGTATTTATAAATGCTTATCCTTTTGATCCTGTTGGTTCAGTTCTCCATTTTTTTTATGATTCCATAGTTTATGTTGTTCCTGAAAGTCACATTTTCACACATGAAAAAAATCAATTCATGTCATTTCAAGTCATAATCAACACATTTAACATGATCACACAAGGGTAAATACACATTTTCACCGCACATTTTTTGGTGACTCACTGGTGATTTTATATGCAGAGATAAATTAAATACAATAAATAGCTTGGATACTGGGGAGTGGGTGTTGCTGGAATTTAGTGTTTTTTTATGGATATCAGGCGACTGCTGATACCATGTGACTGAGGCCTGTGAAGTAGGACTTCTCCCTTTCACTCATCAGCTCGAAGTAAAGAGGCTGCTGGCAGAAGTTACACTCCGCTGAGGAGTGTGGCTGCAGCTCCAAACCCACCTCTTTCCACGTCTTAACCAGCCGATCTGTGGTGACGAAGCAGAGAACAAACAGGTGAGGATACTGCCATCTTCTTGCCAGAAATGATGGATGTTAGATGTACCTTATAATCTAAACAGTGTCTAAATAATCTAGATAGTATTTGGGTTTGTAGTAAATTACTTAGCTCACTATTCATTCAGACTTAAGATTCAAATTGAAATGGACATACCAACAAAGTAGTGCATCATCTGGGGAGTGTGGTGTGGTGTGGGGGCGATGCGAAGCAGTTCCTCTCCTTTAGCCACAGTGGGGTAGTTGATTGCCTGGACGTAGATGTTGTAACGAGACATCATGATGTCACAGATCTCAGTGTTCTTCTCTGCATCTGCCACCTGCCCAACAGATACGCAATATGTCAGATTCACAATTTGAACCTTGAGCCTTAAATTTTATTTTGACAGAAACAGAACAACAAGGCATTCTATAACATTGATTTTAGTAGTAAAAATAAGGTCTTTCAAACAATGAAACAACAATGGTTACAGTGGTTCCTATAAGTGAAGGTCAAACCCTGCATCAGCATCAGTTAAATGGGTAAATTATTAATTTTCTTACCCGGACAGGAATAATGTGGCTTGGGCAGTGGACCACAGGAAGGCCTGAGTCCATCAGCATCTGTCGGAGCAACTTGACACTCCTCTGATGTTTCCTCCTGAGCATCTGACCTTCTTTGCTTTTCAGGATCTTGATGGACTCTTTTGCCCCTGCCAGCAGCATGGGGGGCAGTGAAGTGGTGAAAATGAAGCCTGCAGCGTAGGAACGTATTGTGTCCACCAGGCCGCTGGTGCTGGCGATATAACCACCAACGCAGCCAAATGCCTTGCCTGGAGACGAAATAACAAGTCAGAGAGGCACATATCTAACTGATAGAAGTGTTATGAGAGGTTTCACCTCGTTAACGAGGGTTCTACTCACCAAGGGTACCAGAGATGATGTCCATCTTATGCATGACTTTGTCTCTGTCTCCGATCCCTCCTCCTCTGGGTCCATACAAGCCCACCGCATGCACTTCATCCACAAAGGTAATAGCACCAAACTTGTGGGCAATATCACACATCTCTTCTAGTGGACACACAGCCCCTGTAAAGATCATAGCGTTCATTTAAGACAATTTATCATAAAAATTAATTTGTGGATATCAAATGAAGGGATGTAATGCTTGCTTTTGTAAACACAGTAAACAAATATTACTTTTGTCATTTGAATGTTGGTGGTTTTGTGTATACACAGTAATATATGCTCTTTTTAGTAAATAATTTTAAGGAGACGATTACACTGCAATGCTATAAATCCTGTATGTCCTTGTTTTCCTACTAACAATTTATTAAAAACACTTCAATTTAGTAATGAATAAATAATACAGGTCTTTTGAATGCCCTATTAAAAACACTGACACATTAATGGAGGGCTGAGTACTTACCGTCCATTGAATGCACTGTCTCAAAGGCAACAATTTTTGGAGTGGAAGGGTCTGACTTCTCAAGTAGCTCTTGTAAGTGGCTGACGTCATTGTGACGGAAAATAAACTTCTTGACCCCGCTGTTTCGTATACCCTGGATCATTGACGCATGGTTGCCGGCATCAGAGTAGATTTCACAACCTTGAGGGATAAATAAAAAGAGGAACACGTAAGCTTTTCGATTCTCTGCTACAGATTTCAGTTTCGATAGGAAAATATATGGGAACACATACATTATGATCATGTATCAAGTATAATTGTACCTGGAAGCATTTTTGCCAAAGTAAACAATGTGGAGTCGTTGGCTACAAAGCAGGAAGTGAACAGCAGTGCAGCATCTTTGCCGTGCAGGTCAGCGAGCTCATACTCCAGTTCCACGTGGAATTTGCTTGTCCCTGAAATGTTTCGTGTGCCTCCTGCACCAGCACCATGATTTCGTAAAGTCAACCTTGTAGGAAAAATTTAATAAGTTTACTACTTAGAAACAACCTTTTTTTGTATTTGATCAGTGCTGAATATGTAATTATCACCGTCTATTGACACTAATTGCTGATCAGTGTGCCCACTCACATGATAGCCTGGGTGACTTTAGGGTGACGGCTCATGCCGAGGTAGTCGTTGCTGCACCACACAGACACGTCTCTTTTGGCATGAAGAGACTCTGAGTAGTCGTCTGCCATGGGGAACGAGGGGGCACGCCGGTTCACCGTTTTAAAGACCCTGTATGTGTGATCCATCTTCTTGCTGTCAATCTTCTCCTCAAAGAACTTGTCGTACTTGAACGTGACAGCTGATGGAGGAAGAAACGGCAGGAGAGTTTTATAAGATTCAAAGTGTACTTCCGATCTTTTTGGAGATTTATTGTTCATTTAAAAAAACATGGCTTTCTTACCCTCATGCAGATTATCCTTCAGTAGATGAGACACTTTGGAAGATACTGGTTTTAAAAGGTTTTTTGGCAACCTTGTGTTGGCCTTGTCTGCCTCGATAAGATCCACAACTGATAAATCCACGTTTTTCCCTGTTAAAAAATGGTGTGCACTGTCAGTGATCTCTAAATAAATGCATCACTGATTTGTTATGCACTTTAAATGTCACTAGAGAGTGTGTATGCTCAAAACAATGCATACATAACTGACTTACTGTATGGGTATCAAGTTACAGGTGTTGCCGTGCGACTGCTTACCTGTGCGGAAAGAGTGCATCTCCTTGACGTCCTCCTGCAGCTCCATGCTGGCCTCCCTTACTACCCTGTTGTTTTTCTGCACCATCTCTGCAGCCAGGAAAGGGCATTTGGACCCTACAGCCTGGCCAGCAGGTGGCGTGGCATGGCCTGGAGGCAACTTTACTTCATGCCTCCCATCTACAGAAAACAGCAGTACATTCCCAAATTATAATCAATCCCCAAAATTCAATATAGATCACATGTTTGCATTCAAATCACGATCTAACAATAAATAATATAAGAAGATGGAGTAAAATATTTGCCTTATAACTGACCCTCATTTGTTGGAGTGCCTTTAGATACAGAGGCTGAAGAGGACAGAGCTCTGGCCAGAGGTCTGGAGGCCAGGTCCATCATCACAGGGCAATTTTGGGCATAGCTGGCCAGCGATGACTTCCCAGTCAGCTGCAGGAAAACACTGGGCACAGCAGTCAGAAAAGGGCACCGGCGGAGCACTGCGTCCATATGAGATACTCTTGACCTGAATCAGAAAGAGAGCATTAAAATATGAGAAGACAGACTTTTCCATGAAGGTCAGATCATTGAAGGCAACTTGATCCTGGCTACTTTTGACTGACATTAAACAATAAATAAAAAGACAAATGAATAAAGAAATATGCTTTAAAATTAAAAATCCAGTCAAAGATTCATTCTCAACAATGTGAAAAGGTTTAACTATTCAGATAACATTCAAGAATATCTTCTACCAAATCTGATCCTTTAAAAAACACCACCTTTCTCTAAAGAGCAATCTTCTTTACCTGACCCCATCCCAGTCCGATTTGATGTAACAGAAGGAAAACGCCTTACGAAACATGACTGACTCCACACTTATCTGAGACCCAGAGAGGATGTTATGTTAAAAGCCCAAGAGACTATTTTCATTTACTCTGCGCTGTAGTCAGCTGTCCTTGACAAGTGTAAAAGGGAAGGCCTCTCAAGGACCTGTCTTGCTTCTACACCCGTATGATTTTACCAAAGACAGAAGAAGAAGAGCCATCTGGAGATAGCTATATGAACTGTTACAGACAGAGCCCCCACCACCCTGTATTGCAAAACAGGGGGCTGGGTTTCTGTAGCAGATCACGAGATCCACAAAGTCAAATGTAATGCTATAGCATTACAGTCTCTTGTTAGAATTACCAGTCTTACCTATGGATGAATACTTTAAGGTAACTGACCTTGACCCAGAGATCATTATTGAGTAAACACACAGACAGAATACTACTCTAATTTACTATACATTTACTTTTATTCACTTTATTACTTTCACTTGTCTTTAGTTATTATCAGAGCATCCACGAACTTATCAATTAAAAAAGGGATTTCAGCTGAAAACTGGTATTGACAGAGATATAAAGCTTCATACAGTCAGTGCCAAAAAACATCTGTTATCCCATAGCTTCCAGTTATTTTTAAGTTAATACAAATAGTGGCTTTAACTAAAGATTGGTACAGCAACATTATACAGAATCAAGAAGAACATTACATTACATTAAACCGTGTATTATCCAAAATCAGTTTAGTCCAGTATCAGCCTATCAAGACAAGGTTTAATTGATGGCAGAAAAGAAAGCTCGTTATTAGCTTATCTTCAACTAGCTGGATATAGGAATAAACCACGACATGTAAACTATCCCTGCGATATATTCTCACACGGTTCCTGTATTAACTCACCTGTTTTATCCTGTTTAATTAAAATAATGCAGTCCTCCGTTTCTTGGAAGTTGGTCCACGTTGAGGAGAATCCAGCCGGCTGAAATACACCACGTCGGTCACTGTGGTGACGTAGCTGCTAGTATGTTGCACAATCTTACAGCCACGCCCACCGGCAGTCATGTAATAGTACCGAAGATCGTCTATTCAACAGCGACAGGACGCACTACACGTTCAACATTATTTCACGAAGTTTCATTAAACCGAACAGAAACTACTTGGACACATTTATTTCTTCCTTTTTTGGCTGAAGTGGATTCACTTCCCTTACTGTTACAAGAAGTAAAGGAAATCTTAAAATGATGACTTCTTAAGTAGGGCTAAAGTGACAAAAGAAAAAAAAATTAAGCAAAAATGCATTTTTTTCCCCTCAGATGTTAATATTTTCTGGATTTCTTGGCATTTTATGATAGGAAATGGAATATTGGATTGGATTTTGGAGAACTCGCTGGAGTTCATGAAGTCATCATTGTTTTGAGTCATTATTTAAGAAGAAATGACCAAATTTCCTGATTTTAGCTTCGCAAATGTGAATATTTTCTGGTTTCTTTAGTCCTCTTACATGGTGGACTAAATATCTTTGGGTTATGGACTGTTGGTTGGGACAAAAGAAGACTTTTGAGGATGTCATCTTGGGCTTTAGGAAACAGGTATTGACATTTTTTATAACTTTCTTCCACCAAATGAGTAATCGATTAACTGAGAAAATAATTGACAGATTAAACAATAATGAAAATAAATGGTAGTTTCAGCCCCTCTTTTGTAATTAAAAAAAACAAAAATCAAGAAAGTATTTGACAGATTAATTGATGATGGAAAAAATTCTGTTAACGCTAGTTACAGCCCTAATTTGAACAAATCTCGTTAGTAAACAGAGCCAGTTCCTCTATTATTTGCCGCACTATTTTAATTAATTTCTTTAAGATCCCCTCAAGACATTTTTTAAGATGTAAATAAAATATTCTACTTTGAATAATAATTTGTGTCTGAAATGGTTTTTCCACAAAAGTTGTCTTGTTAAAATCCTTAAAATGTCACCTTCTTCTCCCTCATTAAAAACTCCAGTCTATGAATATGTAAATATATTTCATGTTTAAAGATCTCCTGCTGGACACCAGATGTCGCCTACTTCACTGTTAAGTCCATTCTCAGTGTTTGTGCAATGGAGGCTTCAACTTTCCACATTACACTTGTGTAAGTTGATATTGGACCAGGATTGACTTCCAGACTAGTAATGATGTCACAAATAATGCTCATAGGTCCACCAACTTAAAATTTGATTTTCAATGAACACAGAAAAACTTTCCCCCTTCAGCAGATGAAGTGAAAACAGCCTTCTAGTGTCAAAATCTGCACATATGTCATTCGGCACATTGAAGCTCCAACATTCAACTGATGTAAAAAAGAAGAAAAACACATTTTTCTCTGGAGGTGGACTTTAAGTATTTCTAAAATACAATGTAAAAAAATACACACCCAATTAACTAATAAAAAAGAGGAAACACTTCTCTACACTTCTTTTCTATCTGATAAGGCTCAACTTCTTTCACAGTGAGGCGGACGACTGCTGGAACACAGTTTTTGTTGTAGAAAGCTGTCCATCACTTTGTTTATGCAGTTTTTGTCAGTGTGCATGTGATGATCGCTAATGCTGACTTTAGCCACTTTTTTTTAACAGCTCTTGACTTCATCATAGTGTGTGCTCTCTACCTTGTCCTCCCCTGATGATGCTCACTACATTACCAAAGTCTACATTACATGAGCACTGTCCCCCCCTGCTGGAGATTAGATCATATAAAGAACGGCAACATGAGCCCTGTTATGCATTAATGAATGAACACACGCTCACAGATACTCCAATTTCAACCCTTGAACTCATCATCCTTGTATCCTTTGCACCAGCACACACAGTGTCATTCAGTGGTTGTGGAGCCTGTAGAATAATTCACACATTGTGTTGCCGAACCAAACAAAATCTTGTGAATATAAATAAGGCCATTGAGAATATAAAGATAAAAATGTGCTCTGACTTTGGGATTACAGTGTTTTAATGATAAGATGAGATATTCCTGAAACATAAACACAATCACTGACAAACATTACAAACCGAACAAACTCATATTTCTCTGTGACAAGGTTAGGCAGGACTGTTACATAGAAGATCTTTTCTTGGTTTTGCAACCAGTTTTAGCTGTTCATTTTTTATTCCACTAGGTGGCAGCATTGTGCTCATACCCAGCCTCCATAGCGCAGCTTGTTGGGCAGGTAGATGCTGGTGAGGAAATCAGGAGCTATGGCTGCCAGGGACTGTATTTCAGCCTTGACCTTACTCTGCTTCATTAGTTCCATCTAAGACGAGAGCAAACACGCAATTTTAAGGAGCGTGCAAGAGAGCAAGTCGTGCAAACAAGCATAAATCATCATGTGGTTGCCTCCAGCAGCCACTCCACACCAGAGTGGCTACTCTGTATCCTCAGTACCAACGAGCTAAGAGTCCTCTCACGCAAATTCCTCCGCCATGCGTCACATGAGCAAAATGTTAAAACTGTGTAAACCTCTGAAGAAGAACACCTTCTTCCTTTGGGAAAGCAACGGATCAAAAATAACCGATAACCAAAATCACATGGAAAAGGTTAAAACTCACGTTCATCCAATCAAGTAAAATTTACTTTAGTGCTTCAGTAGAACAAAATCACATGCATTGAAAAACGGTTGGTAAGAGTTTTCATGGACATAGGGAAGTTATAAACAGTAATACTGGATCACTGAATGATCTTTCAGCCCTACAACTAAGTTACTCCAAGTGAAACGTTTCAATAACGTTACTTTCACATATTACCCTTCACTCTACCTTGAAAGCACTTTCCTCAACCTTCTTTCTCTCTCACCTCTTTCTGCCACTCCGGTTGGTTAGTTAAGTACGGCCTTTGGAGGAGGCTGTTGAGTTTGCTTTCATCTCTCTTGGTGAGGGGGATCAGGGCATCCTCCGGAACACGCAATCTGAAGGATGAAATGTCGATTTTACTACACACGAGCGAATCGATTTCCAAAAAATGACAGCAGGCGGTTCTGTTGATGGATGACGCCCTTACATTATTATTCCTTTCATTCTCAACAAACTCACATTGAGGAGTTATTATGTTTATGTTTAGAGGTAAATATAAGAGGGAAAAATGTACACGCTACAATTAAACCTATGTCAAAAACCCATTTTGGCCTAAATTTGTACAAGGGGACGTATACTTAAAACTCAATACGCTCTCAGACTCAGATCTTTGAAAGAGAAAAAAAAAAAAAAAAGTGAGGGCGACAGCAACAGAAACCAAAACAAACAATCTAAAATGTCCCCAGAATATAATCCCAATTAGAGGCAGAAGGAGGAAGTAGGAAGTAGCGAATGTTGAGTCCAAACCTCTGGAGGTCAGAGGGGAGGAGGCCTAGCCACATAAGGCTGGGGACGGTCAGACTGTGGGCCTCAAACGACATGGCCTGTGGAAAAACCCACACAGACACACACACACAGACACACACACAGACACAGCATGCATACACACAAGAGTACATCTCAAATAAACACACAGATAATCAGCACTGTACCTACATTATGCGGTTATGCCCAACACATGTTCACAATGAAGTTAATGAACACAAGGATGATTACACAAACATCACAGAGATCAACAAAGACACTGCCACACAATCATTCGACATGTTCACTCCATACCATGTCAGTTTAAATATTCTGGGATGGATGATTGGTCCATTTTTTTTTTTTTTTTTTTTTACTTAAAGAGGGGCATAATTACATATTGCTAACAGAGACACTGAACAGGCCACATTGGATAATATACAGTACAGGAATAACTGGCATGGCAGGACTCACCACTGATCCGTACTTGTAGATACACATGATCTCAATGCCTGGGAAAATCAGAGGGAGAGACAGAGACACGCTGCAATCACCGACATACCAGAGCAATTATCCTCTGAGATGTGTAACGGAGCTTAGAACAAAGTAAAGCATTACATATGTGTCTCGCCATGCAATGGGAAAAGGAGAGGTATCAAGACTAATGGAAAACTGAGCCATCCTGCCTGGACGAGATCACGCTAACGGAAATAATAGCCTGACTAGGCACTATGACACAGTGGGACAGGTGCTAACATCTGCTGGCTTAGTGGCACATGAAACCTCACTGTGTGTGTGAGATGAAAAGACGAGTCAAGTGTTGTGAAAAGTGCGGAAATATGCGAAATATGCGCGAGGGGTAAAACCGGTTTGCGCTCAACAACAGATGACGTGTACCATGAGGGTCAGCATCCACCAGAGCGAAGATGGGGATATGCAGCGTGTCCCAGAGCTTTCTCACCATCAACCTGCTGTTCACATCTGGCACGCCTTTACCCTGATCCACACAGACACATCTGTTATGTATACAGAATACTGATACTGCCCCTTTGAGAGGAGACAATGTTAAAATGACTATTATTCAAGTCAGATTTACAACATCAAATAAAAAAAAAGTAGTGGCAAAAAAGAAGGAAACACACTGTGATTATGATGCAAGGAGAGAGTTTTGTGCAGAAGTCGTCATCCAGCAGTCTCTGAAATGTTGCATCCTTTTCGACTATCAGGACAAATTTGGCAGATGATACGATATCTGTACACGGTTAAGGAAAAACACCTTGATCCCCCAACCATATCCACACAGATAGTAAAAAAAAAAAAAAAAAAAGTACATAATATGACATTTTAAGAAGTATCTAGAGGCGACCAAAAATTAGAGAAGTAAATGAGAGAAGAAACAGGAACCTATTTTTATAAAGCATAAACAGTAAAGTTCACACACAAATGACAAAGGACACCTCTAATCCCACCGATGTTTGATGAAACTGCAACAGCCTAAAACCAAACATGGACATGTTAAAGAGGTTCAACGAGTAAAAGATGTCACTCAAATATTTTCCTTTCTCTTATAAACCTGGTAATACTACTGTTGGTTTGGTAGGCCACACTCTGAGGTTCCCTGTAAAGTTGCTGACACCTAATTTTTTTTTTTTTTAAAATCACATGTTTAAACCAGTACACGCATGCAGATGCACATGAACACCAAGATGGCGTGTTACACATGTCTGCTGACTAATGTTTTATAAGGTAGGAAATGTATCCAGCATAGTTTTTTGGCCTTATGGATACAAATAATGCTTTTTGGTGATAAAAACATATGAACAACTGCTTACGATGATACCTTCAGGATACGTTTCAAGTCATATGAAGACTATTTCAGTCAATGAGGTAGTTGGTGTCAGATGTTGGTGGAACTTACAGCAGAGCTGGAATGGCAGTCAATCCTTGTGCCATCCTCTTCCATGTAACAAAGATCACCTGATATTAATCCCTTGGACGTGGCCAACTGGTGACATACACACAAGTTAATGTGTGTTTGTATTAACACACACACACACACACACACACACACAGACACACATGTGTGCACATACTTCTGACAGTGCCTCTTTGAATTCAACTTTATTTCAATGTCTGTTTGATCAGGTGTTTCCACAGGTGTTTCCTCAGATATGAAGCAGAACAAAATGCTTAAAATACCCCACTGACCTAACAGATTTCATCTGTGGGACCTAAACTAATAAAGCATATCCAGAGGAATTTTGCTACAAGGTTTTAATATCTGAGGTGTGTGTTTTCTGCGGTAGAATCACACATGTACACTGTCTCTCACATTAACACACGCATGCACACTTACCACATGTAGTGATCTGCGAGGAACCTTTAGCATGCAGGAGATATCATCCACTATATTATCAACAGTTTTCTGTGAACCAAACAGCTGTGTATTGTTGTAGTAGATGTCTCTGTGGGGAAAAAAATAAAGAAACCTTCATGTGAACAAATTTAAAAAGCTATTTTCAGATTTTATCCAGCTTTAATGTTTATTTGAAATGGGAATATGTGGATTGATGACAACCTTTTTGTAGCATATGAGTTGCTCTGCACAAGTCTGTAGATGACTGAGAGCATCTTAAGAATTTGTGCTTTAAACAGAGAGACAAATATAAATAATTACTAATTTTATCCAGAACATTAAACAGTATACTTACTATCATGAGTGTTATTTCTTTAAAGGACTGGAGTTAAAAACATCAACATATTCTGTTCTTAATTAGGATATCCATGTGGTAAACCGATCCTTAAAAGCCTCTTTCAACATGTTCTGTCTCTGCCAATTTGTCACTTAAAAATAAGTCTGACTTTTACTGCCGTTTGTGCAGTTTATGCATGTGTTCACAATGAATATAAATGAAAGCCACATGAAGTACAGTACAACTGTAAAGGTTTTTTTTTTTTACTAAAAGGAATGTCGGTTGACAAGAACAGAAAAGCCGCATGTGAAACAAAATGAGAAAATATAAGAACAGAGGTGTGTGTGTGTGTGTGTGTGTGTATCTCACCAAATTTAGTGACAGACGAAGGACAGTCGCTCCTAATGGTGGTGACAGAACTTTCGGAACTCATTTGAAGCCCGATGGCACTGTCAAAACTTAAGTGGGAAGTAATAAAGTGAAGTAATGAAAGACAAACTTATGGAAACTCAAGTGGAAAACAAGAAAAGAAAAGAAAAATACACAGATCGTGCGTGATACATTTACAGCTTTGAAAATCAGCTCCCCCACCTGTAAGCCATCTAAAACTCCCCACACCCCGAGGGCTACCTGTGAGAAGGCCTCCCCCGTACCTCACCGCCCCGATTCCTCCGTGTTGGCGTTCAATCTGTGGGATTCTCACATTTGAAAGGACTGAGCCAGAATGTGCTTTAAGCTGCAGCAATGTTTGATCCAAACAAGACTAGACAGTCTGCTTTGTTCTGAGCATAAGTTCTCCGCAACCTAGTCACATTAAAGCCTTTCGCAAATTTGTGTGTGTGTGGTTGTAGGCCAGCGCTTTTTAATTCCTTATCACTCTATCATCTTTTAAGCAGCAGGAAGTTTTTTCAACTTCAATCTCGCTGAAGTTGAAAGTTACGATTTTTCTTTCCTCCCACCTGGTTTGCCCCCGCAGTCTTTTTAAACCCCCCCCTTATACAAATTCAGACAGAGGTGAAGTGTTTTTCCTTTTTACAGGAAATTAAACAGCAATCTGGGCATCTTGTGTGGCCTGACCTCTAAAAATAAGACATATGTAGGTAAATGTTTATTTATTTCTTTACAAAACATGATTGCTTGTGTTTATCTTTTAGAGGTCAGGCAGCTTACGGGGATCCCACACAGTCGGTGTGTCAAATGACTGCAGTGTTCAGGGTGGAGAAAAACTTTTCATGCTACAGTACATTGAAATGAAGTTACCTGATGTTGACCCAACTGGATCTGTTGGGCAGCGTCAGGACAGGGGCCTTATCTTCAGACAGACTGGTCACTGTTCCCAGAATTATGTTTTCGATGCGGGTGAAAATTTCACTGCTGGAAACAAAGGTACAGAGAGGACAACAATATATGAAAATCATGAATAAAACAGCGGTCAGACAAGCTACTTTAAAAAAAGATAGCCCTGTATATTGATAGCCCTGCATATTAGTATTTTATATTAGCCCTGTATATTTAATTTTACATTGCTATATTAATGTATAAGTTCTTATATAGTTGAATTTATGGGAAAAACTGAGAAACTATTAATAGATCAAATTCAGAGAGGGGTGTTTGTTTTTACTAATCCTGTGAATTAATACCGGATGACACCAATACCGGAAAACACCAATGGATGAAATGCTAACGCTAGCTAGCTCAGTTTAACATCACGTTAGTTGGCAGCAGGGTAAAGTAACTGTAATCTTACGTGTTTATTTCTTTGTCGACACGCTGGCAGTCTGTCACGACTTCAGCATTGATCAGCAGTTGAGCACAAAGTTTGTCAGTTTCAGTAAACAGCTCCGCTACATGGGATCCCATCCTGTATCATCGCTTTATTGTTCCCGCGTCAGGTTTTTTGGCGGAAGTCTCGCGCGGTTTGTGCGTTTGATTGGCAGAATTTTCGCGAGGAAGAATTTTGCCTGTTCTATTTTTTTGAAAGAGGGAAAAGACCATGGGAACTTATACATATATGTATTATCATTTCCATCATATTTCCACCACTATGTTAACTACTTAGTATTTCAATTTCCTGCTGTTACTTTATACTACTCTGCTAGGTGTACTTTTTACTCCACTACATTTCATCAAAAATACCCCAACAGGTTATGGAATCAGATCTGCCACAGCCAAATGCTGCTTATATTCTAATGTGTTAGAAATTATAATTCAGAGGTAAAATCTATACACTAATGTTTTTCCTGTTCAGTGAGTACTTTTACTTTTATACCTATATATGTGAATTTAGATGATAATGTACATCAACATTTTGAATGTAATGGAGTAATTTTACAATGTTGAATTACTACTTTTACTTAAGTAAAGGATCTGAATGCTTCTTCCACCACTGAATTCATGAAAGACACAAACTGCGACTCTATACAGACTACATATGACAATATTATTGTACCTAAGTGTTTCCATTTTATGTCATTTTTAAATTTTACTTTAAACTTTTTACTTTTTACTTTTACTTAAACATACTTTTACATTTCAGAGGCAGACATTTTGCATTTGACTCCCCTGCATTTATTTGACAGCTGCAGTTACTAGTTATATAGCATACTGAATACTTTTACTTTAAAGTCCCCCTGCACTCAAAAATATGTTTTTCTTCTGGTTCCTACAGTTGGTTATTTGAGCTTTACTTCACTTGTGCAGAATGATGTATGTGCAGAGTTTGACACTGAAAGGCTGTTTTCACATCCATCTACTGAATGGGGAAAGTTTCTCTGTGTTCATTGAAAATCAAATTTTAAAGGAGGGGCCTATAAGCATGATTTGTGACATCACAAATAGTTGGAAGCTAATCCTGGAGCAATATTCAACTTAGACAAGTGTGATGTATAAACTTGAAACCTCCAGCGCACAAACACTGAGAATGGACTTTACAGTGAAGTAAGAGACATCTTGTGTCCAGCAGTTAAACTTCTGAAATGAAAAATATTTGCATATTCATAGATTCTGGATTTTTTTTTAAATGGAGAAGGAGGAGATGCTATTTTAAGGATTTTAACAACAAAATTGAACTTCTTTTCTGGAAAAAACATACTAGACACAGATTATTATTAAAGGTAGAGTACTTTATATACATCTTATAACATGTCTTGAGAGGATCTTTAAGTATATTTTGCTATACCTCCCAACGTTTACTTAATTACACAAACTTTCCTACATTGTAGTATTGGTGCTTTAACTTAAATAATCAGTATACTATGTGTAAACAATTAATCATTCTGCATTTATGATATGCTTTCACATCTTAATAAAAGCAGCCTCTTGTGAATCCTCTCCAATCTGTATATGTGTTGATAAGGTTGCCACAGATGCAGAAATACCAGACTAAATAATCTACAAGAAGTATTTATGTTCTGACAGGCACATAGCAGCTTGGACGTGACTGCGAGAAGCTACCAGTCTTCCTCTGCTAAAGGTCAGTGCACATTTGCAACCTGCGTCCATTAATAAGATCCAGGAATGTGTGTGGGCCAGTTAGCACCTCATTGTAGAAAGGTAGTAAGCCTATGCTGGTGGTGTTTTGAAAAATCCCCATTAGCACCCTCTGTGGTGCTCAGTAATGAGACCCTTGTGACGTCCCTCTCTCTGCCTTCTGCCTGTGAGGTTGGTTTTGGCTTCCTGGCTCAGGAGCCGGTGGGTGGGGTTGGAGAGGCCGTCAGGAAACTACCTCCACCTTTAGGCCTCAGCCTATCTGGGTGGCTTCCTTGTCTTTCTTTTCTCATCCTGCCAGGCCTCCACCAGCCAGATGGGTTAGGGTTTTGTGTTTTGTTTGCACGCACGCGCACACACACACACATACTTCACTCATAAACACACTGCATTACTGACCTAGCTAAGTTAATCATTATATTTTATCTTAAGTTAACAATAAATGGAATTTTAGAGACTTTATTCATGTGTGGTTCCCCTTTTTTGTCGCTGACTCTGAGCCAGTTCGTGACACCCTGTATGTGAGCTTGCTGTTACTTGTCCAAAGGTGTGTCTACTGTATGTGTGTCTTTCTGTTTCTGTGTGTAGTGGTTTCAGTAGGGGGGTTGCCGAACTAATTGGCTGCGATTAGAGCCCCAAAGAAACCAAACACATAATGTATCTGTCAGCAATGTGGAAGTGATTTTTGAATATAAATTTGATGATAGGTGTGTGTGTGACGAT
This sequence comes from Thunnus thynnus, assembly GCF_963924715.1. NCBI lineage: Eukaryota > Metazoa > Chordata > Actinopteri > Scombriformes > Scombridae > Thunnus > Thunnus thynnus. The sequence continues at coordinate 22,594,796 of NC_089522.1, forward strand.
AATGTTGGCCAACATGTTTTAAGAGCTGTGAGATGCTATAAATGTTGTTCTTTTTTCTTTCTTTCTTTTTTTTTTTAGCAGTTTTTCAGCTCATTGTGTCAGACACTTATTGGCTAATTACAGCTGTTTTTGAGCACCAAACATTCAAATAACATTAAATAAGAACAACGCCTTGAGGAAATCCCACATTCTGCTTTATCAACAACCTTTCAAAACCTGTTTTTTGTCTCTTCATTGCATCATCTTACAATCATGTCACTTTATTGTTAAAACAGAGAAATTTGCTTAGATTCTATAACTATTAGGTCATCCAGAGTCCCCACCTTCAAGAACTGCTGGCAGGCATGCTGTGTGTGTTTGTGGAGGCACTGCAGTCTTTCTTTCACAGTGTGAAGGCCTGGTCAGAGTGTGTGGGAGCCAGGATCTAAAGAGAAGAGGTCTGTGCCCCTGACCTGACCCTGAATATTTCCTAATGTGCAGCTTTACCAAAGGTACCCCTTAGTGGCTTTGACAAGCTGCTTCCGTAGTAATGGCTCTTAATTTCTGAGTAATTGCTATCTCTAAGTGATGAGGGACAACCCCTCACCCAAGCTGAAAAAAATCTTAATATGTGGAAGACCACAGGTTGTGGGGGTCCTTTTTCTTCTGTTCCAGAAAGGCTGAGACCCCTGCTGTTTCTTTGGCCCGGGAGAGATTTGTGTCGAGTGTGAGGCCCTAACCTGAGGAGACAGAGTGCAACGAGTCATGTGCTTGTCTCGGGATGAGTGTTTGTACTGGGCAGGAGGGGGGAACACGGGGGAAGTAGGGGGCTGCAGGGTCAGAGGAAAGAGAAGGGGGGCACCCGCTGCAGGTGAGGGGGATTAGCTGCAGCTAGAGGCCCAAAGAAACTAAATACAGATCTGTCAACCTAATCCTCACAAATAGAAAACAGAGCTGCCCTCCCTTCCCAATCCACATAGTTCAGCACATCCACCTCCTGCTCCTCTGCCCCCACCCCCCACCCCCCACTTTCTACCTCAGGCTCTCTTGCTCCTCTGTTTCTCATCAGCTTTTGGCCTGGGCCAGTCTGCCAATGCCGCCTCCTCTCCTCTCCTCTCTAATGGCTACTCAGACCAGTATCCCTAAAGAGGAGCTGACTGATCACCCAGGGTCCTCTCTGATTGACAGAGCTACACAGCCTTACAGAGTGATGAGAGCAAGAGTCAAAGGGGCAAGGCCTCTCACTGCAGAGACAAGAATCTAAATGGGACCTCAGCTTAGAGCTGCATGGAACTGGGAAGACCTTTATCAGGCCCTCACACCTCAGTAATGGATGCTGATAAGTATGTGGCTGGGTGAGGAGACCAGCTCAGTGTCAAACTCTGCGCTGATGACACAAGTGACAGAGTGCCTGAGTGATAACATCCTGCAATGGATAAGCCCAACTAAGTCGGGCATTATGGGAAGCTTAACTAAAACGGTATCTCTGACTGTCCGTGACACCAACCATAACTGATGGGTCTGGCTGGACTGCTGAGAGCTATGAATCAGATCTGAGCTACTTTGGTGTTCCCAAGTGCCATATCCGGCTGCAGACAGACATGCGAGTGACAGAACAGGACCGGATACAGGTGAAAGTAGGTACTGAGTGATAGGAAACCTGCAAGGTGCAGCATTTCAAATAAGATAGACATGTATTATTCAGCAAAAAATCTCTGCATGTCATTTGGACATGTGATGCTGTCATGAAACTTGTTTGTTATGCAAAATGAATAGTGTGGAAATCCCATAAAGACTGGGATAGGAGTTGGGTTGCAATTGCTAGCTCCAAATTGGTAAAATATTTGGCTAATCCGTGTGGAAAAAATTGTGTTTTAGTTCTTTGAACATCAATCTTTGGAGATTTAGTTCTTAAAAATTAAATGCTTTGTAACTGTTTTTTAAAAAATGTAAAACGAGAGACTTGACAAGGGATTTGAAAGGATTTGGATTTGATACATGGATTCAGTGCTGGATCCAGATTTGCATCCAAAATGCTATCAAACCCAAAAACTAAATTGGATATACAAAGTGAACTATTTCAAAGATGTTTCATGTACCCACCCCCTCTCTCTTTCTTCTGCCTGTCTCACAGCTGTGTCTCATATGTTCATGAGGCCCCTGGAAGTGTGAGACACCAGAAGGGGAGCATTTGCAATAGCTCAGCTCCACCTGGTTAGGCTGTTTTAACAGGCCGCTGGTCTGTGCAGCGCACGCAGTGGGGTTACGCCAAAAAGGTAGACAAGGGTGGGTAGGACAGGCAGACAGGGGGGAGAGGAAAAAATGTGCCTCCGCCCTCTGCTGTCCTTGCACTACGACCCCACACTGCTTCATTTGAGGGTCAGTTTACCCTAAAAAAAAGTTTTACTGTATCGTCTGTGGGTCTGCTTGGCTAGACCACCCCCCACCACCCACCCCCCAATGAACCTCATCCGCCTCCCTGCATCCACAGGCCTTCAAAGGACTGCTGCCTGCTGTTCTCTGAGGCAACACATGAAATAAATATTAATCTGACCTCTGACCGCATGCTTTGAGCTCCTAAATAGAGATAACTAGACAGATAGAAAGAGCATCAGCTCTTACCATGGAGAAAAACATAAATAAATAGAGGACATTATTACTTGGAGATTGAGGGTGTGAATTTGTCTTGTGTTTGTAGGGGTGTGAGACGGTTTCCAGGGACGTTTCACTGCACTGCTGTGTGGTCTTCTTTGGAGCTTAGTATCATGCTCCAACCTGTTGGAGTGTAGTGGGGAGTGTGTTTGTGCAGGTTGTCTGAGATCATAGTGGAAAGTGAGTGTGTGTATGTGCGTGTGTGCACTCCAAATGCTCCAGGCCAAATGCTGAATTTGAGCTAAATGATATGAGGATTAAAACATATGTAAAGATTTTGTGAGCTTACCTTTGTAAGAGCCCTAATATTATAATCCGTGAATCAGTCATAAATGTACAGCTGTCCAGCTGAACACAGTTCTGCCTTCAAATGCTTATACACATTTACACTGTATTATCAATTCATGTATCATTTTACAAGCTTATTGTCGTAATGGTACATTTGTACACTTACTTAAATAGCCTACGTTACATTTTGTGTGTATCTTATCGTCTGTCCACCACTTCAGTCCCTACTAAAATATCTCAACAGGTATTTGATGGATTGCTATGAACTTTTCTACAGACATTCGTGGTCCCCAGATTATGCGTCCCAGTGACTCTGACTTTTCCTCTAGTGCGACCATGAGGCTGATATTTTATTTCTTATTAAAATATTTCAACAGCTATTGGATGGATTGATTCATTTTGTCCAATACTTTTGTTTATGACCAAATAGCTGCAAAATCTGTTGTACTTAGCGCTACTTAGTGTGTTTAGAGCTAATTAGCAAATGTTTGCATGCCAACACGATAAACAAATATGGTAAAAAAAAAAAAGATGTGCTAAAAATCAACATGCTAGTATTGTCATTTTGAGCATGTTAGCATGCTAATGTGTGCATTTCGTTCAAGTACAGCCTCACAGAGCCGCTAGCATGACTGCAGACTCTTAGTCTTGTTTTTCTATGTGTGTGTTGTCGATAGGTTCAAGCACTGTTTGTTCTGCTTTTCTGTTTTAGTTCTCCTTGTCAAAGGCCTCTCAGTGAAGCTCACCCAGCCTGGCCTCCGCCTGTGCCCACTGTTTACTGTGACTGTCACCAGGCCCATGGAGGCCTAAACAAAGGGGGGTCTGTTCCTATTGTCCTGCCCGGGATTGTCATCCCGTCTCTGGGCACAAACTGAGCTGAGGGCTAGGGGTTGTTGGAGGAGCACCGGGGGGTTTGACCTCACCAACCCTACAGCAACGGGAGAGGAAGGGTGAGAGAGCAGGAGAGGGAGTGTTACAATGAGAGAGAGAGAGAAAAGAAAGTGAGAGAGAGAGAAAGAGAGGAAGATGTATAGTTATAACTGAAGGCAAGACCCTTTCATGTCCCCTGTCGGAAACTGCTGTAATGTAAACACCTGCGGCCATTAGCTGATTCTATCTGAGGCACCGGATAGAAATGTTTATATGTTACAGGCTACTACTGAAAGGCCATTTAAAAGCAAATAGAGGATTAGATATACAGAATGAGTAGGGGAAGGCTATGTAAGCTTTCAGGCTTTCAGCCATGTTGAATTGTCATTGGAAAAAGAGGAGTGGAACGCCTTTGAAGACAAGAACAACCACATTAAATGGGCAGGAAGGTGAGCTAAGTGTAGAAGACCCCAAGACACGCTCTGCCTCCTTTCCTCCCTTCCTCTGTTTGCAATCATAGCTTAAGCCGTCTGGCAGCCTCTCTTGCTGTGCCATTGAAGTCTAATTTTATTGTCATAAAAATCACCTGGCAAGCTGTAGCCCTAAAACATCTCAACTACAGAGCCTATAAAACTCCACTCTCTATGTAGTGAAAAGGTTTTAGGAGTTCTGTCTAGATAAAGCAGCCGTTCCTGGTGCAAGGGCCATCTGAAATCCCTCCGCCTGTGTCAGCGAGAGCAGAGCGCACAAGAGGGTCAGGAGCGTTCCATTAAAGTGTGGTGTTTAAGAGGTGCTGGGGCCAGGGGGGCAGATGGAGGGATGAAGCAGCTGCCAAACATCTGCACCCCTCCTTCGCAGTCTGCGCTCTGTCTGTGCACCGCTGCCTTTGTCACAAACTTCCTGCCCCAGCAGTGGGGATAGAAAGCTCGGATATCTTCAAAAATGCAGCGTGAAATGGCAGTTGTACGGGCCGCAGTACTAGGTCTTTGACATCAAAAGACAACTGACTTTTAAGTCTCACAACCCACGTGACCCAAGGTATTCAGAGAGTGCACCTGCAGATCACTGAGTAACTATTATAGTGGCAGCACTGCAACTGCATGTTGCAACCTCTCCCACAGAGGCAAATAATTACTCTCTGATATGAAGTCTGTTATTTTCCATAAGCACACTAACACTGAAAGGTCTATTGTCACTGTCTGCACATCTGTCATTATTGAATCCACACAGGCTCATGGAATTGTGGGAAAGGAATGACGAAATACGCTTTATCATAAACTGAAGCATCATGATACAAATCCCGTGATAATCCGTTTTGTATTTGCACATGTAGCCTCAAGCCCTTCTCCAACAAACAAAGGCCAACGCTCTATCTCTATTAGACAACCACAAAACTCTCTCTCTCTCTCTCTCTCTCTCTCTCTCTCTCTCTCTCTCTCTATCTCTCTATCACTCTCTCTCTCCCTCCCTCTCTCTCTCTCTCTCCCTCTCTCTCTCTCTCTCTTTCTTTCTTTCTCCTGCTCCTCCCAGCACACAGAGCGCCTCCTCAGAACTTGTTCGTGTCTCTCCCGTGTCTCTCTGCAGTTGCAGGCTGCACTACAGTTGGTAGCTGTTGGCCACAGGTTGTGGATGAGGGCACGCGCACACAATCCGCCTGAAAACCAATCAATAAAAGGACTCTGAAGTGAAGTTGATGTTTCATTTGGGAGCACTTCCCTCAACATGAGGGTCCGTAACTGATTTTGGATATTGAACACAGGCTACCAGTTGCTAAAAGTTCAATATCCATTTTCTAGAGTTTCGGCGAACAGAACTGGGCGCAATTACGCACGGCGTTTACTATGGCACCGATTTTGGATAGACGAGCTCCCGCTTTACTCTTGGTTTGGAGTTACTGCGTACTGGCGGATACTGCTTTTACGAACTTTACTTTGGACAACGAGTTCCACTCCAGTTTTATCCATCGTCGGCTCAAGAGCCAGGAGCGCAGAGAGATGCAGCGGGAGATCCTGTCGATCCTGGGGCTGCCGCACCGGCCGCGACCCCACCTCCACGGAAAGCACAACGCTGCCCCGATGTTTATGTTGGACTTGTACAACGCCATGTCCACTGAGGGGGACGAGGACAGATACTCCTACCCCTACAAGCCCGTCTTCACCACCCAGGGGCCCCCGATAGCCAGCCTGCAAGACAACAACTTCTTGAACGATGCAGACATGGTCATGAGCTTTGTCAATTTAGGTAGGCTGCATGTTCTCTCATCCCTTATATGACCAAAAACTATTGTTTAGTGTAGATAAAACTGAAAATCAATTTTTACAAGAGTTTAATACAGCAAAACAAGCACCTGAAGGATAAATCAAGCTATAATGATGGCAAAGATTAAAGCCACTGAAGTCAATATTGTGTAAGTGTCAGTTCTCAAGTCTCTCAAGTACCATATTTTAATGACACTATTTTAGCATTAAAAAGTAACGTATAGTGTGACTAGGTCATTATTTTGGCACCCTCAGGCACGTGAGAAAGTCATGAAGAACAAAACAGAAAGACTTATGTAGTTTTTGTTAAGGATACACACTGTTTTCATACATTTTTGGTTTGTAGTCAGTTGTCAAGTGATCACCTGCAGGTCTTTATATGCTGTAACTGACTGTCAGGGTGAATTAATAACCCTAAGTACTGCTCTCCACTTTTTGCCTTTAGGGCACATCATGAGTATTTTAGACAACAGTGATAGGGCATTTTATCTTGTTATCTCACCTTACAGAGCAACACATGTATTTCCCTGATGGTACACCTGCAAGCACACAGAAGAGGCGCACAATAACCATGTCTACACAAACTAGGTGCAGTTAGAGTCACATTCCTGCACCCTCCTCTGTTTAACAGCTGTGCAACCAGCTAATGTTCAGGTGCTCAAGCTGTGGATGATGGAGCAGCCAGCAGCTAATATGTCAACCATGTGTTATCTAAAGAATGAGTAAGTCAACAGCAGAGTGGGATCAAAGTGCACTGGGTCCTCCCTTCACTCTGATTTGGAGACATCCATATAAACACTCAGAACACAGAATGAAACCAGTCAATGAAGATCCAAAGTTAGTTTGGTCAAGGAGATGGTCACACAATGAGTCTTTATGTTTCAGGATGCACTTTCCGATAGAATTGTTGTTTTGTTTTCTTTTTTAGTTGTTGGTTGTTAAATATTATCTCCTGGATGTTTGTTCCCTGTTTATCTAATCAGTATGTTTATTAAATTCAAAAAATCTATTTTATGGCTGTCAGCAACAATCAGAGGTTGTCAAGAGCAAATAATAACAGCATTAGCAGGCAGTGTCTGATTTATGGACGGAGAAACACACCATAATAATTCAGTTTGCCCAACAAATCATGCAGTCACAGCAACTCTCCCAGTCTTGATGATGAGTAGTCATACTTCATTCGAGCTTATTCGTCTTTACCATAATTTGGCGCCTGACAGGTGGTACAGGAAATGAAATTCGGTGAAGGCATACTGTAGTTACATGTTTGCAAGCCTACAACATTTTAGTGAAGTCCTGCTTGCAAGGAGCTGGAAGTTTACATTCAATCCTGGAAAGATCATTGTTGGAGTGTCTTGGCAAGAGAGAGGGAGGTGACACTGGTTCCTCCACTGCACTGTGTAATTACTGTGGGAGCTGCTGCATTGTGACTATTTTTGACAGGCTGTGACACAGATGGATTTGACCACAGAGCTTGCAAAGTCAAGGGCCTCGCAAAGTAAAGGACCGAGGCTGCAGTAAGCTGACAGAGAAGAAGGGAGCTTTTGAGAGAGAAAGAATGATGAGAGATGGTTGGGACTCGGGGGTCAGTCTCTTTTGCAAGAAAGATGCTTAAAGCGCACAGAAAATCTAAACAAAGACGGGTCACGTCAGCTAGGGAGAACATTTTTATTTAATATATTAAAGTATCATGGAAAGAAAGTCACACTACTGTCCTGAAGCTAATGCAATTACCAATGGAACTGGCCCAGGTTGAGTCTTCGTCATGGCACATGTTCAATATTCCCATATATATCTCTAATTTGGATATTAAGTGGGCGTTTGTCATTAAATAGAGTACGCTATCTGTCACGTGTTGCATCTGTCGGTGTTGTTCATTGTTAGGTTTTTCCCTGAGCCTCATGTGATACCATCAAATATGTATCCAGACAGCTTGATTCAAATCAGCAGATAATATGCTGTTTCATTACCCTTCACATGAAAGAGAGAGAGAGAGAGAGAGAGAGAAAAAGAGAGAGGGACACAGAGAAGTAAGTGATGGCTATCAAATGGATTGACGATTTCCTCCAAATTCCTTCCTTTCCACATTTGCTCATTGTGGGTTTGTTTTCTTATTTAGGTTGTCTGAGAGCAAAATGAGTGTGGCTTTTATTTAAAAACTGTCCCTCTAAACGCTGCATGTCTCCATAACTACCGTGCCAAGGTACATTAGTCAGACTTTGTACACTGGTTACTGCTTCCTGAGAGGCCTTTTTTCATGCACTGGTTTGTATTTTTATTTAGGGCTAAAAACTACAACAAGAACAGAGAGCTACAGTCATTGAATGTAAATTACCCATCTAAGTCATCACAGCAGTGTTAAAGAACATATGTCAGTACAATGAGCCACTTAATTGTTTTAAGTAAGCCTTAATATGAAAAAAATGATTTCCTCTTCCTTCCTGATTGCCACTCAGGGGAGCTGAAACACTTTGTTGTCAGTTTGTGTGAGTGCGGCAGAGTCCAGTGCAGCCAGTTAGGGCGGGTGTTGGGCTTTGGGACAGACCCCAGGCCAGGGACGTCCTCTCACTGAGTCACTACAGTTTAAAAGCCCAGCTGTGTAAATGGCTTACAGCATACATTCAGAATGTACACTGCTACATGCAACACAGGTCACCCTGACACTGGGTGTGTGCCGGACATGCCATGATAACACGCCAGCAAGTTAACTCAGCACACACACACTCTCTGTCTTTCAAGGTGGCATTCACTGTCAACAGAAAAGAGGGGAAAATAGATAAAAGGTGGATTTTAACATATTACTTTCCAACATTTATAAAGAAATCTATCAATCTGTCTGCTGGTCAGTTGTCTATACAAACATACGATACACTCATACGTATCCTTTTTATAATTATTTAATGTAATCCCAGTGGTCTCTGGCAGCATTAGCCCTCACCCACCGTGAATTAAGGCATTTCCTCCTTAACAAACCACAGCTTCCAGTGCTTTTGGCCACTATTTTGGCCTGCGCTGAGCTGTAGTTCAGCTCAGTTCATGTTAAACTCTCACACAGGCCGAGCTTACTCAGCCATCCGGGCACTAGCACAAACACTCATAATGCTCAACCTCACAACCTCTATTGACACCTCCCAGTCCACAGGAAAGGACTGTGACTTTGACGTCTGCTATTTGCATCCTGGATGACTGAAACAGTAGCAACATCATCATCTGTGTTTATGTGGGAGGGAGGAGGGGATGGGGACTTCTAGCCTTTTACTGTAAAATGTTATCATGAGGTATCATTAGTCATTAGTAACAGCTTTCCTGTTCTCATAAAATCCTGCATGGATTAACGTAGCCCTAGGTGAGTCTGAGGAAAAGACGCAGCTCTACATTCCATGTTCATGTGTGTGGACATTAGAGCTAGGTGATAATTCTGTATAGCGGTTTATTCAGCGGATTCATATTATGATGATATGGTCTTAAAGGATTAGACAGATGTTATTCTACATTTTTCTAATCGTCAACTATTCTGAGCCCAAAACCAACAATGTGTTAGTCTGTCTCCGTTCCTCTATGTCTGTGGCACTCAAACCTAAGGCCACTGCCTCCTACTGAAGATGTTAATCTTTAAAAACAAGTCACAAATATATACTTCCATTTTTAAAAAAGGCTCAGTAATTTCGTAAAACAGCTGGTCACTGTAGTTTTTAGCAAACATTACTCAATCGGGAGTAAATGGTGCATTTAGTGGACACTATTTTCAGCCGCAGACTACTGTCATACACATTTTAGAGAGTGTGTACCGCAGCAGGACAATTATGTGGAAATGACTCAAAATAAACTTCAGTGCGTGTGTCTTTTTAATCGTTTTTTGGAAAACAATGAAGGTCTATGGCACAGAGGAACCATCATGATTTGGCTATACGGACAAATCTTGATCAATTCATTGTTGGTTTTGGTGTTTTATGAGATTTGTTGACAATAAGAGAAATATATCAGCAGCATCAGCCTTTAATGATTCATAGCTGTAATTAAAAACTAACTAAATTAATTACTGAAGATTTTGTTTTACACATAAAGTAGAAGGAGTTTGGGTTTGCATAACAGTAACACAGTTTATAGCTTTAAACATATATTTGAACATTTGTTTATATGTGATTTTGCCAAATGATATGTATCAACATAAAATATATTTATTGATATCATGATAAGGACTTAGACCATATCACACAGTTCTTGTGTGTATGTTCAATCAATCACCCATTACGTTCATATGTGTGACTGTTCTTTCTATATGTTCCTGTGTTTGGAACCTTGTAGATGTTCATATAAAGAAGGTTTTTGGTACCTAAACTCTTACTGATGGGTCTCTGCATGCGTAACAGTGATGTAAGTCAGGCTCTATGTCTGGACTCTCAGAGGGGGTGCTGTTGTAAACTAAAAGCATCTAAAAAGTGAACAATTATCAAGCCAATGAAAAACATGCGCTACCAGGGTGCATTTAATTTCTCAGTGCTCTGCTGCTGTTAATCAGCACCAGATGTGATACATTTCACTAAATGGAGCTGAGGAGGAGTAAACAAACAAATCTCCTCTGCTTTCTTTCTCTCTTTGTTGAAATAAGCAAACATTCGTATCTTTGTTATCTCACCCAAACCAAGCCGTGACCTTACACATGGTGAACAGTCCAGATGAAAATGTGTCATGTCCAAGCTCCATCTATATTTAACTAGTGATTTAAGGCTGTGATGAGAGAAGGAAGAAGTATCGTACAGACTTGGCATGCGAGGTGAGTCAGTGTACTAGCAGGTAATTATCCTCTGCGTTACCTTGGTGACCTGACAGGGCACCACCTGGCCCTCCACCATTCACGGCCCTGTGTCTGCTCCCATAGGAGCTGCCACACGTTTGTCTGCTAGCTCTCCCTGCTTTATAGAACATGTTAATCGTAAGGTAATGGAAAGCAGAGAGTTGAAGAAATGTCTAACTGGTAAATTAGTTTGGATTTATTAGAGGCTTTGGCTTTCAGACAGCATTGTATCACCGGCACACACACGTATGGCTGCATGCTCAGAAGCAGTTGTGTCACACTACAGTCACGCTAGAAGCATGTGTTTAACCCAGCTTTAGTTTTATAGCTGATAGCAGAGAAGCAGAGTCGTCCACGTTTGTAATTTCAAGTACTCCAATACCCCCTCTTTTTTTAAAAACATATCTCCCGTTCATTCTCTCCCCACCCTTCTCTCTATTGCTCCTTGCATTCCTCTCCAGAGTGGGCTGCCCGTGGTGCTGAGGTTAATACAGATGTTTCCCTCTGTCTGCAGGCCAAAGCAGCTGTGCAGAGAAACTTTATCTTTTCAGAGTCCAGCAAGTCCCCTCATCGCGACCTCCACCATCATGTCTGGCCCTGTCTCCACTCCATTCCACACGCAGGACCATCTGACACCAAATTTCCCTTCCTGCCTTCCTGAACTAGCAGTATTGATTATCAGCACTGGCCTCCTAGCTTTAATTAGTTAGTTATCATATGGTCCCAGTAGTGTTGTGCGGTGTTTAGTCTCCAACCTCCAGCTCTGGCCCTCACCTCCAGAGGTTTAAACCTCCCGTGCTCCCAGACATAAAACATTTCAACACTTTCTCAAGTTCTTTTGTGTGTTTTTCCACTCCCCACCTCTCTCTCTCTCTCTCTTTCTCTCTTTCACACACACACACACACACACACACACACACACACACACACACACACACACACACACACACACACACACACACACACACACACTTTCTCTGAATCTAAAACACAACTTGTCCTTTCTCTGTACTTCACTTTTCTCTGTTCTCACTTTTTTGTCTATGTATCTCACATTGTTGAGTTGTTGTAATCTGTCGATCTCACCATTTCACGCCAGAAGCTGCTTCCCCAAATGTGTCTAAAGAGGCTTCACATGAGGGCCAGAAAATTAAAACACAAGTATGTGTTGAAGGCCGGTCATTCCTCTGTGCATGCAGTCTGTCCTTGACACTGTTAGTATGTCTTTCTCCTTCCCGTAGATTTATGTAATCGCTTCTGTATACTCTCCCAGCGGACTGAAAGCGCACGCATGTGTATGTACACGCATGCACTCATGTGTGGACATGGAGAGAAACACACATACACTTTTTTTTATGGCCAAAAGGAATGTTTCTGGAGCTAATTAGTGTTATTGAGTGCATGTTTTATTGCCTTCTGCAGGACAGGGAGTGAGCAGAAGCAGAGGAATGTAACAGTTGGTACAGATAGCCCTGCCGTCCTGTCAGGTAATTTCTCTTAATGCACTCCACAATTTGATGTATTACATGGAGGTCTGGTGTGTAAATAAATACCACAAATGGAGACAAAGAATCTCTTCTCGCATGCGCTTCAGGCAGTTTTACAAAGTCCACAGCCGGCAAGATCCAGGAAAATCCTGTTTTTTTCCATTTGTTATCTCTGAGATTCACCTGTTGAACCCAGGAGTCCAGAATGACATCTGGATGTACATAGCAGAGCCTCTGTGCTCTTGGCCAGGCCGGGGCACTTGCTGGGAGAGATGATGAAACACTCCACGGGTGGGACTTGACAATGTGGCGAGTGGTCAAAAGGCCCAGATGTACTAAGCAGCAGGCGTTCTCACTCTGCTTCAATGATGGACGGAGCTCCTTCTCTGCCAGGAATGTTGGGCTCATTTTAGTTTTTTTTTTAATAATTTTACTGTCTTGCTCTGCTGCTTTCTTCTTTCTCTCTGAATGTGGCTCCAGTTTTGTGGTATACTGACAATAATTTGCCCATCAGACAACATGTGACCACCACAAAGTTGCATTCAGAAAGAAGGGAAAGTGAGCTGTGTGATTATAAAATGTGCACAGGAAGACACCCATTCAGCCAATTTTCTTTCATCTGGGTTACTTTGGCCTTGCCTTATCAGTGACCGGCAGCTTATAAGACTCCCCTGCACTTCCATGACGGCGGGTACCAAGCAGTGAAGCTGTGAGAGCAGATGTGGGCCAGAGCACAGCCAGAGATCCTGGGACCAACAGCTCTGCTGCTTTAAAAACAAATACGGCACTCTTTGCTTGGTACTGGGGCACTGATGGGGAGGAGAAGAGAGGAGGAATGAGATGAGGGAAGAAGGAAAAGAGAGAAGTGGAAAGGAGAGAGAAGAGAAAAGGATAACGGAAGAGGAGAGGAGTGGGGAAAGGTGGATCACGAATGGATGCCATGAATTTCTTTTCTTTCTTTCTTTCTTTCCTCTTGGGAACATTGTGTGCTTGAGAACATTTGCGTTCGAGCTGTTATGTGTGTGTTTGTGCAAAGTAAAACACTATTTTAGAGCCACCTACCCTGCCCAGTCACCAGCTGCACTGTGTGATGTGTGTTAGGTCTCCTAACGGAAGATTGCGTTAGCGGAAGCCCATAATACTGACCAGATTCCTCACCAGACTCCAACAGCCAAATCAAAGATTGTAAAAGCCAAGCAACAACTGTATGCGAGTGTTTTTACGATAAGTGATGAAATATTGCGTCTGTGCAGCATGGAGTATGAACTGCATGTGGTAGGTTTCTATTTATTTAGGCAAGCTTGCAGCTGTGTTTCCCTTGTGTTTCCTCCACAGCTATTTTGTTTATTTTAGAAAGGAACGGGCTGTAATTAAACAAAATAAACAACAAGCTGTTAAAATCAGGGTGCCAATGTGCCTGTCATGTGTGCATAAGATGCCACTCTACCACTCTGGGATGCAGGAGGTTTTATGTAGACACCGGGAAATGTCTGTGTCTCTTTTATGCCAATGTGTGTATTGTATGTGAATTTTCCTGAGGTCTATAATAAGAGGCGGCTTGGCTGGTTGAGGAGGGTGCGGCTCCTGTGGCCGCAAAAGGATAAAAACAAGGGGATGAGGGTAAGAGTGAGTGGGGGAATGACTGTGGTTCCACGTCTCAGAGTTGTTTTATCCTCCAGCTAAGAGGAAGTGCAGATGGTAATAGTGGCATTAGCACAGAGAGAGATCCCTGTCCACACTCCTTCACCCCTGTCTCTCAACACATCATACATCACACCACAGCGCAACGACCGCTGAGCATGAAGATGAAAGATGTGGGTTTTGTTTTGTTTTGTTTTTGTCACCATCGCTTTTCACTAATGTACAATCTCGCTTGACAGACCTCTGAGGGAACGTGATGATTTCAGAGATGACTCAATTTGTCCTGCAGGGCTCCTCAGATTCATCACTTTAGGTTCACCCAAATTATAAAGAAATTATATTTTCTCACATACCACTAATGGTGCCTAGTATAGCCCCAACAAAGGATTTTTTAGGCCGATAGCAAGACTTCAATTTCTCATCAGTTATTGGCTGACATATGCACCAATACAAATATACAGTACCAGTCAAAAGTTTGGACACACCTTCTCATTCAAGACAATGGGAAAGTGTCCAAACTTTTGACTGGTACTGTATCTGCTATGAGCTAATATTGGCCGATATATTGGTCGGCCTTTAGTATCTAGCCCCGCATTTATCTTTGGGTCTATGGAACTACTTTCCACCATGTGTATTATACAGAGTAACTGTTACACTGATTTTGGAAAGAGATGTTGCTGTTGAATTATAAAAGGGGCATATCATGCACAGTTCCTGGTCTGTATTTTTATTCTGGTGCTCTACTCAAATATCTTTGCATGATTTACAGTTTAAAAAACTCCTTATTGATCTTAGACTGGCCCTTTAGGCAGCCCCTCAGTTCAGCCTCTGTCTGAAACAGGCCATTTTAGCTCCTGTCTCTTTAAGGCCCCCTCCCCCTGAGGCTACTCTGTTCTCATTGGTCAGCTTCAGTAAGATGCCCCTGGGCAGATCCCTCTGGCTCCAGAGGCTACATTAACAAACAGTAGTTGTAGGAATTCACCTCTTTTTCTCGTTCTTTACCCAAATTGTTATATACATGTGTACGGATGTTCAAGCTGAAATCCGATCTGAAATATGTGAGTGAACAATGTGAAAAACCCATGGAACAACCTTAGCAAAAACCTTAGCAACAAAGGATGTGGAACGGACGGCCATTTGTGGGCATGTGCGAACAATCTAAAATCAGTTCAATGGGGAAGTAGAGGTAACATCGAAGACTGAGCATGTTTAACCTAGACATTATAACAGTATACAGAATAACAGAAAATCACAAAAAGCATAATATATCCCCTTTAAATGTCATTTTTCAACATTGTGTGCACCACAAATGAAATTGCATTCACTACTATTGGATTGGAGTAGCAGCAGACATGGATATACTGTTTCTCAAAACCTATCTGCATAGCTAAATACCACTATGGGAAAGTGAAAAAATATGTGTTTTTGTAGATGAAGATGAACTACCCCTTTAACACAGCCGCTGCCTGAGTGCTGTGTAAAGGGCAGAGGTAGAGCGCCAAAGAGTCAGATACATTCCTGTGAGTTCCAGGCTGTTACATATCCAGTAAATCTCTGGTCCATGATGCCCAGCGAAGCATGAGGTGGAACCCAGCACTACAGTTTATGGGTGCAGAGGGCAAGCATGTTTGATGGCTGCAGTGAGAGGGAGAGGGAGAGGTCAACATTGCCGCTGTGAGTATAATCTGAGACCTGTCAATGGCTGACAGGCTAGAGAACTCAGAAAAATTTGGTTTGACCACAAGTCTTAAATGTAAAAGACTCTTCTTCCTGTGGTTACTGCCTCTACTTGCACACAGGCAGGAAGGCAGGCTCAAAGGCATGTGTACATGATCGCGCACACACGCACACACGCTGCGGTGAGTTAATGATCGTTAAGTGTGAGTTAAGTTATAGCATGAAACTCTTTTGACCCTTTCCCAGGGAGCCAGTGCTGTCAGGCCCTGCAGCAGTATAAATACATCACACAGGCATGATGTCATCAGTAGTCGCCAGTGGGCAGGATGTTTCCTAACGTGGTAATCGCCCTACTGTGGGTAGTCACCCGGTACCCAAGAGATCAAACCCTCTTTACTCTTTATAGGATAAACATCTTGAGCAATCTGCCCCTTCCTTGCACTCCGTTTTTCTTCCTCTCTCTCCTTTTAGCATTCGGAAACTATGACTTACTTGTTCCCAGTACTGTAATTAAAACATTGTTGGCGTAAGAGCAACTGAAAGGAAGAAAGAGACAGATCGTTATGGTGCATCAGTCAAATCGGCATGACTATGTAGCGTTACAGTTCCTTCATGATCCTCCAGATCACTGTCATAAAACTATCTGAGCCTGATTCGAGTGACCTCGCCTTGATGCTTTACTAGTGTCTGTTTTTAGGAATCAAGTGTGCTGTTAGAGTTAATGGGCTCTACAGGGATGCAGAATGAGGTGCAGATAGTGATGGCACAATTATCTCAAGAGAACTGAGGGCAGGAGGGGAGGGGGCTAAGCTTAAGCCATCGGTTTAGAGAAGTGAGAGCAGTGCCAGGGGTGAGATCCCCCCTGTGGAGCAGCGGAAGTGTGCAGGGCGGGACTGAGGGGTGTGAGGGTGCTGAACAGACACTTGGGCTAATGCGAGCCGTCAGATCTGTCCGCTGCTGCTCCGGAGCCTGAGGTGTTGGAGAAGTGTCTTAGGTCTACAAGCCCGGCAGGAGAGGGGGATAGGAGGGAGAGGAGAATAAAGGAGAAGAGAAGGAAGCATGCAAGTAGAGAGAAAAAGGAATTACACTGATGATATTTGATATTTTTGTTGTTGTTCAAAAACTCCCATGAAAAGACCAAAACCATGTGTTTGTTCGTCTCTCAGTACTTTTCTCCAGCCTGTTTATGCCTTTCAGCCCCAAACCCAGTAGTTCCATGAGACGTAAATATTTAAAAAGAGGTCATAAATGTATGATTTTATTGTTAAAAAAGGCTAAATGATTCTTCAAAACAGATGGGCACTGTAGTTTTTTAGCAAATGTTATTCAAAAAGGAGTAAATGGTGTACTTGTTGGGGACTATTTTTAGCTGCAGATTGGGTGCGTTAGCGAGTATAAACGCCACCAAGATGGTGTATGTGGGATCAACTCAAAATAAACTACATTGACCATTTTCACGATATTGAAGCAACATGTCATCCAGTGCTACAGTGTGGCCCACTGATGTGTTTTTAATCATTTTTGGACAATCTATGGCACAGAGGAAAAAGATATATAAGGCTTTCATGCCACAGACAATACTTTTTAGGGATTTGTTGAAAATAAGAAATAAATAACATATCACCAGACTTGGTCTTTAAAGACAGCCAATGGTTTACTACAGACAGAACAAGTTTTCATTCTTTTTGATGGATTTAGAGCTTTTTAGAAGAAATATATTATTTATGAAAGAAAAATAAAGCGAATTGAAATAAAATTGGGAAATCATTGCAAGTAGAGCCTTAAATAACTGTTGATCATTTTCTGGGAAAAGATCTGAGGTTTTGACTTTTAGCAGGCGCAGCCTCTCTGTTGTGTAGAACGTGATAAGGAAGCTGTATGCCCCATGGGGAAGCATAAATCTTGGAAGATGCGAACAGAGTGATCATATGGTAGTAACCCTCTGGTTGCCAGGTGCACTGAAGGCTTGGAGGATGGTGAATTCATCATCATTTCGACATCTCTGATGTGCGCTGCTGTGCACGTGTGTGGTCTGCTCAAGTCAATTGATGTGGGACAACTGTGCATCATCAGCAGTTTGTATAAAAAGCAAATCAGACGTCAGACTGAATGATAAAAGCAGCTCACAGTGTATGTGTATAGGTTTGTGTGCTTGTGTGTGTTTGTCTGTGTCTGCATGTATGTGTGTTGTTGCATCTCTAATTATGGATTACAGAAACCCATAATGATTGTGTTACCGTGTTGTGACGCACAAGACCATTCACTTCACAGGCAATACTTTATGATAGTTGTTTGTGTGCACGGGAGTGTGTGTGTGTGTGTGTGTGTGTGTGTGTCCATGTGAGGAGCAGCAACTGATCTGGACGCCGGGTGCTCTGAATGAAGGGCTCATATGGCAAGAGAGGGTGTGTTTGCCATGTTTGCGGTGTGTGTATGTTTGTGACACAGGTGGGGCGATGGCTACTCACTTCCTCCCAGAGGAAGTCATAAATGCACCCGCTTGGCTTTAACTGTGCCTCTTCCCCTCATCTAATGATTGCCATACTGCTATAATGGCCTGTACGAGAAAGAGAAAGAAACAGAGAGACAAACGGCAGAATCACAGCAGAGGATAAAGCTACACTCGATCTAATTTTATCTCAAACTATACAGATGAAATTCATGCATTGAGGAGTGGAAATGGAAAGCGATGTGAGAGAAATAGTCAGTGTGGGAGTTTCACAGCAGCATCCAGCTGTTCTCACAAGCACAAAGATAAAGAGCTTTTACAGTTAAGGGGTGGGTCGGCTGCTCCGGAGGCTAAAGAACAGGTCTGGCTTTCTCCCTAGAGGGAGTGCACCTGCACTGGGCTACAGGAGGAGGGAGAGGTCCCTGATGTGGTAGAAGAATAAGCAAGCCTTGGAGCCAAGAGGTATGAAGGAGAAATGAAAATGTGTGAGAGGGTACCAAAAGCATGAAGTAATTGTTTCCTGGCTGAATAATAAAATGAAAATGGTGGTCGTTATTTTTTTATGGTCCTCCTTTGAATACAGAACACATCCTCTGCTATGATCTGTGTGTTTGCAGTAAGGCTGGGAGTGATCGTACAACTCAATATTACCATATTAGTGAGAGTATTTTTTGTGATACCAATTTTTTATATGTTTCTTGTTGTCAACACATTTTATGTGCAGAGCCGAACCCAAAATGAACTGATCCAACTTACAAGTATTATGTGTGTATCCAAAGTCTGATATATCATTTTCCAATTTGCTGTAGGCCTCCATTGTTGTCCAAAAATGATGAAAAACACATCAATGAGCCACACCGCTGCACTGGGTGACATGTTCCTTCGCCACGAAGATTACAGTGAAAGTAGTTTGTTTAGAAACAGCTCCAAAGACTAATACCAGCGATCACATTTTCAGTCTCAGGAGAGTAGTTCTGTGTAAAGCATGCGTGAGAATATGGTTCCATTTACAGAGCTTTTCTAACTTGTGCTACATATCACAACCGACTTTGGTCTCAAGAACTCAAGTTTTTGGATAACAACAGAGGTCTACAGCACAGAGTAACAAGATATATCAGGCTTTGGATACACACACACAATACTTGTAAGCAGATCAAGTCATTTTTGGTTTGGCTCTGCACATGAGATTTGCTTACAATAAGAAAAACATAGAAAATTGCAGCCTTATCCTTTAAAACATGTTTTGCTCAATAACCCATTTTCAACAACTTACTAACTAACAGTGTGGTCATATCATCACGATACAATTCCAGTAAAAGATAATGAACTAGAAAATGTTGAATTATTGCCCTAGTCTGCAGGCTAGTATAGGAGAACCAGACTGTGAGGTGAGCTGCAGGTGTTGCAGTGTAAACCAGGCTGATGACTCCCGTGAGATTTAGACTTTTACAGCAGTAGAATGTATGCGTTGTCAACACACTCAGTGTAATGTTGTAAAGTGTTACTTGGGGGGCGGGGACTCGATGAAAGCCTGGATTGATCGAGTGATTCATCAGTGTGGACAGAGAGTGGGGCTGGAAGAATGAAAAGAAGTAATAAAATAAGGGGGGGGGGGTGATGTAGGAAGTGACGTTGAATCGATAAAGGTCTACAGTGAAGTAAACATAACCTTGAACTCCTTTGTTTTCAAGAGGAGTCAAACAGATTTCCAAACCAGTCCAGTGTGTGCCTATAGCAGATGGAGGACAATGGGAGCCTAAAGCTAGAGCATCTAATGGCCAACAGAGAGCAGAACTGTCCCTCATTGAAGAGTAATTAGATCCTTTCTGTTGCTCCTGCTCCGGCCAATCATCTCACAGTGCTGCCTTTGTATAATGTCCTTCAGCAACTGGGTTTAATAGAGGCATAAATGAAAAGGGGATGCAAGGGAGAGAGTCTGCTGGGAAAACCACATAAGAGGCAAGAGGGGAAACAGGGCTGAGGAAGACAAAGAGGCAGGTGTACAGTGAAGGAAATAACAACACACTAGCAGTGTAGTGAAACTTGCATAACGTTTAGATCATTGCACATTTATATTACTGACAGCTGCTACAGAGCAAGTATGCTATCATCAGAAATTCTTTTGCATTGTAATAGTGGTTTGTATGTGTTGTTGTCCATTTATGTACATATGTGATGTTGGCTTGGCAGAGATCCTCAGATGTTTTTCATGCCAAAGTTGTGCAGAGTTCAGAGGCAGTCGACTTTGATGAGGTATTGTTGAGTAGCAGTGGTTGGTCGATGGATGGTGCAGAGGAGGGAAGAGGGTTTTCCTATGTCACCTATGTCAACTCGGACTCAGGCCTGCAGCGGCATGTGGTTGAGATTGGAGCTGACACAATTAGTCAATTAGTTGATTGGCAGAAAATTAATCTGCAACAATTTAGATAATTGCTAAACTGTTTAAGTCACCTATAAAGTGAAAATACCAAATATTCTCTGGTTTCCGCTCCTTCAATGTGAGGATTTCCTGCTTTTCTTTGTTTAATATAATCAAAATATTTGTTTGTTTGTTTGTTTCGGACCGTTGGTCGCACAAAACTGTATTAGGACTACAAACAGTTATTTTCATTATTGATGAATCTGTTTTCAGAAATCATACTTATATCCAGTATGTATAATGTCAGAAAATAGTAAAGAAAAATGCCCATCACAATTTTCCAGAGCCAGAGGTGATGCCTTTAAATAGCTTGTTTTGTCTGACCAACAGTCTAAAACCCAAAGATTTGCAATGGTATAAAACAGAGCAAATATCTACACACTTATGCTTTCTGGCGTTACCTGCTCTGCATTTTTTGCTAATACATTACTTAAAAATGCAATCAAAAATCACTATTAATTAATTTTCTGTCACTAAATCAATAAATGAATCCATTGCTTTAATGTATAGAGGGATGTCCAGGTTAAAGAACAAAAAGAAGACAGATGAAATGCCACCATGACTGGATAGATAATATATTGTTTTTATTTTGCAAGTTTATAAATCACTTAGTGTGTTTGTGTGTGTCTTTATGTATCTGTTTGTATGTGTATGGATGTGTGTGGGGTCTGTCTGACAGTTGATAAAGAGGGAAGTGGAGGGAGAGCGAGATGATGAGAGACAAGGCACTGACCCCTGGGATGTCCTGCTGGGACATGAGAGGAGCAGGGTCAGGGTGGGAAGGGGGGCATGTCTTGGGGGTACAGGGAGGGGGTTGGAAAGCTCGGACGTAAGGAAGAGAGAGAGAGGAGGGGATGGGGAAGGGGTACACCAAGCATGGAGCCCCAACTCATGAGAACCAGATGAAGGGCAGACTGGATGACTCTCTGGGGCTATGAGAGGAAGAGAGGGAGAAGAAAGGCACTCATAAAGCTGTCAGAGTCCGCCTGCATCTCTCTATCATTGCTTGGTGTGCGCCAGATGCATTTCTCCTAGTCCTGCTCCTCATGAATGTTTCAATCATAAGACAACACGTGTACTGCATATCTATAGATGTGTTTAATCTGGGACTGACCCTGAGTCTGACAAGCTATGTCAGCTCCTTGCTAACAACTAAGCGTAATGGACTGTGGTGGAAGGATAAATCTGAGAAGAAAAGACGTCTTCTCTACCTCTTTTCGAAAAATGTAGTTTATTTCTAAGCAACTTAATGTCACACAAAAAGCTGAAGTCACATCATCCCAAATTGTCTCCTTGCAGTCATTTTGTATCCCTGCTGGTAAGTGACTCAATTGGGGATGCAAAATAGCTCATGTAAAAAAAAAAAAACAGTCTCTGCATACATAAAATCTGTCTGACACATTTTTCGTTTCATGTTTACTTCTTGCAGTGGAGCACGACAAGGAATTCCTACCAGTGCGGCGGCATCATCGAGAGTTCAGATTCGACCTATCACGGATCCCCGAGGGCGAAGCAGTCACTGCTGCTGAGTTTCGTATATATAAAGACTTCATCCATGAACGTTACGATAATGAGACCTTCCGCATCAGTGTCTACCAGGTGCTGGAGGAACACTCTGATAGGTGAGCATGGGTATATGGTTCTGTGGCCATTTTTATTATTGATTAATTGTTAAAGGATAAGTCTGTTGATATTCTGTATTATATGCCATGAACAGACCAACAATGAATTGATTCTACTAACATATTTTGTCTGTGTAGCCAAAGTCAGATATAGCATTATCCCTCTGTGCCATAGACCTCCATTGTTGTCCAAATTTATTAAAAACACATCATTGAACCAGTTGCACTTAGTAAAATGTTCCTTCATTGCCAGGAATATGGGAATTTATTTGGTCAGTCCCATGTACATCATCTTAGTATAGTAGTACCAAATGTAGATTAATCCATGCCTGGCTGTTCTAGGAAATAATTGTAAAAAAAAAACAACAACTGTATTTGTGAGCTGTTTTTAAAGATCCACATCTTGAACGGCCTTAGGGTTGAGTGGGAAATCAGCAAGAATTGATAGATGGACAAATACATTGTTGGGTTTAGAAAAAATGGCACACACTTGCTGTTTCCATTTTTTTTAAATGTGAGGAATTGCGACTTTTCTCTGTTTTATATCTTTGTTAATTGAATCTCTTTGGGTTTTGGACTGATGACTGAATTTGTGATTGGCCTTTTTACTATATTCTGATATTTTATAGACTGTAGAATTAATGAATTACTAAAGAACACAACATATTAATCAATAATGAAAACAAGAATAAATCCCAGTCCTGTTCTGGAAGCTTATCCAATCAAAGCAGGATTTTGCCCCACCTTCTCCATGCGTCTAATCCGGGCTGTCCAGAAGGTGTATGTAACTCTGGAATGGCCCATGTCCTGCTCTCTTCGACCCCTCCTAAAGGTTTCTGTTGTCCGGAGGGAACAACACAGTCATTTATTCCTCTGCCAGAGACAGGCCTGGGTACATGAATGAAGCAGAGCTCTGTGACACACTATCTGCCCAGTCAGAAAATAGGTCGGGATACATGAATGGCCACATGAAGAACAAGGGATTTTAGTCTCCAATGGTGAAAGAGTAGAAAATCCAGAGTTCAGAGTTGGACAATAGGACTGACTTGGACATGCAGTATTTCACTCGCTACTTTTCACACAGTTTTTTTCCTCTTTCGCAGCTGTGTTTTCTCTCTCTCTCTCACTCTCTCTCTCTCTCTCTCTCTCTCTCGCTCTCTCTCTCTCTCTCTCTGTGGCTTTCTGGCTCTCCCACAAAATTCCAGCCAGTGATGGACTGTGCGTAGTGTATGAAAGGACCCGTCGTTTATAAAGCCATTATTGTCAATTAAGAAAATGAAGTGTTCCCCTGGGCCTCACCATCTGGAGCCTCCCTCCCCTACCTCCCTCACTAGTTTCTTGCTCCATCTCTCTCTCCCTTTGTTTCACTCCATCACACTCCTCTGAATCCCTCTCTGCGCTCCATTACTTTGCTTTGCGCTTCGGTCACTTGGTTTTACACTCTGTCACATGGTTTCGACCTATCTTTTGTAATTGTGCATTTAATCCCTGTTGACTTATGTTCGTCTCTGACTGCAAGTGTGAACTTTTATTGTCTCCTGTGTACTTTTTCAGGGAGTCTGACCTGTTTCTCCTGGACTCAAGGGTGATCTGGGCAGCACAGGAGGGCTGGCTGGTTTTTGACGTGACAGCCACCAGTAACCACTGGGTCCTGAACCCAGGCAGAAACCTGGGTCTACAGTTGGCTCTGGAGAGCACAAATGGTGAGTGTCACTATCATCAGTGTATTCCATAAAAAAGATGGATGTAGCAAGGTATGATGTCAGCCACTGGTTTTCACTGGAGCCAGTATGAAGCCCAGATCTGCAGCTTATGGTCATTGCCACCTTTTCCATTTGGAGCCAGGACCTTGCAGGAGTGCAGGGTGTTGCCTTTCACACTCTGGAAACATGCTCCGCTACCTCAGGCTGAAGTGAATGTTAGCTACTTTAGCTCAATTGTGCTAACAGGGCAGGTATCATAAACAAGTCACATTAAACTTATCTAAATATTGCAACAATAATCTGACTCAGTATGAGTCCTGGAGCCAGGGAGAGCAGCAGGCAAGCGAACTGTCAATCAAAGCTGTCAATCAACGCCCACATGCCATCAAAACCCACTATATGTCTTCAAATCTTATTAACAGAGCAATAATTTCCGAAATGACCACCAGCACACTTATTAGACGGCCCGAATTTAGCAATTGAGACCTTAATACTCATTGAAAAAAATGATCGACTGTATTGTAGTGATTGTATTTCTGGAGAGAAGTTGACACTTTTTGAATGGGAGCCAATTGGAGCCCATGATTTTTTTGGAGCCAGCATCTAGCAAGTGTTAGTGGCATTGCACTGGTGCTTCCGCATTGGCTTCAGCCTCAAGCATTTAGAAAGTTATAGGTGGTCATGTTGCCAATGTGAGGTGCTGTGTACATGAAAATATAACAAACTTACTTTTTTATTATTGTAATTAGTTACCACTCCTATGTAGAAACCACTCAACCATCACATTAACATATTTCTCAAACAGATCCAAGTTAACCATTTGTATTGCTGTAATGAGGAGTTGATATTGTTGGACATCTAACAAACAAAAGGGTCTGTAGTATAATATAACATGTATAAGCCCACATCATGGCTGTTTAGGATTTAATATCCTGAAGGCCAAAGAATCAGTTGATTCATTGTCTGTGTTTACACAGCAAAGATAAATCAAACCCTGCTTCTCGTCATTCATCATCAATCATTCATCACCATCATCATCCGTCATACCCTCAGCATCATTAGAAGGCATGCAGAAAATACACTGCGTTATCGTAACGATAACATCTCAGCGGGAGTTTGTCATCACGAAGCTTGGATGTTAGTCACTGGAGAACTTTGTCAACAAACACTGTAGAGCACAAGAGTGTGTCTGAGAATATTATCTCTAGCAAGATGGCAGGATGTTACATGTTAGGTGAGGAAAACAGACACAGTATTGCTTTCATGTTGCGGGAGGGGAGTGCTGGGGAGGCTGTATCCATGAGTGTGTGTTTGTGTGTTGGATCGGGTATGAAGGGTTAGCGAGCATGTACAGACAGGCACACGGGACGTCCCGTCGCCAGCAGCGACCAGAAGCCTTGATTAACCACCAAACGGTGATCAGACACACATTCTTCCGCGTGAGAACAAGATAGACACTGCAGACAACGCACGCACGTGCGCGCACAAACACACCCACACACACAAACACAAGCAGGGCGGCTTTGATGTTCATTGCTACGTTTGTTCTTGGCATTTCAGAGTTAGAAAGGGGGGGAAAAAAGGGAAAGGAATTCACAGAGGAAAATCTCATTTGTAAAACTGAATGCAACATTATAAACACAACAAAAGTGGTTTCAGTTAGAAAACAGAAGACCACACGCACACCAACATTTATTGGATTTCAAAAGTATTCCCTTTCTCTTTGTGCATTTCCATGTATGAATAAAATCTAGATTTCTTTGACATGCCAACACCTGTTGTACTGTTCTCTTCGTTGCCCCCTACAGGAGAGAGTATTAATCCTCGTGTGGCGGGGTTGATTGGTCGTAGTGGGCCTCAGAATAAACAGCCCTTCATGGTGGCCTTCTTCAAAGCCACTGAGGTGCACCTGCGAAGCATCCGCTCAGCACCAGGGGGGGCCAAACAGCGTAACCCCAACCGCTCCAAAGGGGCAAAGAGCCAAGAGGCACTCAGAGTGGCCAACGTTGCAGGTAAAGGCAGAAAATGTGTGTGCTGTATATACAGTCAGTGCTGATTTATACTGTTGTGTTGGGCTGACTTCTGGTTTAATCTGGCTTTTGTTGGCTCTGTGAGGAATCCATGGAATGGCACACAGATGACTTGTACTTGTCGGTCCATATGAGAATTCTCTACATTTACACAGTACAATGGCCAACACATACAGTATGAACACATATACATGCAAACAAGCACCCAAAAATATACAATAGGTGCAGAACAAACAATAGTATGTCATTGGAATTTATATGATTCTTGCACAACAAAGCATGCAATGTATATTTGGGGCCTTTGTTTTGTAGGTGTGAGAGGGCTGTGTTTATGTGAAGCGCTGAAACATTAGACTGTAATGCCTGAGCTTCAAATATCCCTCTGCTGTCTTTGTTTATTTACACAAGCATTACAGAGCAGTCGGGGCCAAGTTCCCTGCATGGAGGTAAGGCAGCGCAGGCTTTTATGGCAGAACACATCTGCGGTGTGCTGTGGGGCAACCGGGGCCACAACACATGGGCCAAATGGGCCTGTTTGGAACTTTGGATACCAGCAGTCTTTAACTGGATGATGAGAACCAGTCGCTCATGATCATTTCCAATGTGAACCACTCTTAGGAACTAATGTACCACAGAGCCCCAGAGATCACTAGAAAAAAAGAGAGATACCATTAGATAGAAAACAGACTATTCTTATTTAACACACGGATGGGGTGAAAGGAAAAAAGAATCATGAAGAGAAAGGAGAGAAAACAAATACAAGTAGAGTTATGAAAAATGTGGAGAGCCTTCT
This sequence comes from Thunnus thynnus, assembly GCF_963924715.1. NCBI lineage: Eukaryota > Metazoa > Chordata > Actinopteri > Scombriformes > Scombridae > Thunnus > Thunnus thynnus. Next base: position 22,621,459 of record NC_089522.1, read on the forward strand.
CTGTGTGCACATCTGTTTCAGCCAGTGGAAACTCAAAGCCCAGCAGAGAGTGACCTCTAAGCAGGGTGGCCCATTCATTTGAAACAATTACCAAACTGCTGCTGTATCTGGAGGTGATTTCCTTCAGCCATTGTTTAAATGTTAATGTTTTGTATGAGGACATTTGCTGTGTTTAGGTCTGTTCTTTATCATCTTTTACCTAATTGAGGTCTGACTGCAGTAAATAGTTACTTTTGTCGCTGAATTGGATAACAACACGTGTACTAAAGTATACTCTCTCTGTTTCTTTCTTTCTTTCTCTATCTGTCTGTCTGTCTATCCTCTTTCTCAGAAAACAGCAGTACTGATCAGAAGCAGGCGTGTAAGAAGCATGAGCTCTACGTCAGTTTCAGAGACCTGGGGTGGCAGGTATGGAAAGCATTCCTCACCCAAGTAGCCAAAATTGCTTGGCCCAACAGAAGCCTAAATCAGGCACTCCTGGTTGCAGGTTTTATCCAAGAAATCAGCTTGATGTTCTCACTGAAATCTAAACGGTGTCTTACTGTCCAGCTGCCACAATCCAGATGAAAAAGGTTTTGGGTGATAAAAGATCTACAGATCTTACCTCTGTAAAAAAAAAAATAAAAAAAATACATCAAACCCCTTTGCATGTTAAAAAAAGTCATGTAGAACTGAATCAATTAGCTGATCAATTGAATCAATCACAGTTAGTTGACCAATTGAATCAATCACTCGATTGGCACAACATTAATTAGCAACTATTTTGATTATACTGTTAATCATTTTAATAATTTTTCAAGTAAAAATGTCACTGGTTCCAGCTTTTCAAACATGAATATCTTATGGTTGTGGGGATTTTTTTTCTAACATTTTATAGACCAAATGATTGTGATTAATTGAAAAAATAATTGGCAGATTAATAGATAATGAAAATAGTCTTTGGTTGCAGCCTTAAATGTATGTTTTGATTAACAGTTGACAATGTGCAATTATAATACTCCCCTAAAAGATGCTAGAATGGACTATTTAGTAAAGATGCAAAATACAACAGTATTTATAATCAAGTGCCTCCATTACAGAAAACAGCATAACCAAATTTCATCATAACAGTATAAACAAAACAACTACATAAACTTATGTTTATGTAGTTGTTTATAAAAGCAGGAAATAGCATTTGCATAGAAGAACCCTTGACTGCGTTAAGCGGGGCAGAGCAGGTGAACTCAAGTGCAGACACTCATGGCGAGGGGACAGGGATATGGTAGAAACAGATTTATTTATTGTGAAGGCTGGGGAAAGGGAATGCAGTCCTGGGGAAGTTTAGGCTGGTAACTAGGGAAACTGGGTCTGGGGCTTGGGCTGGAAGCTGGGAATCTAGGGCTGAAGCTTGGACTGGAAGGTGGGAAGATGAGGGATCCAGGGCAGGGAAGCAGGGCTGATGAGACAAGACGAGGGGCTCGAGACAGCGGCTGGAACCAGAGCAGACAGGACTGTGGGGAGACAGGGTTAGGCAAAGGAAAAAACTGGCAACAATAGGAAAACTGATAATATATGAAGAAAAAAAAAATGGCTCAACACATCAACTGACTGGTGCAGAGGCTATGGTCTGGCAGAGTGGAAGTGGCAGGGCTGAGTATTTGTAGAGGTCTTGATTATTGAGATGAGGTGCAGCTGTTGTGGCTCTGCTCTGACTCCAGCACACCTGTCTCCACTCACACAATCAGACACACATATACACACACACACACACGGGGATAGAGAGCCACTGGGAGAGTGGCAGCAGGTTAAGGAAACACAGAATCATAACAGACTTCATTGTGTCTAAAACTAAATCTATTGTTCCAGGCCCAAATGTGGCTCAAGCGCCAATAACTGGAGCCGATATTCAAACGAATTTATAGCCGTATATGGGCCAGATCTGTCTTAAATTTGGTCTTCAGACGCACAATCACACCTTTAGTGTGCTGAGGGACGCTCAGCTGGGCTCTTTCTTTCTCTCTCAATGTCTGTTTTCAACACAATACGCCCTTTTCCCTAGTCCCTGACCTAAATTTCTGTCCCTGTCACCCTCCCTGTTCTCAGGACTGGATCATCGCTCCAGAAGGATATGCAGCGTACTATTGCGAGGGAGAGTGTGCCTTCCCACTGAACTCCTACATGAACGCCACAAACCATGCTATTGTGCAAACCCTTGTGAGTAACCATGAAAGTAGGGAACACAAACCCAGCAGTCATGTTAAGAGTCTAATCATCTCATCAACTGTCAAGACAATGTAGCCGCTGTTGGAACTGTTGTATTTAATGATCCAAAGCAATTGCAGAGTGTATTTTAAAGCAAACTGTCATCAGTGATTTGTAAGTGATGTGACACAAAAGATGTATATGACCCTGTGTGACCCATCTTTTTTTTTTTTTACCATTTACCAATATTCATTTATGGCATAATTATTAATTTAATATTTGATTTTCCTCTGCTCCAATACGCAGGTCCATTTCATTAACCCAGAGACGGTTCCGAAGCCTTGTTGTGCTCCCACGCAGCTCCATGCCATCTCAGTGCTCTACTTTGATGACAGCTCTAACGTCATCCTCAAGAAATACCGCAACATGGTGGTCAGAGCTTGTGGCTGCCACTAGATTGTCAGCATCTTCACATAGAGACACACACATACACACACACACACACACACACACTCAAACAAACACACACGAGTAGAGAGGGCTTCTCTTTGCTGTCAGACACCATTTGAAACTTTGAGAGCGAATTACAGTGCATGCTCATGCATTTTATGAACGTTCAGAGAGTTCAAGACGGTTTCCTGTGTGGAAAAAGCTCTCATTTCATTCTCAAGGTTGTCTTGAAGTAAACATGATGTTGTGTGGCCAAACAGGGATTTCAGTCAATTTTAGATTCCTCTCCACAAGTACACACACGCACGCGCGCAAACAAACACGCACATACACACCCTTTTGTGCTTTCTACTGTGTATACAAGACATTTAAAGCAGTGATTGTACTGTATATTCATTCACAGTCAACAGTCTTTTGTTTATTTCAGTAACTGTTATTGTAGTTCATTCTTTTACTGTAGATTTTATTATATATATTATATTTTTATGACTGAGAGACCCGGATGGAAGTTCTGAATTTATGAACTCTTCTATGTACAATACTGTGTAAATAATTTTTCAAACAAAGCAAGAAGTGTATTTATTTCCTGGAATGTCAATAGGGTATGTGTTTTCTCATGTATGTACTGCTTCCTGTTTTCTTTCACATGATAGTACATATATAAACTCTGCAAAAACGAAAACAAAGTTGACAGGATACTACTTTGACACGAGTTCAGGCTCACACGCCTCTCTCTGCCTGACGTGTGGTGGGAGGCAATTTATGACAACTTGGACCTGTGGAAATGTCTACAGATTTTTATCATTCGAAGCTGTTACATAAAACCTGCACATTTTCACGACAACAATCAACTGAACTGTCGGGGGTGCGGGCGGATGGGGTGGGGTTGGGGGTGGGAGGGGGGTTGTTTTGTGCGAAGCATCTTGTTCTGTGTGCTAGACATTTTCAGGTTTATATTCCTCTGCTGTAATACAATCTGTCATATTTAAAAGTTCTATTTATTGAGAGCTGGCTAAGATGTTCTACAGTGTGCTCCGATATCTCAAACATGTTTTACTGCTGAACTGGTACAACAATAGACTGGGAGAAAAGCAACAAAACCACCTTGAGATGTATTGTTTAATCTGGATGAAAAGCAGAATTAAATTGCCAAGTTCAAGAAGGACTCGTGCTTGTATTGAACTTTGTTTCACACGTTCCTGCACAAATATTTGCTTGGATTGTAGCTACATCTTTTACCTGCTGACCTGAGATCTGTCTCCACATTCAAAAGCAAACTGAAACCTTTCTGTTTTCTCAGGTTCATGGTGAGTTACTGTGGTGTGTGTGTGTGTGTGTGTGTGTGTGTGTTGTGCATTGCTGTATCTGTGAGGTGGATGTGGATCTTTACTACCTTCGGGTAGGTGGATGTTTGCACATGCATTTTTAATGAAAAACACATCGAGTTTACATGTAATGAAATGTGCTACATAAATACAAAGGCCTTGCATAGTAATTCACTGACATTATGCATACTGTGCATACAAGCAGCTTGTGTGGGCGGTATTGTATTTCTTAATAATAATACAAATATGAATAATGATAATTGTTTATACTTTTCAAAAGTGTGTCACACAAAATCAATGAATCATAAAATAATCAGATTCATAATGAAACCGATAAAACAATTCCTGTAATGTAAAACAGAACAAAAGAAAATTAAAATGAAATAAACACAGAAATAAAAGGCAGTTTTAAGAAAAGAGAAACGCAAGTAAAATCAGGAAAAGCTCTGATGTGATCACACCAGTTCTGGTTAAGAGCCTGACAGCTGAGTTCTGTATAGTCTGTAGATGATCAATAGATGTTTGGTTAAGGGAAGTAAAACGGCTGTTACAAAAAGTTTTGTCTACCATGAATCCATTCACAGCTATATTACTTTTGCCATGACATGAGGGAATTTTGGAGTGGCTCAGTATAATCCAATACAACAGTCTCGTATCAAATACCCATTTGTCATTTTAAATCAAAGAGCTGTTACCTAAACTGGTCGTTTTTGAGGCAGATGTTTATGGTGTTGTGTTGGACATAATACATTGAAAGAAGTTTTTAATATTTTGCTCACCCCATACCATAGAGCCTTTAAAATGAACCCCTCTGTGACACGGTGTCAGCAATTAAAGGTACTCGACTGTTATATTGGATTGTATCAGGAATTTCTATTTACCATTGTATTTCTATTTGCTGCTGTTCTTTTACTCACTTGGTGTAGTTAACTCCAACCAACACCACCTGCAAGCTGCCATGAGACAGAATGTTGTTTGTTAGTGACGGACAAAGCAGCTCAAGTCCTGGTTACACTTGAATACAGATGGATTTCGATAACAAGGTGATTGCATCCTCCTCCAAACTACATATTAATTTTATTATTTTTTTTAAAATTCACAACATGTCTCTCCTGTGCACAGTTGCTTGTTTGATAACAGATTACTTATGTGTGATATGTTTGAATAGGCAGTAACACAGATTTATACTCCCCTCTGCTGGTAAGAGCTACAAAGTGTGTTTGTCTTCAACTACTTTGACCTCTGTTTATACACTTTTCTTATCAAGTGTCTGAACTTTAGATAATTATTATCTGAATTCTCAGTTTAAGACATGGCTGTGTCTTCAGTCAGCACCATAAACCCTGTAAAATGGAGGAGGGGCTTCTGAGAAAGAAAAAAAAAAAACCGCTTACACCCACATGCTTTCATTTTCACATGAACGTTTCGGTATGATTCGGGCAAGCAGGGCTTCATGTGTGCTTATCTCTGTGAGTGTGTGTTTGTGTCATTTTGTCTACGTGATTAATACGTACTGGTCATGTCCTGTTGATTTTCCTGTGTGGGCAAATCATAAGAACATTTCCCAATAATAAAACAAAACATTTTTATTTAGTTTTACGCACTAGGAAAGATACCTGCCTACACTTGAATTTCTGCTGTCTTCTTTTTTAAATTTATTTAGTCTTCTCGGATCTTATAAGGAATAGTTATAAGAGTGAGTTATGTGATCAGTGTCATATAATAACGGGTAAAAATTTGATTAGGTCATATGGCCAAATAAAGTTCACTTTAAAATAATCAAAAACATGGCATTGGCCCTTTAGTTCATTCTGTCACTGATTTTAAACTCAGTGACCTTTCTGTTTATCGGGCTCCGTTATGTACCATGCTTGGAAATGATTAAACTTTCGCTGCAACCGTACATGCAGGAGGAAACCGAAAGTATCAAATGAGCTCGAAGCTTTCGCTTTCGCTTCCAAGAGCGCACTTAATTTTAGTTACGACTTCTGCATTTAAGTTTGCGGTGGGGTCTCAGTCTAGAATTTTTTATCAACGTCATTGTATTTTTAAGCTATTGCATTGTGTTTACAAACATATTGGAAGCTGGAACGGCGTTAAAAAATAATAAACTTGTTGATAATTGATATTTCGTTTGCGGTGGGAACGTGATTAAAGTGCGCTCGAGTCACTTTGCACATGTCTCCCTGACATTTGAAAGTAGACTATTGTTGCTGTGAACGCGGTATGTGTTGAAGATGGAAACAGGAGTTAAGATGCACCTGAAAGAGTGGCTGGTAGCTCAGGTAGACAGTGGACAATATGAAGGACTGTCCTGGGAGGATGAGGACAAAACCATGTTCAGGATCCCGTGGAAGCACGCAGCCAAGAAGGACTACAAACAGACTGAGGATGCGGCTCTTTTCAAGGTCAACATTTCACTCAGTTTCTAATATATTATATCATATCATAATACATATAATGTGGGTCTATTTTAGCATGTTCTGGGTTTATTATAAGAAAGAAATTGATCCGCATCTGCCCCTGGTAAGGTTGTCAGGAGATGTTCCATATATGAGCCTAATTAAAGTCCATAATGTCCAAAATGTTGATTGATAAAGGGGAAAATCTAAATTATTATCACATTCTTATCAGCTAAATATGTACTATCACTATTGGACAAAGTAGCAATGCCTATGCCGCTTTCTAATATCCAATACGGAGGCAGCATTGTTGTTCACTTCCTACACTTATAAAACATTACTACAAGGAATTGTTTATGAATATTATTTCGCAAAGTTGAAAGTTAGGCAGACAGAAGTGTCTGTGGTTTCAAAGCGCAAACACACATCCGTGTCTCTGTGGAAGTTACTTTTTGCAGCCCACCCAAATCGTTTCTTCTCACACTTAACTAGATTTAAGGAATGTGTTTTGTAAAACAGTGCCTTAATGTGCACGCACTTTCCTGATAAGACGTACATTTTTGCTGCGTTGCGTAAGTTGAACAATGGTTCGACTATGATTTCGCTTTTTTCTTATCATGTCGGAACAATGAAACGTGTCATTTTATTGTGTTGAGCATTTACAGAGAGGTTCAGAGTGTCTCTAAAGGAAAGATTGAATGAGTGAGTGAATGAACGAGGTAACCAGAACACTGTCATTATACCCCAACTCTATTGAATGACTTCAGATGATCTTTTGTAAATAAAGTCATTAGTTTCATCAACCAAACGTTTCTAGTCGTCACGATCGGAACCACTTGGAATTAGTTCTTCTTATGAACCAAAATGCTGAGTTGACTAATTGACCAACAAGTTCACAAGTTCAAGTTCACACATGTTAATTCAGTGAGACTGTTAACTGTGCATGTCATGAACAAACTGAACAAATTATTCAGCAATCGTTCAATAATCTAAGTTTTAAGACTATATAATAAATTCCGTTTGCTGCTGTCAAAATACTCTGAATAGATGTAGCCAATGATTATTAATAACAACAGAATATAGTGTTTTAGGCAAACATTCCCTTTGATGAAAATGGCACTGCCAGTCAATGAATTACTACAAATGATGTAGTGTACATGTTGAAATATATGGAAAAGGATTAGGGCCTCATGTGAAAAATTTATTTGAGCTCTCAGTTTAGTCAGAATTCTGACAAACTCAGAATTCTGCAAATAAAGTTTTATTTCAGAAATGTCAGTATTCTGCGATTAAAGTTAGAATTCTGAGTTTAGTCATTTTTCACGTGGCCCTAACCCTCTTCCATACAAATACATTTAACCAGTACTTAATTATTTTTTTCATTCAGTTCATTTTTCCACACATGTAATTATGCATAAGTATCTGATAGTTCATTCTTTACATTCAGGCCTGGGCTGTGTACAAAGGGAAATACAGGGAGGGAAAGGATAAAGCCGACCCCACCATGTGGAAGACCCGTCTCCGCTGTGCACTCAACAAAAGCACAGACTTCCAGGAGGTCCCTGAACGCAACCAACTGGACATCACTGAGCCCTATAAAGTGTACCGTATCCACTACGATACTGGGCCGACCAAGCCAGCAGGTAAAGAATACAAAATCTCTTTTTCTTATATATATATATATATATATATCGTCTTTTTGATTATATCTGCACTGTTGAGCAGCAGTGTCCTCTTTGAACTCCTCATAGAGAGACGTACGATTAAAAAGGAAAAAAGAAAAAAAAAATCAAGGATTGAGACTCTGTATTTACATATTTTCTCATGTGTTTTTCTCCCCAGAGTCTCCTCAGATAAAGGATCAAGTAATCATCCAAGCTAAGAAGTCTCCAGTGAGCCACAGTTTTCTGGACAAACAGGTCAAATAAAAACATTACCAAATGTCTCTAAAAGGAAAAGCCTTTAGCACTGAATAATTCTCTGGTCAGCCAAGGGCTGAAAAGCTATGAATTGACAAAATGTAGCACTGAAAGTGCTGAATATTTGGATTATATAATAAATTTACACTGGACACAGTGTCCAAGAGAGGTGAACAGCAAAGTCACTTCATACTAAGAACTGCTGTAGAGAGATTCTGTTTATTAAGAGTTTTAGAAAAAGGGGGAAATCAGATTTGCTTTTGGGTTTTTTTTTTGTTTTTCTTTGTGGAAAAATTAGAAAATAACAGTGAAAATTTGCATATCTTCTCTGATTTACATTTCTTTCCATTTTTCCTTTGACTTTACATCAGTGGCAAGTTTTTTCTGAACTGTCCTCATCAGAGGACTTTATGCTGTGTTGAATAGTGTCCTCTTGCAGCAGAAAACACAGCTTTTGAACACAAAATTCATCTGATCTTTTTTTTTTTTTTTTTTTAATCTTTGATATACAAAAAGAAATCCTTCGCTGTAAATCCCATGCTATGTTTAGCTAATTTTGGTTTCTGTTCCTGCTGTAGCTTCATTATCAAAATGAATCATTTCAAGTGAATAAAGAAGAAGAAAAACCACTGACTGGTAAGTTTTACTCACAAACAGGTACTCTGTCATCCTTTACTATGGATTTGTAAGTAATCTTTAACCATTTTGCTTTACAACCAACAATTAAGTTGAGTCTACCTGTGACCCTCAAAACAAACAATAAACTCAAATGATCAAGTCATCAAATGGTAATTTTTATCCGAGTCAAAATATCCATGTGGGCATAGATTTGCTTTGGCATTTGAATCCCATTTGAGCCATGCAACCAGGGTCATTCACCCAATGAGTGGTTGCCCTTGTGGGTTGCTAGTTGGGCTAAGGTCAGCTACAAGTGGTACTCATGTGAGATATTCTCACCAGGCCCCATATTGGCTCCCTTTTCGTGCCCCCTTACAGTATGTGAGATAATTGGGTAAATGCAGGCATCAAATTGGCTGTGTATGGGCAAAAGTGGGCCCCAAATGGGATATTGTTGAGAGTGACTATATTACAGTAGTTAATACTTTAAATAGTGTGATAACTTAAATGTTTCAATTTTGTGTTTGTTTGTTTGTTTGTTAACCTTCTGGCTTGGATTTGGTCAGTTCACGTACTGACAGATTAGGTCTTAGACTGGTTGTAGACTAGTTGTTTGTGCCTGGGTGGTCCAGAGAAAAAGTACTCAACTACTACTAAGCCCCAGTGGGGGTTAAACCTCGGCTGCTGTGCCTCTGGTTTCAGAGTATTTGTGGATGAGAATTTGGCAATGAAACGTGTCCTTGTCACCACAACAGAAACTCCTACTGTGTGAATGGGATATCTATTTAGGGGGAATGGATTTTAAAAAAGTTACTAAAATAGATATGTTGTAGTCAAAGTTGGTCCAGTTTTTCCTAGAAGGACCCCTACGTAAAACTTTCCTGGCCCCTGGCCCCTGGCCCCTGGCCTGGATTAACACAGTGTTGTGCCCTAGGGTGACAACACTTGAAGTGCCCCTGTCCTCCCACTTTACATGTAAAAAAAAAAAAAAAGAAATTTACTATGGGTATAAAGACCATAGATTTACATTAACTTATTGCTGAAGTACAGGATCAACACACATACTACAGAAAATTATAAGACACAACCAAAAAACCTGACACCATAGATACATGTGGCTACAAATACCATGCTAACCCTTACACTGATGCTCAAATCTGAACGCAACTCATATCCCAATGCAACACGTCATGCTAAATATCATTATTTCCATCGTAAATGGCCTGTATGAGGACTACATGCAAAACAATTACAGAGTATGTCTAAAAGAATCTTTACACACTAAATAAGGCAAGCCCAATAACAACTGTTGCAAGCAACCATTTCAACAGTTGAATGATCATAGAGCGAGAAAATGTATTGCAATGTGATGGCTTTTAAAAATTATGGTTGTTGTGTTGTTTTCAGAAACAGAAATTAAAGTAATGAAAACAGAATATTGATTTGATTTTCATTTCAAAATCTACAAACAAAAAGGCATTTTTTGTTTTACTGGCCAGAAACAGCAGATACAACATTTATAAAGGACTTGATTTTCCTTCTCGCCTTTGTAAAACAGAAAATAAAATAGTTAACTAATGTATGAACTGTAGCACTCGGGAATACGAAGGTGTACTTATCTCACGCGGGAGGGTGGATTAGTAAAATGGTCTTTGAACATTCTATCAGCAATAAAGTAAACTACTCTTATTATTGAAATAAATAGCTTCTCTCTCTCTCTCTCTCTCTCTCACCTCTCTCCACGCCTCCGCGGTGCTGAAAGACGCACAGCAGCGGCTACTTTTCAACTGCTTTCTTATTGTAACGATAAATAAAAGCTAAATGAAGTTCTTTATAAATGTTGTATCTGCCATTTATGACTATGAAATCTATTTACATTTTTCATTTTTTTCATGCTGCCAGCACGGCAAATTGGCTGGTGCCCCTGGGCACTTGCCTGATTCAATATATGGATAATCCAGCCCAGTTTGGCTCAGCTATGACTCTAAGTATAGAATGTGTACCATGTGGGGCTTGGGAATGTTTGCTTTCAAGGGCCCAGCTTGTATCCCATTTTTGCCAACATTTGGCCCCCATGACATACTTGGGGCTTAAATGGATCCAGTGAACAAATATTCACTTGCTTTGCTCAAATGGGACTTAAATGTCCCCCATCTAACCCATGTTAAGCCCACATGGACATGTTGGTGGGGACTCTCTTCTTGCTAACTTGTTCTTGTAAACAACAACAAAACACATTATTTTTCTAACTCCGTAAGTAATCTTGCAGCTTTCCCTGCAGGATCCCAATATGTTTACAGTATTGACAAAGTGCTGACTGAATTATGTCTCTGTTCCGCTTTAGAGGATCTGATGAGGGAGCACATGTATTGTGAGCTCACAGGAAAAAGAACTCAACATCAGATTCCTAGTCCTTCAACCTTCCTCAGCCCCCCATTTACTGTATCAGGTAAGAGAACTTTTGCGGTTACACACAGAAACAAAACCAACTGAACATATCACTGACCAGTCCATTGTATGACCTGGAACCTAAATTGCAATTGTGTGTGCAGACTTTCGTATGCAGGTGACGTTGTTGTACCACGGACAGAGGGTGACGAGAGTGATCACCAGGAGTCCCGATGGATGCTTTATCCTGCAGGGTCGTGTTCCCTTGGGAAATGAACGGATATATGGACCCTGCAGTGCCCAGCAGCTCTCCTTCCCTTCCCCGAACTCCATATCCCTGCCACCGAGCATGGTTGAAGCGATGAACCGCCTTCTTTGTCATTTGGAGAGGGGCGTGTTATTATGGGTGGCCCCAGATGGGGTGTTCATCAAGCGGTTCTGCCAGGGCAGGGTGTACTGGAGCGGTCCCATGGCCCAACACACCGACCGACCCAACAAACTGGAGCGAGAGAAGACCTTCAAACTGCTTGATGTAGCCACATTTCTGAGTGGTAAGACAGTGTTTAGCAGAATAAAAGCTACTTAAAAAGCAGATTGAATTCAGTTAGTCATGTAAATCCAAATGTGTTTATACATTCAGTCTGAATATACCAATTCATATTTGTGCAGAGCTTCAGAGCTGTTTACAAGGGAAGGGACCTACACCTTCTTATGGCATTGAGCTCTGCTTTGGAGAGGAGTATCCAGACCCAAACATACCTAAAAGCAGGAAGCTGATCATGACACAGGTGGGTCACAATTAATATATAATTATTAATATTCAATATGTTGGAAAAAGGGTCAATCATTCATTTATTTTTTTTTGCTGAAACACATTTACTCTGAATGCATATGTGTAGATTCTGGGTGTAGACAAGGTGTCATATTTAAATTTTTGATTTCATGTTTGTAGATCAGGAATTGACTGTAGAAATAGTTTACTTCTCCTCTCACAGTCTCACACCTGTAGATTTTTGTCATTTAAATTTGTATCTTTTGTTTAAATTTTTGTATGAAGTGACGGAAAGCAGAGTTGCATTCAGACAAGAGAAATGTGTCGGTGTGATTTGCTTTTTCTTAAACGCCAAACACTATGAGTTACAATTATGTCAAATCTTTGGTGTTCAATCCACGGTGAATACTCCCTGTCAAGTCGAAGTGTAGCGGTAGTATTTTCAACCACCAATAGAGGTCCTCCTAAGCGTACTGATTGGGCGCTGCACTGTGTCCTGTTTGCCAGGTGGTGCCCTTGTTTGCGGTAGAGCTGCTGCAGAGGTTCAACTTGGGGGAGACCGAGGAAAAGCGTCCGACTCTTACCATCAACATAGACGGAGAGAAGATGTAAGAATGCTGGGAAGAGCCACCCTGCGCCAGAGCAGGCATGAACAATGTACAAGTGAAGCTGTATTCCTTCCCTGTCATCATCACAAACGACAGCCTAAGGGCAGAGCAAAAAATACAGAGAATCGTCAGTGGAGATGTATATATGATGAATCTATTTGTAATGCATCAAGGGAAATTTAATGTAATGTCCTTTATTATTACCTTGTAATTGATTTTTTTTCTCTGTCCACCATGCAGCTAGACTTGCAAGAGTTTAATGTCAGCAAATAAAATATGCTAACATGTATGTTGACTTTTCACCACACTTTTTTGTCAATCTCATATTTGTCATATATATTAAATGATAATTTAACTGTATAGTACTTTACAATGCAAGCAGGGAATAAATTGACACCTTTAATTAAATCTATAAAGCTTTTTTCCTTTATTTCTAGCGAACATCATATAACAGATTCACAATTTTTAAAAATATACATTTTTGTAGCTATAACATTTAAAAAGAAAAATCAACAGGTAAAGTTTTCTTTTTGAAAATAAAAAAACAAACACAAAAACTAAAGTGAGAGAGTGTGCTGAATCAGAGGAGATACCCGTATCTGAGTTTAAAATACTTTCATCATTTTCCCTGCCTTCAAACATATACAGTACGTAAAAAATGAGATGGGAACAGAAGCGTACAGTACATGGGGGTCAAGAGTATTCACAAAGCATCATCTTCCAACGTGTTATTAGCACCATTACTCTTCAGCCATACTGCACTTTTTACTCTTTCCATCACAGTTTTTAATGGAAAAACACCATGAGTGTCGAGGCGATGTGGTACAGACCTGCCTGTGTAGGTGGGATTGTCTGTTACGCAGTTTCATTAGTGTTCTCCCTTTCTCAGAGATAATGTTAAGAACATATTGGAGTGTAATGCCTTGAAGAACAATTGTTTGAAATGACTCCCAGTGACGAGAATAAAAAAAGGCGAAGAGTTGCTCATACATTCACCTTGCCTGCCCAGGCCGACACGTAGACATCGGCTCAGAAGCAAGATAATAAAAAAACAAAACAAAATGCATTGCGAAATTGACAGAGAGATTGCATTAAATCTGTTTAGCATATTTACTGTATATAACATCTGTAATGTAATATATAGTCAATTTTTGTTCATATATATCTGCACTTTTTCAATAGCGTTTACTTTCATAACACTGATTGAAATCGATACCCTGCAGGAAACACTGTCAGTAGGTAGGTGTGTGGGACAACCATTACAAAAACAGAGTGAACACAGACAAGTGCTTTGATTGTCTCACTAAATGTCTTCAGTGTGTCTGTAAGGAGCCATCCATAGATCCTTCAGCTGCTGCTCCTTTCAGGGCTGTGCTAAATAAAGTTGAGGAAAGTTGAGAAAAGTTGAGGAGAGGAGAGGAAAGGAAAGGAAAGGAAGGGAAGGGAAAGGAAAGGAAAGGAAAGGAAAGGAAAGGAAAGGAAAGGAAAGGAAAGGAAAGGAGAGATGCAACAAGGGTTAGACTAGAGTGGACTAGGTTAATCTTTTGGGCAGCAGTGTGGACACCCGTAATTGCGTTTTCTATTGTTTTTATTCCCTCCCTGCAACCCTGCCTTGAGGTCTCCCCATTGTTTGTCTTGGTGGGTGCAGCAGAGACAAGGAGGGTGTGTATGTGCTTATGTGTGTGTGTGTGTGTAAGTATGCATGTATTTGTATGCATGTGCAAGTTTCTACTGCCACTTCATTAGCTTGGAGCCATGAGGTAAATCCAGGAGGCTGTCATCAGTTCTAGTTGAGGGAAGGGTGTCTGGGGCAGACCAGCGCCGTTTGCGTGGACGCGCCTGCTCCTGAGTGGGAGGCTCTGCAGCCAGGGCACGTGGAGGGGCCGGCACAGCAGGAGGTGGGTGGTGGGGAAGAGGGGGAGGAGGAGGGGGAGGTGGCATCTCCTCCCTGTGTGAGCTGCTGGACTCTCCTGCGGGCCGGGAGGGGAGTTGCGTGCGATGGGCCCTGGAGCTGGTACGCGTGTGTGTCCGGTGGGTCTGGGTGGGTGTAGGGGTTGGGGTTGGGGTGAGAGCCAGGCAGACGTCCCCCTCCATGAGCTGGCGACAGGGCAGGCCATACAGCTGTGTGGTTCTCTGGGGACAGCAAGAAGACCAGCCTCGGTCCTGCACAAAGAATGGATACTCCACCAAGACCTTCAGTAACTCCTACACAAAACCACAACATTGTTATACACTAAACCAAGAGGTTCTTGCATGTATTTCACTTATTATCACCACAATCTAATAAGTGTAAGGAGGTAAACTGATCTGGATTGGTTCACTTGTCATCTAAAGGCTAAGCCGATAATTCACAGTCATCTTTTCATGCAGTTATTATCAGTGATAATGCTGTATTGAGATATCTGTTACTAAAATCAGAATAAATAAGCTGAAGCATATATATATTATATATATATATAAAGAGAAAGCTGACCTGAGTGTTGCGGTCTGTGAGGTGGACCTGCAGGTGACTGAAGCCCTGTGCACTGCTGGGGGAAATAAGTAGCACAGTGCAGGTGCTGAGGTGGAACTCTGGGGAGGTATCTGCACTCCTCAGGAAGTCCTCGGTCCGCAGCTCCTCCACGTGCTTCAACCGCCCGCTGGCCAACTCAATCAGAGAACCCTTGGTGAAGTGAGGTAGGAGCGCAGGGGGAGATGGGTGAAGGGATGGTGGTGAGGTGCGAAGATTGGAAGGAGATAAATCTCTTCCTCTGTCTCTTTCCCGATGTCTCTCGCGCTCTCTGTCTCTTTCTGGGTCTTTGTCATGTTGTAGGTGCTTCTCTTTGTCTTTACTTCGCTCCCTGTCCCTTTGTGGGAGTTTTTCTCTGTCTCTTTCTTGGTCTCTGTCCCGGTCTCTTTGTGACCTGTCATGGCTATTAGGCAGACCCAGGGGTGAATGTGGTGAGTTCCTTAGATTGTGCTGCCTGGGGCCTGGCTCCCTGTGCAGGTTGTACAGAGGGGTTCTTGAAGGGCTATAGAGTGGGTAGCCCTGAGGGCTTGGGTGGCACACTGATTCCAAGGAGTAGTAGATGTGGGCTTCAGCTGGTGAGGCCCCCAGGGGGTCTAATAGTCCCCCTCTACCTGCCCTGGGGTCTGGTCCGAGGGGATGGGGACTGGTGGAGAGTAAATTCGAGCTGGCCTTAAGTATTCCATGCGGATGTCTGTCCTGCAGTGAGGAATGTGGCTCAGGGCCCTCCTGAGCTTGAGAGTCTGACAAAAATGGCCCTCCAGATTGGACATGGGATGTTAGATCCTCCTGCTGTCTCCGTCCACCATTTGTATGGGAGCTATGTGGACTGAAATCCAATCTGGTTCTGCTGCTGTCATTTACATATTCTCCTGTGAGCAGAGGCCTGGAGGTTGAGGCAGTCCTGCTGCCCGGCCCATCCAGTCCGTTGTGCCTCTTGCCCAGGTACCTGTGTCTGGCTTCAACTAAACTTGGGTCTTGGGGATAGAGAGAGTGGTGGCCATACAAGTATGACGGGGAAAAGAGAGAAGAGCTGTAGTCCCGTCGGCCACTGTTAATGTAGGACCACATCTCTCTAGAGTCGGCTGGGAGGGGAGCTTTAAAGGAGGAAGCGGAGGAGGAAGATGGCAAGGAGAGGGGGCCTTCCCCTCTAAGCCACCTGGAGTGGTGGGGCAGGGAGGAGAGAGGATCATCTCTCCAAGCAGGAGACCCTGAGCCCCTCCTCTCGCCTACCTGTGCTGGGAAAAGGGGAAGAGAGACAGAGGGAGAGTAGCCCAGGTGCCATGGTAGGGGCAGGGGGAGACCTGGTGCTGGAGCAGGCAGGGGTGGAGGAGTATGTAGGAGATGGGGGTTTGGGTTAGTCAGAGCTCGGTCCCTGTCACTGGCCTCCCTGCCTCCCTCCCCTCTCCCTGTGCTGGTCCTACTCCGAAGTGGCACAGGGGGTTTAAATTCGTCCAGGGGGACGTGGTGTTCTGCCGATCCTTGCCGAGACTCCCTCTTCTTAGGAGGGAGGCACTCTTTGCCACGGTCGGGGCTGGGATTCATGGGTGGGCTCCAGCGGCAGTGGGGGCCCCCTGTGAGTGGGTGTAGGCTAGGTCACATGGGCCTCACGGGAAAACGAGGGGCGCAGACAGAGGGGAAGGCTGCTACACAGCATCACTGTCAGATCACTGTTGAGTCTTCTGTACTGAAGCACCACTCACCTAGAGAGCGGATGAAAGAGGGGAGAAACAGAGATAAGGTCGGGAAAAGGAGGAAGGGGGGCATGGAAAATGGACAGTCTGTCAGGTCCTGGCATCAGTTGTAGTTAAGATTTTCCCGTAAGTCTGGTCAGACATGCAAATAAACATTCAGCTGCATCAGACAGACAGAAAGAAATCAGCCAGTGACTACCTCATTCAAACTATTTTAAACAGGTTTGCACTCTTAGTGTTCGGATAGCTGTCACTAATTAGTCACTACCTATGTGGACTGTGGCAGGACTGAAACTACCCAACTTACTTGTTTCATTCAAACACATTACTCCCACATGTGGGCTAAAAATACATTTTACAGCCAATGAAGTTCAGAGGCAGTGAGGCATGTGTGTGTAGAACACACACACACACACACACACACACACACACATACAGAGCACTCACACAGCAGGAGAGTTTTCTTCTCTGACTCTCGGGGGATGATTAGAATATGTAGATATGTTTTTGTGCCACTTTCATGAACCACCCCCACGACACCCGCGGGTGTTCTCTATATTCTATATAAGATTACTACTAGCACCCCCCACCCCTTCTTTTTCAGAAACACACACGGACAGCAACAGACACACAAATACTCCCTCAGGCGGCTGTACTTACTCCCCCAGTGATAGGCAAAGCTGGTCACCACCCACCCAAAAGCTGACAGAAACACTGTTGATATTACCACCAGTTGTTGTGGATACAGGATATGTGTCTTTGCATATTAATTATTTGTCACAGCAGGGGTGTGTGGAAAAGTGTGCGTGTGCATGCATGTATGCTGTTTGTCTATGTGCGTGTGTAATTTTTTTTTTTCTGGGAGAATGTGTTTATTTGTTTAGGTCTTTGTGTGTGTGTGTGTGTGTGTGTATGTGTTTGTGTTTGAGTCCTCGAATGTGTCAGAGATTTTTACAGCCTTGTTTCATTCAGTGAGAAGTGCGGGGGAGCTCTACTAATTCTTTTCCAAACGTTTTAAATGAGCTCTTTTGAAGTGATGGCTGCCGCGCCGCTAGCCCAGCTATTCCCTCCACCACCACTACCACCACCACCACCACAATCGCTGCTCCCGCTGCCGCCACAACACCACAGTGCCATGCTGCCACTCAGCCCCGCACTCACCCGCAAGTCTGTCTCAACAGCCTACCAACTCCCTGCCGTTTCACCATCCGCCACACTGTCACCATGGCAACTGTGTCCACACACACATCCAGTCGGTTGGAGAGGTTAGATGGGGATACTCCATGGAGAGGCGGATAAACTGTTACTCATCAAGTGACTTGGTCCAAAAACAGAATAAGTGTTAGAGTGGAGCAAGCTGTTTGTGCATCTGAGTGGAAAACTGAAAACTGGGCGGTGAGAGGAGGGGGATCCATTGTCCCAGACACTGACAGGACGGGTATGACGGAGTAGAACATGAAAAGGGACCTCAGCGGTGACAAATGCCCTTACTGAGTTAATGACAATGTTGCTGTTATGATGTGAAATCGTATAAGTCTCATTTTAGTGGTATATTTCAGTTTAGGTCAAAGTTAAAATGGTCCTCTGTGGGCTCAAAAAACCCAATGAACCCTCTTGAGTTCATGAAAACTGATAATGTATTCTGGAGATATAGTGTAAAGCCGTCTGCCAGAAGCAACATCTGGAATTCATTCCTTAAGTAGGTCTATGTTACGTCTAGAAGAATCCCCTTTTGATCAAATTAATTATGACGACCGTATAAGACTAACATGGCATCAATACTCTCACAATTAAGCAATTTATTGACTAAATAGAAAAAAAAAAGTGAAAACAGCAAACATTTTTTCCATTTTCAAAAAATCTGTGTTTTATAAACAAAGAAAAGAAGCAATAACAACCCACTTGGAAAAGCTAACTCAAAAAGGAAAAAAATGAAAATTGTATAAATTTTAGTTATTTAACTAACTTATCACATTTTTTTTGTGTGAAAGAACTCTTATGTGTACTTTGGCTGCACAACAAGTTGTTTAGACCCATGTTTCTAAAATTAAAAAAGAATCTGGTTTCAGTTTTTGTCCTGAAATGACTCTTACTCTCTTGTCATTTTGAAAGCCCTCGTGAAAATGGTTGACCAAACAGACCTGAAGTAAACTTGCCAAAAAAAAAAATACAAGAAAACAAAGAACACAATTGTACATGTGGAGGAGTTTGCAGAGAAACGTCTTCTAACAGAATACTCCTACACTGTGCAGACATGCACGCAGAGCTGGAGTTTAGCTGGAGCTACTGTGCTGTGGTACAATTTAAATATATCAAACCCAACAAATTATAGGCATAATGATGGTACACAGTCCTTTCAATGAAATATTCCTAAAAGCTTTTGATTTGCCACGTAAGCACAAATACAATTAATTTGAAGTTTTTTTCACTTTTTTTCCTTAACAGTGATAAAAAAATAAACACTCTCAAAACATATTTTATGTTCGAACGTAAAACGCTCACATTATTCAACATAATCTCAAGTAATTTTTTGATTTCCACCGCTCCTCCTCATCCCGCCTTTTCTCTACATGCATTTATCGGGAGATCTCTCAAATGTACCTCCATGCTCATGACTGCAAACCTCAGAAAAACAAAACTACAGAACATAAGTTGCTAATTTATCATATTGTACTGTCAAAAACACATAAATTGATATACCAGTAGACCTAATGCAATAGAAAAGCAGCTCTTATTATCAACAAGAGTAGTTTGAGAATGTGGGTGCAGGCAGACAGGTTGATGGAGTTGGTAGTTGTTGTGATGTGATGTGAGACTGACCTTAGTGCTGGCTGAGCAGATGTCCCAGTATTGGCAGTCATTCATATTCCAGTCCTCCCAGAGGGTCAACCCTCTCCTCAGCTCCTTACTGTGCTACACTGCTCCTCCACAGCACCACCGCTAGTTACAACACCCGCAGATATCAGCAGCCTCCAGCTACACACTGCCTCTGATCTCTGTGCGCATGAAATAACACCAGCGAGCCCACCAAACTGAGGGAAAGAACTGAGAGCCTATCTATCTCTGTGTCTGTTGTGTATGTGAGTGTGTGTGTGTGTGTGTCAAGAGTGTGTGTGTGTGTGCGCACGCTTGTGTGTGCAAAGGGCTGAGGAAATGAGTAATATCTAGCAGTGAGAAACATGTCTGCTATGCAGAGCCACACAGGCAGACCAGTTGCTGCTGCCGCCCACTTGCTTTAATCACTGTGAGGGATACAAACATGCATACACACACACATATATATATATATTTTTATATATATATATATATATATATAAATGCACACACATATACAAGCACACAAAAATTCAAGGATGCAGCACATACTGATTATATATTGGGCAGTTGACTGTATGCTGCCTTTGTACTGCTCAATTTTATGCTTTCCACTTATGTTTTACCAGTGAAATGTGTCATTTAACATTAAAAGTCATGAATCAATCAACCATTAATCAAATCATTAAAATCGGTTACTGCGTTTACTGTCATTAAAATACTGTGTTTTTAGAAGACATGTTGGCACAGAAAAGAGAGGGAAGGACGGAAGGGAGGCAGAGAGACAGTTGATGAGAGACAGGGAGGGACATGGTAGGAGGCTCATCCTACACACACTCTCAGACTCAGGCTTTCGCTGCTGCCTCTGACTCAAAACTAAACTTCACATCCATCATGCACACACACACACACACACACACACACACACATACACACACATACACACACACTCACACACTTGTTCTTTTTGTTTGTCTGTAGTTTTCATCTGATTTTGTGTCCTTTGTTCTCATCAAAGCACTTTGTGATGAACCTGCTTGTTAAAAGAGCTTTTATGAATAAATTTAATTTGACTTTGAATGCGTGCGCGCGCACACACACACACACACACACATACACACATACACACAGGCTCATACGCTAACAGGAGCGCTGCGGGAGAGCTCTGAATGATTTGCTTCAGCGATTCAGTCAATGCAAGTGAAGTGTGTATGGCTGGTACGGCTTATTAGGACTGAATTGGTGAGAGCAGTGTCATTCATTCACAGCAAGGAATCAGAAACCTGTCAGTATAAAAACTTTTTATAAAATACTGAACAGGCCCAAGGTTGAAAATGTAACACTATGTTAATAACCCTATCAAACTTCACAAGCTTATTTTAATTATCAGCACAGAAATGCAACAAAAGGAGCAAGAACATAACTTGGAGCACAGGGGGAAAATAGGATTTAATGAAGCAATCAAATCATTATTGGTGACTAATCATAAAAGCAATATTTATGTTCTTTCATATTTCATATTTCTTTCTTATTTTATTTAAGAGAAATTCAGCCTTGCAAACACAGAGCAAAATGTAGACTCGCATTGACCAGCTGTAAATTAGAAGTTAACCTTGTCTAACTTCTCAACCTCGATGGAATGGAAAGCTAATCAGACTTGGAGGTGTGTGCAGACACATCAGCTAGAAGGCCACATTATAACATTCTCGCAGTGAGGTGACAATTGCCAAGAAAGGCTCCTCTGACATTTAGGAAAACATTACATTTATTTTTCACACTGAATGCTTCTTGAATATGACATGCACTGAGGTTGTGTGGGCCTAGGCACTGCCTGCCGTGTCATTAGTTGTATTTGTGTGGGTTCATTACAAAGTTTCAAAATTAACAGAGTCAAGACTCATAAATAAAAATTTTGTAACATTATAGGTTGAGATGATACAAACGTGAGATTTTTTTTTGGACAATCACATGGAAATTTAATCAATCTTCAAACTTGGCAAACAAAAGTAATAAAAATATCCAGCTGTTCAGCTATAAATTAGAAAACAGTCTTTAAAAAAATGAAATGAATAAAAATCTATTTATTCATAATTGCATTAATTCATATTCAATAAAAAAAAGTTCAAGAATAGCAGCTTTCTTTCTTATTTATGAAAGCTAGTTTACAAACAGGAAATTTTTCATTTTATATTTTTTAAGATTTAAAAACCTTAATGACTGATTTAATTCCAGAGTCAGCAGCAGCAAAAATGCAGCTGCTTTTATCATTATTTTTCTATGATTATATTACACAAAGCAACACACCGGTCATAAGGGGTCAGAGTTAATTTGGCAGTTTAAATTAAACTATCCAACACATGATTATACGAGATAACAACCCGCATAATGAACACATTCTTAACTCATACTATTAAAACTCAAGGTCAGTAAGTTAGTGAGGAAACATACCTCGTATATTAAAATACAAAAAGCAATCAATAGGAAATAAAAAAAATATAATGAAGAAAATAAAATAATTACTTTCCTCTAAAGATCCTTGACTCCTCTGCCCTTCAATCAGCATGTAGTACTAATGGATGCATTCATCAGATTGAACAATGTAATTAAATATAATTCTAAAAAAAATCATAACACTTGTCAGTGTTTGGTGTAAATTTACAGTCCAGTCATAGTGAAAGAGAAGGAAATAGAGGAAGGACCAGGTTCATCAAAGGGTGTTTACTACAATATAGAGATGTAGAAATGACTGTTGTGCTCTACTTATACACGCACACTTTGATATTTAGCATATTGAACCCACACACAGACAACCATCAACATGAGCAAACACACCGTGGAGTCACACTGTGCTGTCAATCATTTATGGCACCACTGAGGCATTTGGCGTACACTCTTCCTCCACCTCATGCTTGCTGTTTCTGTCTGTCTCCCGCTCCGGCTTTGCACTAAGTAATCTGTCCATCACACACACACACTCTCACACTCACACACACACACACACACACACACACACACACACACACACACACAGACACAGGGTCAGGCCGAGACAAGAAAGGTCAGATGAGTCAGACTTCACCCAGCAAATCATAGCAGTAGAAGTGTAAAGTAGCAACAGAGGTCAAATACTTCCACAGGTGAGAGTCTGGCAGATATGAGCATGGGGAACTTTCTTTGTCATAGTTTGTAGTCCTTTTTTTAAAAAATCAAAATGACATTTTGCATTGTTTTTTATTATTTTCACCCCCCCTTCCTCATGCGTAGCCTTGGATCGGGTGTCTGATCACGTTTCAGGCTGAGTGGGGGATCTATGATGGACGTCTGATGCAGCAGAAATTTGTTGCTGAATGTAACAGATCTGAACAGAGGCGGGAGTAGAGGAGAGGGGGGAGATAGAGGACACGGCAAATAGATAGATAGAAAGCTATAGATAGATAGATAGACAGACAGCAAACTTAGGTAGAGTTGGAGTGATGGAGGGAGGGGGGTGAGGGGGTGAGGAGGGGAGTACTACTAGCCTTGTGTGGTGGCTTACTCTACAAGGAGCCGGGATAAGCTGATAAAAGGACAGGGTGATACGGGCGATAGCTTATTGGGCAAAGGGCCAGGTCAGCCTTCAGGGCCCTGACCCATTCTTCAGCAGGATGAGCCAGCAGCCCTGCCCGCAGCCGGCTCAACCACAACGAGGATGGGCTTATGGCTCAGGAGTTACTATTAACACCCACACACACACACACACACACACACACACACACACACACGCACCCAGACACCAAACAAGGTATACTGCATGTACACAATAACATAAACATGCATCCAAAGAGTAATAGAAAGGTTTATTCTTTGTGTATGTGCGCACTCATGACAGACTTGCACACATTCCTGTGCCACAAATTGATGAAAGTATCAAGAGTGTCTACCTTAAGTGCAGCAAAAAAAACCCCCATAAAAACAGAATATACCATCTTCTAAAAAGCAGAAATGTAAACAGAATATGCTAAACATTTAAAGTGAAGAGCAGACAGGTAGAGAGTAGAAGTGTGAGTGATGCAGACTACAGGGTGACGCTTGTAATGTATTGCTGGGTTAATCCCTGTGAATCCTAACTGGTACGGCCTAAGGCGGGCTTAGTATAGTTCTGGGAGGAAATCCCCCTGTGTAGTGGTACAGGCCATTAGCCCCTAGGGTATAAATAGGGCAGCTATGGCTCCTTAAGCTGGCTTTTACGCAATATCAGTTAAAAATATGACTTGACTAATTACATGCAGGTCAGCCAGTCAGCAGAAGCAAAAATTCCTCCACCTCGTTCTCCTCTTCCTCTGACCACGGCAGACTACTGCAGTGTCTGTTTCTGTAAATACACACAGACATGTTCTGCACACATGAATGTGCATGCAGAGGTCAGCAGAACAAGTGGAACAGTTAACAGGTATTCTGCAAACCCTGTGGCTGACATTTTCTAAAGCGGGTGTTATGTTGTTGTCATTCATTGACATTTAAGTGACTACTGATGGGAGTTTCATTTTTGCTCTTTTCCACTGTCTGAGTCTGATAATATGCCTCTTATGCGGCATCTGTACCAGATACATTTTCGACCACAAAGAAATGACTTTGGTTTCAATTTGTTGGCATCATATGCATCATAAAGACATAAAAAACATGAAACACACTATTGGTGAGGTGACAGCAATTCTTATGCAATTGTATTGATGTCACATACTGCTAATGCATAGTCATGCCTTTGCATTTTCATTCCTGCATATAATTATGTTTTTTTTTTTTTTTAAATTGGCCTTTTTAATGCTTGGCTTTACAGTCTCATAGGTAGCAGTCCCTCTCACTAGTTTATGACATGATTAGCTCAACTCAGAGCCCTTGATGTGAGTAGTACTCTCATGCTGTGAGATCAGTATCTTACGATGGGGGTGGAGGGTAGAGGAGAGGGGAAAAAAAGAGAGAGAGGGAGAGACTCGGAGAGTAAAAGAAAGTCTAATAGGGAAGAAACAGCTTGGAAGAAAGAGGACAAGTGTGTTTGTGTGTGAAAGAGTGGGGAGATTACTTTTCATTCCAAAGATTTGTTGTTTTTGGCACTGTCCCCTGGCGACTGCCAGTCAAACTGGATTTCTGTTGGTTCTCTGGTTTAGCAGCAAAATGTCAGCAAGCTGTAAGCAAACATAGTGATGACATCTCCATGGAGAGACCATGGCCAGATCTCCCATTGGTAGCTCAAGTGCCATTCATTTTCAGAGAGACTGTCTAGACTGGCTGCACAGATACTGTCTGGAGTACCTTTATCACTGCTGGTATTCAAGGCAACATAGCTATACACTGCTATTATTGCTGTTGCTCTACAACCCCTCCTACACCAAATCTGCTGCCCAGCCACACACAGTCACAGCCATTTACTCAACACATCGCTTATGCTGTTTGTTATAGAGGGTGCTACAAATTATATTAAACAGGATTGAGTGGGCTTAATGCTTGTTTTCAAAATGAAAACGGGGAGTTCCACTTCAGAGAGAACCGCATCACTCTACTACCTGATAATATCTGCCAATAATTACAAAAAAAGAAAAATTTAATTAGATAAAGATGTTTTGCTGAGTGATTTCCATGTTGCACAGGATAGAAATAAAAAGAAAGAAGAAAGCATTGCAAGGGTAGGGAAGGTAATACACATCCAACTTCAGGACAGGCTGTCAGGACACTATTGATGCTAAAGGCTACAGGATGTCTCAGATGTTACACTTTCTGTATAGTGATACCAACGCCGATACTTTGCAATATATTGTGTTTGTGCAGGTTGGGTCTGTCTGTACGAGGGAGCGGATTAACTTGCATGGGCTTGAGCAGGCAGAGAGGCAGGCCTGGTTGAAAAACTGTGGGTGTAAGCGGTGGGTGGCAGGGTTGAAAGGTCGTTGACCCCTATTGTAGATGAAGTGTGGAGGAGGAGGAGAACATACTGATTGATCGTACACAAGGGTTAGTGAGTCAAGGCCAAAGACAGCAATCTTTACAAACACAAAGTGCGAAGAAAAGACTGAGATAAGCGACAGATTGCACACACAGCTACATGTTTTCATATGCACACACACACACACACACATTCACACACACTGGATCTGAATGTAAATATATCCTATGAAATATAACTTCCCGCACCTTCCTCTCAAGGGACGCCCCGGCCGACAGGTGTGTCTGTCACCTTAAAGTAGTCTGGCACGGTGTCAACTGTATTCAAACACCTGCCTGTGTTTGGGATTATTCATCACACTCCTGGCTCCTCGGCTGAGCTCCCAAGCCAATTCTCATACCCGTCCAACTGTGCTGATCTGGGAACAGCAGGTCCTTTTGACTGACTCAAAAATACCATAAACTGTCCTGATCAGCATGTAGTATGAAGGGAAATTTGTGAAATACAATTTAGCTATAACACTTTCATAAGTTACAAGACAGGGTTAGCATGTGGTGTATTGACAAATATTGCTTGATTGTCAGTTCACTTTCAGTGACATTAAGGCTGCACTTAATAATTATTTTCATTATTGATTAAAATTACTTTCTCAATTAATTGATTAGTTGGTCTTTAAAATGTCAAAAAATCATAAATAAATGTTTGTCAGTTCCCAAAAGCCCAAGATGATGTCTTGTTTTCTCAGTCTAAAACCCCAAAATATTCAGTTTAAAGTGATATAATACAGAGAAACCAGTGAATATTTGGCATTTATGCTAAAAAAGGGACCTAAACCATTAAACAAATTATTGTTATCATTATTATCATTATCATAATAGTTACCAATTAATTTTCTTGTTGACTGACTAATTAATTAAATGGCTACATGTGTTTGAAAATGGTTAAGAATGTTGATCACTGTTTCCCAAAGCCTAAAATGCAACCAAAAAATTGTTTTGTCCCAACCAACAGTTCACAACCCAAAGATATTCAGTTTACTATCATAGGAGACCAAAGAAAGAATAAAATATGCAAATTCAAGATGCTGGAACCAAAGAATTTTAGAATTTTTTCTTTAAAAAAAAAAAAGACTCAAAACAATGAATCAGTTGTCAAAATAGTTGGTGATTAATTTTCTGTTGATCGATTAATTAATTAACTAATTGCTGTAGCTCTAAATGACATGAAATAAAAATTTTGATTTTCTTCTAGATTTATCAGCTGTAAATCATTTTTCCCCCCTCTAACAGGTTCCCAAATTTAAGACAAAATTATAAGAGCTGAACCTGTTAACATGCAAAGACATGCACGTCAGCGTTTGCCGATAAGGTGTGACTGTGAGTGACAGTGAGTGATTATCCATCACACATGCTGCGATGAACTGGTGAGTGTTTCCCTCCCCTCTGAGACCCTGAAGAGGGTAAAGAACAGGGTGGTAAATAAAATGAATACTAGAATAAGGTTATGTGGGGTTATGTAGCCTCGAATACCTGCTAGTTTGCTGCGCCCACAAAAGGTTTCAGTGGGTGGCAGACTGGAATTTTCCCAGAGCAAACATATAACATACAATCCTTAAAACAGTCATACATGCGTAACACAAATGAAGGGATTCATGTAAATGCTTAATCTTTGCATGAATGTACACTTCACTCTATAAGTTTTCCCACTGTCTCTCTTTCACTTTCAGTCCCCCTACCCACCCCACCCACTCTCTGTCTTCCTCTGTCTTTCCCTCTCACTCATCTGGCTGGCTGTTTGAGAGCACACACTCAACGTGGGTGAGAGTGCTAGAGTAGAGTATATGACTGTCAACACAAGGTGCAGGGTGTGTGTGTGTGTGTGTGTGTCTGCCTGTCTGTGTGGTACTGTAGGTGGAGAGGCACAGCAGGGCGTGAAGGAGCGCTGTGATAATGACAGGCCATGCATTATATAACATGCAGATTGCATAAGGAGAAGATTATTTTAGGTCCAGATATTGAGGATGTATAAGTAATTTTTTTACGTGGGTGTACAGCACTATACGTGCCGCTAAGTGCATCGATTTGTATAAAAACTGTTCTCTGAAATGTTCGTTTTTGTGGTTTCTTTCGAGGAGAGTGTGGGTGTAAGTAAACTAAAGTGTATTATGTGTTTGTAAGAAGGGGGCATGAATGTTTTCAGATTTCTTTCATAGCTATCTGCATATCAAAACAAGTATGTGGGAATGTTGGCACATTTGTGTACAGTGTGCATAAGGGTGTCTTTATTGCAGGCTCCCACTCATTATCACTTTTAGACATCAGAGGGATCCACTTGAAAAGGGCTGATTCTCCTTGTTGGATGGAAACCTTGTAAGTTTCAGTTTTGATGATTTTCATGTTCGAGCTTGCGTCAACAAAACGTGTTCCTCTACGGACTGAACTGGAGTTTTACGACTCTCTCTCAGTCACTCGCGGTCCTATAGGATGTGTTGTGTGGAGTCATAGAAGTGAGGCAGAGCAGATAGAGTCTCCGTATGCCACTGCCTCCTCTGTGCGCCTCGCTCCATGCATGAGTGTGCCCCTGTAAAAATAGAACTCTTAAAGGGCCAGCAGCCACTCAACCTTCTCCCACAAGAGGCCTGTTCTGCTCTTCAGGGTGGCACAACTCTAAGAAACATGGGATGGGAGAACATGCCGTATCTCTCATTCAGCCCACAGAGACGAGCTGATTTCATTTCCCCAAAGGACACAGAAACATATCTACATTCAGTTTTTCTTTGTCATCTTTACATCATTCACAAGAGCACTTTTTCCTGGTACAGTCGCATAGCAAGAGTCATAAAATAAAGCTCCAAGCTTCCTCTTAGCAATTACTATAACACAGATATTAAACACAGATCTGGCTTACCTGACTACAGCTAAAGCCCCACCTTGGCACAAACTTTCACTGATAGGCTACACCAGAGAGTCCTTTGTTCAACAAGCTAGTGACAAATCCAACATCAAAAACCAACAGATGAGGCACATTTATCTTCTCTCAGAACAAGCATTTCTGGAAGCAATCTCTCAGTGTCATACGACTTCCTGTGCACTCGTCCTCATAATTGAAATAAGTGAATTAAGTCAGCAGGGACAAATGTACATCTTGCTTGAAAGACATCTATAGCTGAGAACTGTTTGAACCTGTGAAATGTTCCTATATGCAGCATTTGGGATATCACTGAAGCAGAAGGACAGCGCCTGCCGTAACAGAAATAGACATACAGAAATCATAATCGTGCACACTGGCGTACTATTTCTCCATGGAGAATGGTGAGAAATGAGGCGGTTATTGAGTGGAGTCAGTAGCGGCACCACAAACGCAGCTCTGTATTCTCAATAGGGGGGGATGCAGGGAACGGATGAATTTAAAGTCTTTGAACGAGCAGAGTTACAAGGTTGTGATTAAAAATTAACGGTGACACTGGAAGTTCTCCCAGTGAACGTTTTCTTACTGGTACTGGCACTGGTTGAATAAGAAGTTAGATTACAAATGCACCTGAACACCTGCACACCCTCGCTTTGACAGTGTGAGATCTTTTCCCAGACTTGCCCCCAACATCTGCGCCTCCTATTTTCTCTCTCCTCCTACCTCATTCTGTCTCTTTCCAAATTTTACCCGACTCGACTATAACCCCACCCTCATCACTCTAATATCTATCCCTCCCAGTTTAAATGGGCTCCTCTAGGGCCCCTGGCTATCTCTGGACCAGGGCTATTTAAGCCCACTGCTCTAATTCTGAAAGTCCTGATCTGCCGTCAGGCTGAGTGATGAACCTCCAACTCTCTCTGTCTGTCTGTCTTTCTGTCTCTGTCTTCCTCACACACTCCTTCTCTCTGGATCAGTCACACTCTTGTTCACACTCTCTCTGTTATTCTCCTCCACGCGCCCAAACACCCCCACACACAGGTGCCGACTTACATGAGTGTATACCACACTCTCATTCACACACACACACACATACACACACACACACACGCACACACATTTCAAACATATTCTCTCCCTATAATTAACCCCACTCACTTTCAGGATGACTTGTACATACAGCAACTCCTAAACCTGCTTCCTCAGAGCATTTCAGCACACACACACACACACACACACAGACACCACGCTCTGTTTATCCCTTCATTCAAAGTTCATAACACACCTGCGCTCCCTCTCTCTTACACACACACCAACACACACACACACTCAAGAAGAGGAAGCGGCGTGGTCACATACCTCACCGGGTGCCTTTGCGTAGCAGGTAGCAGAGAGTCTACTCATTGGATCAGGCAGCAGCAGCAGCAAGCACGTAGGAATATCCAGTTTTGAGACTGCGAGTCTCTTCCTCTTCTCTACTGCTCAGCCTTCCCTCCCTTCATCCTATTCCTGCCTCTCCTCCTTCTCACTCTCTAAACGCCTCTTTGCTCTCTCTCTCTCTCTCACTCTATCTCCCGGTGAGAGCGCTCTCTTTCTCTCTCTCCTCAGCTTGCCTGATCTCTCCAACCCCCTCCCTCCTTCTCTCTCTCTCTCTCTCTCTTCTTCCCTCTAACTGACACACACCTTCTATCTCACCCTTACAACTTCAATCTACACTCATCCTTCCTAGTAAGTCTCTCTGACACACAGTGACACATGATAACTTTTTCTTTCCCCTACCTAATATGCTCTCTCTCTCTCTCTCTCTCTGGGAGTGTATAATTAGACAGAGCTCAGTGGTAATACAGTCAGGCTCATTGTGGGAGCCTTAGCATTGCTGCTCATGTTTGGCTGATAGCCCAGCGGCTTCACTCATTAACCTCCCTCGAGCTGCAGAATGGACCAGCCCACAGCTCATGCTATTTGCTGCAACACCTCAGCCTCTTAGCCCATCAGCCAATAGCAGCCCATGGGGATGAAAGGAAAGGTGCGCTTGCCGGGAACACAGTAGGCCTACTGTAGGTGCGAGAGCTAAACATAATCACTAAGTATTGACATGTTACAGCAGGTGAAGTGCCAGCTAATCAAATCTGACACATTGAGAATTTCATCACAGTCATGACAAGTCAGTTCTTTTTTAGCTTAATCACTTGTTCATGATCCGCGTGCAGTGGCATCATGTGCTTTTCTTTCAAGCATGAAACCACAAAAGACCACTCACACATCTTATTGTGAAAGCACTGCAAGGTTTGTCCTATGTAATGTGGCAATAAGTCATATGCTCTGTTTACTGTACTGCGTGTCCCAGTTCCCATCACATATGCCTTCGTCTGAAACCCTTGAGGGAAGTTTCATTTATCTAAATGAGACAACTGAGAAGGAAAACGATCATTACATTTTGAACAATTATAGTTTTATATCAGATTGGATTATCATTAAAATGCTTATTGGAATTAAATCACACGCTCTCTGAATTAACCAGCATTTATGGTTAAAATCCCAATTTTCTTACTAGAAAAACAACTCATTTGTATGTCTTAAAATACACCTGGCTGAGTACCGTTACTATCCTTTTACCTTTGTCATCATGGCCAAACATTTGACTCAGGGCCAGAGCTGGAACTGTCAGGACAGGCCAGGCCAGGTCACATGAGCAGCTTACATGGCTAGGATCTCTCTGAAGTGCAATGTCAATGGGAGTTGGAATCTACGACCTGCACCTGCTGAGTTGAAAGTGAAGGGAGAGCTTAGTTGAGATTCCACATTTGCTTGTGATCACAGTCCACCCTGCTGGATCCCGCAATTATCCATTTTACTACTAAAACTGGCAAGTTTCTTGAGTTTGTTTTATTATATTTTTGTCCTATCAGGTGTAACCTGTAAATCCTGGGCATGGAAAAATTTAATAAATATATTATATTTAATCATAAGTATGTATTGCTTGGTAGAGGCAGCTACCATGGACCTTACACATACTTATATATTGTTCATCTTTATAACCATGAGTCAAACACTATTGCTGATTCATCCAAGTGAGAACACATCAAAATGACTAAAGCCCTCTAAAAATTATGTCCAAATTTGGTGACTAGGTGACTGAAACAAAAGTAATCCCTCATTAGGAGAAAAAATAAAATAAAAGAACAAAGAAAGAAAAAGCAGTGTATCAGTCAGGAAACATGTTCACACTCAATTAAAACAGTAAAGAAAATACAATGCTTTAAACACAACAATTAAAGTGTTAATTATTAAACAGCCAAGGGTTTTAAAATCACTTATATTTCCTCACATTTGTACATCTGTATTTCATATTTTTTTTGTGCTTTCACCTACATTACCAGGCTCAACTGAGTAACTCCTAAAATAAATATGATAATCCATTCACCCAAATGAGAGTGAAGTCATGATTCCAGCTACATTAGTGGCTTATAACCGACATAGATCATATTCTCTTTTAATCAGTCTAATAATAGTCAGAGCTATCATAAGCTATTATATGCACCTTTAGATTTAGAGTCATTTAAAACACAAGCTTCGACTTTACAGATATTTTTACAGATGTTTAAATATGTTTTTATGTGCGAGAGGAGATTAGTTTTTGTAGCGTCAGCCAAACATTTTCACTGAACTTAAAAAAACTGAATATCAAAGTTATTTTAATAAAGGTCATCACTGATTTCATGTCAAGCAAGCATTATCTTTTGAAAGTTTCTGTATGACTGGAGCCCGGGAGTAGGAGGGAGATTGTGATCAAACAACCAGAGAGAGTGGGAGGGTGTGACTACAGCACTAATCGAGAGATCACATGGGGTGTGTGTGTGTGTGTGTGTGCGCGTGTGTGTGTTGTGTGTGTGTGTGAGTTCACATGCGTGCATGTATCTTTTGCTCTTGTGATCATTAGGCACCTCACAGGCCAAACGTCTTAGTATCATTTCCTCTCTCCTTCTTTCTCTCCCATTCTCACTTCTGCATTCACACTACAACATCCTATAAACACTGATGTAAATAGGACTGGGAAAAAACATTACTGTGTTCACCAAGTGAAAATTTGTTTAACATTTGAAAAAATACAATTCTGAAAAGTTAACACTATTTTCACTTGAACTTGGGACTAAGCATTTTGACCTTTTTGTTACTTCCGCTCAGTCATGATACAGCTTACTCTGAGTGGCAGTAAAGATAACTCACTTTACTGACATACAAACATACTATATAACAATGTACGGCCCAGCTCTGATGATAAAATCAGCACAGAAATAAAAGACAAAATGTGACCCCATGAGGATGTTATCTGGCAGTTAGGAAAATGACGCACAGTTCCAGTTGAATATGTTGTGTTCATCATACATTCAGTAAATAAACAAAGATTTTATGATATTATCAGTATCAGTCATGTATAGTAAGTGGATGCATGTGTGTATAGTGTGTTGTAAGGGAAAATGGACCAATCAGAGAATTTCAATCAAATAACCAGGCAAAGTACAAATGCCAACAGACTGATCAGGCACTGTCACACAGTCAGGCACAGTAATACACAGCAGGGGTTTCAAGACTCTCTGAGTGAAACTTAAACAGTTTGATCCTTAAATCGGTGTGTTTGGAGGAAATCCAGCACCTCAGTTTCTGATTCTACGGAGGCCTGCTGAGCTCACAAGAGTGTGAAGGCTAATAAAAGACTCTAATCCATTGAGGAAAAAAAAAAGGTAGCTGAGCTTATAAAGGCATAGTGAGTAAGTGGCAGTTCCTTGGGAATCTCTCACAAACTGAGAAAAAGAGCCAATCACATGGTGGCAAGACACAAACCCGTGATTCCTGCCTGCAAACACACACTCAGCAGTGACAAAGCCAAAGAGAGACACTTTCACAACTCTGTGTGTGTGTTATGTGCTTTTGTAATATGCATGTGTATGCTTGTAGGTGTATGAGCATGAGCACACCGCGTGTATGTGTGTGTGTTTGTGTGAAAGTGACTCACCCCGTGTCAGTTACTCCTCTACTAAAGTGTCCTTTCCTTTTTTACTTCACACCTCTCCAGTTTGCTATTTTTGGGCCATGTTAGCAGAACTAGTAGTATCCAGCAGATCACACATACACATATGCACACACAGACACACACACTCGCTACAACATGCGAAACCCATTGGGAGTGTTTTGGATGAGCGAGAGGATACGTGCATCTTTTATGGTGCACTGGTACAACGGCTGATTCGGTGGAGCGGACAGAAATATCCAGGGTTACTCGCAAAGTGAAAAATATCATATTGCATAAGATGGTGAAAGGACCTGACCACGTAAATGCAACAGTAGCTCTCTCCCACAAAGGCACACACACACACACACACACACACACACATACACACACTGTGATGTCCTAATAGTGTCCTGCAGGCAGGCGGGCCGGGGTAGAGAAACTGGAGCTGAAGCAGAGTGCTGACTCAGGGAACAAACCAGTGAGAGAGAGAGAGAGTGTGTTTGTGAGAGAGAGAGGAGGACATTGTGCTGCACAGAGGCCTCACAACTTGCGTGTGCAAACCAGAATGTCCCAACCACCACTCTTCACACTTTATGTTGTTTTACCCGCCACTTTGATGTAAAGGCTAATGCTGACTGCTGCTGTGACAACGGAACCCAAAACCAAAGTCTTACTCTTGTAAGAATTCCATTGAGAAAAAGGAGAAGTAGAAAGAAGAAGTTTATCTTGGTTGTATTATTTCACTTGTCATTTGTTCTTCTCAGTAGTTTTTTTTTTTTCAGTGCTGTGACTTAACTGCTAACAACATGTCTGATCATCTAACCGCTTGTGTTTCTTGCCTTGGGCTTGGAAACTTGCCTCGTAGTGTTGTGTCTGTGTTTCCAGATCTCACTAATTACTTTGGTGAGAACAATGTTATAATAACTAATAGAACTGATGGGGGCTATGAAAAGAAATCCTAAGGTTTCCCTTTAACTTCTACATGAAAGGATAATTCACAAAGTTAATTGCAGCAACAATGCTATAAAGAAGTCAGGACGGTGCAAGAAATGCGAGCAGTCAGATGATCATGGTGTAAACAAATCTCCAAAAAAAGGCAAACGGTAAAGTTATTACCCAAACTGTCCGCTGTAAACACCATCAGTTTACAGACCGACTCCCTGGCTCGACTTTGACCGACCATAGTTTACAGCAATTACTTAAGTGAATAAAATGTTATCATAATAAATAGAAATGATGACCAGAGCTTTGAAAATCTCACGATTCAAGTTGTTATTGAATTATCCTTTAACTTCTGGCAGTGTCTGAAATGTTAAAATCTTAATGCAAGGGTTTGGATGTGTGTGTGTGTGTGTGTGTGTGTATGCCTGAACACGAGGTACAGTATGTGTGGGTATGTGAGTACTGCATGTGTAATGTGATGTATATAGACTATGCTCTAAACAGAAGAGCGGCAAGTCAGCAACATCCAGTTGGTTTTGGTTTACCCTCAGATTTCACTCCTCCCGTTTCTCTCTCTCTTTCCCTTCCTCTCTCTTTCTCTTCCTCTCTCTCCCCTTACTCGTCCCCTTGTTGTCTCCCTCTGTCTTTCCTGCTTCATTATTTGTCCTTTCTCTCCGGCTAAAAATACTTGCTGTCCTGTCACTATAACAGATCACCTCAGAGGAAATTTGCTGCCAGCAGTGGACAGTGTTTGATACAGCAGCAACACCACCCACTACAAACACACACACACATGCCATAAGCCTCGGATCATAATGGTGTCAGTAGATTAGTATTTGCGACTGTGGACTGATACATAAAGTGTGTTTGTGTGTGTGTGTGTGTGTGTGTGTGTGTGTTAGACAAACAGGTGCAGTAACCTCAAGAGGCTGACTGAGCTGTTGGAGGGTTGACAATGTAGGTGCAATTGTTACATTAGGTCACAGCAGTCTGGAATAACAGATACTATCTCACTTACACACACACACACACACACACACACACACAAAGGCTTGCACCTGTGCTTTGGTGTTCAAAATAACAGGAATATATTGTGTGAGAGAACTACTCGGCAGTGGGAAGCAGACAAAGAAAATATGTGTGAGCAAATATCCACAAGGGTATGTGTGAAAATGGGTTTTTATGCAGGAGAGAGAAAGAGAGAGTGCGAAGAAGAGAATATGGGGTTGACAGGCCACTCTTGTGACTCGTAAGAAAATTAAATAAACAACAACTTCTCACTCGCACTTTCACACTTGATGTGCAACTCAACCGAGTCTGTCGGAGACGGTGAGAGGTGTCACTGTTTGGTGCTCAGGAGAATTTTCCTTCGTGTCTCCTGTTCCCATGGCAACTGAACAGTGACTTGTGGTGACCCGCGAAGACTGGAGTGGGACAGAGGTGAAGCTGTCATTTAGCACAGGTCAGTGCGTGAATATTATTGCATTCATCACTTCGTGCGGGTCATTCTGTTGAGGTCGACAATCAACCTTGAAGATACAAATACACTGATTCGCTATGGATCAACCACAGCACAACATGTGAACCTGTATACTATAAATGGATTCATGTGTCAGTTTATGATCATGAATGCAAAGGTGTTAAGACTATTAATTAATTTTTTTTAGAATGATATGTTTTCATTGCAGTTGTTATATTTGTTTTATGCATTTAGGGCTGCCAGCCTCTTTCGTTTTCTTTCTTTCCCCCATCTCTCCATCGATCTGTGTGTGTGTGTGTGTGTGTGTGTGTGTGTGTGTGTGCGCATGTGTGTAAAAGCCCCGCTACCTGTATTTCAACAGGCCCTGTTGTCTCATTATCAGAGTGACATTTGTGCAGTCCTGCGGAGCCATCTGGATGCGTCCCACACACATGTGAGAGAAACCAGCCTGGGTTTGGATCTGACTCACATCAAACAGCCTCTCTGCCCACACACACACACACACTAATGCACACACACACACACATACACACACACACACGCTAACACACAAACACCAAATACAAACGGCACAAATAGAGCAGTTTCCAGAAGCAAATATCTGACATTTAACGAATAGTGAGGTGACACAGAGATTGAGACAAAGATTTCAACAGACGCTTTTCACAGTTCTTAACAGTTGCAGACTTTCCAATCACAACAACAGAGGCTCACTGAAAACAGCTGCAAATAATCCTCTGGACAGGTGTAAAGAAAACACGGATAGTGGTAGATCTCTGCACTACACCAATCTTAATGTGTGCATAAGCACATGTATATTTATGGGACAGCCCCGAAATGAATATGAATTGTGTTTTAGTGCCACAAGTTGGAGTTGTGAAACTGCGTGTTTGGCTCACTGAAAAGCTCTCAATGCCACAGAAGAAGATGAACATCAGCTTGAAGTAATGGGCTGTTTGATTGTCCAGGAAAGTCCCAAAAATGAAAATGTGATCAAACTCTACTTTTAGTTTCAACAAGATAAAATTATTACAGTAACAAATAATATGGTATCAGAATGAACAAAGCATTAATCAGAGAGTTCTGAAGATGGCACTATGAATTTCTACAAGTAATAACTGCATATATTGAGTACAGTAAAACCAGCATCAAACATTCTTAGTAATTAAACACTGTTTTGTTGTGATGATCATGTAGTTCTAAATTCCTAGAATCACTACTGAATTTACCTCAGAAAATCTGTTTGTGGTCTGATATGTGTAACATACTATACAGTAGTTATTAAGAGTGAAGAAGACAGACAAAGGGCTTGTGTGAGTCAAACATTGACTAGATTGAAGTTTTAATTCTAAAATGCTGCATCTGGACCAATTTTATATCCTGGTTTCAGAGCAAGCTGTAACCTGCTGAGGGGACGCTATGACTGTCGCTCGACATTTGTGAAAAGACCAAATGCAGTTTCGCTATGACTGTATCGGCGCAACGAGCCATAGAAAAACACAAGTGCACACAGAAGTGTACCAAGGGACTACAACGTTACCATACTGAGTCATTATCAAATAAATGCTATTGGTGTGAGAAAGGTGCATGCACACGTAAAGAGTTCTCTCTCTAAGGCTCTCTGCGAGGAAATCCTGGGCCTCGAGAGTCCATTACCTGAGTCACTCTGTGCATGCAAGTTGCCGAATGCCACTGTGATGTTCACTGACATGCTAAAGCTCTGCTGCATGCAAGGTTGGCCTCTCTCTATCCCCTTCATCTCTCTCTCTCTCTTTCCCTCCTACCTTCTCTCATCTATAATTGATTGCTCCCACTGTACCAACTTCATTTGCTGGCTGTGAATAATGAATGAGACACGGAGTGGAGGCGCTTTTTCCTCTCCGCTGGTTTGATACCCGATTAGCGGTTTACAGTGTATCTGTGCTATCCATGACCAGGCCTGGGGTTCCCAACGTGTGCCACCAAGTGAAGAAACCCTGCCAACAAGGCTGCTCTGCCTGAGGGAGAAAAGGCATGACAGCATGAAAATAAATTGAATCAATCCTGTTGATTAGCATCATTTAAGACCAAGAAACAAGAATCGTTTGTGACCAAGCAGCAGGCATGTGCTAAAGAGACAAGCGTGTTGTTTTAATACATGATTGAAGCATGTGAGGTGGTGAAACAGTTGGATTGTTGTATGGAAATGAACCCTGTGACTTATGGTGAGTGCATAATTCCCAATATAGCATTCTCACACTCTGTAAGCATCTTCACACACGCACACATGGGTGCACATCCTAGATACTGTAAGTTGCACACGTTCACACACTTTCAAACACACATGCAAACCCACTCGCACAAACTGTTCTCTGCCGCATTGAGATGTGCTCTTCTGAGGTGCATGCCATGTGATGCAGATGCCGCTTACCTCCTCTACACAGCTCAATGGACTTTCAAGCTGTGTCCAACACGCACACTCACTCACTCACTCACACTCAACTCACACTTAACCAGGATTATTAATAGCGCGTTTCAGTTCCACAAAGCACCACGGAAGTGCAAGCGAAGCAATTCAGAACTCAGGGGCCAAAGATGACGTTACTGTCTTTTGGGGGTAAAGTTACGTCAACCAGAGTCTCAAAACAGTGCATCACACTTCCTGAAAGGGCAGAGCTGACATGAGTGACATCCCCCAACCCCCTCCTCCTGTATCTTACTCCCTTACCATCCCCAGGCACAGACTCACGCACACATTTCTTCATTCATGAAAAAAAAAGAAGGAGATTTGCTGACACAGACGTGCACACAAACAGATAAAAGAGCCACATTGTTACCAGTCTGCTGTTGGACAAAGTTGTAACTGACAGAAGGGGCTCAGTGTGGGCAGCAGAGGGCTGATGACACAGCAGCTGTTCCACTTTCTGCAGCCTGATCAAATGAGCGTGTTTGTATTTGGAAGGACGACCATGGTGATGGCAATGATGGCATTGAGAAGATGGGGATGCGGGAGAAGAACACACAAGTGAGGAGAAGGTCGAGGTTGGAAATGAGGATGGTATCGACTCCATCTCAGGTGCAAGGCTCAAGTGTGTGAAAAGCACCGACATTCTTTTCTATCATTTTTAATTCTCATTCCGCTCCTTTACTCTGTCAGCTCCTCTTTTCTGTCTGTCTCTTTCACTGGCCACGCATCTTAAGACTAAAAGAGACAACCCTAACATAGAGAGACCCTGAGTGTCTGTCTGAATCCTATAGAGTTAGAGACTGTCTGAGTCTGAATAAGTCTTGATCTGCAGAGGTAGATATACAGAGGCACCGTTATAAAGAGAGACGGAGGAAGAGTTGCGGGAGAAAAGACTTATAAACACAAGAGAGCGTGAGTGCATGAGAATGAGAGATGTACTGTAGGGAGCTGGAGGGAGATGGAGAGAGAAAGCAGGAGAGAGAGACGGAGGGAGAATAGATGAGCATGAGAGTGTGTGAGAGAGATAAATAGAGACAGAGAGAGCAGGAGGAGGGGGAGAGTGTAAACAGCAGAAGGTTCACTGGGTTCAGTGTGCAGTAGAGGAGCTGAAAGATGGGCGTCAGAACTCGAAGCCCAGGGGGTTGGATAGTGGTGCGTGACTCACATACTCATGCATACATTCACGCATACACACAGGCACATGCACGCAGACAAACGCTCTGCGATAAGAAACATCCAAATGCTATTTTATTTCCAAACATGAACCATTACACACACAAACCCCAGGGAGAAAATCTGAGACATAAATAATACAGTCATGTAAAAAGTGTGGCATATTGACACCTTTTTTTCATCTTTTTATTACAGTGCTGCCCCCAAAAAAACATTTCACAAGTTCTCATTATGGTAGCATTCAACATTTCCAGACTCAATGACTGTTTTGATACCTATGTATAACATAAATACGTCTCTACAATGTACTACAATGTGGTTTTGGTTTTGTTGACTCACAAAATATACAATATCACTCACACATAATTAACGTTTTCACATACAAGAAGCACAAAATAAAGTTGTCCTTTGTATTTACAGTTCACACATAACATTTTACTGTGTGGTTTGCTTTTTCTATATGGCAATGACTAATATCCAAAAGAAAATACTAAGTTCACTGTTGTATATCAGTGGCAAAGCACAGCATGACGAGTCAAACCGATACTGTCAGTCACCCAGTTCAAGCAGCCTGTTCTCTCCACATGAGTCACTAGATCTCATTTAGACATTTAGACAGTGCACACACTTGCAAAACTGACATGACAAACCATCATGTTAACCCAAAACCGGTCTTTTCAAGTGTATACTTTCACAGCTTGTCCGCAGAGTAGCATAACAGAATCAAAGAACAGTGGCTCCTTCAAATTTCAGATTTTTAGATTACAACATACACAGCAACAGAAAGACAAAACGCAACTGAGAAATACCAGATTATACTGAGACAGAATATTTTAATGACATAACAGGTAGATATGTACTGTAACTGTCAGATCCTCTGCTGTCAAGGACAAACAAAGAGTACTGAATGCAGTAGTTGTATTTATAAAGCATTGCTGCATTCAAAGAAGCTGTCACTCATTGTTTTGCATTCTTTACAAAGTCTGGCTAGACAAAGCTCTGATTCACACAAAAGGTTGTGCATCTCTTAGCTGAAGCAAGCACAATCCTAACAACTTTCTAGTCTCACAATAGCTAATTAACACCTTGACAGAGCTGTGTGCTCCTCTATCTGCGAACAAAGGCATTGCTATTGTCGCCTCTCCGTCCTGCCACATTTAGCAAACACCACCTAGATACTGTCTAACAGGGAGGCTCAGAGGCACAATTTGGAACACTGTCAGGCAGGTGTGCACGTTCGTGCATGTGGCACTTGGATGTCTGTTGCCATGGTGACCCCCAGAATATCCCCACGCAGCACAATGTGATATTTTTAATAAAGTTTGAGGGCTTTGACTTTACTGTCTGGTGCGGCTGTGAAGATGTGAAGTGAAGATGTGAACTTCTTTTTTTGTGTGTGTCTGTCGCTAAGGCTTAGTTGTGTGTTGTTCACTCGAGAAACTCCAGTAGCTTATGTCAGCATGCTTACTGTGTATTGCTCAACCAAAGTGTAATGTGAAGGCAAAGGGAATACTATGCACTGTTTTATATTTTAATCTTGTATCCTTCTAAAGTTTTTTTTGTATGTATCTCTTTGCACAATGGGGGGAGGGAGGGGGGTGGGTGGGTGGGGGGGAGGAAACATTTCATAGCCATTTTCCTCATAATGAGTATGTGACAAATAAAACTTGAAACTAACTATAGTGACCATGAAAAGTGCGTGTACTATGTGAATACATGTGTCTGTGACTCTATCTTTGTGTGTGTGCATGCATGTGTACATGCGCAAATGTGTATATTTACCACAGTATGACTCACAAGCCACATCAGAGACTATGCTGCAGAAAATTGAGACAACACAGTTTCAAAGAGGAAGCCAGCACTGATAGAGCTGAGAGAGCAACAGGCACAACATACACACATGCAAACACACACACTCACACACACACACATTAACACTGTGAAACAGTCACTGGAAATCCCCTTTTGTTCACCTGAATGAATTAAACCTGGGAGTATCTGAAACCTGAAATACAAATTTGAAATGCAATGATGATTTTGTTTCATTTCCCAAATACACATTTAATCAAAAGCAACTGGATCCCAGACACACATGCTAACAACAAAATTGAAAAATATGATTTTCCTCAGCTAGACATCAAGTATGAATGATCCTTCATTATGAAATTTCATGTATGGAAGCCACAAAGTATTTTCTGTGTTGTAAAAAAGTGGTGGCATTTTTGAGTTAACCATTGTGCTTGCACAGTACATTTAACTGCACACAGCAAGTGTTTTCCAAGTGTAAGCTAAAATGTAATACACAGTCTTCACCAGCAGATGACAATATTGACTCACCAACGAGATTAAGATCAGGACCCTTTGAGTGTTACTGTAGTGTACTCTAAAGAGGATGAGGTGTCGGCATATGCAGTGACAGGAAAAATCTTCTCTCATACCTTTGACAAATGTCAACAGTAATATGAGTTCCTGTCAAACCCCAATGTTTGACTATACAAAAATAAAGCTGACTTGTGGTGGTTGCAGATCGACCCTGAGCACAGATATCATATCTGATGCTAATCAGAAGTCTAAAAAGATTGTCTGTGAAATTGTGCAGCTGGAAGAATGTATCAAGTATCCTAGACTTCATGGACCACTGCAGCATCAGGATGTAAGCAGAACAGGCCATGGATCATATATTATTATATT
The DNA here is from genome assembly GCF_963924715.1 of Thunnus thynnus. Lineage (NCBI taxonomy): Eukaryota > Metazoa > Chordata > Actinopteri > Scombriformes > Scombridae > Thunnus > Thunnus thynnus. The sequence goes on from NC_089522.1 coordinate 22,663,700, forward strand.
TCTCTTTCTCCTTACGTAGTCTGCAATGAGTTTTCCATGACATTAGTGGTTAGGCTAGAGCAGCCTCTTCCAGCTGAAGTGTGATGTAATTGGCTGTTAGAAGCCTCTTATTAGGGAAGGGGGAGTCAAGACCTGCAAGAGTCCATGATGCTAAGTGCCTATTAACCCCCGTGTGTGACAGTTAATGTGTGCCTTTACACCACCGTGTGTCTTTGTTGGGGTGTACATGTGTTTTTTATTGTGTGTTTGTTTATGTGTGTCTGCTGTGTGCATGTATAATTACATGCTAGTACATGCATATTTATGCTATTGTTCACGGTTGTATTAAGAAACCTCTTTAACAAAGGCTATAAAAAGATATAATCTGATTTGATTTACAAACAGCAAATAATTTATGTAATTCTCTTTACTTTTCTAAGTTATATACAAATATGGATCATGCGTGGTAATATCAGGGAGCGAAGGACCGTCTACTGCTATTAATACATAGTTAATGGCTTACTTTCTAATATGCCATTAAGCCAAAATCCTATCCAGTCATTAATGAAGGGCAATGGATTTCTCACCTTTAATTAACCATCAAGTCTGCAGATGTAAATGTTAATAAGTGCAGATGCTCTGCTCTTCTTTTAAAGAAGGCAAGTGGTCAAACTGTCCATTAGACAGGTCCTCCTGATGACACTAAAAAGACAAGGCAATGCTGGAGGAGAAATTACACCAGCCAAATGGATTTTCCACAACCTGAGAACTGAAAAAGTTATTAATAGCTCAACTTTAAATCAATGAAGAATTCATAATGGTTTTGTTAACAATTAAAGGACAACAATTTTACACATTGATCAGTTAGCTTTCTTTGGGGAGTCAGTCTGTGAAAAGACTTATATAACGTGTTCTGTGGCTCTGGAGGAGCTTTTTCAAGTCTGAGAAAATAACCCCTGATTAGCTGAGACAGGCTTATCTCAGCTTGAGCTTGGAGAATGCAATTTTGCCTTTATTTGATAGTTGACAGGGTAGAGAAAAACAGGAAATATGGTGTGAGAGAGAGGGATATGAAACGCAAAAAAGGTTCCTGGTCAGAATCAAGCAGTTGAAAAGAAAGCCTGCGTTACAAACTGGGTTTTTTCAGACAGGTTTGGTGTAACGTAAAGACACTATTGAGTTGAATTATTGGAAGTGTAGAATCCAGTGTTTTTAGCCACGTTGTTGGCGTGGCTCTAAGGATGGTAATGTCAGTCTGTTGGTCCACCACTTTGGTACAGAATGAAATGTCTCAACAACTATAGGATGGAATGCCATGGAATTTGGCACAGGAAATCCTGTAACCATAAGGATGTACCCTACTGACTCTTCCTTTAGCGCCACCGTGAGGTTGACTTTTTCGGTTTTGAGTGAAATATCTTCACAACTTTTGGATAGATTGCTGTTAGATTTGCTACAGACATTCAAGGACTTTAGTGATCCTCTGACTTTTCCTCTAGTGCCATTGTCAGGCTAAATTTTTAATTTGCTTAATACTTTGATTTATTTCCAAATACCAGCAAAACGAATGAAATATCCATCAGCTGCAGTTTGTGTTTAGAGCTAACTAGAAAAAAAAGTTAGCATGCTAACAGGATAAACTACGATGGTGAACATGTTAGCATGCTGATATTAGCATTTAGCTCAAAGCACTGCTGTGCTTAAGTACAGCCTCTCAGAGCTGCTAGCATAGATGACAGCAACATATCCGGGTACTTTGCCCTTGCGGCATGCTCCCCAACCTCTTTTGGTTGAAAACAGTCCCTCTAATTTGACTGGCAGAAAATACAAAGTCCGAGGTCTTTGCCAATTTAATAGCATAAAATAAGAAGACTGTTTGCTTTTTAGCTATTAGGAGCCCAAATCCTATGGCCAGTCAGGCAAACAATTATGTTATGTCATTGCCGACCAAAGATTGCCATCATCATATAGAAAAAATAAAAAGGGTTGATGAGTGGCATCACTAACTGCTAAGCTAGTGTTAACTAACTAGTGTTACTAGTGCTAAGTAACTAGCACTAGTAATTAGTGCTAGCAAGCTAGCAGTTACAGGCTAACATTAAATTGGGATTTCCTTGGCTTTTCAGTATGTTCTATGTACTGCTCTTTCAATGCAGCATCAACATTCACTACTTTGGCTTTTTTTATTTTTTTTATTTTAGAATTTTCAAATATGTAAAACAGTACAACGTATTCCCACTAAAAACTTAATAAATCAATAATATAATACACAGATGACAGAAAAGAAGGAAGTGAAGGGGGAAAAAACATGACCAATACCATGACGTACTTGTCACTGAGATACCTCAACCATTGTACCTGGATGTTAGTATTGGCCTATGCTGGAACCAGTTCAAAGATTACATCGAGTCCGCAATTGACAGAGGCAATGTTTCCATGTATTCAATAAAAGGCTGCCAGATCTTTAAAAATACATCATATCAGTTTTTCAGGACATACGTAGTTTTCTCTGAGGGCATACAATTAGTCATTTCTGACATTCTGCTTTAGAGAGGGGGGACTTCCAAGTTAATGCAATACTTTTTCTATAAGCAGCAAGAGCTATATCAATGAATTTTCTGGAACTCTGGCTTAGTTTCATGTTTGTTACGTAGGGAGATAATGTTCTGGGTCTAATGATGACTAAAATTATGTATCCATAATTTTAGTCAGCATGTCACATACGTCACACCAAAATGTTGTGACTTTGGCACATTGCCATTTGCAGTGTAACATTGTGCCCTCAGTAATGCCACATCTGAAACACATATTTGAGATTGTAGGTTTGTACTGGTGCAATCTCTTAGGGGTGAGGTAAAGCTAATGAAGAAAATTGTAGTTGACAAGCTTAAATCTGGCATTTAAAGTGGCGAACATGCTGTTCTGACATAGATCAGACTCGAGGTCCGCATCTATAGTAATGTCTAAGTCAGATTTCCACCTCTCTCGACCGATGTATGTTTTGTTTTAGACAGCAATCCATCACTGTTGAATATACCCTGCTAATGAATTGCCTTGAGATTTTGTTACTGTGAAGCACCTCTTCCACCCTTGTCAGGTCAGGTAGTAGCAGCTGCTCACCCCAACTTTTTTCAGGAAGGCTTTCAGTTGCAAATAACAAACAAAGTGTTTGGTGGATAAATCATATTTCTCTTTTAGCTGTTCAAAGGACATGAAAATGCCATCACTATAACAGTGTGCCAGGTATCTTATCCCTCTATCATACCAGAGCTTAAAAATTTTGTTATCAGAAATCACTGGTATGAGTTTGTTTTTCCATAAAGGTGTTTTAAGTTGACAAATCATTCCTCACTCCAAGAGTTTTATGGACCTCATACCATGATCTAACCAAGTGGACAATGAATGGGTTTTTGGATTTGCTAATAATACTTTTTGGATTCCACTTATAAAGTCACTTCCCACTTCTTCATCAAGGTTCTGTAATTCAATTTGTGTCCACGAGGGGCAGAGTCACGTTCAAACAAAGATGACCAAAATCTCATTTGTGCTGCCTGTTGTGGAGAATATTTATTCAACACTTGGCCAAGCAGAGAACAGAAACAGTAAACATCAAGGTGTTCTGCAGATGTTGTTTCTTCCCGTTCTGACTTCTGAAGGTCTGACTTTTGGTCTTTAACCCCAACAAATCATCCCATGATATGAAAAATTAGTCTTATTGGCTCATTTAGTTTCTAAACAACGAACTGCATTTTGCCTGTGTTAGTTCAGGTCATGTTGCATGGAGCTTCAGGTCACTGTCAGCACATTCTGGTTTGAATGTCTGATTATGCCTATGAATCTACACATTCACCTATCTGTATTCTCTAGGGAGTTTCGGGCCATCTCCCCGACTTTGGTTACCGGGACAACGCCGGTTCACTCTTTATCAGAGCGGCTCCTGCTTTCCCCAAACATCCAGACAGTTACTCTGAGTCTCAAGGAGAGGAGAGAATGTCTCCTTCTGCTTAAGAATTGTAGTGTTACCTCAAGGCCCATGCTTGACCTAGTGTAACCCAATTTGTATCCCCTAAAGTTAGGATTTTTCCATAACACTGCCCCATAGTAAAATTTGAAATTAGGGAGTCGGAAGCCACCCATCTTGTAGTCCCATGATAATATCTCCAAACTAACCCGAGGTACTTTACGATTCCAGGTGAATTCACTTACAATTTTGTTAAGAGTTTTAAAGATACTATTGGAATGGTGGATAGGGAGAGATTGAAACAAGTGTATTATCCTTGGCAAAATGTTCATCTTTATACAGCTGACTTTGGTAAATAAGGACAGGGATAGGTCTGTCCACCTGTTTAGGTCAATCTCTATTTTTTGAATGAGCACAGGGTAGTTGAGTTTAAAAAGGTTCTTCAAGATGCTATCCACCTGGATACCCAGATATGTAAACCCTTTTGGAGCCCACTTAAAGGAGTCTGGCTGGCACAGGTCTCTGCGATCAATTTTAGACAGAGGGAGTACTTCACTTTTCTCATAGTTCACCTTATAGCCAGATATTATGCTATAATTGTCCAGAAGAGCTTGTAATTTAATAACAGATCGTGCTGGGTCCGTAAGAAATAAAATTACATCGTCAGCAAATAGACTGATTTTGTGAGTTAATTGACCCACTTGGAAGCCTTTTATGTCTGGGTCTATGTCTTGTCTCACAGCTTGTGCCAGCAGCTCTAATGCCAGGACAAAAAGCCTGGCAGAGAGCAGACAACCCTGTCTGCTGCTTCTTTGCAGTGTGATAGGAGCTAACCTTATACCATTTCTGACTATCTTGGCTTGTGGTATAGGGTTTTCACCCAATGAATGAAAGATGGGCTGAACCCAAATTTGCCCAGGACCTTGAGCAAATATGGCCATTCTAGGCGATCAAAGGCCTTTTCAGCATCTAATGACAGCACAATACTAGATTCGTTTCTGGTATTTGCTTAGAGGATAATGTAGAGAAGTCTAAAGAGGTTGTTGGCCAAGAGTATAAAACCTGTCTGGTCTATATTGATACATTTGGGGAGGAACCTGTTAAATCTGTTGGTTAAGGCTTTGGAAATTATCTTAAAGTCTGTATTAGAGAGGACTCATAGGCCTATAATATTTTTTTGGGTTTTTGTTTTTCCTGTGAATAACCATTATTAAGGCTATAGAAAAAGAATAAGGTAGTGTTTGTGTTTCGGTTGCCATATTTAAGACATCCACGAAGAGAGGGACGAACAGATCTTTAAACTCCTTATAAAATTTGGGAAGGAAACCATCTTCACCTGGAGATTTATTAGATTGTAATGAGAATATTGCTTTTTCAGTTTCTTTTTTTTTTTTTGATTAAAAGGACAGTTTATCTCCTCCTGGTCCTCTGTGTTAATCTTGGTGGTTCAATAGTTGATAAGATTGTATCTATCTTGGAGAGATCACCTGGGGATTATGATGTATCTAAAGAAGAGAAGTAGTGTTTAAAACCACTACTTTGACTTTTAACATTATAACTGTTGACTTTTACATCATTAAATAAACTGTGATGAAGTGTTTGCCACAGGAGTACATGTTTTGTCTGGCCGGGTCCCACATTTGAGTATTTCATAATCTCTTCAAATGGCCTGAAGCCACAGATCTCTTCTTTTACTGCACTTCACTCTTTGGGGAGGTACATGAAACTGTAAACTGTTGCATGTTGCCACTAGTTTTTCCAATTTGGCACCAGCACTTTTACAGCACTTGTTTTCACCCAAAATGGGGTGTGGTCATTTGGGGCAGTGACATATGCCTGCTCTCATGTATGGCTGTAGACTCCTAGTATTGTTTAAACTTGATCCATACTGGGTACTAAATGGATATCTATCCCTCTGCTACATCAATTGTGACCATTCTTTCTTTGACCTATCTATCTCAAGTCCCCCAACTTAATACAAATTTAATGCTATTTGTTACTTTCAATACTTTTAATAAGGCTGTTAGTTAAAACCTATGAACCTTTTAGAATTATGCCTTATCAGAAAGTGGCACTGTTAAAATTAAAGCAATATATAAATAATGAAACAAACATAGATTAATAATAAACATAACATTAGGCTACATGACAGGGCATGACATAATGTAACACAACACAATACAATGCATAGCATTACATGAGTTTCATAACATTTAGTCAGGTTATATAGTCAGTCATGTAACCTGCAGATTTTTTTTCCTGACTTGCTGAGAGACTGTGATGATTTTATATATATGCAGGACCTCTGATCCTATCACAGTTCCACTTCTAAAGCTTTCATCTTACAACAAAGCAAATAAATAAAAAAATATATAAAGCAAAGCAGTAATGGTTGAGAAGGGAGGGGTTAATCCTGGTATATTCCTAAATATTATGTAAAAACCTTATATTCCTCCTGATCCTACTGACCCCCTTGTCGTTACCAGTTGGTACAGGCCACAACGCTGTAGCCCACTATCAGTCACCCCCGTCCCTAAGCTGCACAGCTCCCTACAACCCTACTGAGCCTGTCTGACAGAGCAAGCGAGCGAGCGCGTGTGTCTGTGTGTGAGAGAGAGAGAGACACACACACACAGAGGCAGCCGAGATGAGAGTGTGAAGCAGTGAGAGGGAAACCTAGAAAGAACAGCAAAGGCGATCAGAAAGGGAGGAGGGAGTCAGCGAACACAGCAAAAAGGCTGAGCATAGTAGAAAAAAAGAGGAGAGGAGAGGGTAATGTGAATGTACTATCTTTGATAGTCCTGGTGCCAAAGTCAAAAGATGCAATGACTAGATGACCAGCCACTACACACACCAGCATCCTGTCCTGGAGCCTTGACAGGAGGGGACAAGACAAATTAATACGCACTAAAAGGCAAACACTCTCTTCAAACAGCCCTACATCACTGGATCATGTCGACTACTGGGTCAACCAACCACAACAAACATCTGGCATGTAAGTAACCAACAGTGTATGAGTTAAGAGAAATGTAGCTGCAGACAAAGTGGTAGTAAACAGACTTGCAATATTGTACAATATTAATACTGTAACTTTACTGTTCTGTATGCAGAATTACTCTGCATAGTTGCATAGTTTAACACAAATTTCAGTTCAGTTCAGGGCAGTGATTTACCACATTCATTTCCACAGTATGGTCTCTTCAGATTTTAAGGGAATATCTATGCATTTCCCGACTGAGGGAAGTTTTATTATAAAATTGTGCAGAGGATATTAACTCCTTACTACTGGTTCAGAGTCCTTCACGAGACATGTTTAATCCAGCTACAGTTACCTCTTTGAAAAGATAACAGATCAATACTGGGTGTAGGCCTACTTTATGTTACATACAGTGCTGCCTGGCTGTTACATAATTTTCTCCAAGCTACACTGCTGAAAACTGTCCCCCCCACCCCACCCCCAAGGATTCATCAAATTAGTACTCACTGAAATACAATAAATTACACATATTCAGTTGACCCTTATCCTCCTTGATTCAACCGTTAAACCAATTCTCATTAGCAACGACTGTAAAAATCTTATTGTAACAACAGCCATACTAGCCAGGCTAATAACAGCCATAGGCCATCTCTTTTTAACTAAATTAGCCTGACAGCCTTGATAGTGGTTCGGCACTGTTGATGCAGATAAGGTTTAATCCCAGTGAAGGTATAACAACTACTTCTTAGAGTCTGACTAAGCTAAAAGAAGAATGTCTTCACACAGAGAAACACGAAAGACATGCTAACTGCTACCTGCTTGCTTCCTAATTGACCTCACAAGAGCAGTTTTTTTGTGTTGAAGTGTCAGGAGAACAATCTGCTATTTGCCTACTTGCCTCTTTAATGAACATGTATTTGTGTACGGGTGCCTATGAATGTTTGTTAATGTGTACAGACTAGAAGCAGAGCACTACATATGAACTCTGTGGAGACTATTGAAAGCCCTTTCGACTGATCATAGGGAGCAGTGGGCAACGCTGGAGGTCATCTTTGCATTTAGCCCTGAGTAAAGTGCCTTAATGGCCTCAGGAATGGGAATGGCCAGGGAATACAAAATCTGATCAGACACTTATAGAGCGCGTGGTCAGACAAGGTTCAAGATAGAATCCCAGCACTGGGATGAAAGGGGCTTGAAGATGGGAATTAACTAATGCAATGGATGTAGACTTCAACACAGAGGGGGTGGAGGAGATAATAGAGTGATTGATCATGCATACATTTAAATAATATGTTCATAGAGAGTATTCGTTGGATCTGTTCTTCAGGTAGCACTTCCTGCAGTATGACGTGGTATGATGATGATGCTGGTGGTGGGTGTTGTTGAAAGAGGTAGAACACTGCTATCAAAACTGACTAGACTGGATTTACTCTCTACAACATGGTTTTGTGCTTATGGATACGAGTGTGTGGACGGTGAGGGGAGTGGGGAAGCATGGCGGGGGAGGTGGCTGTTGTGGTGCAGTGATCTCACTCATAAATGATTTATGCTTGATGGACTGCTGTGGCTGCGAGGCCAGCAGAGGAGAACGATTGGCTCTGTAAATAATAGTAGTAATACCTAAAGATGATGTGGCTGTACATTGCTGAGAGCTGGGTGACACCATCATCGGCCCCCAGGGGGAAGTAGGAGCTGCAGGAGAGGAGGGGGGGGGGTGGAGTTTGAGATAGATGAGCTGTCAAATGTGACTGGCCATGCAGTGCAACTGCCTTACTAGCTCTTTCTCACACACATAAACACCCAGTTTCTGGTTCATGAAAACAGAAAGATGATCATGGGATTTCTTTCCACTTGCCACAAGGGGATTGAATGCTACACCATGTGACTCTCTGGTTCAATAGGAACATTTGTTCTCTGCTTCTAGTGCAGTTCTCAGGACTCTTGATGTATGACTGCACCGTTAAAATGACAAAGAGTGGCTGGTAACACATGTATTCAGAGTTTAATGTTTTCATCATCAAAAGATGCTGATAAGGTAGCCAGAGAACACATCGTATGCTGGGAGCAAAATAACATGACAGACCAACATGTAATCTGTCATACTTGAAAGAACCAGCAATGAGTGTTGATTAACAGGAGCAGAGGAGTGGAAGAGGCAAAAGGGTTAGACCCTAGAATCACAAGTATGGAATAATCATGTGCTTCAGCTCAACTGTCACCTCTGGCCAATTGGACCACCCACCCCCACTTCGTCTAAAACACACACACACACACACACACACACACACACACACACACACATCAATGCAGGAGTGAAAATGTCTGAGGGAGAAATACTTAGGAGAGAAAATGTGAACTGCAAAGACGATAAAGAAACACATGCAAAGAAAGGTTTATCATTAAATGCTACATACAGTTATTTCAATCCTGTGTGTGACACACAACAAATACACAAAAATTGAATGGCGTGACTGCACCCTTGTATTCGTCAGTGTGAAGCTTAGCTGAGGCAAGCAGACTCAGTAAAGCCTTTGCCTCATATCACTGACACTACAGTCACTTTATACCAGGAATAATGCACAGCAGGCTCAGGTTGCATAACACCACATTCTCCTTTCTTTGACAAACAAATTCTTTCTTTCTTCCTTCCTTCCCTTCAGACTCAGCCAACACGGACATCCTACATGCATGTAAATACAACCAAGGCAGTAAGCTGAGTAGTCATGCACTATGATGCAGTAGGAATCCAGTGTTGTAGAGAGTGCAGTTGAAGGATTGTACGAGCATTATGTAACAATAAGCCCTAGGTAATTATGGTTCAGTGTGGGCTGAGGTGGAGTGGGGGGTTTCCGAGTAGGGGGCATAGGTCCTGTCACAGAAGATGGGTCTTAAAGCTTAACTTGGTTAGTGGCCTATAGCATTTGTATTTCTGCTTCCACCCAGAGTGAAATCCTCACTCTTATGTTTTTCAAAATAGTGGCACAAGATGAAAAAAGGAGCCTCTATAGTCAGTTCAATATAAATGTGTTCCATTACAGAGGCTACCATCTCCTTTAAAGTTTGTACCTCAAAAGTGTCAAAGTAGGTCAACAAGGCTGTCCTTTCCAAAGGCTCCTCTGATAGCAGCTGAGTACCGAGCCCTAATTTGGAAACCCAAATTTGCCACTTATATTTAGCAAATTCTTGGAGGGAAACTTGGATATTTCTGACTTTAGGAGTCGATGAGGATTATTTAAGTTTTGGTCTCTCTGAGGCTAAAGATATGGCTACATTAGCCTTCTGTACAATGAAATTGGCAATTCGCCAAGCCCAGCCCCCAAACATCGTCCAATCATAGCTTAGCAACCGTAACTAGGCAAAGCAGGCCTGTCAAGCTGTCAAAGGATTTCTTTAAATGTTGAAACAGTGTACATGGGACCGTATTGGACACTCGGTATCTCAAGAGTTTGGAGGATGGCATCTTTCATATACCCTTTACAAAACCAAAAACACAACAGCAAAAGTGAGAAGAATGGGTTACACTTAAGCGGCAACTACCACAGCTTGAGGCTGAAGCCAGTGCAGTAGTACTTTTTAAATACCTGGCTCTATTGACTCCCATTCAAAATATGTCCACTTCTCTCTAGAAATACCATATATTTCTTATTTTTTTGAGTCATTATGGTCTCAATTGCTAAATCCAGGCTCTTAAATAATTGTGCTGGTGGTCATTTAGGAAATTATTGCTCCATTAATAAGATTTGAAGACTTGTAGTAATGATTGAAAGTCTGCTGGCACTCTCCCTGGCTCCGGGACTCACACTGTCTCACACTTTCACACTCTTGTTTAAAGAATAAAAAGTGATTTTGTGGTTAAGGTTACACTAACAACACCCTCACAGGATTCAGTCAATATTTTGGTAAGCTTAATGTTACTTGATCATGATACCTGTCCTGTTAGCACAATTTACTTAAAGTAGCTAATGTTATCACAAGTGTGCACTGGTTGATGTTCCTGGTAAGACAGAGTTTGCTTAGGTCCAAAGCAGCTGAGCATGTTTCCAGAGAGTGAAAGGCAACACCCCACACTCCTTATTTGGAAGGTCCTGGCTTCAAATGGAAAATATGGCACTGACCATTAGCTGCAACTCTGGGCTTCAAAACAAACCCCAATGCAAGCCAGTGGGTGACATCACACCTTGCTATGTCCATCTTTATATATAGTCTATGTTTATACTGTGTTTATCTGCTCTAATGTAAGCTGCAAATGTTAACAGCTTGCTACCCTCAGTAATAACCTAACCTTGTTTCCAAAGGCAAGGGGCAAGTCATTAACAATACTATATCAGGGGGTTACAGGTTACGTCAGAAACCTACACTCAACCCCCCCCAGAATAATCTAATGTCAGTAGTCAAACATGGATATAAAAATATTTAGCAGAGCTATCATGAGCTGGAGCCACTGAGAGCAAAGCTGGACTTTGTAGTCTGGCAGTGTAATATTGAACAAAGCATGCTGAGGGCACACTGTTAGACAAATGATTTCTCGATTTTCAAACACAGTGCATCGCTGTTTCTATTGGCCAAATGCACATAACGTCTGTGGTGAAATATTAGTTTTACTTGGGAAGGAGGTGCAGGTTAGATCCATAAGCATTCAATACTGTTATGCAGTGGTAAGGTTAACAACACCGCTGTCCCAGGGTAATCATCAGCAGAGCGAGTTTGAGATCTAAGACACTGCCAGATCCTCTTTTTGCAACAGCAGTCAATTATTAATTCTGTCTTTCTTTGAAAATAATATTGTTTTTACTGTCCATCAGTGGCTGTTTCAAAGCCATGATGTGTTTTAGTGCAATATCAGCATCGACATTCATTACATCTGTTAAATCAGTGTTGAACCAGCAGATTTGAAGCCTAGTACCTCACGAATTACAGTATATTTTCTTCTTCCTCTTTTATAAGCTATGTCTCTTAATATCCTGAGGCCAACACTTCCCTGACAAAGCAAGTGTTGGCCATCAAAGCTGTTCTCTGTTACTTGACCCACCTTCAGTAAATCCTTTCCATGTGACCTGTATTTCACAGTCTGGATAGGGGTAAAGCAGCAGCTTGGTAAGAAGTGAATGGGTTGCCTCATTTAACACAGGGACTGTTTCATGTGACTTTGTGCTTACTGACCCATGCACGACCATGTCTTGAACATCAAAGTCGCCCGTTTACTGGCAGTTCACTTGCTTTTATTCGTTATGCAACAGTTGCTCATTTTCTCACAATGTTTTTTCCCCTTTGGACTGCCTCCGATGATTAAAAAGGGGAAAAATACTTTACTTAATGAGCCAAACAGCCGCATAAGGATTGTTGATGTTTAATAACGCCTGTCAAAAGCAAGGGATTCCCCCCGTGGAGGCTATGAACACCATCTGGGTCTCACATTGAGCATGGTAATAATGTAGCCTCAGCCAATTTGCATGGACGCCTCCTACACATCTTCCACAGCAGGATGGTAGACAACTCAGAGGTTATCTTTTTTTTATCATCTTTATTACACAAGGACTATGCACAAAAAACATTAATCTCAAAAAGAGAAGAGATGATTTATGCCAGATTTAGTTATTAGATAATTTCCAGGTACACACAAAACTATCACCAGACACTAAAAACATTCATTTACATGCAACACCATTACTTAGTCTCTATAACACTAACAATTACAAATCTACAAGCACACATCAACATATAAATACCAGCACATTAATCCAGTACAACTATAAAATTACAATTCATTAAAAATCTGAATCATGGTCAAATTAATGTCGACATGACTGATTGCTCAATATCCATTTTTTTTGCACCATAGGAAAAAGAAAGACTGTGCATCTGGATGAGTCAATCTTTTACATATATGTTTTTCTCCCAGGCAGGGGTAAACAGAGACATGCAGCTGAACCAATGCGTGGGTTGGTCATGTCCACTGGCTATCTCAACTTGAGTAGTGAAATTTGATTTTTAAAGGAAGGGACTCTGTGAGAGAGGAAGAGCTCAACGGAGGGAGAGACCCGAAAAAGCCAGTAGGCATAGCTGAAGTTTACGTAAGCTGTGTAGTTTCATCATCATCAGAAGCCTCGTCACTGCTCTAACAAGCCTAACTGATTTATTTATCTAAAGCTTCCCACTGCTGCTGAATAATTATTGCTGAATATTCATTGACACTGGCAGGTGGCATCCAGGTGGCAGAGGTTTGGGCAGGTTGGCATGTTGAGGCAATTGGTGTCCTTTAGATATAATTACCTTGATTGACAATGCCAGAATAATGCAAGGCAATGGACAGAAGTGCCTTGGTCACACAGTTCTTTTTGCTGTCTACTGTTTTACTGGACTGATGGGACATGGCTGAGGCAGTGGACGTATGCAGTGGTATGTCTACATTTATTGAGGTTTGGGATAATGGTGGCAAGGGTGGATTTTCCACAGCATTTTGACTATTTCAGATGTCTATATATTTTAAAGGCATGCAGTTGGGTAACAATTTAATAGAAAAGCCATTATAGAGTAAGGTGTTGGGCCACCACAAGTCTTTGTTTGGTGTTTTGATGATGTTTGTGAGCGCTGTCTAACATTTCAGTTTAAAATCTCTATAAGTCTTCAAATGTGTTCAAATCTGGTGACAGACCATGACAAATGATTCATTATCATTTATATTCATTAAATATTTCAATGACCCTCCGTGTCCTGTATAGAAGCATCTGAATTTGCCATGTTTCTTCACTCCTTTATTCTGCTTTTTCCTTTTCATTTTTACACCTGTCTGTGGTATAAAATGAAAATTACAGCTTGTAGAAGGAAAGCCTGCACTCAACAACCTTGCAAATAAGCAACATATGCAGCTGTCCTTTGCCACCTACAACAAATCACCATAAAACATTCAATATATTCAGGGCATTGCTTTGCATTGCATGTATTTACCTTAGTAAATGAGCACCACAGGTTTTGATTAAAGATGGACCAGTATTTTTTTTTCAGCTAAATTAATTTACCTGCTGGAACTGGAACTGCTTAAATTTTTAAGTTTCCAGACTTCTATAACCTGCTCTTCATCTCAGCTTGAGGCTAGCAGATCAAGACTACATCAGCCATTACTAGCATAACACAACTGCATCTGTACAGTGGAGTGAATTGAATGCATTGTGGGTAATATAGGCATATTCTTCTTTCTTGACAAGAGAGAAGAATACAACAATTCTGATCCTTTTTTAAAAACTGTCCATTGAGAGTCCGACTGCTTCTAGTACTAATACCACATACAGCGTGTGTAGAACATGATGTGTGCATGGATCCAAGTTGCACAACTGCTTGTGGGAATTACTAGGATATGACAATTTGGATATACCTCATCCAGTCCAGCTTTAATAGATTAGATTTTATCATAACAGCAAGAACAAGTAACGAGCAAAATCTTTTTGAACCAAGCTGATTTGTCACTTGTCTCCATTGGACTGTAATGTGAAGTGGGGTTGCAATTAAGTTAGAATTTTAAATTATATTCCATACAACAACATCACCAGTGTAGTTTGGAGTTTGGAGATCTGATATCACTAATACCAGTATCCAGTTAGTTAGACATATTAGTGATTTATTACTTTAATGTTGTGTAACTACTTTACATTTTAAATTTGTGTCTGGCCTCTAGATCATATTTAATCTGGATCACTGTAAGCTTTACAGCATTGACTTACTTGTTGAAACATCAGCCAGAGAAGTTTCCTGACTTTACAGACAACTTGAATAACAGAATAAAGGGCTGTTGTCAGCACATGGCAGTGGACACACACCCCACCAGAGCTGTGGAAGAGTGACTGACAGATTGACTGGCTGAATCTCCAGAGACTGAGCTGTCTGATGAGGGAGGCTGGCTGACACAGATGTGCTGCCATGTTTGTTTTCAAACAGGAGAAAAGCAGCACTGGAATCATGTAAACATGTTAGTCATGGAAGCTTAGTACATGTTACACACAGGGTGACAAAATGAGCATAAACTGAATTATACACACACACAGACACACACATACACACACACGCAAAAGCACATATAGTTTGCATGCTCACTCTTACAGATTCATATACACACGCACACACATACATAACAGCACTACTGACATGAGTCAAAGTGTCAGCTCATGGAGGCCAGTGGGAGAAGGCACAGTGTGTTGAGGAGAATGTAGCGCGGTTACACAACCACAGCTGGTCAGCTTGGCAGAGGTTGATGCCAGGGGTAGACCTAAGGACAGATGCCTTCTTGTTTTTCATACCATGTTTGTATTTTCACGCATTCCTCTTTTCACGCTTCCTTTTCTGGACCCTTTTGCCCATACATATGATTCTGCAAACATTGAGACAGACAACCTAAAGATATTCAGTCTACTGTCACAGAGGACTAAAGAAGCCAGAGAATATTCATATTGTAGAAGCTGGAACAAGAAAATGGGCATTTTTACTAAAAAAAAAAAAAAAAAAAAAAGGAATCAAAATAGCTGGCAATTAATTTTCTGTTGATAGACTAATTGATTAATTGACTAATCATTGCAGCTGTAAATTGGGAGCAGCACCAACTCAAACCAAAATATTCAGGAAACAAAGAAGAAACTTGGATCTCTCTCTCTCACACACATGTATCTGATGTGAACAACTTTTTGTTTGTTGGCATTCAGATTTTCAAGCAGCATGGGTGTTTGACTGTAACCACTAGAGGTCAGGCTAATACCGTGATGACATTTTCTTTGCCTTGAGAAATGTCACAGAAAGGGCCGACTGAAAGGAAATGGCAAGAGAAGAGAAAAGACAGGAGAAGGGTATTGAATGCACTGACTTGTGTTTTAGGAACGTGAGAAATTGTGACCATTGTAATGACAACTGATGAGTTTACAGTATTAGTCTATTAGTCTACAGTATTAGGTTCCTTTAATAGGTTGGCAAACAATGTTAGGCTACCACAAACATTGCCATGTCAATTAACCTCAATTAACTTAATCTCATTGTAAGTCTTCAAATCATATGTTCTTTTTTTTCAAGCATGTGTGGTTTATTGATAGTAGACTGTATAGAGAGGACATGAAATGAGGACAGAGACAAAAATGGGGAGTGACATGAAACAAAGGTCCACAAAATGACAGTCCCTCAACGTAAAGCAGAATAAGGCAGTTCATTCTTTTTCCATCTGCAATTAGCCATTTTTGTGCACTGGAAAAAGAGACTACACCACCAATTAAACACATATTTTTTTTTCAACAAACATGACACAATACCTCAATAATACAATTTAGATTAATGGGTATTTTTTATGTTTTTGTGTGTGTGTGACTTGTTTTGTTGGTCAGCGGAGACAGACAACTCTCAGAGGGTGTTGGACAATGATTCTGCCCAGCAGCTGAAGTTGAGGGAGAGACAGCGCTTTTTTGAAGAGGTCTACCAGCATGATGTGGACAACTACCTGCCCTCTGCTCACCTGCAGATTGACTGCAGGAAACGTGAGCGACTGTCTACTTTTACACGCCATGTCGAGCTGGAGGCATAAATAATTAACAACTATTATAAATTGAAGTAAATGAAAAGTGGGAATGAAATGTTTTGAAAGTTGCTTGCTGTTGGGCAACTGTTTCATATCTGGTTTGATCTGAAAGAACAATATAATACAGAATACATTATACCCTTAACTGTCACTATTTATTAACATAATTAACACATCAAAACATTAAAATACTATTCAGTTGAGAATAACTCAAAAGCTGGTATTATATTCTATTTACACATCAAGATTCAAATGATTTGTATGGCTTGTGATATAAACAGTGTGTATTAATGGGATTTCTGCCTGTATATGCAGCCCCTATGGGTAGTATATCATCTATGGAGGTGAATGTGGACGTGCTGGAACAGATGGACCTGATGGACATCTCTGACCAGGAGGCCCTCGATGTGTTCCTCAACTCTGGCTCAGGAGCAGATGAGGGAGCGCTGGCATCCCCACTACCAGGTGCACTGATCTACTTTTTCACTGACAACATTTTGAGTTGTTGCAGAAAAAAAGCACAGCTTCAGTTACTAAACTTTTTGATAGATGAATTTGTTTTACCTCCTAAAGCCATTCTTGTAACCAATTTTCACATGAAGATTTTAGAAAAGGAGGCATAAAATAGAGGTTCCAGAAGCTCAGAATGTCAAGATTTGACATATTTGACATGACTGATATTCTTTATGTATACTGTATCTTGTTTTTTTTTTCTTTTTTCAAATCATTAGGTAAACTTTTTTTCTTTTTTACACACGATGAAACCTTAGAAAAGAGATGGCATGTCTACTGGAATGGAACCATTATTTTGTTATTATTTACACCTGTGTTTTTCCTGGTTTGACAACTTTGTGTCTGCCCTGAAAAGGGTCCATTGTATCAGTGGTTACAATTAATATAGAATTCATATATACAGGGACACAAACATTTTTGGCTGCATTCATGAATAAAAGTTAGTAATTCTCTTTATTCAAAATTGATCAATTTTATGGTAAAGCTTTGGTAAAAAGGTACTGTAAGATTTTTTTGACATTTTGGGTGAAATTGATCAAACTCACATCCTAAAATTAGTGTTTAAATACTGAAACTATTAAATTTTGATATGCTCTCTACTTTAGTTGCACTACATAGTGAGGGAAAAAAGATTCAGGAGAGTCATATGAAAAGTTTTGTCATTTGCAATTGTAATTTTGGCTTTTCAACATCAAATATTTTAGGTTTACCACTGTTGCAGGTTGCACAGTCACAGAAAATCCCCAAATTGCTTTGATGTGACAAATACGGGATTTCCCACAGGTCGAGAATTTATTTGTGGTTTGTCAAAACTTACAATCCACACTTGAGAGTTTTTTTTACGAGGGCAGTCAATTTTCTAATATCTTTTCAGCAGACTTTTAAATTAATCTGCGCTTTTAATTGCATTACAGGAAATCAAGAAAAATTGCATTGCAAGAAATCTCTTTTCAGTGTTGACAACTCTATTCATTTTGGCCAACCATATCAGTTAAATAAAAAGGAAACATTGAGTAATGCAGGCGACAGGTAACAGGTACAGGATATGTTCTAACAGCTTCTGTTCACAGAGGATGAGGATGAAGACGAGGATGAAGAAGATGAAGACGCAGAGGTTGTCTACAGGGAACATGCGCCTTTGAAACGGCAAAATGAAGTTCACCGTGGTTCAAAGTCTCGCATGTCCTCTACATCATCTGGTTCTAGTGATTCCAGAGGAATCGACACACCTGTGATCCAGTCGGATGATGAAGAAGTCCATGCTGACACTCTGCTGCTGACCTCTGTTCCCCAAACCAGGGATGAAGAAACAGAAGAGGAGGAAGAAGAGGATAGATGCCTTGCAACTAAATCTTCATAAAGACTGAATTTTACTCTCTGTAGAGATACAGACAGAGGGTTAAAAGAGTCTCTACATTTCTCTACAACCCTCTACATTTGCATTCCTTTCTTTTGAGGAAAAACCCTAGCATGGTTGACCTGGCTGTGATTCGTGTCTTTTGAATATCTTACAGAGTACTATGGGGTTTTCTGTACAACTTAAAAGCTAATCTATTTTTCCTAGTCACATGGTAAAAAAAAGTTTGTTGCAATGGTGTCTAAAGTTCCTTCTCTGTATATGCAAATTATCTCGTAATCCCACGCTCATGCTCTAACATGTTCTGGTTGAGATGAAAAGCTCCCTCCTGCCTATTTTGTGTCTTGAAGGCAGATGTCAAACAGCCATGAAAAACAAGAAGGCTAGAGTGCATCTTTGCTTTAGAGACATTTAAGTAAGAACAAAAGTGAAGTAAAGACATATTCACTGAACAAATGCAGAGATAGTCAAAGAAAAGGAAAATCCGAGGCACCTGTAAAAATAACTAATAAAAGCTTTTTAATTTTTACTACACATGAACTCGTACATTGAGTACATTGGATTTTCCTCTTTTTGCGTCTGCTATATTTGAGATTGACATTTAGATTGTGTCCCCCTCATTATTAAATAGACCTCCTCATGAACACATCACCTAACACCTGATCTGTGGCATGGTTCATCTTAAACTGTAATGAGCTATTTCATTGTTCTGTGATGATGTTTCCACTTTTGTCTGCAGTGTGAAATGGCTTTGAGGTGAGCATTAAAAACAGAGATTTAAAACTGACAGCTCCTAATTGCATGGCTTAAAGACTGGACCGAGTTCAAAGGCGCAAAGATACAGTTTTAAGTGCAGGCATCATGCATTTAATAATGCATGATCATGAATCTATTGACGTGTGCATGTGTAAACTATTTACAGTATCATGGATGGAACTGTGTTTGTAAATGCATGCCTGTTTGTTAGTGAATACTTTATATTTTTTTAATTATGTAACTACAGTGTGTTGCATTACTGAACTATGCAGGTGAAACCTGTATAAAGTACTTAGTAAAACATGTCGCTCCTCTCCTCCTTGTGAGATGTAAATTGAGATTTGGATATATTCAATTACATAGAAAGTGAGTGATTAAGCAGACAAGTATTGTTTGTTTATTCATTCACTCCTGTGTGTGTCTCTTTGTACGGGTGTGTGAGTGTATGGGGGTGGGTGTGTGCATGTGTGTGGGTGTGTGTGGGTGGGTGTGGACGGGAAACATTAGAACAATACAACACGTATTCCCTTGGTTGAGCCTATGGTTACATTCCTAACAACCTTTTTATAGTGTAAAACTTGATGTGTATCTCTTCCCCATTTGACCAACTTTAACTCAATAAAAAGAATGAAGGTTAAAACGACAATGTTAACAATGAATTTATGTTTGCCTATGTTGTCTGTCCTTCATTCATTTGTTTCTCCTTCATGTGTTTTTATATTGTCTCGCCACACTTGAAGACATGACGAATAGAAGGCTGTGTTGCTGTTCTAAACCTCAAACTAGTAATGATAAAATAATATGTAACAAACAAATGGAATGCTTCACATGCGGGCAAACATTTTAACAATGTGTAAGACGTCTGCATACTGTATAGTTAAAGCAAACACATGACAAGCTCAGTCTGTATCTCAAACAAAAGCCCAACATTGTATTCACCTGTGTAGTATGCAAGGGAGAAAAGAATTTCCCCACAGGGAAAATGTAAATGTAATATCACATGGATTTATAAAACTGGTGCAAATTGGCAGTTGTTTTCTAGTTCGGCTAGTTTTACAAGTTTGTGTCTGCTTTACTCTCAGTTGTTAAATGCATTTTCTCAGATGTCATTGCAATCTTTGGTTGGTTTGTTTGTTCTCTATCATGGCAAGATCTGGTTTTGCTTGCTGAAATGTTTGCCTGTGCTGAACTGCTGACGAGCTACGAGACACTGCATTGTGCCAAATGTGGTTTGTTTTTGTCATCCACTCAATGATAACAAGTGTTCTTTTTGATTTCCCTCTTGGCAAAGAGCTTGCATTGTCTCATAATCGCACACATGTGAGTCAAATCATTGTCTGGGTATTCCTACGCTTGGACCTATATATAGTACACAGACATTTTAACTTGACTGACATCCAGTTATCAAAACTTCCCAACAAAGTGGGAAACACACTGTTAACCTCTGTACCCTGGGGAGGCCAAAATGTATGGAGCATATTCTACAAGTACCTTCAGTGTCTGCACAGTGTATTATGATTATATTCCTCCTGCTGCAATAACGATACATCCCATAAGAAGGCACAAATTATGTGCTAAAACCTATCCTCATGTAGCATACCCAACTGTCTCCAGGTACACTGAAATTTTCAAATCCAGACATGTTTTCCCCCTCAGGTCAACCTGTTGAGGTGAGTACTGGATCTGGCAATGATATTTCTCTAAACTCTCTGACTAACCACTAATATGCTCCCTGGAGCAAGTCAGGCCTTCTGGCCTCCAACACCACTCCTGCATGAAATGTCACTGCTGAACTCATGAGAATGAAATCCACTGGGTATTTACTTAGGCACAAACTTTGGGCTCAAGTCAAGTCAAATCATGCCAAATTTATTTGTATTGCCCAATAGCACAAATTTGCCTCCGGGGGCTTTACTGTCTGTACAGCAATACAACATCCTTTGTCCTTAGACCCTCGATTCGAATAAGGAAAAACTCCCTAAAAAAAAAGGGAAGAAACCTCAGGAAGAGCAACAGAGGAGGGATCCCTCTCCCAAGACGGACAGACGTGCAATAGATGTTGTGTGGACAGAATAGTCTTGCAAGAGGCATGTTTAACCTTTTACTCCAATACTGTCAATAAAAATCCTGGTAATTTAAAGGTTTCATCATCTCAATAATCAGTGTCTTCAGATCCTGATCTTACTCTGCTATCAAACTTAAGACCATTGTAAGCAATGCAATGGGTTCCTAAAAACAGAGTCAACAACAGTTAATCTTCCTTTCCATTTATATTGCTCTGCCGCCATGCAATGCCCCAGTAGCTCCCCTACCCTTTTCACTGAGATCATCCAGGGTGAAAATGAGGCTATAATTAAACTAATGAAATGATCACGATCCTTTTATGCCTTGGATTCTGATCCAATGGCCCAATAACCCCCCCCCCCCCCCACCCCCCTAAAACTTCTAACAGCCCCCACAAGCTTGAGTATGAGAAGCAACAAAAAAATCACTAATTTTTTCAAGAGAATGGGATCATACAGGACTGAATTAAAAACCCTTCAGTATCCAAGGTGCCAGCACTTTCAAACTCAGAGAACTTGTCCTCAACTTCTCATTACACAATCCCCTTTGTGAGACAGTGCAAAAGCATACGTCAAATGATAGTTATTGTCGTCACAAGAATTGACAATCTTGTATTTTATTAGGCAAAAGAATCAGTGATGGATCCTCAAAGGTACACGCAAAATGTCAGAATGACATGGAATGAACTTGTGATTTAATTGGTTAAGTATCACATACCAGGACACCAGGACATGTAACAAAAGAATAGCTCACCTAATAATTACCTGAAGAGAACATTTGCCTGCAGTCTAAACATCTCCAGTTGTGAGTACTATCCAGTGGTGGAAAGTAACTAAGTACATTTACTCAAATACAACTTTGAAGTACTTGTACTTAACTTGAGTATTTCCATTTGATGCTACTTTATACTTCCATTCCACTACATTTCAGAGGGAAATATTGTACTTTCTACTCCACTACATTTATTTGACAGCAGTTATTTTTCAGGTTTATAACAAGCTTTTAAAATACAACACATTGTTAAAGATGAAACCAGTGGTCTCCAACCTTTTGGCATTTAAAAGTCTTACAAAAATCAGTGTGTAGTCACCTTTCACATTTCAGATGTCTATGAGTTAACAGCTCCACCAAATAGTGATTTTTCCCTCTAAACTTTTCACATGGTTTCATTTCAATAGTTGTTTTACCACTCCCATTAATCATCTCACAACCCCTCAGATTTATCTTGTGGCCCTTTCACTTTCATACTTTAAGCACATTTTGCTGATAATACTTATGTACCTTTACTTAAGCAGAATTCTTCATGCAGGACGTTTTCTCGTAATGGAGTATTTTTACATTGCTGTATTGGTACTTTTACTTATGTAAGGGATCTAAATACTTCTACTGGTACTATCTCATTGCGTGACAAAATCAATTGGGAGGAGGTTAATTTTCCTGCCAAGAGTTGTTTTCAGTCTCCTCACAACGGCTGTTGAGTTGATAGAAAAGTCACTTTAATTACATTCCCACACTGTCAAGACACTGACTAGCAGAGCAGGTTTGCATTTCTACATGGAAGACAGAACATCTTCCTATTGAACTCAAAGTTAAATATCGCAATTATGTATGTCACCTGACATGGGAACACCTCTAGCCCCTCCTGCGGGAGGGGCTAGAGGGTGTGGCTGGGAAGAGGGACGTCTGGACTACTTTACTCAAGCATCAAAAAAATGGATCGATGTTAGGGTTTATTCATTTGTAAGATCATAACGCAGTAGTTATTTATTTATGCATAAAAGCCTACTATCAGTACAGAGGAGTGGGAAGTGAACTGTGGACTGTAATGAGAATACTAATAATTTTAAGTATCCTGTCTCTGAGTGCTAGGTTTCGAAACCCCAGCTATGAATCTGTCAAACTCTCAAAGGGCTGATCAGGATATTAAACATGTGCCAAACTTAAGATGTGAGAAGAATGCGATAATATCACAGCATGTCTGAGCTGGTTTCTGTGTGGACTGTGAATATGTTCCCATGTTAATGTGAGTTTCCTTTTAGTGAACTCACTGCAAACTGCCCAACAGTGAGAGCATACAGTACACATTAATGTTTCTGTGTGTGTGTTCTCCCTGACCTCTGATTAATAGCCTACAGCCCCTCTATGACTCTTTGTGGGTATGGAAAATAAACAAATGGTAAAGGACACAAACAGAATATGTGATTATGTTAGCAAATGACATGAGAGTCTTTACTCAGACATTACACCACTGCTAGGGAGAAGCTTCTCTAGCACACTAGTTAGTTTCCATAAATAAAAGAAAATATATAATTGCCTGTCATTAAAAAAAACAATTAGCCAATGGAATGGGGTGGTAACTATGACTCAGACAGTTTCTCCTTTGAATACAACTGCAGCTGTATCAAGTTTTTCTGGTCCCAATCCAAGTCCTGTTCGTCCTGTAGTGGGTATCTGCTGATACTGAGTGAGTTTTATAATTACATTGTAGCAAAGGATTGGAAATGTTGATCTAATATGTATCTTTCACATTGAAATAACAAGTGTAACCTACTGATGTAAACTGATCATCTTGAAGTATTGATATAATATGAATGAAAGTTTAACTGGTGTATGATACGCCTGAAATTCATGTGATCCACTAGAGAGATAACACACCATTCAGAGTAAAGAAGCTACTAGTTAAATGTTTTGTACACTGCTACTCTTTGACCAATGAGACAGAGAGCACTTGGGTCAGAGTTTAGTGAATCATGAATGTCAGAATTCAGTCATTCACCCTACTGTGCCCACATAATTTTTCATACACACTCTAATTTTCATTCGGATATATGTGCGAAATGCTGACAATGTAGGCTGTTGTTAAAGGAGAGGAGCATTGCAACATTAGCAGGCTGAAGTGGACGTGACACTGTAGAGTACAGCAATAAAAGGATCGGTACTCGATCGACTTTATTTTAGCCGATTCCGACCCTTTAAAATATGCTTGAATCAGCCCAGATACCAATCCATTGGATTGGCTTGGGACATATCTAAACACAATGCATATACTCATTATGGAAAATTTTGCGATACTCATTAATTTGCTATCATAAAGAAAATAAAATAAAATATGGGGTCAGTTTATAAAATTTTCAGAATTCAACTCACTAATAGTGAAAGTCATTGACATCATTGGACAATAACTCATTCATATCAGCTTACCCAGCAAAATGTTATGAATGTATTCTATTATATTCAATTACATCATGTAGACTGGAGTTAGAAGAGTGTTTTGGTCACAATGCTTCCTCTCTTCATTCTTTTGTACTCACTAACCACAGTTATCTTACAGTTGCGGTTAAGCCTTATCAAATTCAATCATACTTGTACTTGAGTGCATTCAAGTACTCTTTTAATGCCCTATGCCAACGTCTTAAAAGAGTACTCCACAGATTCAGAAAAAAGGAGATATTGTCTCTTTTATTTCATTCTTCCCCTGCCTCTTTTTCAAAACCTTGCATCTACATTACTCAAGATGTGACTTGATTCTGTACATATTTGGGTGTGTCATGTTTGTTGTGGCAAAAGAACCATCAAGCCTCAAGCCTTACGCAGAGAGGAGGAGGGGACTACAGAGACCTGGTATCCTCACTTCTTTCCACCTCCAAAACTCCAGATTTCTTTCATT
Source organism: Thunnus thynnus (assembly GCF_963924715.1). NCBI lineage: Eukaryota > Metazoa > Chordata > Actinopteri > Scombriformes > Scombridae > Thunnus > Thunnus thynnus. Next base: position 22,688,518 of record NC_089522.1, read on the forward strand.
TTCAAATATGTAGTCTTGTGACAAGTGACAACACTTAAGGCAGATTTTGTTCCCCTTAATTTGATGAGAACTGTTCCACGTACAGTTTTGTGTTATGCTCTCTGGCAACATTGATATTTACACTGACAGAAAAAAAAACCCATTACATAAATGGAGAGGCTCGAGATTAGATAATAGGTTTGTTATGTGCAATTTAATCCTTTGACTTTGCCAATTTCAAGTGACGTTTCATTGAGACGGTACAATAGGAAAACTCAGATAAACTTCATCTCATACTTACAGGACCTATGACTTTGAGCTACGTTTGCATGCAATGTTGCCACATGTAAATAAGACATGGTAAGCTGAGCTATAGCGCTGGAGGAGTGTACACCTGAGCCGAGTCTTGTTTCTCAGCGCACCCAGAGAGTGCAGTACATGTTCAAATTACCCCATTAACTAAAACACTCGCTCACAAAATACATTTTGTTACAGAAGCAAATACACTGGTAAATACAGAAAGCACAGCTCTGACTGGTCTTTCCCTACACACAAACTGTATGGGCAAATATCACATAATTACAATATCACATAACATATTATATCACACCTACACACATGAACAAACACTCCTTTGTTATCAGGGAAGTCATCCAACCTGCTACCTGAGGGCACTGTGGGCTGTCCTCTCTGCGTTAAAGCTGTTGCTGAATTTGGAACAGTACTACAGACGACACCAAGCAGAGTGGATCAAGATGAGGACCATTTCTCTCCTTCTGTTGGTAGGCATGACATTCTGAACTATCTATAATCTTAATAAAGCATCATACCGTTTGAAAATGCAATTTAGGACAACACTGAACTTGAAAAACAGAGTGAATGTCTGGTTATTTTTATCATGAAGTATTTGTTTTGAGAGAGTTGTGTTTATTGTGATTGTAAACTTGGAAATAACTACAAAATGTCTGCACATATAGAACATGTAGTTTCTGCTGTAAGTTAAAATGGCTGCAGGCAAATGTAAATGGATGAATACATCAAGCAAAACCAGTTCTATGCATTATATTGTGGAAATACAAGTTGTGGACACAGTAACCTGAGTTCCTTACAATACAATGGTATACGACATTACCTCCATATGCTTAATGAAGGCACACATTTTCAACAGTTATTGGATTAGACTGGTTTATAATCCAGATGTGTTCCTGTTATTAAGTGAGTCGCAACTTAAGAATCTTGAAGCATGCAGTGTTTTGAATCACTCACTTCCCTCTGCGGTCTCATCTTTTGCAATTACGCTTCAAGGAGGTTTTGCGTCTTTTTATATAAAAATCAGGCTTTTCACAACTTAATTCTGAGCAACTCGAGAATTTCTTTTGTTTCCTAAAAAAATACCACTAATTACTTGTATTGTAGCTTAATTCGCTGTGACATGTTTGAGGTTTTAGCTGAGTAATTTGCTCCGAGGGGCCTGCATGAATGAGCCTGGATATTTAGGGGTGTAGGTGTTTATTTGTAAAGGTGTTCTACAAGAAAAAAGCACACTGCAGGCTTGTAGGTAGAAATAAAAAAAGGAGGATATGGCATGTTCATGATGATTAGTGTGGCTGCAGACCTCTGAGTAACTTTCCACATTTCCGATTTTTTCAGCGACTTGAATAAGCAAATAACCAAATTACAATCACTCTGATTATAAGGTGACATGATGTTTGGCCTGTGAACAGTGATTTGAAACACCTATTCTATGCACTATAAATGTCACTCATATGATTGCCAGCTTTTATTGTAAAAAAAGACAAGATCTGCCAAAACACTGATGTAAAGATAGAAATTCTGAACTTGGGGCAACCTGGTAGCGCGGCTAGGATTAATCACGAGCTGAAATTTCCCCAGTTTGTAATTCTTAAAATTCTAAACTCATGGTTCAACCGGAGACTGTGGAGTTTGGATTTAAGAGGGTTGTGGGATACAGTCAAAAGAATATAAAGAATAAAAAAGTTCCAACATCACTGTCAGTAAAAACATTTGCAGTGACCCACATGCTTCGCTGTTGATTGAAGTTTTGTTAGATGTTTTTCCATAATAATTTCTGTAATTGCCATAATAGGGGTTAGTCGATGCATCAGTTACAGGCCCTTGACTCGACTCTCATTCTGTCAGCCACGTCATCATACACAGAGTAACACGGGGACAGTACAACAGGCTGTAAACTTTTACAGATTCTGTAAATGATCTACATACAAAACTGTGATGAAAACAGAGAGAGATGATGGAAAAGGAGGACAGCGCGATGAGAGTGTCTGTGTTTCCTGCCTCGAGCACTCGGCTCTGGTGTTAAATGTAGTGAAGTTGGCTAAACTGTTGCTTAACAGTACTGGCGTCTCTACCGTCTAATGTGAGTTAACTTTGAAAATCCTGAGCCAGGGACCGCCCTTGTACATTCCTGCTCAAAGGCAAATTGAGAATAATTGGTTGGTTGCACTGTTTTTGCCTCACAGTCTAAACTCACAAGATAAATTGGAAACAAGATTTTCGTAAGTAAGTCTAAGTCTAAGTCTAAGTAAGTCTAAGTTTGCTCTCTGATAGAGGGGTGTTCACCTAGGATAAGTGAGTTAAGAAAATGGATGAATGGACCCATCTACGTTTGTTATCTCAGGAGCAAAATACAGTGAAGGAAATGGAGGGAGAGTCAGAGGGACAAACATGCAGACAGATAGTTTGATGGAAAGACAGCAAGGCAGACAGTGAGACCACGGCAATAAATTAAACTCTAAAGGAAAAAATAAGAGTAAATGAGCAGTGTGCAGCAAGTGTGCAAAGAAAGTTCTTAAAAATGTCTCTGTGATGACAAGAATGAGTATTACTTCCCAGTTTTCTTATTATTGTAGGTTGCATTAACAGCCGCAGCAGAATCTCATCAAGGCAGCCACAGCAGGCGTGGCAAGCGGGTAACTGATTCATGTTTGGAATTGTAATCTCTTGCCATAATGCTTTGCATCAAGCAGAAACTGTACCAATCCTGTATTAAATCTCCATTCTGGGTTCAACAGGAGCTTTTGATACGTTCCAAAAGAAGATGGGTTTTGTCTACGATTGAATTAATAGAGGAAGATCCAGGGCCATACCCCAAAAGGCTTTCACAGGTGAAGACATAATTTTGTGGATGAAATAACCATCAATCAACAATCAATATGGCAACTCAGTGCTCATGTCAAACAGGCAGACAATAACAGCTCAATTGTTTGTGTCTTGACACTAGATGTTTAATGACAGGACAGATGAAGCGAGGCAACACCATAGGTTTCAAATAAGTGGAATGGGTGTGACTAAGGGGCCACTGAACGTGTTCTCCATCGATGAACAAAGTGGGGTTGTTTATGCCCATAAACCCATCGATAGAGAAGAATACAGCCTCTTCCATGTGAGTTAATGCTGAATTACCAGCCACCCTGATAATAAACATACCTTATATTGGCTTGTAACCACTAGAAATAATCTTACATGAATACCTTTACCCACAGATCAAGTTTGACATCTTTGACAAACACACCAACCAAAAAATAGACAGGGAACTGGCTTTTGATGTAGAAATAAAGGACATCAATGACAATCCTCCCATATTTTTCCAACCTGAAATAAAAGCCAATGTGAAGGAAAATATGCCAGAGGGTGAGTATACAATAGTGCAAATGTGCATATTTTCTGCTTGCAGTCACTGACTATCACACATCAAAAAAATGAAAAAAATACCACAGCGAAGGCTATTCATGAGTTCCAATAAAGTCTAGACGGTTTAACAGAAAGATGAGAAAATAATCGTTTCAACCCTGGGCTTAGTAATAATGTGTATTTTCTCTTTCATTTCCATTCTTCACTTAATTAAAACACGTTCCTCACTCTCCTTTCCTCAACTCTTTGCAGGGTACTTGCCAGTGCAGCTGCAGGTCACAGACAGAGATCAGCAGAACACGACAAACTCTAAAGTTACACTCAGTGTGATATCACAGGACCCGCAAGACCCCAAGATTGAAGTAGTTCAGATCGATGGCAGAATGGCACAACTCTCCTTTAAAGGATGTTTTGACTATGATGTGAGGCTCAATGACTTACTGTACCTACACCAGTGAGCAGTTGTATATACATGCACACACAGTGATTTTTCAATATGCTATCTAAAATATTATCTTTTATATATGTTTCAGAAAGTAAACAAGTATGAAATTATTGTTGAAGCAAAGGATCATGGAACACCGTCCCTTTCCTCCACTGCTGTTATTACTCTCAATATTGTTGACGCAAACAATCATCCACCAACATTCAAGGAGACAGAGGCAAGTATTATAATTATTGTTATTAAAGTTGCTTTTTAGATTGATTTATGATGTTAAAGATGAAAATGTTCTGCCTGTCCAGTACAATGGAGAAGTGCAAGAAATGGACATCAAAAATGATGTTTTGAGAGTTGGGGTGGAGGACAAAGACACTCCTAACACCCCTGGCTGGCGTGCCAAATACTTCTTCATTAAAGGGAATGAGGAAGGAAACTACAAAATTGAAACTGACCCTGAAACTAACGAGGGCATTCTGAGTGTCATCAAGGTAATTCTGCGTTTCTCACTCTAAAAAATATTTATAGTGGGCCAAGCTCCAACAAAGTTTAATTATTCATCATAAAAAGCAGCTGCACCAGTACTGATCTTGGATTTGTGTCTGTCTTCCAGGGGAAGGATTTTGAGCGTACAACCTTAACAACCCTGCTGATCGGGGTAGAAAATGAGGAACCTTTATTTGTTTGTGGAGATAAAGCAACTGGCGGAGCAGCATCCCCACCTGCAAATTCAGTTAGCATCAAAATGAAAGTGGTTGATGTCAATGACGCACCTGAGTTTGAGAAAAAAGTGGTTGACGTGTATCAGAGGGAAGAGGAGGAGCCAGGAGAGGTCCTGTTCACTCCAAAGGTTCATGATGTTGACTCTGACATATCCAATATAAGGTTGGTGTGTACATACTGTATGCCTACTGACTGAGCTTGACCAATACTAGATTTTTCAGGTAGTAACTGATATCAACATTTGAGAGTGCGGTTATCTCAATAGCAGGGTCAATCTGGGCATATTTCAATAGATCTGTACCTGCTAAAATAAAACCTGCTGCAAAGCTACTTTCAACGGTCAGGCTCCACAGTACATATTTTGCTGCATATGCATATTAAAATTAGAGTGTGCCAATTTGAAAAAATATTTGGGTGCACTGGTGTGAGAGAGTTCTGACACTGTGACTGAAAAATGTGTTTAGCTAAACTCCAACATTAACAAATTGGTTTCTTACTAGCAAAGTGTACAAAACAGTCAGGGAGAACCTTCTAATTTTTAACCAGACTGACCATCACTTTTACCAGTTAAAATGACAAATGTCTCCAGTGGCAGGTTATATTAGTTGTTCACAATTAATTCACATTTATTTTGAGAGTGACTTGATTGACAGGCAAAAATAAAACTTAAAAACCTAAACTTCTCAGTTCTCTCTAGTGGACTTAATATTTAATGGTGACACTGTTTCTAAATTACCACAAATATAGGCTTGGCAATTTCAATACTGGGAGGCAATTATACCAAAACTTATATATCTGCAATAACCTAACTGTTAATGTATTGGTATGACTGCAGTCAACTACCAGTTCACCAGGCATAGCATATAAAATAAAACTAACATTACTTCAATTACACACTACCTCAGGTAGTGCCTGCCTTTGTGTGCTAGTGGAAATATTAAATATATAAAATGCCAGCCTAGGAGTTGCAAAAGAACATTTAAGTGCATGCCCTTTCTCAGTTAGTCTTGCCACCCACATGACCTCAGATTCACTGTGGTCACAACTAAGCTAAAGCTTTTCCAGCAGTTTCCAGCAGCTGCAATTCGAAATTCATATTGTCACTTAATATATGCTTTTCCACTCTCTAATTTCTCCTGCTATGATCAGGTATGTGCTGTTAGACGATCCAGCTGACTGGGTGATCATTGATAACAAAACAGGACAAATCTCATCGTCTAAGAAGATGGACAGAGAGTCACCCTTTGTTGATGACCAGGGCAATTACAAAGTCCTCATCGGTGCCATAGATGATGGTATGCAGGACCACTGGTAAACTAATATTAAAAAAAAAACAAAACAAAAAAATAAAAGCCAAGATTAATGAAGTGGTGTTTTTTTCTTTGCTGCGGTTACTAAGGTGAGCCTCCAGCCACAGGTACATGTACTGTCATGGTTCACCTGGGGGATATCAATGACAACAAGCCTAAGCTGGTCAACAATGGCGTCATTTTGTGTGGAAACAAGGTTGACAAGGTCATGGTGGTTGCAAGTGACTCAGATGCGCCTCCTTTCAGAGGACCCTTCAGTTTCTCCTTGGAAGATAATGACGGAACTCTAAAGCAGCGATGGAAACTAGACCCTGCCTTTGGTGAGTACATTCCTCTAACCCCTCCTTATTAAAAACACAATTGTTCCAATCAAATAGCCACTACATACCTGTCTTTATATCCTTCACCAGGTGAGGAAGCTGGGCTTGTTAGCCTGAAGTCACTTGCTTATGGAAACTACTCAGTGCCCTTGGTGATTCAGGATCAACAGAGTATGACTGGACATGATACTGTGGAAGTGATGGTGTGTGACTGTGGAGAAGGAGAGGTATGCCGTAGCAAAGAGCCTCTCTCATCCAGTCTTGGGGCAGCTGGCATTGGACTGATCTTAGCAGGATTTCTCTTATTTCTATGTGAGTATGGCAATCAGCATCAGTAGAACATTAACAAAACCAAAAGATTCATGATCATTAAACCTGTACTGACCCTCAAAAGGTTTTAGTATCAAGTACATGCAAATAAACTGTTCTGAGAAAATCTAACTGTTAATTTTCGGCTCATTCCAAGACCGATTAGTCATTTAACTAATAGAGGGGTGAAGAATGTCACTTATTATTTCTGTGCGACCTGAAGACAAACTTTGTCTCTAATTTGTGAATTAGGTTTAGTGTGCAGGCATTACCCTTGTAATAACTTTGCATCTACTGGCTCTTGCTCCTGTGCTGATGTGTATGCAACTCTGCCTGTATATGACTTAGCATTTCAAGCCATATTCCTTACTTTACTTTAAACCTGTATTTATTAATGGAGGTTTCAATGAGAGCAAGGCTCCTATTTTCAGGAATGCCCAATCCACAGATACATACATTCACACCTGGAGGCTGACCAAAACAACCAAAGTCTCATTTAGTGAACACTGAGCATCTTCACTGAAGCAATTAGGGGCAAGGGTACCTCATTGTTGGTAACAAAGGAGGGGCAAGCACTGCTCTTTCACTTTTCCCACCTAGATTTATCCTTCCCGTGTGGTGATTGAACCTGCTAGGCCACTACTGCTCATGATAATTATGTGGCAGCTATGTATGTAGAAAACACAACATGTACACTCTGTTTTCAGTGTTACTTTCATGTGTGTCAGCAGTACTGCTAGTCCTCTTTATATGTGAGTGTGGAGGAAAGGAGTTCAAGCACATCCCCATGGTTGAGGACGAGGGCAACCAGACACTCATCAAGTACAACCAAGAGGGAGGGGGCTCTGAATGCAAGGTGTGTTGATTGCGTTGTGTGCGTGCACATTATAAGGACAGCAACATTATGCTATATTACTCAACCAACCCTACTGTGTCACCCATTTTTTGGGGGCTACCCTATTACTTATTCTTTTTTTTTTTCTCTTCTCTGCCAGGGTGAGCCCACTCTGCTACTGACACCTACACAAAGTGTAGCTGTACTAGATGGCCTAAAACAGGGCAGCACGCAGGTACTCCTCTCCTCTCTCCTTAGCCTATTATTCCCCTTTTTGTGATTGACTTTTTCACAGCAAGGTCTTAGGTGTGTCACTGTGAGTCCAATATCAGGGTGTGTCAAAGGGCAAGAGTTAAAAAATGCTTCAGTAGAGAAAGAAAAAAGAGTGTAAGGGAAGGCAAGGCAAGTTTATTCTTTATAGCACATTTCAACAATAAGGCAATTCAAAGTGCTTTACATAGAACATAAAAGCAGCAGAAGTAAAAAGACATTTAAAAACATATGTGGCTACTAATCCTGCTGCAAGATGAATGACAGCTATAATCCAGTAACTTTGTTACTTTTCTTTGTCTCTCTGCTAGAGGTGATGGCAGATAGACAGGTATGTGATGTAAGGCTGTATGTTAGGATGTATGGTGTAGATACATTTACAGCATAAATTACAGAGGTTGTCAAGAATTGTGTAATTAGTAGGTAACATGGCGAACTTGAACAGAAGCATGACATGATTCAAGAAGACATCTTGGATTGCCTGCTTCATTTATTTTAGATATACTGATCAGATTTACTGCAGTTAACTGCAAAACACTGTAGTAGCCTTTGAACGTGAGTTTTTTGATATACCAATAGACATACAGTATAAATTTAAGGAGTTGTTTTTTTCCATAAATTGATCTTGCAAGTACATTTCCCTTTTCAAACATTTATTTGAAGGCTTTGCTAAATGCCACAGACAAAAATAATTTTACTAGGCTATGCTTGTGATAAAGCTTTATTAATTTGCTCTTTTCAACAAGATGTATCAGATGCCTGCAGTAAATACCCAGGACATGAATGCCTACAAGAGTGCAGGGCTCATGCAGGTGAGTAACAGGACTTTGAATAATTTATGTTTCCTTTATGTGTTTGAGCTTCTTTAAGACAAACGACTATGAAGATTTAGAGGAATGTTTATAACAGCAGGACTTAAATGACTGAATAAACAAACAAGTGTCTTGTGGTGCATGCAAATATGACCTAAAAATATACAGCTTGTTGCTGTCCTCTACTATGCTCTTCCACCCTGATTTAACCTTAACGTATAGTCCCTACAGACTAACTCTAACATGGTATCAGCGGGCAGGCAGCATCAAAGAGAAACTCTCCGAAGCCATGGAGGGCAGACCATGGTGAGTGGTTACAGCTGTGTTTACAATAACTGCCTCTGATGAGTGAGTTTAACATTGTATTTGTGAGCTCTGTTGCTCTGATAGGTGTGTTTTGAAGAGAATGCTTGCTTGAATCCACAAGAGGGTGCCACAACCTGTATTTTAATGTTACGTGAGCAGCACCTGTTTTCTACTGTCTGTGAAACACATACTGAGTATCAGCAGGAGTTTTTTTCCCGGTCCCCTTTGTTGAGTGTTAATCTGAAGACATCTGAAAAACCTGTTGACTGATTTAAAAAATACATGATCGACAGGCAGATTTCTTAAAATTATTTAGAGATTTTGGAGAATTTTTTATTTTTGCAATTTTTTCATGATAAATTATTTGCATGAAAACATGGTACATGTGTCTAATAATTGTCTATCCTTATGCATATGTTGATAAATTTTAGTGTATTTGTTTGCACATTAAAAATATAGCAGCAATGTAAATCTAGCAGAGTAAAAGAAATAACTTACACAGATACATTCAAATACACACACCTACGCACAAATGCAGTTTCTGGTGCTGTTAATTTTTTTGTGTGTGTGTTATACTGAGAGATGTTTCTAATATTTCAATCAACCCTCATTTATATTTTATAAATGATAGAAAAATTTCACAAATACAACAACTGTCAATAAGCATGTAGCAGTATTACGCACACGTCTCCAGATAAAATCAAGTAAAGCTAGTGAGGACTGAATCAGTGTTACTTTCCTTTATTTCAGTACTCTACGTGGACTGCAAATACCAGGACAAATACCTACCAGGTAAGTGGTGCTTTTCATTCATTTTAATATCTCTTAGTAAGTAGTAAAATACAAATATAGGGCTTTATCATCGGTTAGTCTTCCGATTTTTAAGAATGCCAGAAAATAGTCAAATATTCCTGTCATTGTTCCAATATGATAGTCTCTAATAGCTCATATTGTCCAACAGTCCAAACCCAAAGATATTCAGTTTACTATTATATGTGACAAATATTCATAAAATACTATGAATATTTGTATTTAAGAAGCTGGAGAAAGCAAATGTTTGCAATTTTTACTTGAAAGATTGTTTGAAAAATAACCAAAGCTAAAATTATTAATTTTGCAAATGAATTTCTATTGATTAACTAATCATTAAGTTCCTATATAAAGTATAAACCTCTTTGATTGAATTGTATACACTTTCTTCTGTATATACAGTGCATATTATTTTGACTATATACTGTTTTTGACTATACTGTATGATCCTCCTTGCTGTTAACAGGGAAGCTCATCAAGGTACCAACGCTCTTTCAGCTTGCGGTCAAATCAACACATTGCAGATCACATCGACAGGGTAAGAGATGTTGTCTCACACCACACAGAGCTAAACACAGGTTTAGTACATGAATGCCTGATTATTCAATAAACTGCACTGGCTGCACTAATTGGCGGACAGACCACAATCCTGCTGCAGTGAACTGGATTAAATTAATCTTCATGTATATAACATGGATGAGGATAAAATTACTGAGTTTTTTTTTTTTTTTAAAGAAATGAAAGAATAAGTTAAGTGCCATGAATATAACATTATACACCTAGACTGAATGTCTTTTTAGATGTTTTTAGGTAATGAAATCTATTTTTAACTCCTAAATTCCGCAGAGACTGCAAACGATTGATGGAAACCATGTAGACCACCCGGTGTACCAACCCTATGAATATGCCTACGAGGGACAGGGCAGCAAATGCCAGTCACTGGACGAACTGTCACTCAGCAATTTGGGAGATGATGTTCAGTTTCTGGATGATTTGGGGCCAAAGTTCAAGGCCTTGGGAGCCATCTGTAACCAGACAATTCAAGAAAAAAACATACAACTTTGAAGGGCAAAGCTGAACTGGGATGTTTTGGTTTTTTTTTTCCCAAGCAAGTCTCTCTTCACTTCTTGTTTGTGATTGTGATTATGGACTGATCTCACTGGAACCTTGGAGAAAATATATACCACAATGGTTGGATTTTTTACTTTTTTTGGGTACATTTTGGACTTAAGCATCTCATATATTCAGAGCCAGGCATTGTATACTGGCATCTATCCACGAAACAAGAATTATGTAGTAAAGGCTGTATTTTGCTTCCTTGCGGATGGAATTATTGCACTGCCCAAACTGTCATGCACTGGCTGTTTTGAAATGTTTTGTTTTGACAGCGACTGGGTGTGCTTGGTTTTTACTTTGCTATTTTAAGAGTGATTACTGCCATGTCTCAGTGCTTTTAACAGCACGTCGTTTCTAGTTCTGGTGATTTTGTAAGGACAGTATTATATGTCAAGACACACATGTATCTGTGGAAAATCTGTAGATATTTCATAGTTCAACCACTGTATATGTTTCCTAAATAACTCCTGTCGTGCTTTATTTTTTAATAATGATTTTTGCCTCTGTTTTAAACATGTATTCCATTAGTAAAACAAAGTGAAATGTGGTATTTGGAGAAATATTTGCCATTACTAACAGATATGGTGGTGGAGATCTTTGGGGCAAAATCTTTTTACTAGTATTAGGTGTGGGGGAGAGGGGTGTTACAGTATAATTAGTACAATTCTATGTAGGACGATACTATAATATAACATCACAGTTTCATTTTTAATCCCTGTAATTACTTGTATTAAATTCTTTTTTTACACTTGCACACTACTAACTGAACCCAAAGATCGTGACATGAATTGCAGAAGAGGGAGAGGTTGTCAGCGAGGGAGTGGTGGCAGCATAAATGTCATGCAGCTTGTCAGGAGGGTAGATAGCTCAGTTGAAGCGACTGTTTTCTTACCCCGCATATAATTCCTGCGATAATCCCACCTAGTATTGTGTAGTTTACTTGAGCCAGTGCCTGAGAACTCTTTTCAAAACTGATGACAGCATCGGTCTATGGTGTAGGTATAAAGACTACATGTCTAAATGATGTTTGTGTCATGTCCATTTCCTATCAACAACTCCCTATGTCAGAGCCAAAACAATATTCAGTCTGGGTGATTTTATTTGAGATATGTTTTGATATTTTGCCTCCCTTGGCAGAACTTGTTTTTTGATTAATGTAATGTGTGACAAGGGACTCAACGCATGAGTCAACACAAAACATTAGTGTGTATAGCTCAGCGTCATCAGCAGTGACGGCAATACATGGATGTGTGTGTTATGTGCTGTAGAGGTCAAGATATTTTTTTATTTGTCTCCATGGGGAAATTTGTTTTGGACTCTACGGTGGAGTTCCACAATAAATTAGCAAATAAACAGCACAGACTAACAACACAAGGTGATGAAGGTGTTGAAAGTGCAAAAGAAAAAAGGAGATTGTGCAGGGTGAATGTAAGCTGTAGAGAGGGAGAGAAAGAGTACATGGGCCAACTTTTTCTTACCTGGAAGGCCCAGGTGAACTAAACCACCTGAGTTGTCTGACATTTCATATCAATAACTCTTTGTGTCAGTGCAAAACCAATCTTCAGCCTGTTTGATTTCATTTGAGATATGTTTTGATGTTTTGCCAATGGTCCAATTATCTCAGGTACAGACAGCCTTCAGCTCCAATTCCCCGCACCCAACAACCTGAAATCATGAGGAGCACTTCAAGAGCGAGAAACCTACTAGCAATCGATGCAGATAAATTGCAAGCAACAGCTGCATGAAAAAAACTGATGCATACTGATGCATGGAAAAGATTTGATGAGAAGAGATGGACACCCTTTTTAATATATATATATATTAATTAATATTAATATATATATATATATATATATATATATATATAAATATAAAGGGTATAAAGACTAAACCTATCTCAACACAGCAGTTTGGTCTTTGCAGTAACAGGAAAGTGAGGAACAGATAATAGTGAGGAATATGGTCAGTATGGAATGAGGTTCAATCACTGACCCGAAAGTACACATCAAAATGTTGACAAAGCAAATAATTAAAAATGCTCTGCCTTCACAAAATTCCAGCAACCTAATAAAACTGGAATTACCAAATAAGCACTAAAAAAGTAGAAAACCCAAAGGTTCCTCTAAAACAAAATCTCACTAGCCAACCCAAACATCTCAAGATGCCTATACGCAAGAGACGTTACCTAGCTACAACACAACTCACACAAAACAAAAGCAAATCATGAGCTGTACTGCTTATTAACGTTAAGCTTAACAAAGTCCTTATTGCCAGTTATTCTAGTTCCTCATCTACTAAATCAAGTTCTCGGAGGCATACCAGGTCTGAGCCTAGTCAACAATGCAACACACAAGACCAGACAAAGGCTCTTACTTTTAGAATGGTTACAAACCCCACAAAGAAACACTGGGACATGAGCAATGGTGAAATCAAGGATGCCACAATAGAGCCCAGCCCTATCTAACTAATCATACCAACTAGCTAACTAGTTCCTAACCCCTGTCTTCCTACAGATACTTGTGGAGGATACTTATGCACTGACTCCACCGGAACTAAAAGGCTGTAATCTTTAGGAATATTTTAACTTGCTCCCCTGCTTCCTTTGGTGCCTTCTCTACCTTCTTAGTGAATTTTCTGAGCTCCTTTCTGTTGTCATATCAAGATATGACAGGCTTTTAATTTTAGGTGATTTTAATATACATGTCTGCTGTCCTACCAATACACTGGCTACAGATTTTTTGCATCTTATTGACTCTTTTAACCTAGTGCAATCTGTGACCTGCCCAACACGTTAAAAATTATACTCTGGACTTAGTCCTTTCCTATGGCCTTTCGCTTAGCAATTGTGTTCTATGTGACATCTGTGTGTCTGACCATAAGGTTATTTTATTTGACACTCAGTTTCCTCTATCCATACCAAAACTGCCTGCCACAACTCACTCCCATATAATCAACTCTACCAAACCCATCCTGTTTTCCAGTGCCTATAGTGCTGATTCCACATTCCCAGTTATTGAATCCTCCGCTACCCGTTTAAATACTAATGAACTAATAGACCTCTCCCATAAGTCTTGTTTGTCTATCCTAGACTCTACTGCCCCTTTTAAGACTAGAGCTAGAAAGACAAAAGCAGACCCCTGGCTGAATGAATCCACACGCTCTAAAAGAAGGGATTGCCGGAAAGCAGAGCATAAATGGATAAAGGATGGACTGCATGTCTCCTATGACATCTATAAGGAGCTTCTCATTAAGTACCAATCCTCTGTTAAAGATGCCAAAGCAAAATACCTCTCAGATATCATCACTAAGAGCAGTCATAACTCCAGGATCCTGTTTAGCACCATAAACTCTGTCATTAACCTCTCTGCTTGCTGCACTACAAATTCAAATCAGCTGTGAGCAGTTTAAGGATTTCTTTATAAATAAAATTGACAGCATTAGGTCAAATATTTCTCACTAGCTATTGAGGACTCTCCTGTTTTTAATCTTTTCCACTCTGTCTCTTTACCCCTGCTTGTTTGCATAATTGCAGGCATGAAGCCTACTAGCTGTCAGCATGATGTAATTCCAACAAAGCTTATAAAATGATTTTAACAGTTCTCTAACCACAGGCACAGTCCCGTCTTGTTTTAAACATGCCATAGTTCAGCCACTCCTTAAGAAGCCTGGTCTTAACAAACAATGTTAGGCTAATTTCTAAGCTTTCTTTTTTATCAAAGGTTTTATAAAAGATTGTTTTTAATCACCCTTTTGTGCTGTGGATGCTGGTAAATGCTCCATCTTAATTCTTCTAGATCTCAGTGCAGCCTTTGATACTGTTGACCACACAATTCTCCTGGATTGCTTGCAACGCTGGGTCGGGCCTCTCTGGATCCGCCCTTGATTGGTCCCACTCTTACATTTCAAACAGAATATCAACTGTTTCCATCAGCAGCTCATCCTCCACACCTGCAAATATTTCAGGGTTCAGTTTTAGGTCCTCTTCTTTTCTGTCTTTACATGCTCCCATTAGGAAGAATCATCCAAACTCATTACAATCACTTTTCACTGTTATGCAGATGATACTCAAATCTACCTACCCCACAATTCCCAAAATCAGGCTGATGTAACTAAATTACAAAACTGTCTCTAAGACATTAAAGACTGGTTAGCCCATAACTTCCTTCAATTAAATGAGGACAAGACAGAGATCATAATCTTTGGCCCCCCCCACATCATACCACTGTTATTACTCAGAACCTCAGTAACCTCTCCACCTACATAGTGACCTAAATTTCAACAAACAGGTAAATTCCGTTGTCAGGTCCAGCTTGCCCCTACTTATATCTCAAAACTTCTCACTCCTCTTAGCACCGCCAGACCCTTCAGATCCTCCCACTGTGGCATGTTGGCTGTGCAGAGGCCATTAGACAGGCTTTTTTCCGTGAGGTTTGCTCGTATGAGTGTTCCAAATCAGATTCACCAAACTCTCTTGACTGCCAGAACTTGTCATAAATGGCTCATTTTAGCCTGATGAATGTCAACTGTTCATGAATAGGTGTGTGCTCATGTGATGTTATCAATAGCGTAATCCACGTCCCTAAAATTGCCATATTAGGCTCCATTTGAGTAAATTGGCAGCCATGAGGATGATGATATGGTCAACAGAATATAAACTCTAAATTAATTAAGCAGGATTCAAGATGTTTATTGTCACTGCGGATATACAAGTAGCCTACAATTGAAACAAATGTTTCTGCCCTTGTGAAGAAAGGCAGAGATGATCTATTCATGACTTGTAGGACAGGTTTGGGCCACTCATAAAATCACTGAGAAAATTGATCAATGTCACAACTAAGCAATATTACACAGAAGGGTGTGCTTTACAGTCATTGTTAGCACAACAGTGATGCGGGCAGGAACGAGGCGCTTCCGCCTACAATTGTGTGAAATACTCTGGTTGAAAGGCTTCATTAGTGTACAGTAATATATATAGGTTAGGCAGAGATGATCTATTCATGACTTGTAAGACAGGTCTGGACCACTTGTAAAATTATTGAGAAAAATGATCAATGCCACAAATTTTCTTAAATCACTTGTATGTACCTCTTAAGAACAAATCTCTTACATACCAGTGGTTTCTGCATGAGGCCCATTGTCCTTACCCACATTCTCTGTCACACTAAAGTGAAAACAATAAACTGGTTGAGATCAACCACATCAGCCTACAGAGGGGATACATGGCCCCTACAAACTAAAATGTGTCCATAGTCACCAATTACATACACCAGTGCTGACCTTAAAGGATAGGTTGACAACTTTTCAACTCTGTTTTAAAACAACAGTCAGGTGCCCGTATGAACACTGAAAGAGGTTTTCCTCGCTGTAATCATTCCTCCTGTTCATACTGGCTATCAAAAGATCCCCTTCAAATGTGCTTTCAATGTATCTGCCACAGTTCCAGTCTTTTTAGCATAAATTTCCCTCTTTCTGTTTCCTTGGACAGTGTTTCCCTGTTGAGCTGCGGTGGAAGTATAGTAACAAAAAGAGGGACTTTGGCACTAAAAAGACTGTAAAATTGAAAGATATCTACTTGATTTGACTAATTTGGACGATTTCATATTAGCTTCAGATAAACTTAAAAACATTTTGGCACAGAAGGAGGCCTGTTTTCATTGAATTTTCACTTGTGATGGAATATTTTAATGGCCAGTATGAACAGGAGGAATGATGGCAAGAAAAACCTATTTCAATGTTCATTTGGGCACCTGACTATTGTGAACCCGTCCTTCTTCAAAAGAAATGGGTTTGCATACTACACAACTACATAAAATACTTGCATGATGCTCCCAAAAATAATCCACAATGCTAAATACTAAAGGCAATTTACACAGCTAAAAAGTGCTTAAACTCAATTTAGCATTCACAAACCAAATTAGTAACTAACCACATTGGTCAATAACACTGACTGTCTAATTCAACCAACCGAGCCGCAATTTGTAACATAAGGCTGGAGTGCGTGTATATAGGTCAGCAATGAAGGCAATGCATATATGTGTGGGTTACAGTATTTGCTGTGGAGGTGCTGAAAGTGCAAAACCAAAAGAAAAAAAAAAGGGTAAATGCCTGCTGAAGGAGAGGAGAGTAAGGCTGAATCCCAGTATCCACACTTGACAGCACTTGTAGACTTGCAGACTCGGCTGCATTCCTGGGAAGTCTGCAAGTGCTGCGGGATGTCCAAATCCACCTTCCATTATGTCCCCAAGGGAGACCACCTTAAGCAGACTTTCTGTGGACTTCTATAGAGTCCGCTCATTGTTCAGACTTCACGCGGCTTTGCTCTGAAAATGATCCTTAATCCACAGCAATATGGAAGTGAAGATGTTTTATCAATAATAAAAAAAATCATCATCATCATCATATGTAACATATTTACTTTAGTAGAAATTTGTACTTTCATTTTTGTTTTATACGTTTATTGCATAAGTTGTTAATAACAAAATCATAAAGAACCATTCAGATAAACTGTTTGTCACACAAGATACAGCTGTGCAGCAACAGGACAGCAAAGAGGTAAAACACAGAGAGTAATATGCAAATTTACATTTGATATCAACAACTCCCTGTGTCAGTGCAAAAACAATCTTCAGCCTGTGTGATATGTTTTGATGTTTTGCCTCTCTGATCCTTGTGTAGCTTTGGCTGAAAGGCGGTAGCAGAGCTTGTTTTCTGATTAATGTACGTAATACATTTTAAGTGTAGCACAGAATAAAATAACAAAATAACCACAAACTTGCCAACCAGCCCTTTAACCCCGTATGTCTGTGAGTGAGTGAGTGACTGAGAGAGTAATGAAGTTACACCACTGGTCGGATAGCTGAGTGTGGGAGTTTCCCCAGAAAAATGGTTCAGTGCAAACAGTATCTATTACATCATCAGGGAGTGTTTACAGTCATGTTCCCAAGCTCTCAACGAGACTGAGTGCCTGTTAGACCCGAGTGTAGCTCATTCTCTGCAAGACTGAGAGGGAACGTAGCCCCAAAATAAGTTTCAAAAACACACATTTACCGACCGAAGCATCTCACACAGAGGCTCTGACACTGAGAGCACCAAACCGCAGAAGGTCCGCGGACACAGTCACGTTTCACACAAGCAACACACTGTATTGGGGTTGTTTACACTCAGCATTAATGATTGACTTGATAGTTACTGCATTAAAACTATTTTTCAGGTTGTGGGTAAGTGAAATAATATTATTAATTAAATATATATAAATATATATAATATTATTAATATGCTGTACACATATGTGTACAGCACCTTGAGTTACAAATACAGTATGAAAAGTGCTGTACAAATAAATAAACTTAAACTTACACAAAAACAAACATTTTAAAAATGCTGCAATGTCCATGTCTGATGGTAACCAGGCAATGTACAAATCAAATTTCATACACGGTCCAGCCATGTACTAGGTTTTGACCCAGGTTTTGACCCAGGTTTGTTGGGTGTTGTCCATTTACAGTTCTTATCTTTTTCCCTGAGAAGTGATAGCATCAGGACTGCTCGTAAATGGTTTGGAACTGCCTTTCTTTATTGCAAAATGTCCCACCCAGGTTTGTACGATGTTGGCAGGAGTGTCTCACTCACTCAACTAAAATGATTCATGTGACATACGACGCTTCCTTTGATTTCCTGCGTACATTAGATATATGAGTCATTCTCACTGTTGCAGTGGAGCAATAATGAACTACGTGGGCTCAGTAGATTTATGCCCACAAATCTAATCAGCAAATTTGTTATCTTAATGTATAATTTATCTCTTATATACATAATAAAAAAACATATTATACCACAGTTCTGTTTTTAGCCTTATCGCTTGTTTATTGTCTACAACTACAAGTGATCTCTGAGCCTTTCATTTCTGTTTCTGCTGCAAATTGCTCAAATGGTATGTAGTAATAAAAGTGCATAACAGAGGTGGTGAAACATTCCTCTGTATGGCATCTTATGGAGACACATCCAAAAAACGCTTCTTCATATTATAGCAAACAAAGCTTATGGAACTCACAGACGGGAGGCCAGTCTGAGGGTAATTTTGTTGTCAGTCAGCATATTTCCAGTACTATCACAAACAATACAGACAAAACACATGATCTTTTTAAAACAAATGAGATACACAACGATGAACTGAAAATAACAAATATAAGCAAGCACCAATAAACAAAACAAAGGGTTGACGAACACTAAAAAACACAAGAGCATGAAAGTAAGTCAAAGTAACTCTACTAGTAACTCTAGTAAGTCTACTGTCAACTAATCACAGAAGGAACAAAGTCTTTATTTAATCTTTATGAATAAAATGCCATTTTATTGCTGTAATTGATTGATTGACATTTGTAGTTTTTTCCATATCCGATCTCTTCAATATTTAATTCCTATCCACATAAAAACAAAGTTTTTCTCTTTATTTTATAAAGAAAGTGCCATGCCAAACTGTATTAAACTGCATGAAATAAAGCATATGTTATTCCATATCTAATTTTTATCAGGAAAAGAATCCAGCCTCAACTGCTACAGGCAGGAATACTTTCCCAAATTTAACATGTGTGCTGTATTAAAAGAAAAAAAATGCCCTCATATAAAATCAATTGCTAATTGTGTTGGTATAACTGTCCCAAAACTGTGCTCAATTCATATGTTTTAAGGGAATAACAATGAGGACAAAATCAGTCCTAAAGCCAGATCGATGACGATAACTAGAAAGCGAGTCAGGACAAATTTATTTGTGTAGTCTGATGCTATCTCAATGGGCTTTACAAGAGCAGAAAAATGCCCCGACACAAGCTCACTAAACCAAAAGTGTGAGAAACTTGGCTTTGAAAATGAAAAAAGGCTTCAGGTTTTTTTTGAGCAGAATATAATAATGATAAATAATAATAGTCACACACATACATGCAATGTAGTCTACTCTGTACACACCAAGGCTGAACCTATAAGCTCCTATATGTAAACAAGTCAAAAGGTATGTTTTTCTCTAAAACCATGGAACAAACCTCCTAATGCTGATATTCTCATCAAAGGTGAAAAGACTGACATAGTCACTGATTTTAAATATTTTGGTGTGACATTGGATCCAAATTTGAACTTAAAGAAACATGTTAAAAAAAAAAACAGTTAAAACCATAAAGTACAACTTAGCAAATTTTAGACATGTTAGAAACTGTCTCTTTGGACGCAGCCAAGATTTATGCATGCTATGATTCTTTCCCATATGTCTTATTGCATCACATGTTGGGGGCAGGCTGGAGAAACAGCCATAAAACCTTGAGTCCTTATACAAAAAAACTCAAAAAGCCAATGCATTTCCATCACTGTAGGGTACTGGAGAAATTCAATTTACTAAGCTTTGAGAATTTTAGATTATTCTCAAATTTGTGCCTAGTTTATAAAATTTTAAATGGTTTGGTCCATCCTCCACTATGTGACTTTCTGAACACTTGCTCAGTAAGTTCTATTAGATCCTCCAGAATATCCTCTATACAAAATTGTACCATACAATTTCGTCACACTACATTTGGGCAGTCAGCTTTCTCTGTGAAAGCCACAACTCAGTGGAATGCCCTACCTGATGATATGAAGAACTGTAGTTCCATTAATACGTTCAAAACCAAATTAAAAAATCTACTAAAAGCCACTCAGCTCTGTAACCACTGAATCTAAATTTCATCTATGGTCTTCTCATTAACGCAAATAATCTTTCTTTTAATTTGACAAGTTTACATTATTAATTTCTAGTTGCCATTGGGGGTGTATGTGATGTGCTATTGTGTGTAGTTTTGTATTTTGTATGATGTGTTCTGTGTGTTTTTTGCTTTGTACTGTTTGTTATTGTGCTGTTATATGTTTTAATTGTAAGGGACTGCAGATGAAAATTAGCTTGAAGCTAAATCTGGCACAGTACATCAAATGTCAACATTTATATTTCATACTGTACATGATCCCATTAAATAAAATACAACATATACCTGTGGTACATTGAGGCTTTAGCATAGCTTGCCTGAAGTTCACGGAGAACCACAGTGTTCACTATCAAATACAATGAAATCTTATTTGATCGTCGTTTTTTAACAGTAGCAGAGTTTAGTGCAGGTCATTTTGATTTCCACAGGCTGTCTGCTCATTCAGACCAAAGCAAGAGTCAATCACATGGCTCTGTTCTTTTGTTTTGTAAAATTTAAACAGACTAAAATTAGATTTAGAATTAAAAATGCTTGAGTTAAATAGAAATGACCTGCAATAAACTGTGTTATTTTGAAAAGAAGTAGCAATAACATTTCATAATATTAAGCATTTAAAATGTATCATTTTTAAAAATTCAATGGTATATATTATATAATATTATATATTATATCATGAAATGTATCATATATTTTATATAATATGTTTTGTTTGTAATATGTGTTTATTCATTGAATATATAGCTCAGAAAGTTTTATTTGCTCATTTAATGTCAAACAATTTGGATCTCTATAGCTGCTAGCAAGCTAACTGCTTTTAAAGCACATTTAAAACCTACTCCAGCAAAGCTAACTGCTTTTAAAACACCTAAAAAATAAAAATAAAAATATTCACCTTAAAAAACCTACATTGAGATTAATTTTTTCTTATGTTGCATCTGTGTGATTTTAATTTATTTTATTTATTTGACTGTGATCTGTGTTGTTTTATTCATGCTTGCTTTCTTTTACCAGTTTGCACATTGTGAAGCACACACACACACACACACACACACACAATAGTTTGTACACATCTAGCTGCTGTGAAGTGTCTCAGCTTTCAGCTAGGATCCTGTAAGGCTCATGTGAGGTAATTTGTTGTGACGTAGGCCCTCCCACTCGCAGGTATACTGCAGCCAATGCCCGCACTGGCATGCAGTCATGCTTGGACTCAAGTGTATTTAAGGAATAGTCTATTATCTGAGGGACTAATATCTATAACAACTCATCATCTGGATACAGAATGGAGACAATATACTTAAGTTTTTTCATGATGCTGGTAAGGACTTACTTTATTTTTTGTGGCAGTCTTTCTGGACAGAAGAATTAAGCTTACTCACACATAGTTCTGCCTTAAATTCCAACATGACTGATTGTTTTTAGAAACTATGTTTACATCCAACAGATGACATTATTACATAAATGAGGACATACAGGTTTATTATTTTAACCTGCAAGGTAAAATTTTATATCAATAAACTGAAAGAACAATATACAAATGGGAGCTCTTTTTTCTGATTGTAAATATTCAGAACTGCTATAAAAGTATAGCAATTTAGAAGTTACAAATCCAATATTTATCAATTATTCTAAAAATTTTGCTCAATCATAATAAGAACCATTGCAGCAGATGCAGGTTATGTCAGTTAACAGGTTACATCTTATCCATTTGACCTATACAGAGGTGTTCTGTTAGAGCTGTAATGCATACAAATAAAAACTAAAGTGTTTATAAATAATAATAGTAACATACAAATTGTAATGCAATGTTTGTTTTGTGCAGTGTTTGGGGGTCCACCGGTCTACTTCAGAAATTTTGCAGCGACAAAAAAGAAACTGGATCATAGAGTCCTTTAATATTGATGAAGGCAATACAAAACCTTACCCATATCATCTGGGCAATGTGAGTATCAAAGAATCACAATGCATGGTTATGAACAGCACATAATTATGATGCAGAAAGATTATTACAAAAGTTGCTGCTGTTGTGTTTTGACTCCCTACAGATAAAAAAAGAGAATAACCTCACCCTTTTCAAGATAAGTGGTCATGGAGTTGATGAGGAACCCATAGGAATATTACGAATCAACGAATTCACAGGAGAGATTACTGTCCATGGCCCTGTGGACTATGAGAAATACCAAACTCTTGAGGTTAGAAGGAGTTCACTAAAATGGCATTGTTACAACAACCTCCTGGAAAGCATAAAGGATGTTTGTGTGTGTGTGTGTGTGTGTGTGTAATTGGGCAGTGGAGAATGGTGGAGGGTTTAATTATTTTGCATTGTTTTGCTTTTGCATCACAGGTGAAGTTTCAGGCGTTTGATAGAGAGAATCATTTGTTGGACACACAGCTGGGCATCGAGATAATAGTTAAAGATGCAAATGACAACCCTCCAAAGTTTGACCGTAAAATGTACGAGGTCACCATAAAAGAGTCCACATTACAAGGTAATTTCCTGATGTAATCTCTACAACTATTATTATAAAGTGGTAATTTACACAAATTAAAATTGTTCTGCAAGTCACAATGGCCAAAAATATAATAAAACAAAAAACTTTTTCTGATGCTGACAGGCACTGAAGTGATCACCATTAAAGCAGAAGATGACGACTCCGATAAGATTAATAAAATGTTTGATTTGAAAATAGTCTCAGTCATTCCTCAGCAACAAGACCTGAAGTTCTACATAACCCAGAAAGCTGATGCTCAAACTGGAACCATTTCATTTTACGGGTGTCTGGACCATGAGGTGAGAGGAGTCGTTGCTTGATGGCATGATTCTCAAACCAAAAAAATATAATCTGTTGATCTTGGCACTTTCATCTCCTTAAAGGCCGAATGAGTAGGATTTTCTTAAAAAAAAAAAAAATGTATAGACTCATACAAAAATAATCCCTCACAATCATCACTTATGACCCACTAGAAGTGTGTGGCGGTGTCTGTATCTGCAGAGACCCTGCCCTCTGCCTGTATTTTCTTATTTTGCTGTGTTTGGGACATTTCTGGGTGTCAGCCTTTAGGCAGTGGGTGCATAGCCCCTAGCAAATAACAGCGCACAAGGTGTGAGGTCAGGACTCTATAAACATGTAGTGATGGGGGACCTTATTAGTCGGGTAGGGCTGTGCAATATGACAATATATATCGTGTGACGAGAGAAAAATGTCTATTGTTTAATATTTTTTTTATTTTTGTCTATTGGCAACATTTTTCGTTATTTATAGTCTGTCCATCTTTTGCACGGATTACATCGATAAATTACTCTTCTTGGCTTCTTACTCATGAAGCTTTTATTGCACTTCCAGTAACATAATGAGTTTAGTTGCTGTCAACTCTCCAACTCTCTACTGCTCTGTTTCTACAATGCTGCACTGCACACATGCTGAGAAAGAGCAGAGAAGCAGCGAGACAGCGACCGTAAATGACTTATGTTATTTACCTAATTTATGTGCACTTGTTTAATTTCAGCTCAGTGTGAGAGTCTCTGCTGCGTTTTGCTGTCATTTATGGTCACGCTACTCTCCTCTGCTCTCTACGATTCACCGCGCGTGGGGCTGAGCCCTCCGTGTGCGTGTGCTGCACACACAGGAGAGACAGTGACGCAGGTGAAGTACTGGAGTTGACGACAACTACACTTGTTACGTTGCTGTAAGTGCAATAAAAGCTTTGGGAGTAAAAAGCCAAGAAGAGTAATTTAATTTAATCCACACAAAGGATGGACAGACAGCGGTGGGAGATGGAGGGGACAGACCAACTATTTACGCATTGAATTAAAAATGCGTTATATCGAGATAGGCATTGTTATCAGGATATGAAATGACCTATATAGAGATATGAGATTTTGCTCATATCGTCCAGCCCTACAGTCAGGGGGCATGCGCTTCTGATGTCATTGAGCCGGGGAGGAGAGACCAACTTTGAATGTTGTATTTACAAACTGCAACCGACAAATCCTACTCATTCTGCCTTTAAATTTAAAATAACTTGTCTAAAACAAATGCATTTGACCTGCATCTTTTTAATTTGTCAGAAAGCAGAGAAATACACCATTTTAGTAGAGGCCAAAGATCGTGGAGAACCAGAAAAACTTTCAAGCACCTGCACTGTTATAATCAATGTAGAAGATGGAAATAACCACCCTCCTGTGATCACAGGACAAACTGTGAGCAAGCACTGTATTTCTTTCAATTACCTCAAGTAAGGCAAGCAGCAGCAGCTGTTGTCTAGAATACAACTGTCTCTTTTCATAATAAAGGTTTCATTTATTTTGCACCCCAGGGTCCTGGAAAAGTTAAAGAAGGACAGGAAAATGTCCTTGTTTCACGTCTGAAAATTACAGACGAAGACACCAAAGGCACAGCAGCCTGGAGAGTCAAATATCAAATCCAAGGAGACACAAACAACAACTTCAGAATCACTACTGATCTTGAGACAAATGAGGGACTACTGTATGTGGAAAAGGTATTTAAAAAAATGCATCAGAACATCACAAACTCTTAGAACATCAGTGCAATTTAGTATCTTCAAAAACCATTAGAGAAAAAAAGAACCAGATATAATACGCACTTTCAGTCACAGTTTACAGTGGACTTCAAGTCCTGAATATGCTGTACAGTACTTGATGTCTGCCCTTCAGATATCATGCAGTATTAATTTTATCAACATCTACATCCTATATGCATCCATTTCAGCCTCTAATTTTTCCTTCAGACATTATTCTCTTTAAATCAGTGAACCTCATAAATTCACTCTCCGAAAATCAAAACAAATCTTTGTTTTGCACTTTTAAGTTTTTAGCCTTTGACAAAATGTGTACTAGCAGTGCTAACACATCCTAAGGAGGGGGTGAGACTTAAAGGAATATTCTTGGATGTGGTAATTAATGCATATTTCTTGATTTTAGTACTACATTGCAGAAATTGCAGACTACCATCTACTACTATAACATTTTCTTATTTACTTTATGGCTTTTTGTACTCTTGTGGTATGTGATGGTAAGATACATTGTGGCATGAATTTCAATCTTTGTCTCAAACAACCATTCAATATTTACTTTTTTTACAGCCTCTGAACTATGAAGACGGTGCTGAGAAGAATGTGACTGTCATTGTAGAGAATGACATCCCTTATTACTCATGTGAAGTGGTGAGTCGCAGCGCCACTGGTCTTTGGAAATTAATCACTTTTAGTGGTGTCACTAGTGGTGGTGCGTCTTTGACAGGGCAGGCACGAGGTTTAACCAGCCTCCTTGTGACAATTACTGTCGAGGATGTCAATGAGTCTCCAATCTTTGACAAACCTTACAAACAAATTAAACTGGTTGAGAATGTTGCTGCGGGACTGTACCTGGAGACATTTACAGCTAGAGACCCTGATGTCAAGAGTGCAAACACTTTTGTGTAAGTCATGAACATACTAGCCACATGTCCATCTTAAAAGATAACAAGATTCTAAATTAGTACGTCAATAAATAAACTGAAAATGTCTAACACAGCGCGTGTATGTTTCAGATACATGAAAGGAGAGGATCCAGCTGGCTGGGTCACAGTGGACCCTGTGACTGGAACAATAACCACATTAAAGATCATAGACCGAGAGTCATCCTTTGTGAAAGACAATATCTATAAAGTCACAATATATGCTGTTGACGATGGTAAGTAATGGATGACTATTTACATATTTTATATGTTTTAAATCACAATCTCTTAATCACATTACTGAAAACTTGCAATACATGTTTTTTTGTCACCAGGTAAACCTCCAATGACAGGCACTGCAACGCTCAACATCTTTATTAGCGATGAGAATGATAATGCTCCATCCCTGACTGTAAGCACAATTGACATGTGCCAATCTAGTGGGTCCTCTCTGGCCAACATCACAGCCTTGGACCCGGATGGAGATCCTTATGGCGGACCTTTCTTCTTCAAGCTAAGTGGTGATGTTCAGGGCAAGTGGAAGGTTGACCCTGATAAAGGTGAGCACTTGAGGTTAAAGCATAGCCAAGATTATTTAACTCACAAGTCTATGTCTAGTTTATACAATATGTCACAATGAATTTTAACCGACATTCTGTATGTGCAGGCTACTCAGTCAACCTGGTGAAAGAGAACACTGTTCATTCAGGATACCATGAGTTGTTGCTGGAAGTGTCTGACCGTCAGGGTGTAACTGCTGTCCACAACCTGTCAGTCACTGTGTGTGACTGCTTAGATGCAGCGAGGCCAAACTGTCACGTCCGCAAAGTTACTGGCTCCACACCAGGAGGAGGAGCATTTGTAGTCATTATTTTCGGCATGCTACTATTTGCAGGTAGGCGGCATTCCCATAATAAACGGATTAGTGATTAAGAACACCTTATTTTGGAGTTTGAAAGTTGAAAAAAAAACAACATATAAAATATATACAATGCATATAAATATAATAGAGTTTTAAATTTTGTTCATGTGCTCTTCCTCAGGTAAAAAATAATAGCCTTATTTAGGGCATTATTCTGTATGATTTGAGCTGCGTGTGTGCTCTTTGTATCCCAGGTTTTCTACTTTTGGCTTTTCTGGTGTCATGTGAGAGACCCTTACCTTTACCCTTCCCAGATGACGGTTCAGGACAACATCTGATTAGATGTAACACTGAGAAGCCTGGAACTGACTGCAGAGTAAATGCTTTTGTTACAATATTATCTGTGTTTGAGTCATACTATAGGGTAATACAGACTATTTGTTTTTTCTTTTTCTTCAAGTTGAATATTAAGGTCAAAAGTTAAATGTGCTCCAGTCTATTAGAATTTTTTTTTTTTCTGACTGTTAAGAGGTGTGCATTTTACAGCAGAAGGAATTTAGTCTGCAAAATAAGGGAACTAAAACTGTGACTTGTAAAAAAAAAAAAAAAAAAAATCTGTTTTAAAATTTTAAACAGGTGATGTTTGAGCTAAACCAAGGACACAGTTGCGACGAGAAACAAAAAAATATATACCCAGGCCAAATGAGGCGGGTATGTATACTGTATACTGATATACTGTAAATATTAGATATACTCTCGATGAACTTAATAACACCCTTATAAAACACATTTTTTGTAATCTGCTATGTATAATGAAAAAATGGACACTAATCAATTTTTTTTCAGTTACTGATGTGTGGTGATAACTTGATTTGAAATTACTTTTTTGCAGTTAATCCCTATGCCAGCATCTGGGACAGCAATACACGGCACTGATTTCATAATAGGGCAAGATCAAGGGGACTATTTGCATAGGGTAAAGAAATTATTATTATTATATATATGTTAAATATGTTAAATTTGTGTATTTATTTATCTATAAATATATATATATATATATATATATATATATATATATATATGTGTGTGTGTGTGTGTGTATGTATGTATGTATGTATGTATGTATATATATATATATATATATATATATACACACACACATATATACACATTTGTATATGTATTTATTTATTTATTTGTATATTAATTCATTTACTTATTCATTTATTCACACATTTTTATCTAGTTATAATTTTATTTTTTTATTTATTCATTTATATGCATACTGACTTGAAAAGTCAGGGGGCGGACTCTGCCCTGCAATTGGTGGCTGAACTTGAATCTACTGCTTTTGCCTAATTCAGGATGGATCTTAATGAAATCTTGCATGCCACAATGGTAGATATGTTGCTTTTTTACATCTGATTGAGTGCTTCGCTGAACGAACTGAAATGATATCGGCCCTGACTGACATAGAAATGAATGAAGCTATGTTCACGATCCCAGATCCTGCTGGGTCTGTTATACTGTTCATTCACCAATCAGGCTTTAACCCGCCCCCTGATTTTTAAGGGATGAAGTTGAGACATTTATTTATTTCGCTGCAGCAACTTACACTATGGATAAATAAATGTATATATATAAATTTAAAAAAAATATATAAATAGATAAATAAATGTGTGAATAAATGAATAAGTACATAAATAATTTAATATACAAATGAATGAATGTATAAATACACAAATACATTAACATTTATATATTTATTTAAGCATTTCATTATATAATTATTTGTGTATTTATATATTTGGTTTTGGCCCTTAAAACCCACCATATGATATAGCTTATTTCTCTGTGCCATTGACCTCCATTGTTGTCCAAAAGCAGTAAGCCACACCCTTGTTATAGGTGACATTTCTTTTTATTTATGTTTTCAGTCGAACCAAATAAGCTCAGGAATGGAAGCCACGGATAGGATGGTAAATTTGGTTTTGGTTTTTTCATAAGATTTGTTGGCAACTAGAATATATAGAATATCGCCAGCCTTATCCTTTAACATTATTCTTATATTATGTTGTAGTGACAAATGGAGACTAATTAGAATTATTTCAAAAGTGATGGGTTGTAATGTCTCAACATGTTTTTTTTCCCCCAGGTGATATCAGTAAGTGGAGCATCACAAGACTGTTCAAAAAGCCACCTGTCCCAAAGTAGAAGCCTAATGGAACAAAGGTTTACCTACGGCAATATGCATAGGGTACTGAAAAAAATATTTATATATTATTATTATTGAAACTGACTAATGCTCAATCAAGTTTAAAGAAGCAGATGTCAATAATTTTACCCAGCCATGAAATTTTGCAGTTCATTCAATTCTATCATATTTCAAAAGTTGCCACAATGTATTTATTCATCAGCGAAATGCTTAATTTTGCAGTCAATGGATGTATCATCGACCATGGCCTTGAGACAGCATGGAAACTCTACTGGCAGGGTACTGCAATCTAAACTATAACCTCTTTTCCTGTGATTTCTTTCCCTCACATATCCATACAGTTAAACTACAAATGATTGTAAGTTATTTAAAACAACTGAATTCATCAAACTATCTATTCTGACTTCCCAGGCTTGGATGGGACACAGTGACTATTCTGAATATCAAAGAACTGATGCTATCCAACAAGAAATCCTGCTCAAAGTACTAAATAAGGTAATGAGTAATGCTCTTTCTTTTTATTAATGTATTTTAATCATTTATAAGTTCTATTGTATTCTAATACCACTGTATTCCATCCTTTTCTTTTTTTGTCATCTGTATACTAGATGTTGTACACTCTCCAGGCACCAGGAGAGGAGCTGGGTGATTACGCCCCTCATGTGTATGCTGAGGAAGGAGACATAGAGACCAATTTTGAGGTTGATGCCATTTCCATCCCTGATATTCCCTTTGACCCAGACTTGGACCTGGACCTGGATTTGAAGTTCAGTACTCTGGCCAAAATCTGCATGGCTAATGTCAGCACTGCCTACAGTGAAAAAAACTTCTATGTAATAGAAAAACATCAGACAACAGGTCTGATCCAGGTGGAAAGTCAACTAAAATGAAGAGCAAACCTTCCACCACATTTGCAAATTATGTGTAATTCTATTTTTATATTCATGAATTGGAAAGGTTACCTGAATACGGTATAAGGTGCTTTTAGCATAATCCTTAGTTATGCTACTTTTAGCAATACTATAAAAATTAATTCATCTTCTCTAGATTCTGTATCTGTCAATGATGTTGGGGACAAAAAATGAATGACTATGTCTGAGAAAATATGGGAATTAGCACTTTCTTGTACCCATAATTGATCAGCAAACGCCACATATGGGTTACTACAGTTCTTGGCAATTAATAGTTTCCACTATTCATAAGTAATTTTACCAAAATCGTACTCGAGGGTCTCTACTTTATGATAGATAGAAAACTGTTACATTTATTTTGGGATTGTCCGGTGTTACACTCATTTTGGTAAAATATTTTTTATATGTTTGTATGTTAATATATAGAGCAGGGCTGCCTTTCCTCACTAAGACTATGATACAAGCAGTGTTGATGGTGCACAGGGAATTGTTTCTTAAAGGCTGGAAATTATGAAATATTTTCTGTTATACATGCAAAAGAAAAAAAAAAAGCTTTTTAACAACTTGAATTTTTGGATTAAATGGGAGAAATCTTGGGAATCTTTACTGCAATGCCTGAAGACAAACTGAAGGTACATATTTTCATTTATAGCTTTTTGATAATCGCTGTGTGTTCAAAGTCAGGCGCTGAGGTTCTGACAGTGTGATAAGGATGATGTTTTTATGTTCACTTATCATTATAAGATAGGGGACTTTATTCTCTAGAGGTCACAAATAGTTAACAAAGATCAAAAAGAAATAGCTGGACATCAATGTTGATTGAAACTGCACTGATTTTATCAGTAATAAACAACAAGTACAGAGAATAAGAGAAAGGAGACAACATGTGTCATAATGCAACCTGATGGGGAAAATGAAAATGACTGAATAATCCACATTTCCAATGAATTCTTTGTTTCCTTTTCCTGGTGACATGATTAATGACTATGTTGAAATTGTACTGCATGGCATGATAAACAAACGATATTCGTTGGAAACAGGACAAGGCAGGACAAGCTCAGTTGAATTGCTATCAAGAGCTTCATCAGCAACTACAACATTTATCCCTGCATAACCTTCCTTGCGCAAATGTTGCTGGACCGGTTTTCAAGTACAGTGGGTCCCTGATAAAATTCCTCCAGAAAGTCAATTAAATTTAGCGATGCTCCAATCCATGGAACCAGGAGACGTCACATATGATGTGGAAGATTTAACTATTCATGATTGACACATTAGGTATGCTCCTTTCATTCCATTTAGGCTTTTTTCAACACAGCAGCATTTGACACAAACTGCAGAGTGTATGAGCTACACTGATCAGTGCTCATCAGGGTGTGTAGCAAGCCAGGGACATGGTATGCAGAGATAGGATCTCACAAAAATGTTTTCTTTCTTTCTTTCACTAAAGGCCGCATTGAATGAGTCAAACTAGCATTACTACATGCAGGTATGTCTAATGTAAATAAAGCACTTCCAAGGAAGAATGATAATTACTGACGCGTCATGATTCTGTGGAATCCTATTCAACCATTACCGGCTTGTCAAGACAGTCTGGTATTTGTTGTTTACACTTTAAGTTACAAAAAGGTTTGTGGTTGTCTGTGTATATGTGTATGTGTGGGTACATATCCACATCTCATATACTCTACATTCTATAAAGGGTGATGTAAATCTGTTTTATTTTCTTCTTACCTAATTCAAATGTTGGCATATAAAATATATTTTTAGATGCAGTTATGAAGGGGCACAGATCAGACAGATCAGAAGTCAAATTTCATACTTCACATACAATTTTCTCTGGAACGAGAAATTCACGTACATACACACATACATGTGTCAATACATCTGATGCCATTAACTGCTCTAACACTGGGGCTTTCTTAATATAAAGCTCAACATTATAATCTATTTTATCAAAATATTTCCTATGAATTGCTGACTCCTTGTGGCTTTTCAAATAATGACATTACCTGTAGCCATGAAGATTGCCCTAATGAGCCATAACGACCTTACAGTCATTCTATATGATGCTTTTCCACGTACCATTAACCATGTATTCTTAGTGCTAACTTTGCTCACCCATATTATTTTTACGTGATTTGTTGAACCTAAATAGGGTTTCATTTCTGGCTCATGGCCATAAGCAGAGCTACAAATAATTCGGGGGTGATAAATGATGTGATGTCTCTAACTTTAGGAAAAAATGGTTTGAGTGAACTGTCCTTGGGCACGGAAATAACATTTTTTTTCCAGACTTTTTTCTCAAGCAAGGTACACAAGTATGAATTCCTTGTGTATTGAGTAATATCCAAAATTTTTGTCTGTTTCTCTGCTAATATAGGCCTCAACATACAGTAAATATAATGGGTAACTAAATTAAGTCTAAAAATCAATCACTACACTACACTTGCAGTAGTATGGGATGAAAAACCTAATTGATTTGGATCTCTAGAGAAATCACTGAAACACTGACTTAATGTATAACTGCACACTTTTCACCAGTAAATACGGTGTGTGTTGTTTACTTGGAGCTGTGGCCAGCCTGGAAGATGCTGACAGGACACTGGGTGGGTGCTGCTTTTCCAAATGGAAGCCTTTAAGAGGATAGTCCCCAATTCTCTCCACCGAGCCTGGACAACAGGACCATAAAAAAAACAAAACAATGAAAAAACATACATGAAACAACACATAAAACTTAACAGCACTCCATCTTGATCACACAGTGATAGCATTAAGTGATGACAGTACCAAGCATGCAGCAGATGAGATCAGAGGCATTGCAACAGCGGGGTGAGGGTATTCAAAGATGTCCGACTCGGGTAAGGTTGCAATAGCCCAGAAAGATGCAGAAAGGTGGAATAAATCTTCGCTAGATGAAGGGCTGCTGCACAAGGATCATCCTGGGAGCTGTGAGAGAAAAACAATGTCAATTGCACAACCATAACTGAGAAAGGTATCTATTTGTGAAGTTGAGACAACTAGGATAACTAAGCAAGAGGTTCAATGTATAGCAGGTAGTCATACTCTGCTGCTTCCTTTGTTCTGTAAAATACTATAGCAATAATTTGCAGGCACAACTAGAGATCTCCCACCTGGAATATTGCTCTCCTTAAGGACTTAAAGAAGAAGCGTAGCCTCAGACTCCAACAAGATGTTCCTCCTGGGAACCCCCATTTTCAGAGCCACATCCAGAAAAACATCAGGTTCTCGATTGGTCCACACGCCTGTTTTAAAAAGGCACAGCAGGTTACTGAAAAATAGTGTGCGTATGTGTATATGTGTGTGTTTGTGTGTGAATGAAAAGAAAAAAAGAAAGAAGTCACTGTTTAGGGAATCCTTATGTAGGATCATTTTTTACTTAAGTTGAAACAAGACATGTGGTGACAAATTATTAGATGCTTTAAAAAAACAAAAAAACAAAACACTATAAAGTTTTTAAGGTTTTCTTTTTGTTTGTTTGTATTGACGTTTGTGCTCTGTATTATGTGTTTTCCAGCTTGCCAAGTGTTTGTAGCATTGGTGTGTGCATGTTTACTTACTTACTTGCTCCAACAAATATAAACATGAAAGCATGAAAGAAAGAAAGGATATAACACAATGTGCTACTGTCAACAACAAATGTGTTATCGTTGTTTGTAAAATATGAATCTGCATTAACATTTATATGAACACTGAATGAAATGACTAACATTCATGTAATGTGAAAGTGTTTGCTTGTAGTAACTATAAGGGAATTATGCCCCACTTATGAATCCCTCAGCCTCTTTTACCTTTCAATTAATATGGCTGCCAAAGTTACTGAGTGGTCTAGTCTCAGCAGCTGCTTTCAGCTAGCTTAACTAAGCTTAATTTGCTGGATAAACCCACTGTATGCTACCTATCTAGCACCACACACCAACAAAAGTTAGTAACTAATCCAGCTAGCTAGCTGGTGAAGAAAGTTCATGAGCTAGCTAACGTTAGCCAGATTTTTTTCTCAGGAACTGGTGGAGTGCAGAACAGAGCAGAAAGGTCAGTATCTTACACTCGTCTCTTGGCCAGAAACATGCTGCAGTGGCTTGGAAACGTTGCTTTGTGTCAGACTAATGAGCAGCAGTCAATTATTAGCACAATGTTAATTTTAAGGTTTCAACGAGTGCTGTGTGCTCATAGATATAAAAACGTTTTGTTTATGTGTGTGTTTGTGAGCTTGTTTTGTGTGCTCTTCCGCCCCAACATGGTCACATTTCGAGTGACGCACATCCATGATAGATGCTGCTAAATGAATTGTGTGTAATTTACCTTGTGAAGCAGCTGAACTCGCGAGATCACGACATCACGAGATCATGCGAGATTCCATTTGGTACTTAAGGTTAGTGTGCAACATCAGTTTCTTCAACGTGCGCTGTCTGATGATAACTCATATTACTAATAGAAGTGTTAACCTAATGACATAATGTCAAGTGAGTTATTACATTTATTTGTATCATACAAAGAAAACACTTTCGTTACATAACATTATCTTGTCCATATGATGATGTAAAAGTAGGCAGTCCCATAAGATTCAGACTTCGTTTTAATGAATAATGAAGCTATCCTACATTAGTCATGTAAGGTCCACTGACATAGTAAATATAACACAGCAGCCTCTATAACTGCATCAGGCTGATGTAGGCCATCTTTTAAAAGAGCAGGAAACCACAGTGGTTCATCTCCACTTAACCTTTTACTTCTTACTAATACATGATAAAACATTTATCCTCCAATGTGTCTATTCATTAACCTCCTCTTTCATGTTTAAAGAGCAACATCTTCCCTTATTCATCTCTCCCATTCTAATTCTACAACCATTTTCTGAGTGACTTACTGGAATATACATCAAAATCCATGGTTTCTTTGCCTTAAATTGTCCTTTTTTAAAATCATGTTTTCACTGAGAACTACATAAATACATACGTAGCATTTTTATCATTAAACACAAACCCATTATGGGCTGCCCACAGATCAACCCATAAATACACATGTGCGTCATTGTAATTGCTGGGAATTGAGCAAAACACCCCTCTGGAATGACAGCCAATGGACAAGCATAACAGTGCTTCTGTTTTGCTTATCTAGCAGCTTGCTTATTAATATAAATGTGTGCTACTCATCAGTATTTCTCCAATAAGCATGATTTGCCACCTGAGCTGAATTACAGGCAGTGAATGAACAAGGGACATCATAACAACCCAGATATCATCATTTGGACTCCACATGGCTTCATTCACTTTATTTGCCAAATAAATATTCCATAAAAAATGTAATTCAAGTTACTAAATTATGGAAGATGCATGCTCTTTTGGTTCATTTTGGATTTGCTTGGTCCTAAAAAAAAATCATTCATCAAAATAGGTTATAACATCTAACAAAATTCAGATGATGCATTGAAAGCTTGTACATGTATGTTTTCTGTAAATCCTTTATCTGTTTTGTCACTGCTGTACACCTTAAGTTTCTGGAGAGTAGAAGAAAATGACCAAATATGGTAAATGGTGTTACCCCAAGCAATCAGCTATTCCCACACAGTTATGATGTCTGGTCTTCTTTTTAATCCATGACATGCACAAGTATAATTTTACAGCCTTCATTTTCAATGTTTGTTTGCATTCATATGCTGACCCTCTAAGGGCATTTGTTAATCCTGACATTTAAAAGTATGTCTACTCTTGACATGTAATATGCAGTCTTTGCCAAAATCTGTGCTTGTTGTGTAGCATAAGGCTGTTACAAGCTATATTAAAGCTTTAAATAAGCTCTGAATAAATCAAAAAAATATTAACGCAATTTGTTACAAGTCACCAATACCATTTTTTTAAAAATATATTTATTAAGGAAATAAATACATTCTTCATCTTCAAGGATAAATGTACAACATATAAATCTGAGTAGACCAAGAGGAAAAGCTCTTTACTACCACCTGGTGGGCTTGTCTTCCCCACTGCTGCCTCCTCCTTGGAGATAGCCGTCATACAGCTCTCTAAGGTGGAGGATGAGTTCCTCTGTGTTCTGCCCTGAGAGAGCCGACACAGGGATAACTCTCTGGGTGACGTGGCTCTTTAGAGTCTCTAGCTTCTCCCGTGCCTCAGGTAGGTCCATTTTGTTGGCTATGATGGCCTGAGGCCGCTGGGACAGACCGGGCTCATACTGGTCTAGTTCATAGCATAGGTGTTGGAACTGGGTCCAGGGCTCTGTAGTTGACATGTCCAAAACAAAGAGGAGGACTCGACAACGCTCGATGTGGCGCAGGAAAGAGATGCCCAAGCCTCGATTCAGATGTGCTCCTTGAATGATGCCTGGGATGTCAGCAACTGCACAGAGGAAAGGTAAAAGTGGAACCAGACATCTTACTGCATGTTACAAAGTTTGAGAATGATCAGAAGAGATACTATGAAAACTTTAGTATACGGTTTTAAAATATAAATAATAATGATCCTATAATATATTAATGGTTTGCTTAAAATCAACTACCTGCAACCTGTTCATGATCCCTGTACTTGACAATTCCTACATGTGGGTTGAGTGTTGTAAAAGGGTAAGCAGCCACAGCAGGCCTGGCATTGGAGATGGCTCTCAACAGTGAGGATTTCCCAGCATTTGGAAACCCAACCTGAGGCGATAAAGATGAAGAAAAATCAGTTTATTATATTTGTGGTGTTGAAAAGCAGTATGCCAACGTTCTTTTCACACATGAGCAGCTTTTTCTCACCAGTCCAGCATGGGCCATGGTGCGCAGCTCTAGATGAAGGGCTCTCTCCTGGCCCTCCATTCCAGGGGTAGCTGTCATTGGGGCACGGTTCTCATTGGACAGAAAGAATCGGTTTCCCTTCCCCCCGGCCCCTCCAAAAACAGCCAGATACTCTTGACCATGTTTAGAAAGGTCCACAACTGTCTTCCCCTGCTCCTTTACCACTGTGCCTAATGGAACCTTTAAAAACAGAAACACATCACAGGTAAGGTTAGGCAGTAGGTTAGCAACAAAAACATGAGAAAACAGTGTGAGAGTTATGGCCAGTTTAGACAAAAGATTCACAACAAGACAAAACTGTTTTAGAACGTTGCAGGGAGAAGTTGCGGCAGTGTAAACTGGCCCATTTCAGCTCAACTCAAGCCGGCTGGTGGCCTGCGACTCAGCTTGTCAAGTCACCAGTGGCTGGTTTTCGAATGTAAGGCAAGTCACCTGTTTCAACAGTCAATCGGCTCAAAGTGTCAGCTGGTCGAAATGGAAGAAATTTGGATGGAGGAAAGAGAGGATCACCTCATCAGTTTGTTTGAGAACAGCCATGTCTGTATGACAAGCCTTAAAATTTGCAATAAAAGTGTAATCCTAATTCTCAACCCTGTCGGGTTTTTTTAATGT
This sequence comes from Thunnus thynnus, assembly GCF_963924715.1. Classification (NCBI taxonomy): domain Eukaryota; kingdom Metazoa; phylum Chordata; class Actinopteri; order Scombriformes; family Scombridae; genus Thunnus; species Thunnus thynnus. Next base: position 22,725,996 of record NC_089522.1, read on the forward strand.
TTTTGCTGTTCCATCAATATTAGAACTGCAACTGTAGTAAGTAACTCATTATCACTATCCTTACTCATATTTTACAATGCTACAAAGTGTCCAGCTACAAAAAAGCCTGAAACAGAAGTACAGAGAGTTGTTGCTCTGGAAATGATACACCACCACACTTTACATATCATTTTTGATCAATTGCATGGACTTACATTAATGTAGGTTGGGCTGCCATTCCGACCATAACAATTCTTGCTGCCACCAGATTGCCCGTTCTCTCCCTTGTAAACTGGAAGTACTTGAGCCAAAGATTTGACAAACCGGTCAGCTGAAAGGATGCAAATAAGGAATTTAGATCAGAAAATGCATTGGCATAATAAAGAAGGAAGTAGTCACTGTACAGAGACCCTTTAAAAACTAATTCTTAGTAAACCAATTGTTTTTTAGTCTTGATAAAATAGTCCTAACCAGTTGGGGGAGCAGTTCTGAATTTCAACTTAAAATGGTTCGGTGTGTGGGGACAGAAGGGAAAAGTTGTTTAATACACATTGCAAACCGATTCTTTTCAGTGTCAGTACATACTATTCCTTGAACCAACTGGACACTTCACTCACCCTTGATGATGATGCTTCCTCCATCACCTCCGTTACCTCCATCTGGACCACCCCATTCTTTCCGGGGCTCACTGTGAAAGCTGCAGACCCCTTTACCGCCTGATCCTGCCAGCAGCTTCACACGGCGATGGTCTACAAAGTAACGGGTCTATGGGCCAAATCAAGGAATATTTAGACAGTTGGCTGACCCACGCTTCAAGCAGAGATGGTAGCTTGCAAGTCATCAACAACACAACACTTGGGTGGATTACACAAAAAAGAATATGCCATCTTTAATGCTTTGCCAAGGGGTGTACTACTAAAATTCTACAACTGGTGGTTCAGCTGTGGATTAATAATATTTTTATTGTATTTTCTTCGGAGAAATTAATATCAAAATAAAAAAATCATGTCAGAAATATCACAAGAGATGTAACTCCTCCCCTGGGGAGCTGTTTTGAGCATCCCATAATGGAGGATTGACTTTTTTTAAGAGTGCCTTAACTGACAAAAACAATGCTCAAATACATGTCCAACATATCATATGAGATGTAACACTTCCTCTGAGGACATCTTTTGGTCGTCTCTTTATGGAGGATCGAGCTGGTGTAAGATATGGTTAATGATAATAAATATTGCATTCGTTATAGACAGGTTTCTATGACACATTTTCAGAAATATACTGTAGACCAGAGAGATTTAAACTGGATATTGAATATTCTTGTTATTTTTGTGAGTAAAAAAAGAAAACTTTTTTTCATCTGTTCGCTCAATGTCACAAAATTATTATGGATGGACGTTGAGCAATTTACAGCATCCAACCACAGAAAATATATTATTTGTTTTGATGGCAACGAGATGGATAAAAACAGTTGAAAACACAAGTGTTTGAAATATTGATAGAGAACATAATTCACACACATACCAGCTTCTTTTCAGACAGCTCTTTCTTCTTCGTGTTTCCTCGGACCTTGGCACACAGCGTACCGGAGGTGCTGACATCTCTGATACCACCGGTGACTTTCCGTCTCCATGCCGCTGATACTGGAGAACTACTGTGACTGAACAAGCTCAACTGCTTTCTTCTAATCTCTTGTGTTAATAGGTATCCTAAAAGTATGTCCGGAGAAAGCCAACGAGGGCTTTTAACTCTCCACAATGTCGCCAACATTATGACGACTGACAGTACAACGTTAGCTATATTTACTGTAAGTAGCTAACAACAGCTGGACAGCATCACCTCGACCGTTTGCCACAATACACATAACTAGTGGTGAGCTAAACAGGGATTCTGGTGGGAAATACCTGATATAAAGCTGGTGAGGTTATGGTGTCAATTCAAGGTGGACATGACTAATCCAATCAAACATGACCCACCGTTACTACACGCTTGTACCTTGCGGAGTACAACTACGGAACCCGTGGAGGGACAGTTTGTATGCGTTTGTTTTGGTCATCTACCGCCACCTTCTGTGCTGGAATGTGTGCTAGCAGCAGGAAAAGTTTAGGAAAGGAGAGGAAAGGAATTAGGACAGAAATACCACTTACTTCATTGACTAAATGACATTAGCTACAACCATATACTGTGGCTACAACCCACTTAAAATTACAGGAACTTGAGAGCATTAAGGAACCTCTTACTAATGCACAAATGACCTGAAAATAGATAATACTAAAACAGAATACAAATAACTATACAAAAAAATATATATGCTGATAATAATAATTACTTCTGACAGCTTAATAAATAAACAAAATGCAGACATACAAAAGGTGAATGCCAGTTTATTTTATATAACAAACAGTAACAAAAGACAGCAGAAAATATCAGGCAATGCAGTCTTGCAATAGACAAGAAGATAACATTCATATTTGGATTATGCACATCAAACCTCTCTCTCTCTCTCCCTCACTCACTCTCTCTCTCTCTCTCACACACACACACACAAAACACACACAGATACACACAAACAAGGCATACCACCCAAATCAGTGATGACAGACTACAACAAACTGTAAAAGACTTGCCATACTTGTTCTGTACAGTAAAATGAAACACTGACACAGATTCATTGTAGTATAGAGAAGCCTGTGATTGTCACCGTTGAGTGGTACATAGTTATTTTAGCTGTTTGACAGCCAAGTATCTCCCATTCTTGATTAAACCTGCACAATGACTGTAACTATTGTGTTATTTTACCCCTCTGAGGTAAGTTGAGTTACTACAGGATATACTGTACTGCAAAGGTGGACCCTCACCATCACATTGATAATCCTTATTACTTATGTAAGAAACAGTGTAATGACCAGAGGTATTGTCTGACTTCTTTAAAATAAATAAACATCATAATATATGCCCATTTTGTAATCACAGGCAGATAAACTGATAAATTACATAAATAAATTAATATGTAAAATACGACATATAATTCATACACACTTATCTAAAAATGTAACTTCTATACCCCTTTAACACATGTTGTCTTATTTTCAACATAATTTCTTCAACTAATACAAAAGATAAAAAATGTTTGCTAAAACAAAAAAACAGTAGTAGGCTTTATGTTTGTGATGAACAATCTGACATAATCTGTCCATTAAGTCCTGTAAATACAGAAAATAATTTTGCTAAATAAGACACATCAGTTGAAACCTGCAACATAATATTAGACAAAACATCCCTAGTCTTTGCCATCATTGTGTGTCTGAAACTACAAATAATGATATACAGTGTAAATTCACCATGAGAACCAACCTCAACATGACTGAGTGTATTGCACTTATTGAAGTAGAGGTGCAGGACACATTACTGCTCTGTTCCTGTGTTACTTTGGCTTTTTGAGGATCATTTCTTAAACACAGCTTGAGTCGCACTACAATAAAAAATATAGGACAATACATACACTGTCACTGCAAAATAAAGTGTAGACAAAGTGGCAATGTGTTTTAATGTCTAATTGTTACTGAATGGCATCAGAGTAGTGGAGTAGTGTAAGCCCTCTTGTTTCTGCACAATAATGTCGTCTGTGCAGATCAATGCCACTGAAAATATATAGGGTAAAAAATACTACCACAATGTATGATTATCATGGACAATGATACACGCTTTTACATCTGGGACAGTCAGCTACCTATTGTGTCTATTATCTCAGTAAGACATATGTAGAGAGTGAAAACACATTATGTTAGACCACACAGCAACACGTCACAGTTTGACTAACAGACAAACCCCCTGATCGAGTCAGGTTTCAGGACCAATGTTTTCACCTTCATAAAATTAATTTCCCTTATCATGAAATATAACAGTGTCTCTACTAGGACTTAAAGCAAGAGCTGGACCTAGTCTATTCGATAAACATCAAGGAACATTTCTTTCAAGGCTAATTTGCTTTTTGTAGTCTCAAAAGCCATTGACCTTCTTTTTACATCAGAAGAAAAACAAAGAAGCTTGTAAAAGAAAATGAACTATAAAATCAGGGGATAAGATCAAGACAAAGTGAAACTCAAAGACAAAAGAGAAAGATAAGGATATAGGCAAGTTGCTAAGACTTAATTAATGACTTAACATTTCCTTTTTAATACCCTATTTAATCCATATGAAAGGTTTACATTAACTGTCTTGATTCTACGAGCACCCTGGACATTTTGTAAGGAGACCAGTAGCACTTTACACCTTCAACTACATCCCTGTACAGATGAGGAAAGCATCACATTTGACTAGATTATTTTTTTCTTATATAGAATAATGATTAAAGAGAGGATAATAAATATGATGCAGCCAAATCTTTTAATCCAAAACCGAGCCAAGCACATCACTGGTGAACCGTTCCTTTTTCATTTTCTTCCATCAGGAAAACAAGGTGGTACCTTATTGCTGATAATTTCCGTACTGACCCTGCAATGTAAAAAAGATTTACACTGAGAGATTAGATGAGGTTTCATACATTGTGTTATTCGCTTTTATGTTCTTTCCTGTTACCACTGAGACAGACATACAGTATAAAAGTACATTTTTAATTATTATTCCTACATGCGGCAAAATCCCTGATATTCTATACTTAATCATGAGTTGGATTTGAAACAGTAGGACCAAGAAAAAACATTTAGATCATAGTCTCTCAATTGAAGGGAATGGGGGGGGGGGGGGGGGGGTTCTGGATAGGTCCCTGTGTATTTATGCCTTAAGTTATTTACAATCATTGCATTAGTATACACTGCATTATGTGAGCATACATACTATTTTGAAAAAAGAGCAGCATAAGAAAAATAAAATCAAGCACAGTGTGAAGCACCTGTTGTGGCAAGCAAAAGCATAATACCATTATTTCTAACAGTTACTCTAATTTAAATAATTCAAAATTGACTGATGCTTTACATCATCATCATCTAAAACGAGCCTTCAAATATATTTTAGGATTATATACAGTATTTTGCAAAAGTTTTAGGCACTTAAGATGTTTGGATTCTTATCCAAAATGCAATACAATCAGTAAGGCATCTGATTGGTGCCAAATTTATTCTGCAGCATGACAATGACCCCAAACATACAGCCAGAGACCTAAAGAACTATCTTCAGTGACAAGAAGAACAAGGAGTCCTGCAACAGATGTTATGCCCCCCTCAGAGTCCTGATCTCAACATCATCGAGTCACTCTGGTATTACATGAAGAGACCATAGCAACTGAGACGCCTAAATCCACAGAGGAACTGTGGCAAGTTCTCCAAGATACTTGGAACAACCGACCTGCCAAGAACCTCGAAAAAACTGTGCGCAAGTGTACCGAGGAGAACTGGTGCTGTTTTAAAGGCAAAGCGTGCTCACACCAAATATTGATTTCATTTAGGTTTCTTCTGTTTACTGCACTTTGTATGAAGTGAATAAGTGAATAAGTAAAAACTATTCATGGCCTTATTTTTGAAAGCAACCTCACTTTACTTTTTAGTGCCTAAAACCTTTGCACAGTACTGTACATATATTAATTTGGTAGAGAAAATATCTGTACTTTGTTAAGAAATCTGAAAAAGGAATGATCTAATTTCATGTACCTGTTCATAGGCGTAGGGCCTCTGTGTCTGTGCTCCAGGGCCTCCCTGGGAGGAGCGGTAAGAGCCATATGGTTGGCTTTGACCCTGCTGATACTGAGAATACTGGGAAGATCCACCCTGGCCAGGTCCTATAATGGAGCGGTTACACACAGTTTATTTGTTTATTTGTTTTGTGTGTGTGTTTATGTTTGTGTGAATACACACAATAGCATGTGTTCTAACCGTATCCTTGTGGCTGTCCACTGTAGCCTTGTTGAGAAGAGTACTGCTGCTGGCTGAAGGGCTGTTGCTGACCAGACCCCTGCTGATATTGGGCCTGCTGTTGGCTGTACTGAGGGTTACCTGGAGGTATATATGCACAGGTACATATGTCAGCTATTAATCCTATGAGTTAGTACTTCACTATAGTTTTGGTTGGACACATTTAGACAAACGGAGGTGAGAAGTTGCATGAAGATATTTCTAAAAAAAAGAAAAAACATGGTTTAAAATGACAAAAATGAATAGCTATTACCTCCTTCATAGTAATGCTGTGAAGATTCATCAAAGGGCCTCTCGTAGCCTTGCTCACCATATGAAGATTGTTGATATGAGTACTCCCCATGACCTGTAGAGAACATGGTTCAACACATGCAAAAACTACTCTGCAAAATCAAAACCCACTTACATACAGTAGAGAAAGTATTATTCTCAGTTTGAAGCCAATACAGTCATAATACATAATACAAGCACAAACAACATGTCAAGTCTTGTTACTTCAGCAATAACTCAGAATGCACAAAAAAACACACCCTGGAGGAAGTTTGCGCTCTGTCCTCAACACACTGCTATAGCACTCTCTGAAATCTGAAATTTCGGCACACCAAAGGGGACAGTATGGACACAGACACACTGGGAAGAAACAGAATTTAGACCAACGACAGTCTTTTGCAATTTTGTTTCGATATTTTCGTCTTCCCCAATAAGGGAAAAAGATGATGAGTGAGAGGAAGAGCTGAGACTTGAGCACTGCAGTAAATCTGGTTCAGGCCTGTGGGATGGTGCTAAGAGGGAATGTCATGACCTGTAATGGGGGTTTGTGTATTTGAGAGCTGTGTGTATGAAGTTTATGGCTGTGCATGATTACCATCAGGGTAATACTGCTGGTTTATGGGCTCGCTGGAGCTCTGAGTGTGTCCATACTGCTCTCCGTAGAACTCGTCTTGTCCCATGTACTGCTGTGCAGATCCTGCAAGACAGGCGACACCACGATTGGTTAAACAGTTGGTTGGACCAATTAGCTGCTGAGTTGGAGACTAAAGGTGTTGTACTTGGGCAATTTAGGTAGCCTGAAGAGGTGCGTGTGCGTGCGTGTGTGTGCACGTGTGTGTGTGTGTGTGTGTGTGTGTGCATGTGTGAATATGTGTGTATTAAAGAAAAGTAAAGACAAAAATAAAAGATTGAGAAGAGAGGATATTGTGAACAACTTTACTGAAAGCCATCATTTAGCTATGAAGCTGTTATGAATAACCATGAATAGAGTGAATTAATCTATTATTATAATTTATTGTTATAATTTTGTTCATAGTTTATGATTAAATATAAAGAATTTCACTGGTGATTAACTGTCCATGGGGTGAAATAATATGTGAAGGAAGCTATTTCAGGCCAACCCAAATTTTAGAAACACTAATTAAACTGGAGCATTTCCAATGAATTATATGAAAAATTACATGAGATGTAATTGCGGGGAGAAAAAGAGGATTATAGAAAGCCAGTTATCAGGGAGAATCTGATCTCTGCGGTAGTGGTGTGCAGAAACTCCAGATTTCACTCCTTCCCTTTTCCTTTCGATTTTATCCCACAAACTCAGAAAACCAACAGAACAAAACATCTTAGGAAGATGCACCAAAGACACATGCGCAGTCTAATACTTTTCAAACCACAGTGGACCCAAAAGTTTCCAAATGCAGAGATAAGCTATACCATAAAAACATTTTCATCTCAACTTTTGCAACAACAGCAAAAGAATCAGTTCATTCCCGATATGGCCACGGAGCCACAGTTGATAGATGAGCCCCGGCAACAGCCCCAGGACCAATCAGGGAATGGCTGATGAGTGAGTCACCTAGCTTAACTGTGGACACAACTATTCCATAACACAGTCTGGAAATACTTCACCTAGTCATGCAAGGATAACCGTGTACCAGGGTGAATGAGGACTTACAATCATGGCCTGTTGCCCTGGAAACAGTATCCCATCCTTTTTATATATCTGAGCTACTATGTGCTTAGCCTACACCTTTCAAAATGACATAACAGAACAGGGTGGAACTATTATTAGGCACCTGCTGACACAGCACAAGTTAAGTGATTTACAGAGACAGGAACCTAATTTGACACAAGTGATACATCTCTGGTCTGCCTCTTAAAGTTACAGAACTTAAATATCACTATCACTTTATGATTTTTGAAGTCAAACGCCAATAACATGAAAATACTTATCAGGAGCTTTCGTAGCAAAATTAGCATTTCTATCAGTCTGGACAAGGTAAGAGACTGGCATCTATAGCCGCACTTGATAAAAATCTGTTGATTATTTCAGTCCAAATAGCTCCAAACACTAGTGACACATCCATGTATGTACTGTAGCACTCAAACACACACACTAACACATTTGTTGAGCCCACTGCCAAACTAAAGTAGCATGGAGTAGTCTTACCACATACCTTGCTGTGAAGAGCGGTAGGATCCCATGGGCCTCTGAGACATCATACTGTTTCCTTGACTGCCCTGACCCATCATGCCCATAGCCTGCTGTCCCTGATAGTGTTGGCCCCCAGCCTGTGCTGAGGGGTAGTGTGGAGTGGCAGACTGTTGGTGCATCATGGAGACTGGGAAAGAGGTGGAATTATGGAAGAAGAGATCTCATACATTAATATACACAGATACACTTGACGCACGGATCAGTGTTAGTATTCAACAGCATACACAATGTTGTCTGAAGTGAGACTGGCAGAAATGTGCATAATTAAACTGACAAATAAACAAATGCAGGAGGAGGTCCATGGCAATCAGGGCATAGGGAAAAGCCAAAAGGGGTCCATAGCAGTCAGGGGTCAGTGCATAAACAGAGGTGCAGTAAATACACATGGACATCGAGGGAGAGGAGGGCTGCATCTCAGGGTCAGAGATTAGGAGAGGAGGTAAAGCCTGGAGCAGGGAGAAAGGGGAAAGGAATCTCTCTGATGAACTGAATGTGTTTGGTTACTTTGATGGCTACACTCGACTAAACAGGAATTTTGATGAGAGTAGAAGGATACTCGTTAGCAAATGTGTTGTGCAAGATTAATGGGGCGTCTGTCATGAACACATTCAAATGGGATATCATTCATTTTAAGACTATAATCTATGATAACTAAGTCCTAAGTGTTTTGATGTGTTCAATTTATAAGCATGAAAGTATTCCTTTCCATAAAAATGGACCAACTCCTGGCGATTGGGCTCCTCTATACCTGGCTCACCTTGATTGGACTGCATGTTGAGGTTGCTGCGGGAGGAGGAAGAGGAGGATGAGGATGTGGAGGAAGAAGAGGAGGAAGAGCCATAGCCAGGCCCAGGGCCCTGGATCATGCTGGCCTGGGAGGAGGGCGCAGCGTGGCTGTAGCCGGAGGCTGAGGCCGAGCTACCGTAGCTGCTGGCTGGCAGGCTGAGGGATGTGGAGGGAATAGCCGACTGCACCTGACCAGACTGCTGCTGCATGGGGGCATGGCTGGGGCCTGACGACACACACGCACAGTCAGAGCAGCCAGCACACATTCCCATGAGGTACCATATCATGTTAATCATGGAACCACATTCAGTTCATCTTTACAGGAAGCTTACATGGTTGTACAAGGATAGAGTAATGAGTATTAATGATGTGTGTAATGGATAAGAAACAGACAGAAAGCAAACCTTGTTATAACTGCAAAAAAAATCTGACTATCAGATCATTAGCTTAACATCAGACCAAAGGTACTTGCAGACAATAATGAAGAGAAGCATTGTGACAGACAAGACATGGCATCTGCAAATAAGCATGCAGCAAAGACAGGATCAGACGAGCACTCAAGACAAGGGATGAACAACAAGATGGAGCTGTATGTGTGTACATACAGTAGGCCAGAGTCCATCTGTACAATGCACAGTTGTGATTGACTCTCACCATTGCTCATTTGACTCTGCATCATGGATGTGGGGGGCAGTCCTGGTGCCATGTTGTCATTGAGGTTGCTTGGAGTGTGTCCTCCACTCTGGCCCATTCCCCCAGGACCCATAGACATGTTTGGAGTGGGAGGCTAAAAGTGAAAAGACAAATTAATTAATTAAAACAATCATTGAAAGACTATGATTATGACTATTTTATATTTACTCTCTTGAATAGTGTAGGCTATTAGGATCAAGAGAATATTTTTGTTATAGTTTGATCAGTGGACAAATTACATGAAAAGCTTCTACTTCTGTGCCGTACAAAATTAGCTTATTCTAGTCTACTCCAAGACTACAGTATGTCTGATGTTATGAAGATTTACTAAAAATAGGAGAGAAGGTGAGAGAGGTGGTTAGATGGCAGGAGCTTACTGCTGTTCCTGAAACCTCATGACAGACTCACCGCAGGTAGTAGTGACTGCATGTTCTGATTCGAATCCGCTATTGTGGCCAAGTAAACAAGATTTCTGTGCAGGATCTGCTGATACCTGTCAAAAGGCAAAATGAAACATTGATTTGTTTAATCACTTTTACAAGGCATCACTAAGGAAGAAAAAAAAGAACACTTACTGTGTGCATTCAGCTGTCTTGCCTTTGCTTTGGTAATCCATTATACATTGTATTAAATGATGATTTTCATCCAGCATCTTTGGGAGACAATGGAACAACTTCAGTTCACAGTAATAAAGTCACAGTGCATGGTAAATTATGAAGTATGCCCTATTAATACATTGCAGTGGTGTTGTCCTGGATTCTCAGAACTTCAACCAGCCTAAGAACATTTTTCTGGGTCATTTTTTTATTTTCATAATGAAGCCAAATGAAGCAGCAGCTTCTCACAGTCTTAATTAGGACATCGATTGAAAAACCGTGTCTCCTGTAGGCTATGGGTAGTGCGTTTGTAGGTACCAGAAACATCCGTAAACGGTTAAGTCAAGGATAAAAGCAGCAGCAGTCTGAGGAGTGTGGGTCACCTGCTTTACCCAGTTTCCCTCCATCCTATACTACCCCGCCTTTTCTCAGTCAATGCTTATATATTTTTTGCAACAAAGCGCATGTCCATCATGACACATTTGCCATTGACAAGGACTTGGCACCTGTAAAAACGCTGCAAAGGTGTTGTTCCTTTAAATTCTTAGAAACAAGTCACAAAATCTAACTCTAGATATCCATTTCACATACAATAATATTCATCATTTAGCAGGAAAAAGGAGCGAGACTGACACACGCACAAAAAAAGGCTCCAGTGTTGAGCCTATAAGGAGGTCGCCTACAGTACATCACCGTCGTGGCTTTGTTTGGTTCGCACCTTCAATTGACTATAACGTTACAATACCAGTTGCCATTTCTTCTGATATTCACCACAGGCTACTCTGTCTGCACTAGCGGCGGAGCTCACACTCCCATCCAGACTAGAATAATTAATCACAAACGCGACGCGTAAAGATTTTTACCTTTTGGATCGTTTGCTGCGTCACCTCCCCTTTACTTCTGGGGCGCGCCGATGAAAATGCCACCGACATGTTGTCATATGGGAAATAAAAAAGCGCTTCTTTTATTCTAATATTTATTATCTTGAGCGCAGCCTTCTATTTGGTTACATAGTTTCTCCATTGCCAGGAAACAGGGGTATTGACAATGTCAGCTCTCTGTAATCAAGGAAGGGAAATAGGAAAACGCTTGATTTCTTTGAATGTGATTACACATATGATTTTGATGAACGTATTATTCAAGGTCTGCATGCAAATAATGGCAAATATAATAAGCTATTGCATAACAGAGGGAAATCCGTCTCCCTCCATTTTTGGTATAGCCCGGACAGTGAGTAGCCTACCACTTTCCCACATCCTTTGATTCATGAAAGCCAATCACTCCACATTGTACGCGCCGCTCAGTACGCAGAAGCTCCGATGAGGACCAGCTGTGAGGAGTGATTGCAAAAGTTGTTTAAGCTCCCTCGGGAATTTTTTTTTTTTTAAAATGCCAATTAACAGTCTTCTCATGTTTAGTACAGTAGTAATACCATGGACTTGACATTTGTCAGCATCTTCAGTTTAAAGACCCCCTCCAGACATGTTTGTGTGTGATGTGGATTTTCCTAAAGAAAAAAGATTAGCTTGTTGATTTTTTTATGACTACATCTACCCTTTCTCCCTGTTTGAACCCATAACCTATGAATATGCAAATATTGTTAATTTCCAAAGTAGTAAGATGTCTATTTTACTGAAAAGTCCATTCTCAGTGTATTTACACTGGAAGCTTCAAGTTTCCACATCACACTTGTGTAAGTTGCATTTACAGTTGCAGTGAGATTTACAGATACATCATTTTGCTTAAAAAAAAAAAACAATGAAATACGTTAATATGTTAAATGTACATGTATTCCTTTCATTTTCTTCAAATAAAAATGAGCTTTTTAAGATGTACAAGGAAAACAAAACAAAACTCCAAAACATACTGCAGGCATTTTAATGGAACATGAGAGCTGCTGTAGGTGTTGAGAGAGAATAACCTTTAGGTCTGACAGGACGTCTCGTCTTTACTTGCAAAACCCCGAGCCGGAAAGCGTGTTGTTTTATTATGACAACCGAGAACCGTAACCTGTCACGTCAGCTGCGACTATATAACCGCAAATTAAACGGGGTTTTTAATATAGAGATTTTGGTTTCTATTGCTTATTCTGTTTGTTATGTTCGAAAACGTAACATAAACGTAGTCGATGTAAATGTCACCGATTCCTTTGTAAATGTGGTGAAACGTTATTAAAACACAATAGTCTATGAACAATGATGATTAATCTCACCCACTTTGGGAACCACTGGTCTAGAATTAGAGTCTGAGGGACACCTTACTGTCTAAAGACAATCAATTCATCCTGGTCAGGGAAGCTGATTAAGTGCACTATAGCACTGATACGATCCCATAAATCATCATACATAAACCATTAACTACATTAGGATAGCCCATCTCCAAGTTTACATGTGATGCTCACTTATACACATGCCAGTGACTAATATGACCTCAGGACAATGTGATGTAACCTATACAGCCTCAGAAAGCATGACAAGTGCATCAGCAATTTCCACTTTATTTACATTATCTCACTTGTTGCGTCAATATGACAAAATAAAGCATTACACAAGATTTAGCCTCATATACATTTAAGTCTAGTTCATTTTACATCTACAGTTCAAAAAACATCTGTTAATGAAATAAATGTAGCTACAAATTATAATACATACTTCAAGAGGAAAAGCAGAGCTTCTTTAAACATTAAACCAATATATTCTAGGGTGAAATTCATCAAGTAGTTGAAAACAAAACAGAAACTTAAACATTCACTTCCCATTTCAAAGAAAACAAAAACCAGACTCTTCAGTCAAATATTCTGAGGGGAAAGATGTCACATACAGTGGACTATTTAGTGAGTCATCCATATCTGAAATGGGACAAAATGACAAAAAAAAAAAAAAAAAAAAAAAAAAAAAAAAAAAAAAAAAAGTAGGCCTAATAAATATATGGGGACAGAGTAACTGCCAAAGGGAGGGGAAAAAACAAACAAAGACCAAAAACAAAAAAATCCACAAACAGATCCTTCTGCATATAGTGCCAGCAGAGTTGCCTTTGCTGATCAGAAAAATTAAATTTAGACAGGTAAAAGTAACCAAACCCCATTTGTTACTCATAAGGAAAACAATCATTGGAGGGTGGGCATTACTTTAATGCCTTTGTATCAACTCTGACCTTTACAGCTGTCCACTCCTGGCTCTGAGAGAAGGTAGAGTCTGAACAGCGCCCCGTCCTCTTCGTCCAGTATATCCACCTCTGAAGCCTTGGCCCCTCAAGAACCGTCCAGGGACCCCAAAAGTCTCCAGATTGCGCTTCCGCTCCTCTGCCCATGTTAGTCTGAAACCAATGGTTGACACAAAGAGGTATACGCAGAGACTACTTTTTGGAATTTGAGGATAAAGAGATCACTAGTTTACCTGACTTTATTATCAGAGGAGATGTTGTCAAAGAAGGACTTTGCCTTGTTGTAGTAGCATTTTGGTCCAAAATGATCATCCTCTGCATTTGAGTGTGATTCCTCTCCATCTTTTTCTCCTATCTCATGATTTCCATCTGCAGACAGAACATGTAGTGCATGTGACTTTTCCTGAATTAAAGTTTGTTTAAATTGTGAGAACCTGGGCCAAAATGAAAACACACACGCAAAATTTTTCTTAAAGTACCATTCTGTCAGATACTATGACATGCCATTCATTAATACTGTCTTGCAGGCAAGCTCTAACCCCCTAAATTGTGGGGGGTTATGTTCCCCCACAAACAATTTAGGGGGTTAGAGCTTGCCTGCAAGACAGCATTAATGAATGGCATGTCATAGTATCTGACAGAATGGTACTTCAAGAAAAATTTTGTGTTAAAAAAAAAAGAAAGAAAGAAAAAAAACAAAAAAAACAAACATCAGTTGAAAACACAGTGGTGCATTTTGCCTGATGAACCAACCTTTCACATTCACTTTGTCCTGCTCCTCCCTCTCCAACTCCTCCTTAATGAACTGGGCGTTTGAAGAATCAAAATCAAAATCTGTGTCAAACTTAAGGGTGGCAAATGGAACTTTTGCCACCATCAGCTGGCCTCTAAGGTTTCTGCGCCTTCGAGCTCCTAAGATTAATTGGGAGGGAGGGGGAAAAAATCATTGTTATCAGACAAGAAATCCCAAATATTCAGTCACTTGTACTCAGTCTTTTTTTCTTGCCATTTTAGAAACCTGTATGTAACCATTACCTTTTCTTCTGATAGGTGGCCTGTTTTCATCATTCTGCTGCTGCGAAGTTTCTCGCTGAGCAGTGGACACACCAGGGCCTGACTTCACTTTCAAGTAAAACATTTATGCTCACTGTTCAGATTGTATTCAATTAACACAACTGGACATTTAACTCCCTGCAACCATCCCACACAGAATTGTATGAATCAGTCCCACCGGTGACCCTGCCATTTGTTAATTAATAGAAACAGTATTCAATTTTGTCCCTTATTGCTACAAAACTGCATGCTTACTGGTGGCTCTGGTGCTCCCTCTGGTCTGGGAGGTTTCTCCTCTGGTCCTCTGGGGCCTTCTCCTCTCCCAGCGCTGCTCCTGCTCCTGGGGTGCAGTGAAACCTCTCCTCTGCCACGATTTTTCCACATGGAGGGTTTGAACAGCTTTTTCCACCATAGGGCCCCTTCGAACATGTAAGCCTGGGAGTACAGGCCCTGCATGAAGAACAAAATCATGAACTGCAGTACTTATGCAGCCTACTTAAAAAAGTAGGCAGCTACGCTTGGGGTGTGGGGTTATGGTTAGTTCACTAAGATTTAATTTGCTCTTTTTGACTTACCAAGGCCGAGAGCTGCAGCATACTGTTGATTAAGGAGAGAGCTGGCAGCAAGCTGGTTGTAGGCGGGCATCCCTAGGGGACTAAATGGTCCAAGAGCTGAGTAGGGGCCTGACGGGCCTGCACTAGATGACTGGAAAAAAAAAAAAAAAGTAAAACAATTTAACACACATCATCTGAGCCTCCATAATGCTTATACATATACTTTGTCCACTTATGTGATATACTGTGTTGAAATACAGTCCTTGTATACCTGCACTATTGCTGGATCTGGTGGCAGGCCATGGTGAGACCTTGGAGGTTCACATAGTGTTATATCCTTAATATCACTTCCCCGGAAAGTGATATACTCATAGATATCATCCTTGGGTGGTGTTGGTCTGTCAGTGGGTCGTCCCTCTGTTCCAAAACACTTGACTAGTCCAGAAAAAAAGTTTGATAAAGCTTAATAATCCTAAAGCGACGTTCTTATATAAGTTGAGCTGTTGTCTTTGTAAGCAAAAACACAGCAAAGAAACTGCCAGGCACAGGCCTACACCACTCACCTTTTGCCAGCACTACCGTGGAGTTCACTTTATCAATTGTATACAAAATGCCCTCGTAACGATTTTGAGCTTTTGAAATTAATCCTATTTTACAGCCAATGTACGGCTTTGTTGAACTCATGGCTGCTAAGTTTGTAAACTAATATATTTAGAACAGTTTCTAATACTACAATAACTCACATCATGTGTCAGCATTCAAGCCGAGAAGCGACTGGAAACTATAAGTGCCCCAGGTGAATTGAAACCACGCCCACTGAGGCTTAAACGCACCTGGCGGTAATGAGAAAACCACTAATTGACCAATCGGTCCATCTAACGAAATGTTTCATTCCTGATTCATGATATTGGTTTAGGCAACTGGCATGATTATCTGTAACATTTATTTGGACAGCGTGTGTGTGTGTGTGTGTTTTTGTTTTTTGTTTTAATTAGAAGTTACTCTAGATAATAAATGCACTCATCTAGGGTGAAGCCTGAGCAGAATGCTGCAATATATCAAAATGAACTGATAATTGCTGATTTTCGCGCTCAAGAGTTTGATATCTAGATAATAGCACTGCTGTCTGTCAGTGAGTGAGCGCTACAGGCAACAGCTGCTTTGAAAAAAAAAAATAGCTCCAACGCAGCCATTTTGAGTCGTCTAACGATAAACTCAAACGGATATAAAATGCTTCGATACTCTGAATAAACCTACAAAGACATGTAGTACAACACAGGAACTCTCTCAGAGAATCTCCTCGACACACTAAAGTCCCGGCAGGGGTAGTTCTCTGTGCGGTATCGTTGTTTTCTCGTAGAAGTGTCACACAGCGCTGGCACACCAACACTGCACCTCGCAACCATTTGTTCCAAGCTTTATTTTCTTCGATCAACCAATCACAGCGTCCTTTGAGGCTGCGTCACGGAGGGTGCATCCAATCGGCGCATGCGTCTCACAAACCAGCGTAGCTGGGCAAAGATGGCGGCGGGCTCCGATTTGCTGGATGATGTTTTCTTCAACACAGAGGTGGACGAAAAAGTAGTTAGTGATGTAGTCGGATCTCTGGAGTCTGAGCTAGGAGGAGCAGGTCACGTCGATACAACGGGCAGGGTCCAGTCTGCAGCAAATCACGTCAGCAACTCAGCCGTAGGTAGTAACGTTACTTCCAATGTTCAGGGCAGCAAAATGGGACTTTCACAAGAGCTTGCTAAAGCAGGTAAGATAGCTGCCCACTCCGGTTAGCTAACAGTAGCTCATTTTGGTCACGTTGTTCTGCTGATTGTAGCTAACTTGGCTTCACTTGTGTGTTTCCCGAAACTAATGCGAATAGGAGAGTTGTTCCCTTGTTTTCATGTGTTTCCGCTGCTGTAGGGACAGGAGTGCAGGGAGGTGTCATTAACAGTGCGGGCTCCAACGGTTCAAGCATGGATGGAGCAGCTGGGACCACATCGGCGGCGGGACCGAGCGTGACAGCCGCTCAGAGTCAGTCCAAGCCGGCGACCGCTAGCGGAGGCGTTACGGTAGTATCAGATGCAACATCTGGTGTTGGGAAACCTGGAACAACTGGTGTTCAAACTTTGAATGGAAGTGCCGTTGTGACGAACTGTCATATTCCCGGAGGCGCATCTGTTGACAACAACTCACAGCCCACTGTTACGGTTGTCAACAACGGACCTGTTTCGGTGAACAAAGGAAACGCAGCAGTTTTGCCTGCAGCGCCCAGTACTATCATACGAACTTCTTCGACGAGTGCACAGAACGCTGTGACTTCGCTTGTCATTTCGTCTCAGTCCACTGTGAAAGGCGTACCCACGGTTACGCTTGTGAGGCCACCTATGCAAACACCCACTAACAACTCACAAAGCGGAACCACCGTTTTAACATCACCAGCTGTCAGTGTCACCAGCACCACCGGCTCGCTTGTTAACAAATTCGACTCCGCAAAGACTATAATACAGACCGGTGCTCACGTTGTGACTTCAAGTGTTGCGACAGGGACAACAGCGACCATGAGGAGCCCGACTGTTTTGCAAAACTTGAGGACTTCAGTACCATCACCAGTCGCTGCCACTGCTCCTGGTGGAATAAGAGCTATTGCTCCACAGGTGCTGGCCCCTCGACTCACCCAGCCGCAACAAAACGCTCCAAACATCCAAAACATCCAGCTCCCACCAGGTAACTTTTGGAAAGTTATCATTAGCTCTGCAGTAACTTTGTCTGAAACACAAACACACCTTTGTTTCATTTGTACAAGTTTTTTAGCTGCTTGTGTGTGAATAGGCAAGAAATGGTTTGAGACATATTGTAGTAAGCAGGCAGGACACAGACTTGTCTATTGAGGCCACAAACAACAGATTAGAGGTGGACAACATATCTCCACTATAGTATGTCAAACTAGCATTCTGTTGCAATCTGTTGATTGATATTACAGACAGTGGCGAACTGTTCTTACATCAGCAGCTATGTACTGTGTATCTATAGTCTCTCTCCCACGTGTATCTGTGTGTGTTAAACCGTTCGCAAAGGCTTATGGTGTGACTGTTTGCTTCTGACCTCAGATAGATTTTACCCTCTGGCTAGTTGATGATGATTCAGATTTTCTTTGGCATAAAGTTGTATGAATTGCTCAAATGTAGTCAGTGGTTCTGTTTGGGAGTCATGTGTTGAGAGTTATTCCAGCCAGAAAGTGACTGGTCAGATAAGCCACTACACACAAGGGTCCTTAAACATTTTACCTACAGCATTTAAATACATGTATCCACCCACAACTCAGCCCAAAAAGTCCTTGCTTTTGCTGCTTAATTCTCCTGTTCAGTCACCCTTTAACTTTTTAGTACTTTGCTGTAGGCCAGGGTATTACTATGTACTATAGCCTGGTCTCTTATCACACGGCTAGTCACCTGTTCGATGGGAAGATTGAATGAAGTACTGGAAGGCCAAAAAAAACAGGCTCCAATGCATAGTAATACATTTGGCTGCAATAAAGTATTGGTGACAAGAAAAAAGTTTAACTTTGTTGTTTTCTTGTGGGTTGGAATGTTTTTGAGTTATAAGCAAGGCAGGGCAAGTTTTATTTGTATCGCACATTTCAACAAGGCCGTTCAAAGTGCTCTACATAAAACATAAAAGGCATCAAAACAGAATGTAAAAGCCACCCAAGGCAATATAAAAAGACATTTAAATACAATTTTTAAAAAGTGTTAAATTGGAAATAAAAAATAATTTAAAATAGAATAAGACTGACAAAACAGGAGAATAAAAGTTACAGCGCAGTGTAAAATATTAATCAAAAGCCTCACATTTGGTTTTAAAAAAAGGCAGCAGCAGCAACAAGAAAAGTCTGCAGCCTTGATTTAGCAGCAGACCTGCACTTCTCTGGGAGTTTGTTCCATATTTGTGGAGCATAAAAACTGGACGCTGCTTCTCCATGTTTAGTTTTGACTCTGGGGACATAGCACCGCGTTTGAGGCTCATTTTTGTCTGACCAGTCGCTTCCTGGCTAGAAATTCCCAGCCAAAAGGTAATATCCATGCATCAGTGGAGCTACAGATGAGTAAATCATACCCCCTCATGTCAGAAACTCCATGCATACATACATATATCGGTGAGACTGATCAGGACAGACAAGCCATCACCTTTGACATCTTAACCCCCCCTGACATTTGCCTCTTACAGGCATGGTCTTGGTTCGCAGCGAGAGTGGGCAGCTGCTGATGATTCACCAGCAGACCTTGGCGCAGATGCAGGCTCAGTCTCAGTCCCAAAGCGCCATGACACCACGACCTGCAGCTCCGACCAGCACTCCCCCTGTCCAGATCACTTCTCTACAGGTACCAGAACACACAAAAAATGTGACTCATTCATGCTGGATCAGTATTGGTGTGGATACTGAGCTTTTTTAGCAGACTGCATATCAGATAGATGTGACTGATACACATTAAACACTGTTTCTTTGTCACTATATACATTTTTAACTGTAAAGTCTGCACACCACGTTTTATGCAGAAAATATTATTTAATGCTCAGGCATTTTGTCCTTTTCAGTTTGACTAATGTATCCGTTTTGAAGTTCAGGCACCCATGAATTGAATAGAAGAAGAAGAGAGTCAAGCTCACATTTATATTTATAACTGTAACAACTCTGTGACCTTCTCATACAATATAATTCAAATGAACACAAGCTTTAAAAGAATGTTGGTTTATTAACATCTTCATTTGTAGTTAGGAGGTGAAGTGTAGTTACAGCCTCATGTTGTGTCACGGATGATCCCGATCAGTTCCACGTGGTGAAGTGTGCAGATTTCACTGAAAACAAAAACAAAAAGAGCCCTGATGATGATGATGATGATGATGATGATGGATCTGTACTCAGTATCAACATTACTCTGAGTTTAGGTGTCAGAATTTGTTATCGGGAGACAAAAGGCGAGGCAAGTTTATTTTGTAAGGCACCTTTCAATAACAAGTGCTTAACATAAGACATAAAATACAAGATATAAAAGAAACACAAGACAATATAAAATGACGCCTATAAATAGGATTAAAAGAGTAAAACAAGGTAGACAGTTAAAACAAGATAAAATATAACAAGACAATAAACAAGAGAATGAAGTGGGATCGATGCATCCATAACACGAGGGCTGAGCAGTACACACACATCACAATGACAACAATCATGTACACATTCTTTAGTTTTTAGTTTTAGGTGCCATGCATAAAATGATGCCTATCATGGTGTACAATGTATACAATTTTACTGTCCAATAGAAAATGAAAACTCATAAAGTTTACTTTTTCATTACAAATTGTAAAGAAAAATGCCCAAGTCAATCTGATTTAATTTTATAATGCAGCTTGATTTAATTACGTTTTGGTTACTGGCTTCACATACACACATAAATGACCAATAAAAATCATTATCGCTCTGAACTGATTTTTATTTAGCATGTGTAGAGTTTTGCATCCAACTTTAAAATTAGTGAAGAAACCGACAGAAAGGAGAACTGTTAGTGGATGAATCCAACATCTGCTTTTTGAAATTAATCTGGTTTCAAGACAAAAAAAAAAAAAGATGATACAGAGCAAGAAGAGAAACATTTTCTTTCTTTCCAAAGGGAGCAACAGACATTAAAATCAGGATATTTATAGTGAAATAAAAGTTTTTGCAGTGTTTATTGGAGAAAACACAAGTAGTGCAATGTTATTTTTCTCAGTATTGCTGCGTTTGTGTATCCTGTCATATGTGTAACACCTCCTTGCATACTCCCTGTGGTTCTGCAGGCTCCAGGCGCATCGCTGCTGGCTCGTCCCGTTACCCCCACCACTATTATCAAGCAAGGTTCCACAGTCCAGACCACTGTGACGACCACCACAACACTGCAGAGGCCTCCTGTGCTGCAGGTAACTCCACTTACACATCCCTTTGAGTATTTAGTTCCCTGTCCAGGGTATCAAATTATTAAGCACCTAATGCCAAAAACCTTAAAAAGTTGTCAGGTCAATCGCTAAGGCTTTAAAAAATGTGATTTGAACGACTCCAGTTCAGTCTTTTGTATTTCTCAAGTAATCCTAAACCTTGTTAAAACAAGGCTTAGGATTGAATTACATCTGTTTGAACAGTTACAAATACCAAAGAGAACAATTTGCTCTGTATGACACACAATTTGGCTTAAATTTAGCTGCAAACAACCTAACATAAAAGATATTTTGCAGCATTCTCAACTGGCTGCTGTGGTAAGTAGGAAAAAATTTCAACATGCCACTTAGAATTTTTACCTGCCACTTCTGAAACCTGGGTGCCGCTACTTCTGCACCTCCTGTGACTCAGAGAGACCGATGACATCAATGGCAACAACATCATAATTTTGTCTCCATCCTCCCTCCTGCCCACATTACTCTAGCCATAAAGTGCTGTCTTCATGGCCTCCTTAAAAGCAAACAGTCATGCTATTTCGCTTTTTCCAAACTCCATTTTTCACTAAAAGACCTTTTTCTTTCTTTTAATGTTTCCTGCGTCCACTAACCTCACACGGTCAGCACAAAAATTTAGCTTCTCTCATTCTAGTTTGGTGTTGCTCTAAAGGCATTTACTTCCGTTAGAATTGTCAATAATAGGCACCAAACAATTTGATTATCCGGGACAGAGACAAAATCAGTCACAAGAAGATGAAATCAAGTATGTGTCTTTGAAGAAGCTTGTTGTTATTTGAAATGAATGTGCTCTTGGAATGAGCACATGATTGTCCTGTCGTTTTCCACCTGCTGAGAACAGGTTAGCAAAGCTCTGAAGCTCTCTCACATCCAGGAGGAGATGGAAGTAATGCCTCAAAATGAGAAAAATAATATAATGTTTTTACTCCCATGTCTAAAGTAAGACTTAATATGCATCACTTTCAGCCATTTGGACAAGTTAGGACTGATTTATTACTCAGAAATGCTTGATAAAACCCACTCTGAATCTGTTTCATATGTTGTGTGGTCATTTTGGTTTTTCTAGTAACTGTTCATTGAAAGGATGATTTTTTTCTATGCATCAATACCAGAACATGTCTCTCTTCTCTGGATGGCCTGTTTGTTTGGCTACTTTGAAAACCTTGCTGGCTGTTTTCATTTTTCTTGTGATTGTTCAGGTTGTCATGGATTTCTACTTGAGGTTGTCATTGTCTGTTATGCACATCATCTCTTTACAGCTGCAGTATTTCTGCTGTAATTAAGGGGTGGGAGAGGAGCGTTGTGAATACCCCATGTATATGTTGTATACATAGTGTACAAACATACAATAATAACACAATTCTATCCTAGAAAAGTAAAGCTTGAAAAGGATTATGTCCCATTAAGGGGTGAATGTACTGTACCGGAAACCGTTATTCTGACCTTGTCATTTTCCTGAGTGTCATCTCATAACCGCATATTCACTGACTCATATAGAACACCATCATGCTGGGAGGAACTGCCGCCACCCCAGGACAGCCACTAGGAACGCCCACCACAGTGCAGCCCGGATCTGCAGCCACAGCAGTAACGCAGAGGGTGGGGACCCTCGGGGCCACCGGGAGCCCTGTCACCCCAACAGCAGTCTCAGCTGTAAGAGAGAAATACTAACGTTGAATGCTTTTATCTGTGTAATCTGTCATAGATAAATAATGAACTATACAGGTATTTTTAGGGTGTTTTTGTGCTCTGCTTTACATCTCTACTTAAAGTCTGATGTGTATATCTGTGTTTGCAGGAGACACTGGAGAATGTGAAAAAGTGTAGAAACTTTCTGTCCACGCTGATCAAGCTGGCATCCAGTGGAAAACAGTCCTCTGAGACCACCGCCAACGTCAAGGAGCTTGTAAAGAACCTGCTGGTACTTTTTTGTTTTCATCTCCCCCCCCCCTCCATCATCTCCTTTATCTCTCCCACCATCTCTGTTTTAAAACTTGATCTCTCTGTCCTCATCTTCATCCCTTTCTTGTCATTCTCAACTTCTATTTTTTCTGCTTTGATCCATCCTTTGTGTTTATTATATAACAGGAAGCGAAGATAGAGCCCGAAGATTTCACCAGTAGGTTATACCGGGAGCTCAACTCCTCACCACAGCCGTACCTTGTGCCTTTCTTGAAGGTGAGATCAGTGACATGCAAGTAGATACACAAATACAACGTGTTTGACATTTCATTTTACAGGCTCTGTAAACTCAGTTACAATACAGTTATTGCAGGGTTACTATTATCCTATTCTAATCTTAAATCTCAGAGATACAGTACACAAATAATTATAGAACGCAAGTTGTTTCCTTTGTAAGTTATGTAAGTTATTTTCTTTTTCATAAGACCAAATAATTAAATCCTGTAAAATTACACCATTTCTCCTCCAGGGTAAACATTGCAATTTAATTAACTAAAAGTCAACAACTCTGTTTGGCAGACACATTTACACATAGACTGGTATGACTGGTATAATTATGTGATTTAGAAGTCATGAGTATGGAACTGAAGTTGCAGAACCAGCTCTTGTTTAAAGTCTGTGTAAAGTCAATAATAAATATGTGTTTTGAATTTGTCACACCACAGAAAAATGTGTAATTAACCAGCTAGTCAAATTTGAATGATTTAAAAAAAAAAAACATCAAGTATGTAAAATTAGGTTTCAAAACTGTGGAAAAATAATCAGTGTTCTCTGCACTGAACGGCTGGGGGCGTGTCTGCTGAAAGCGCTGAAAGCACAGCACAACTAAACAGCTCTCATACAAAACTCTTATATAAAAATACACAATTTAAAATAGGCCCTGTTGGTAGGTGTGAGGCAAGCAACGTAGATGATATTTTAAAAATTAACGTTAGTTGCCACTATTTAATTCAGCGCATATTTTGTAGGTAAATGTGGACTCATTTCAGTAAAAATGCAACTTAAATAACTAGTTAAGCGAATCATCATCTATCATTGTTTTATTAAATTGTTGTTTTTTTCAATGGAGTTTGGTGCACTTAACATTCATTCACTTCTCTGCTGAAACGTCAGCATTCATTATGGCCATCACGCTTTGGCGAAGCGCTGCCCAACAAATGCTCTCCCTCTGGCCGGGGACCTCCTAGTCGCACAGCCAGTGCTGAAGCTGAAGCCGCAGGTGGCGGTCGGTGTCAGCTGCTGCTGGCCCTGCGTCCATTAACTCTACCTGTCCTCTCAGCCAAACAGCTGGTGCTTAAGCCAAAGCCGCTGCCGGCTTCACTCATCAACAGACGCTTCAGCTGGGTTTAAGTTGATTCCTTTAGCGCTGTCATTGACTGCAATGGTCTCATTCACCAGTAACAGGGGATTATCCAGAGTGAATCCCAGTTGTGTCTGATGAAAGTTTGTAAAACTACCCAGTGTAAGTAAAAATAGTAACTATGAGTACGTGCACTCTAGTGTTTATATTTAGTTGGGGGGGGGGTGGGGGGGTCATGCTAGTAATCCATCTACGTCATCAAGCCACCATTTCAGGCTCTCCCAAAAAATCCTGAACACAGAAGTGTAACGCTCAGCTCAGCAGTTATTTTCTAACATGTATATAATATTTTCCTTTAAACAGACTTTAAACAGACTTTAAACAGTTACAACCTGGGAATTTAACCAGTGACACCAGTGGGGCATGAATAGGTTAAACAATGGGTTTATTATCCTGCATCAAACACAAGGTTTGTTTGTTAAAGTTGTATAACGAACACCAGCATGCTCAAACTGCTTCTGAAGCCCTTCTGAATTGCTAGTAGGGACAGATCGTTCTGACAGAGAGGAAAAAAGGAACGTTTTCTCTTAATGCACAGTCTGCTCTGAAAGTTGTGTATGGCATAATATACTTGCGTCCTGCTCCTGCCTCTTAATAGGCATTAAATTAATAAATAGGCATTCTTTGTCTGGTTATAAGTGTAAAATAAGCGTAAAACATCACTGCAAACTCAGCATATGTGCACAGATGGTGATATGGAGACTCTTAAGTCTCACCTCTCACCGTCATCAAACTTGTTTCCAACAATCTTCTTCCACTGTATGCCCTCATCCAACAACACTGGGTTGCAGGAAGTGCAGAGCATCATCATCCCTCCCAAAGTTTTCCCGAAATGGCAACTGAAGGATGGCTTTCAGCAGGCTCATTGGAATAGAAACAGGCATAATGTTGACATCACTTAATCCCAAATTTAGAAATAGACATATCATTGTGTACATATAAACTTCAGGTAAGGAGAAATTGAGTGATTTACATGTACAATGATGCAGGAGTACATTTATTGTCAGACTTTTTCCTCTGCTAGTATGAGCTGACTACTTAATAATCAGATCATTATGTCAGTTTAACCACAATCAAAACAAATCTAAAAAGATATTCATCAGTGCCCTATTTGTTGATTTAATAGTGGGAAAACACTTCTAAGCTATCACAAATAGCTCTCACACAGTTTTCCCAGTGGGATCTCCAATTTTCGGATATTTTAAGAAGTGAAAACAAAGGAAAAAAAAAAATAAAAAGCCTTTATGAACTTTTCATTAGATATAGGCTTGGTAATAAAACAAAAACAAAATTCTCTGCACTTCTGTTTGTTTTCAGTACAGTATATGATAGACTGTACCATTTATCCCTAACCGCTGCCACTTTTACTTTATAATAACCACATCTATCCTATGTTGAAAGGTGACTGTATCAAACTGAATATATGCTCACTCTCTGTCCTCTCTCGGCCTGTAGAGAAGTCTCCCAGCACTGCGTCAGATGACCCCAGACTCGGAAGCCTTCATCCATCAAAGCCTGCTGCCTCAGCCCAGCACTCAGCCCGCTGCGGCAGCTTCCACAGCCCTCACCGCTGTAGTGCTGCGACCTCCTCTCTCCACCGCCGCCACTACAGCCACCAGCACTGCCGCGACCAAAACCACAGTTATCAGCCTCACTCAGACACCGCACAGTAAACCTGGACTGGTAATTTTGCCCGCTAGTGGAAATTATTACCTTTACTCGAATTCAGTGATTGGCATTAGAAGTGGAAACCTTGTATGTGACAGTTCATACTTCTGATCTTGTTCGTGATCGTATTCCGTGTTTCTCATCGCGTCTCTCTCTAATTGTGCGTAGATAGTGCCACAGCAACAGGGGACGGTGGTGAGGCCACAGGTGACCCTGGCTCAGTCTCCCATGGTAACACTCAGAGGACAACCTCACAGTCGCATCATCGTGGGCCAGCCGCAGGTGGTCAAACAGCTGCATTCAGGTGTGTGTGTGAGTGTATGTGTGTGCTAATCCTCCACAGTCACATATGATTATTTTATTTCTTCCATACAGTGATCTGAATATGCTTCATTTAATTGTTCAGTACTCGTGCTGAATGTTTTATTTCTGTACTTCCTTATTTGAATCTGAACACACAGTCTGAGGCAGTGTCCAATGAGCAGATGCTTATAAAGTCACATGTTAAAAAATGCTTTGAAGAAAGTTACTGGAAAACATTAAAATGCACTGGTTCCCTCTGACTGTATGTGGTCTGACTCCCATTCACTTTGTACAGTAATGGAAGTGCTGCCACCTTGTGGATAGTCTGTATAATTGTAAGCTTTGAACATAAGTTGCCAAATTTGATTCCAGGCAATTACAAATTCGATTAATGTCATAGTGCAGAATGTAACTGTACACTAACAAATTTAACTGTAACTGCATTTAATTATTCTTAGTTAGCAAGAAAAATCTGAATTTGCTTTTTTCCCCTGTGTGTTTCTTATTAGTTCCCGCAGTGAAGCAGACGTTGGCTCCAGGGGCCAAAGGAGTACAAATCGTCAGTCAAGCTCCTCTCACTGCCGCTCAGAAAAACAAGCTGAAGGAAGCAGGAGGGGGAACCTTCAGGTCTGTGACAAATCCAGATAAATATCGTCAGTGTCTCTTAAATACTGGTCCCCGAGTAGTCATCAGCAGAAGTCTTTAGTGACATATTTGCAGTGTTTTATTTCTCTAAAGTCTTTAAGATTGCTCTGATTTTTTTTTTAAATTGATATTTGATGTTGTTCAGCAGTTAGCAAAAACATGAGACTCATAAATGCAACATTACTGATACTTTGTAAGTGGCTGTGTATCTTACCAAGATTTTTTAAAAAAAATTAAACTCTGCTTTAAAACAGGACCCAGGTTTATATGCTTTCAGGCTTTGTTTAGCGTAACATTACTTCACCGGTGTTGAGCCATGCATTTCTGCATGTGTCCAGAATTTTTGGCCATTCAGCAGCGCAGCTCTAATGACATAAGTAGGGTGCTCTGTCATAAAAATGAGTTGGTTTTTGCTTTGGGAGATTTCAGTGTGCTGACTCTATCGTCCTAGTTTCTGTTCATATTTTGCCACCCTTCTGTTGTGTAATGATAAATTCATTAACACAGACACATTTGCTAATTACTACAGTAATTATCTGAATTAATGACCTCATAAGCAAAACTGGTCATGCGTAATTTATCATTGTAGTAACATTTTTCTTCATTTACAAAGATAGGAGTCGTTACATGGCTGTTGTACCGGGTTGCAGTAGACTCTACAGGTGTAACTACTAGACAGGTTTATGCTGTAAGATGAATTTATGAGCATAAAATAGTGATTTGATTGTGGAGCACATGAATTTTTGTTTTACCCTGAGTAACAGGTAGCAAGTATGACTGTTGAAACTTACTGAAACTTGTTAATGAGAACACCTATGTTGTGTGTTTGGACTGAAACAAAAAATAAGTTGTCAAGGAGAGCAGGAAGTGACAGCACAGAGGTGAAAACTGCAGAGAGAAAGCAGAGTAACCCTGATGCGTGTCTGTCGGAAGACCGTACGCTTTCAATTCCTCTTTTTAGCAGATGATGATGATCGATATGGACGGTTTTGTTATTTGCCAACTGAAAGATGGAGAAAAAGAGATTGAACCATTTGTTGTGCCTGACGTGTTATAGTTCAGAGCCGCTATGTGTAGAATTTTTCTGCATATGATCTGATTATAGAGTCAAATTATTCTGATGGCATATGTTTTTGTGTGTAGGAAAAATTAGACAATCCAGTTAGATTAGTGCAGTCGCAGTGTTTTTGAAGTCTGACAACGTCTTTTTTGAAACTACCACTGAGGGACACCAGAGTAAATTTGTGTGGATATATGAACTGCTCTGATTAAATTGCAATTGTTTGGCCGGACTCAGTAATTGGGCAGCATGATAAATTAGCCTAATGTTTTTTCTAGCTGTGGGAGTATTTTTCCAGCTACAAAAGAGTACTGCAGCTAAATTAAAATATTATGAACTATTATTAATTAATATATATTTTGAATAAATGTATGCAGACAAAAAAAAGATGTCAGATTTAAATACAAAATATCAGTTTATGTCTCGTTCAGTTTTTCCCATAAAACCTTTGATGTTTTTTTTTTGTTCTTTTAAATGATGATGAGACTCGTCACTTTTCATTTCACCCAGGGATGATGATGATATCAATGATGTGGCCTCCATGGCAGGAGTCAATTTGTCGGAGGAGAGCGCCCGTATCCTAGCAACCAACTCAGAGCTTGTTGGCGCGGTGACTCGATCCTGTAAAGATGAGACCTTCCTCTCCACCTCTTTACTCACCCGAAGAGCCCTGGAGATCGGTGAGACAAACACACACACACACACAAAAACACGTGAACTTTGGAGAAAATGTACAGCACGTTCTTGCTTTTAAAGGTAGACATGGTCTCTCACACTGTCTATATATTTATCCCTCTCTCCCTCTGTCGTGACAGGTAAGAAGTTTGGTGTCAGCGAGTTGGGCTCAGATGTGATTAACTTCATTTCCCACGCTACACAGCAACGTCTACAAAACCTGCTGGAAAAGGTGTCACAAGTGGCACAGCAGAAGAACGTCAACCTCAAGGTGATAATTAACGACTGTAATCTGAGAGTGGATGAGACCCATCGCCGTTTAACCTGTTTTCATTTTTCCTGTTGTACCTCTCTGTCCTTTCTTGCGATATCTTACTTTATTCATTCCTCAGGAGGACGAGCGGCACGAGCAGGTCAGCGATGTGCGAACCCAGCTGAAGTTCTTCGAGCAGCTGGATCAGATGGAGAAGCAAAGGAAGGAAGAGCAGGAGAGAGAGATCCTCTTGAAGGCTGCCAAGGTAACAGTACATAACAAGGACACACAGAATCATTGACAGGAACAATCCTACCTGCTACCATGATTGCAAAGACAAGGAAAGGAGTGACATTGTGTCATTAGCACATTTCCTCTGCTGCTAACAGTCACTAGAGGACAGATAGAATAACTGAGTGAGTGAATGAATAAAATAATTGATTGAATAAATTTAACATATCTATCTTGAAATATTAAAACGTCTTCTACCTTAACTGCAGTCTCGGTCACGGCAAGAGGACCCGGAGCAGCTCAGACTTAAACAGAAGGCCAAAGAGGTAAATGCATGCTAATATAACTAGTAACGGCATTATGACGAGTCTGTCTGTGAGATTAATCCGTGTGTTCTTGCTTGTATTCCAGATGCAGCAGCAGGAACTGGCTCAGATCAGGCAGAGAGAAGCCAACCTAACGGCGCTGGCAGCAATCGGTCCGAGGAAAAAACGGAAAATGGACTCTCCTGTCAGGGGTGCCAGCGCAGAGGTGAGGAACATATAGCAATTTGCCGTAGACGTGATGCATTTATTTTGAATTGTAAAACATTTGCAACAAAAAGATTAATAAAAGAGTAAAAGTCTTTCTCGTATTTGCTTTTTTTTAACCCCTCAGGGGTCAGGGTCGGGCCCCTCCCAGCCTGGTGGCTCCAGTGGAGCAGGCTCCAGACAGTTTATGCGACAGCGCATCACTAGAGTCAACCTCAGGGACCTGCTCTTCTGCCTGGAGAATGAAAAAGGGACCAGTCACTCACACCTGCTCTATAAAGGCTTCCTAAAATAGCACTCGCATTAAAATGACTAGTCCCACTCAGTGGCATTAAGGAAGCGGAGTTGAACGGCAGCTCAGACCCTTTTTGCCGGTACTTTCTTTGATCACTCACTGCTGAATGACGAGACATCTGTCTGTGGGATGAGAATGATCTGGAACTCCGAAGAGACATCAGCTTTTAAAAGCCTCTTCAAGCACAGGCCTTTTTGTATTTTCAGCGCAGAGATGGAGCAAAACATCGGAGCTCGGCCTTCATTTCAGCATGCCCTTCAGCTCGGTTCGCTCTGCAGAGAACTGTTGCACCCAAACACACTTCACCCATGCACTGCCCCATGCTGCGTACAAGAAAAATGTCTTTAACTGAACTGAGCACTTAAGATCTGAAAACCTTGTCAGTGTCATTGCACTGACATCCGCATTGTAGCAGCAAATCTCTGAAGTGGTTTGATTTTTTTTTTTTTTTTTTAGATTCATGTGCAACATTCAGGTGCAACAGCCTGATTTTTTACAGTACTGCAGTAATGCTAATTTTGTTGACCATGTTAACGTAAATAGAGATTTTAATTTATCACACATATATACTATATTTTAGCACAGTTTTGATGCCTGTGGATTGTTTTACGGAGACTAATAGTCCCGTCGTCTGCTGAGTTGCCTTCTTACCAAATTAAGCCATATGGATTAGAATGTGTTGATCATTTTTAAAAAAACTTTCATCTGTCCGACACTTCTCTCCAGATTTGTAAGGATGCGTGCTTTATCGTTTTGTCCTGTGCTTATTTTGTTCGTCTTTGCTCGACTGGAAACAAAAAGTAATTATTTACATGTCATGTGTCGTGCATGATGCAATCACAGGTGTTGGTATTTGAACTCTCACCACAATAGCGCATTTACTGTGAGCGTTCCTGACACAGTGGTTGAAAGAGAAACTCCACATTTTACTCAGATTGTAGCACATTTACTACACAGACTACAGATACTTTACATTCCTATCTATCTTTGCTGAAGCATATCACACACATACACACACATACCATACATTCGGAATTTTTTTTCCCCCACCTCAGCAGTCAGCAGTTTCCATTCAGTTTGTCAGTGACGGTATGAAATTCAACTTAAGGAAGTGAACCTTCTGTCACAGCAGGTGTCCTTACTAAAGTAATCATTTTTCGCTACATGATTGTTGCACACAATGACTGTAAAATCAGCAGGTTTTCTAGTGTGTGCTCAAGGAAATCTAAGAACAGTGAAACATTTACATTATGAAAATGATAATGTGGACTTGGCTCTATGTTACTTGAATTTTGTTACTAAGAAGCAGAGCTATTAAGTAATTTTTTTCGGCCTTTTATGAATGTCAACCAAAGAACTGCAGACTTTTCAAATGTTAAAGTATCCTTTGACTAAAATATCTTTGTGCAGGATGTTTACTGTGATGGGTTGCCTGACTCAAGCACATTTTGCTCTGCTTTTTGTTCCATTTTAAAAAAAAAAGGAAAGGGATGACTGCCTGAGGTGACATTAAAAAATCGAAACTCGTATGGTATAATTTGGAAATTAAATAGTTATTAGTAATGTAAAGTATACAGGCTGTGTAGTTCATGTGAGTTTGAAGAAAACAAGTCCCAAAAATATGTTATTGATTACACTCATTGAAGTGAATGACACATTTTTCAATAAGTTAGATGTCTGCATTTTTATATTTATGAGTGATAGAGGTTGAGGTGGGTAAACATGGACATGAAATGCAGAACGAGAACTGCACTTTGACAGATCAGTTTTCTAAAACAAGTTGATCAGATGAACATACCCACTTTATAACTTTTTATATTTTTAGTACACATACTAATTTTGGTCTTTATACCTTTGTCATTTTATGAAAGAATGTTTATTGGTAAATTTTATTACTGTATATACTTAGGTTTGCTACTTGTAGATTTATCAGTTGACAACTTCAAATTGGGCAAATTTGTCGTAATTGTCATATATATACACAGTATATGACAAATAAGACAAATGTATGACTTTTTTTTTTTGCCAATATCTTGTAAATTTTGCACAGCCACTTGTTTATATGTAAATATCTGGATTTAAAAAAAAAAGTTTTTAATTGCTATTTTATAATGGATTGAGAGAATGAACTCTATTAAAACAAAACTACAAATATCTCCATTGTGATTGTCTTAATTTATGTGGGAGGTCTAACATTTCAGGTCCTCATCGGAGCCTAAAATACTGTGGCCTGTCACCAGGATTTGTGATCTGCCCAAGAAACAGGAGGTACTTAAAACAAAGCTTTAAAGTGGACTGTTTAAGAGGATCTAAATGGAGTCGGAACATTGATAATCGATCTGGATTTGATGCTAAATGGTTCTATTTATAATAAGTATTTTAGAGTCCATCGCATTGGAAAGGGCCTGAAAATAGTACAACCAACTCAGTCTTGATACACATTGACATATTATATCAACTGGTATTTTTTTTAACACAATTGCTTTCTTTTTAAAGATTACTTTTTGGCATTTATATCTTTATTGTAAAGTCGATAGTTAAGAAGCCAACAGGAATCTAGCTGCAGAAGCTTGATAAAGGTAAAGATGATGTCTTCTCTTGTATGCGTTTGTGTTTTTTGTTTTTTTTGTTTTTTGAGTGCGGTGTTTTGATTTAAAATGCTTTTGATAACTGGTCCCATCTGCTGCTTTTCAGTTCTCTCACAAGCTGCCAGCTCGGTGGGATATCTTCATCCACAGGATCTGTAAACTGAGCGACTGTCCATGCATCAGTCTCAGTACCAGCATGCAACTCACTTATGTTATATCAAAAAATCTGAACTATCCCTTTAGAGTGTTTCAGATTTGAAAATATTCCAATTTTCTTTTTTTTTGTTTTTCTTTCAAGCTACAATCTGAAAAGATACAACTGAGAGGTAGATTGTGATTCTTTCCCACTGAAACACTGACATTTGTGATCGGATGGGAATATATAACATAATTGTCACCTACCTGAAAAGCCCAAAATGAATGAATTGTCTTTGTTTTTCATACATTTCAATGTCACTGTTAGAAAAGAGGAAGAAGGAGGCACACAAGCCTTTGCAAACACTTACACAATTACGAACATGTGAATTAAAGAAACATCTAAGAAACGATCTTTCACTATCTTGAGTGTTCTGATTAAAATCATAATTTCTATTCCTAAAATGATCATCTCAAACAGTTTTTGTTGTGCATGCTCTTCAAAGTGTCCTTGCCACATGAAATCCATATCCATAAAAACATCCATGTATGATTACATCACAAATTCAAAAGGCCTCCCAGAAAAAGAGAAATATTGTGTTCTAAAGGCTGGCAGGTAAAGTGGCTGTAAAAATGGCTGAAATGCAACCCTTCGTACATACTTTTCCCTCTACAATTACAATTTTTAATATCTGAAGCTTAGTCAGCATGCAGAGGGAGAATGATGAAGGACAGTCATCAAAATCAAATTATTAGCAGCCTATTTATACTTGACAGTACACTAAGAATGCATTTCTTTCTAACCTTGAAACATGATCAAATAATTTTGTTTTTGTCCATATTTAATAAGATTTTAATCTCTGGATCTCATATCACCAGCAGGATGTTAATGGCAACCCTTGTCTGGATAGAATCAAGGTTTATGACATCACAGACCAAAACTGGCAAATCAGTAAAATTCATCTGAAGTTTAGTGGTTCATTCAGACGTCACTATGATGCAGTATGTTTTTAAATCCCAGTTAATGGTGTTAGGTAGAGGAGATAGATGGAGGGATGAAAAATTGAGGAAATGAGAAGTTTTGTTGTACAAATAATATTTTAGTTTTTCACGTATGAATACCGTCAACCATTTCCAAAGTTTTGCTGAAACCCATTCACTCATCACAACAGAAGACTGAGGGGGGAAAAGTGATGTTATTTCATGCAAAGTCAGAGTTGATATAATACAAACTGTATTCTTTCATTTCACATTGACGTTCACGTTACGGAACAGACTGTGAGAGAAACCAAAAATTGAGGAAAAAGTGAAAGAAAGAAAAAAAATTGGATTTTAAAGGAAGCGTAACCACAATAATTTTAAGCTCATTCCAGTATGTGCAGACTATCTCTGAGGCTTAAGGGCAAAACTGAAGTCAATCCTTCATTTCTGTTAAAATTTACAGCATGAACCAAAAATACTGTAACCGCACTTTCATCACCATAAATTCATCCGTCTTGACTATATATCTCGATGACTAAACAGGCCTAAATCATTGGGCCCTTGTCTTATCATGCTCACAAAAGTGGCTTAGCCTATGCTAGACCATAAAATTGATATTTATGAGTTCTGGGAATGGATGAGTAGATGAAGCTGCTCATGGTACAATAGTTACAATATTCCGTAGTCATTATTCACTTGCTGCTGTGACATTTTATGGATATGAGTTATTTTAAAGTGATCTCCTGCGCTGTACAGAATGAGGGGGATTTTGAGCTTTCTTGGCAACAGTGCAGTGTGACAATGGCTCAAAATCGAGCTCCCAGTGTTTTACATGACAAGATGAAACAATGTGGACACTCTTTTCATTATACATCTCAGCTCTCCACATTGTTTTTGTTCGTGGCCTTTCAAGCTGATGTTGAAAACCCATTGTGTCGGGGCTGTTCATAGTTTAAAATAATTGTCTGTGATTCATTATTATACTTGGCAGGTCTCTGACCAGTGAAGAAAGTGGATCTGTAGCTGAGGTGCAGAGCAAAATGGATCCACAGGAGGGCACTGTCGCACCACCGATGATCCAAACACATTTATGTCTGACTCTCACAGGCCCTGACAATATGAGACATCTGTCATTGTAGCTTGTGAGACCTGCGTCCATATATTTCATATCCTTTATCACCATGTGTTAGAAAAAAGTAATTTCTTTTGAAATGAACATTAATAGGTAACTTTTGTTCTAAGGAAACCAGCTGCTATATGATTTCATGCAAGCACTGACTTCCTGACTTCTGATGCGTGGAAGATCTGATCACACAAAACACACACACACACACACACATACACACACAGATGGACATCTCCATTAAAGATCACACCAAAGCACTTCCTCATATCCTCATATTGCTTCAGATTTGGTGGATTTGAGGCTTAGAAAGTTGTTTGTTCTGTTCCCTCTGCAGACAAAGGTATCATGTGCCTGTAGTTGCCCAAACCGTCGTCTTGATATCCAGACATAGGCAAACTTCTAAGTCTTCTCCAATATGAGTTGTCAGGCTATATTTGCTTATGTTACTCTGGGACACCAAACTCAATTCCGCTGTCTTGTTTGATTTTGCATAATGAGAGACTGCTGGCTGCTCACAGGATAATGTCTTTGAGTGACAGCTATGAAGATGAATAAATTTCACATATTTAGATATATTCCGCAAGTAAAACGTGGTGGTTGATAATCCATTGAACCCCACCCATACCTCTTAGTCATAGTCTTGCATGTGGTTTAAATATAGCAGACACCTTGTCCTTGGTGATTATAAATTAGTTTCATACATTTTTGAGAGGTATGCACTTTAAAACATAAATTATAGTTTGTAGTCGGGAATAAAGTGAACACTATTCTTCTGCTATGAAAAGATTATGAGGTAATAAGATGAATTAGACCTTTTATCACATTAAAATTTCACTAATAGTTCAACACTGACAACTCAAGTTATATA
Organism: Thunnus thynnus; assembly: GCF_963924715.1. Taxonomy (NCBI): domain Eukaryota; kingdom Metazoa; phylum Chordata; class Actinopteri; order Scombriformes; family Scombridae; genus Thunnus; species Thunnus thynnus. The sequence continues at coordinate 22,761,860 of NC_089522.1, forward strand.
TATATATATATATATATATATATATATATATATATATATATATATATATATATATATATATATATATCAGGACCAACAGAAATAAGTGCTGATGCAAAGTGCAGCACTAAGTTCTTGATCCATCAAACAATGTAATTAAATTCAAATTTTGTGTCAGATCTGGTATTTCTCTCAATAGCATGAAATATTTTACTTAAATAAGCAGCAATCAATGATACAAAAACACTCAAAGCTCTAATGAAATCTGCTGCTAATTTATTGGCTTCATTACGAATATGCATGTATGGTTTGATTAGAATTGATTGACAGCGGTGTCAACAACCCAAATGTCTTCAGATTCAGATTATTGTACAGCTAAACCCTCATTTTGGTGTCCCATCATGTCTGCTTCAAACCAGAAGAGCACAAACAAAACACAAGACTCTACAGCCATGCTACACAGTGAGTCTGCACTCTGAGCTAAATGCAAACATCAAACATTCTTACATGCTCACAATGACATTGCTAACATGCTGATGTTTAGCTGGTATAATGTTTAACATGTTCATCCTCTTAGTTCAGTGTGGTAGCTAATTAACAAAAATTACAGTTGAGGCTGATGAGAATTGTGTTAGCTTTGCAGGTATTGGACAAATAAAAATTTTTAACCTGATGATGGCAGTAGATCACCAAAAGAAGAAGACCAGGGCTCACCAAAAATATTACAATTCATCCTGACAGGGAAATGAATGTAAGTACCAAATTTCATGGCAATCAATCCAATAGTTGTTTAGACATGTTACTTAAAACCAGTAATGTCAACTTCAAGGTGGCAGTAGAGGAAAATTCAGGCAAGGAACAAAGTCATTAGGAAACATCCTCTGGGGACCATGAATGTCTGTGCAAAATTTAATAGCAATCCATCCAATAATTGTTTATATGTCAGTCAGGACTAAACTAAAGGATCGACTGTCAGACTGACCATCAGACCAACATGGCCATCCCAAAGCCACTCCACCACCGTGGCTAAAAATCTCTCATGAGGAACAACCAGTGGCCATCAGACCACATCATCAACATGAACTGAGTTTTATAGGCATCAATGTTTTCTTCACTTCCCTCACTGTGCTTTGCTCAACAGTATATAACATAATACAAAATAATAACACTAAATCCAAGTCCTCTGTTCAATGCTGTTTGACTGTTAAACTGTTGGCTGTCAACTTTACTATAGTAATCAGAGCCAATGAATAATTTAACTAGACAAGTCTCCCCAATTGCAAATGTTCAGATAAAAAACAAACACAAAACATGCATACCTGTTTAGCAGAAGCTCAGCATGAGTAAAAAAAAATCCTTTATTTCCAATGCCAGTGTTTTGTGTTTGTTTCTGACATTTCTCTGTGTGAGGATTTCAGAAAGCATATGGGAGGTTTTGGCCTTACAACTGTCAGCCTCTGTATTTTGAACTTTGCTCAGATCGCTGGGGGAGATAATGCTAGTTGAGCCTTGATGGTTAGAAGGTGTGAATGAAGCTCCAGCTATTGTAGAGGCTTGTGTTTTATGGCCTGTAAATAAAACCTTAAGTTTAAAATGAGAATGAACACAAAAATAATCCAACATTAATAGATTAGAAATTAAATCCTCCACTATGTCTTTTGGTGAGATGAGAAATGGTAAGAAATTGCAGTCTTTCTATAGGCCATATTACTGTAAAGGTTTACTCTGTGACTTTGTTACAGCAGCATCCAATAGCACCTCCAATTCCAAGATGTCCTCTCAGCTACACTTTTGACATTTTGAAACTCTGCTGGAATGACTTTTTGATATTTGGAGAACTAGGGCGCAGAAAGTGTACTTTCAAGTAATGTTGAACAAAAATGGGCTACTCCTCAGCATGAGAAGTGACTTAAGCCCAGTTCATCAGGCTTGAAGGCCGATAAATACATATATTTAAACATGCAGCATTGCCTTGATGAGAAGCAGGTATACTGGCAAAAGAATGTGGTCATCCACCCTCACAACCACAAAACTTTTACATTGCATGATTTTAATGGCAAACTATGGCCTGTCTATTTTTCTAGTGGGAAACAATATTTCTCTCACTTTCCATGCATTGAACATATATTTAAAGAAATCATACTCGTGCCACAAAAGTTGTGGATGCCAAAATAATGGTTTGCTAAATGGACTGTGGACTGTTGTCTCATATATCACACAAAACAAAGCTGCATTAGTATTGTACAACTGATCATCATCTTAATCTAGAATTAAAACTGTAATCAAAATCAGTGAATTCTTGTCTATGTGTAGACTTTCAGCAAATAATGAGTTTTGTTCATTGATAGGTTATAGAATTGGGCAGAATATATAATGAAGACAGACATGCAATTGCTTAGTACAGCACTAAAATGTTATTGCATATGCAGACTAAAAAAAAAACTGCCTGACAAAACGAAAGAAGTCAGAAAATATCTAAAATTGAATTTGGATGTTGAATCACTGAAAACGAACAGATATGTCAAGATTATATATTATCTCACCAAATCAGAAATGCCAGTTTGATTTAGTGAAGTTAATAAGCAGGGGGAAAAAATCTGTCTGTTCTGACATTAAGTAGCTGTCATATCTAAAATGTTTGGTTCAGGATTATAATGAAAAACATTAAAGCTTTTAAATACTGGTGCTGTTTGCTACTTTTCACCTGACAGTACTACCTCCCTTCCTCCCTCTCTGTGTGAATGTGAAGGAGACCATGAGAGAGCACAGTATGCTTGTAGGAAGCAAATTTATTTTTAAGTTGTTCTGCAGTCTCAAAGTTATCTTGAAAAACAAAGAGAAAGGCAAAGAGGTTAAATGCACAACAGCCATAATTATCAGCTCGAATTAGTGGTGCATCTACTGTGTTTTAAAGCACTAAATTATCTGCAACACATTTCACTTCTCATTGTTCATTCATCATATTAAAGCACTACAGTAATAATAGAAAACAAGAACACCGTTAACAGCCGTGTGATTTACTTTGGACAGAAATAACTGTGGATTTTTTTTTTAGGTTATGCTACCTCAGGTTGAAACAACTATGATTATTTCCACTGATGATTGACTGGTTGGAGTGGTTTTACTGGCTTGATTTGGCAGCCGTGCAGGAGGCAAGTTCCCAAATCAATTTTTTCCCTAAAAGGTCAGGATAAGCCCATGTTGTAGAGGAAACTTCATGGCATCAAATCAATCTGGGGCTAGACAATCTCTCATCGCTAACAATAACATTATACTTCTGAGTGATCTCCATCATCCCATAATGCATTTTTCTTCTGTACTGAATAGCATTACTCTTTCCCAGTGAGGCCGGTATGGTTATCCATGGTTTCTTGAACATGTTAGATGCATCGTTGGACATATGATGTTGCTTTCTCACAAGCCTGATATAGTCACCGTGGATCATTTATCAGGAATACACTGCATTATACAGCATTTCCAACCCACCGTCATGAAGACACAGTGCTGAATGATCACACAAGAAATTATGCTGGAAGTAATTTGCATTGATGTTATTCTCTGTGTTGCAAAAGCATCCTGAATCAACACAGACCCAATTGTTTCTGTTGCTGTTTTCTGTATTGTGACCATACTTTATATGTGGGATATGGATTTCCATTATTCAGCCCATTCTGTAAGCAAAGGGAGAGGAGAGAGGAGGTCCCTCAGGGCCGAGAAACAACCTCCGCCTGCATCCTCTGCGCATAATTGAACAAATTAGCAATGAACAGCTGTTACCTGTTAAAATGACCCGCTTTCATTTTATCGCCATGGACAAGAGGTCTGATAGCATCTGCATGCTACATCTGTCAGCTATTGTGATTAGCTTGCCGATTCCTGCTTTCAATATATCATGACAAACATAATTACCTCAACATCTCTTTTTATGGATTCTACAAATCGCCAGGCGCACAGAGCATGCCAAGTGTCCATCAATTACGGCCACGGTCTCCTGGTAGCCTGTCCACTTGGCTGCTTCGACTTTGTCAAACCACTTTCCCTTAAGAGAAATAAGGTCTCTAATGATTCTGTAAGTCAAAGCTTTAATGTGATTTCACTTTTTAAAATCAAGATTGAGGGTGCGATAATTGTGGAATACATGAACCTTGTGACTTGACCCTTCAGCCTACATGCTAGGGCCCCATCAATGGTTCAACCTCCTGGAATCACATGAAGCTGAAGAGCACTTGCTGATGCTGATCATCCTTTTACTAATCAAGCAGAGTGAGTTCAAGAATGGAGACTTGGGGCAGTTAATGGCCATTTATAAAGTTTTGGCATTCATATGGTTGAAGTTAAGTGGCTGTAAAAGAATGGTTAGCATCAAAAGTGGTGCACCAGTTAATTGCCTGAAAGTGACTGTGCAGCACTGACCTGATGAGGGATTTATAACATAAGTGCTCCTCTGGGGTGGACATTTCTATCTGTTATCTGAATAAAAATAGGGAAAGTGAAATAAAGAACATACTTTGGATAGAGTTATGCAGCCATCCGCTAAGGTCATATAAATTCACCTGAAGTTATGATGCAATAAAGAACTACTTTTCAAAGCATTATACAGTGTATGTCATCTCAGAGAAAAAGAATACCACAAAACTTAAAGTTGCATTATTACAAAACATTTTGTTAACAATGGATCAAATGACTATGTAGGTGTAATGTGAAAGGGCTCACTAGTAGTGACAGTCCCACAAATAATGGCGATGATCAACAACGATTAATTATGTATGAATCAACTTGTTTCCTTCGGCTCTATGGAGCATTTTAGCATCTTTCAGCTCATAGTTTTGGTTTTATGGCTCACAACTTTACTGTTTTCTCAGGAGTTAGTTGGTGGAGACCAAAAACATTCATGAGGTGGCCACCACTCACAATACACGCTAATGTTGCTTTGTGTCTACTGGATGTGTAAATCGGCCTATTTAATTTAATTTGCCTTTAAAAACTTATACTTAGGTGACATTATGTCAATGTTGATTTTACAGTTTGTTGCACTGCCCCCAAGTGGCCAAACATTAGTTGTTTCAGGTTTTAGTCAGTATAAACAAATCCATGAAGTCCCTAAATTATCAGCATCAAAATCTTTTCAGTGCTCTTCTTTTAAAATTCAATTTGGTCTCCAGAAGGTTTGTAAAAAAGATCATGATGACAGCTAGTAAATGGTAAACAGACTTCATTTATGTAGTGCTTTTATCCAATGCGCTTTACAATTTGCCCATCATTCACCTATTCAGACACACAAACATATGCCAATGGCAGAGAGCTGCCAGCTAATAAGTGAGAAAATACGTTTTCACAACATGAAAGTATTACCTGAGAATTTTTAAAAATCAATTTAACACGTGTTAAATTAAACAGGTGTCATTTTTTCCAAATGGCAGATATCTCTTTTTTCTTTTTTTAACAAAGGAGTTATGTTTATTGTCCACTGGTGACATTCCAAATGCAAAGTAAATGTCTGTCATCCATCTATTCTGAATTAAATCTGCATTATTGCTGTAATTTCCATCATAGTACACTAATTGCCTCGATTAATGTCAATTTATTCTTAAAAATGAGAAATGACCTTATCTGCATGTGTATATGTCATATTTTTCATTCATCACTTGAAGTAATGCTTGTATCATTACTGTTTTCTTCTGAATCAGTGAAATTTGCCAAAAATGAGGACACGAAGAGCATCTTTTGAAAAAATGCACCCAGCCAGCTTCGCCGTCCATGAGCCAAATGATGTCTCATCTTAGAGGCAACTCAAATTATCCTCCTCCTTGATTATGTGGACACATAGTGCACCAATCAACAGCTGACCTTTTACTGCAGGAACAGTCATAAACACAGCGAGAGGAATGTTGGTTTGATCTGTACATCTTTAGCAGTCAGAGTAAATGGGGTGAAGTAGAGAAAATCATATTCACAGATTGTCTCATTTGTGCAGAATAGAGATTTAGAATAGACATAATTTTGGACAGAACAGTATTAAAACTTAAAACTTATAAAGTTCCAGTCTAAGTGGCTGCGGTGATTACACAAACCATTGTGAAATGATGTTAAAAGAGCACAGCGGTAACATAAAGCAAGCCAAAGGAATATAGAGACTCAATTAGTTAAGTCCCCCATAAGGGAGACTGTAAACTCTTGAGGCTCTATTTGGTGTGGAAATGAAGAAAATTGAAGATTTGGAACTGAGCAAGAAAGTACAAAAGGGATTTGAATGTAAGACATTTCACACCCAGAAAACAATTTTTTTTCTGTCTGGGGTTTTCTCAGCGTGCTTATTGTCCAATTCCCAAAACTGTATCTTCAGATTAATATTTCAGATTTAAGTTTTGAGAGGAGAGAGTTTATTGTTGCACCAAGATCTCACAAATCAAACATGTCCACTTTTCTGCAAGCGTTTAACTGCAAATAAATGATCTGGATTAGATTTGTTTATTTCTTTCACACCAGATGAAATCTAAAGATTTAATCAGAAGACACAAAAGTGCTGCTGTTCATTCTTGTTAATATAGTTGAATATGTTGATGCAACCATTCAGAGCTCTGTATCTGTTTTCTACACCAAAGCACGTGCAGAGCAAAGAAGATGTCATCGCAGTAGTTAATATAGTAGCTCCATCGGGGCCATATCTTGAAGCTCTGTGTAGGTAAGTACTGACAGATGGTCGTATCATGTTGACAGTGTGTGTGTATGTGAGTGATAGATAGCTACTCTGTGAATAACTGTGGAGCATAATATGATTTGGATGTAAGAATGGAATCTAAATCTGATTTCAGGCAGTACTATGGGCCCAGAGCTTCACTCCTTTATCTCTGTCCCTCGTCAGCTATAATGTGGTCAGCTGCAGCTGTTCTCTCTGGGGTGTGGTCTCACTGACCCGGGAGGGAACTTTATCGCTTCCAATCTCACCCTTTAGACGCTTTTATACCTTTTTGAAATGACTCTCATCATATCATAACACTCATCCTACCTGCCACTGCCGTCCAAACTATGGTTCTTTAGAAAGCTTTGTATGAGTTGAATATCTTTTGTCAATATGGTGACCGGTGTAAAAGGGCAGTGTAAAGTTTCAGGATTGTTTCCCTGCATGGTTTTGTGCTTCTCTTGACTGTTTGAACCCTCTCTCATTTCTCTTGAGAGTCCACTCCTCCCCAACAGTGCAGTTACTCTCTGAAAGGATTAGATGAGGAGTTCACCACGGGGGCATCAGGCAATCTGCATACAATAGCCCACCACGGCTCTGAATAAATCAACATCGATGTAAGATAATAAAGCCAATGCGGTACGGCTATTTGTTTATTCTTATTACACAGAGGGGCGCACTTTGGATCATTCGGAGTAAATGCATTACTTTGAGAGGACTCAGAACACAGACCACCCATGCCATCTCTATTTCACTCTATGTCTGTTATGTCTGGGTCCAGAGGCGGTCCGGCAGCCCACTAAAGCAGCCATTAGATGGATATCCAATCAGACTTGGGCCATTCCCTCCTTTCCGTATCCTCCTCTGTCCCTCACATCCTCAGGCCATCATAGAGGAAATGAAAGTCACTGATGGAGAATATGAAGAAATAGTATGGATAGATGGATGACTGGTCTGACTGTGTGTAAAGAACCCCCCTCAGGGAATATATATATATATATATATATATATATATATATATATATATATATATATATATATATATATATATATTATATATATAGATAGATAGATATGTATGCAATGATTAGTTGACTAATTAATTAGTCAGTTGACAGATAAGTAATTGGCTATTACTACTATTAACAACTATTTTGATGATTGCATGATCATTTTTTAAGTCATTTTTTAAGAAAATATGCCACATATGATGATTTAAAACTTTTCTATGACATACATGATAGTAAACTGAATATATTGTCGATTCTGGACAAAATGAGACATTTGAAGAGGTCACCATGGGCTCTAAGAAATTATAACATTAACATAACAATCTTCTGACATGTTAGAGACAAAATGATTAATTGAGAAAATAAATTGGCTTAATAATTGATAATGAAAACAATCATTAGTTGCTGCCCTAAATATATACTTGACCGTATGCTTACATTACATTTTGAAAAAGAAGATTCTAAAATGTTGCAGCAATGTGTTTTCCAAGGTAAATAGAGATTTAATTATGTAAGCAAATGGGAAACATCTGGAACATCAGGCTGAGATATATTGTTAGTTCTGATCTCAAGCCTTCTCTCAGACAGAATGCCCTCCTCTGACAGTCTAAAGTTTAATATTGGGATTATGAATTTTGTTGTTTGTTGATACAGATTATTCATGTCTGTGACAGTGTTATCTCACACAGTTGTGTGATTAGTTAAAAAAAACAATGTAATGCAATGTCTGTTAGTCTGTTATTTCTCTTGTGTAACAGCATCTTTGGTGTCAAGTTGTGTTTTCTGGTTCAGCTGATAAATTCATCATCTGGAGAAAGTATGAATAAGGAATTAACAACTCTGAGAAAACATCTAAAACATGAAGCAACAAGCATGAACACACACACTACACACATTAGAAAGTGTTTAAAACACAGATGTCCAGTGATGTAATTTAAATAAGAACATTTACTCAAGTACTGTACATATGTACAATTTTAAGGTACTTGTACTTTACTTGAGCATTTCCATTTCTGTTACTGTCAACAGTTACTCAGCTATATTTCAGAGGCAAATACTTTTTACTCCATCACATTTATTTGGCAGATATAGTCACATGTACTTTGCAGATTAAGAATTTACAGACGACACATATGAACATCTTTCAAAATATACATAGACTGACCAACAGTCTATAAACCATCTACAACACTAAAATGCTACTAGCACATGCATTAGCAATAGCAATCCAACACTAAAGTATATGTACACTCACATGGTTAATTTTTCTGCAGGATGATGTCTTTTACTTTTGATACTTAAAATAAAATTTGCTGATAACACTTAGATAGATTTTCAATTACTTGTAATGCAGTCTTTGTACATCGTGGTATTCCTATTTTTACTACTTAAGTAAAGGAATACTTCTTGCATCATTGTGAATATCATTTCAACACAGTTTTCCCTATAAAGATGATTGGATTTCAGGGCATCTTGTTGCATATATTTATACCTTGTAATGAGAAAAATCATTTTCTGTGGTTTTCAACTGGCGGTCATTGCCCACCAGGAGATCATTTTAAGGGTTTGCAAGAAAACTTGCTGGATTAAAAAAAAATTTTTTCTTTCTCAACCTTTTGCCTTTTTTCTGGACATATACTGAGTAGCTTTAGCCTGGCATCATTATTTAGTTGAATTCACCTCACAGCTGTGACAAAGCTGTACTTGTACACTTGTAGGCATCATTTGGACAAACATCAATAAGGTTTAGAGACTTTAAACTACAGAGTTTATATTAGTACCATCCATGTGTTGTACAAAGATAAGTATGTTGGCAGAAAGATTAAGGCCTTAATTAGCTTAATTAATGATGTCGTTACCATGACTTGTTATGTTTAATATATCATTGTGATTATAGTGGGACATTATGTAGCCCAAGCTCAACTTTCAAAAAATACATTTTTTGATTTATGAACAGTAAGAGGGATGAAAGCAATTCTTAGACAGAGAAGAGAGAGACGTTAAAGCCAGTGTAGGTAAAATAGATGAGTCAGAGCAGGTTTGGAGGGGATTTAAAAATACTTTGCAGAATACATCTCTGAGACTCACCAAATGTTACAAGCAGTGCAAATTGGAATTCTTTCTATATGCACTTTGTTGCACTTACCTGAGCACCCACGGAGCATGTAGGAAGTTATACACATTCACTTTTCAAGAGTGCCTTAGTTTTTCCAATATTTTTTGTGCCTTTTTACTAAATAAGAGCACCTAAATGAATTCAGATTACTGTTGGCAGCCTTTTTACAAATATGGAAAGATTAATTGGTGCTTTTATGGAGTCTAGAGTTCGGTTAATGCTGACCTGTTCATTCAGCAGGGATATAATAGGCTTTCATAAAATGCAGTTACCAGTGATGTCAGTGACATGAACATCACGGGGTGTTCCGGTCAAGTCTTTGGAGGGAGAAAATACAGCACTTAATGTCCCCCACACTCACATTGTATGACGATATCGTCTCTCCTGGCAACAGTACCAATTTGGTGTGTGTGGGTGTTTGTGTTTCATCTGGGTCTGCCTTATCCGAGCTTGAGTACAGCAGACAAAATAAAATCCAACCAGACGGAGACTTCATTTGCGATGATACTTTGTGTGTTTAATGATAGATCCAGGCTTCTGTGTGGTGTCACATGAAGTGCGAGAGAGAAGCTGTTCTTCGTTTCATTGTAGATTTTGCCAGATAAACGAATAGTTCGACATTTGGGGAATTATATTTTGAGTTCTGAACATATTTCCCAAAATAATTTTTAATTATATTTTGGAAAACACGTTTATTCACTTATTCACTTTATCAAATTACACACACAAAACTGAGCCGTTAAGTTAGTAAAATAAGTTGCAGTGCAGAATCGATGTCAGCTGTAAACCACCTACCTGTATAAATCAATACAAAGTCAAAATTCAGCATGGGGCAATTCTGATAATCATGTGACTGTTAACTGAATTAATCTATTCTGACCTATCCTGTCAATCCTGGAGTCGTGCTGGTTGGAGAGCAGGAGTGGGTTTCCCTTTACTCTCAGTTTTCTTGTAGTTTGAGGAGAGAGATTTGTGTCTTCATGTGTGCTTGTGTGAGCAGTGTGTAACAGCAGGGCTCACTCTGTCTGAGTGTGCATTGACATGCTCTGACAGGTCAATCAATGAGGAGGAGATGCAGTGTGCTGTTAGTTCATTGACCTGCTGTGGTAAAAGAGAATAAGTAAGGGTCATCTCCTCCTGCTCCTCGTGCAGCCCTGCACTGATTGCTAACTTCTTATCTGTTCTACCTTCTTCTGCTTTTATAGAGGCTATTGTTGAATTAAGATTTAACAAACAGCTGAAATGTTAGTAGATAATTGTGATAAGTCACTTTAAAGGACCAGTGTGTAGGATTTAATGGTAGATAGCGATGAGGTTGCAGATTGCAACCTCTCCTCTCCCCTCCTCCTCCCCTTCCAAACTTGTAGGAGACAGTGGCCTCGAAACTCGTGAAAAACGTGAAGGGCTCTCTCTAGAGCCAGTTTGGTTTGTCTGTTCTGGGCTACTGTAGAAACATGGTGGGCTCTGTAGAAGAGGACCTGCTCCCTATGTAGATATAAAGGGCTCATTCTAAGGTAACAAAAACACAACGATTCTTATTTTCAGGTGATTATATACTAATTAAAACATACTTATGATTATTATATTCCATTTCTTCCAAGTTCATTCTGCTAGATGCCACTAAATTCTACACATTGGTCCTTTAAGGTGCACTGCCAGCAATGTATTGTTGAAGAACCATACAGGTGGTTTTGGCCTATAAACTACAAATAATGTATTGTCAATTGCCAGTATTGCCAATATTACAACACTGCCTGGCAGGGTGTGTTTCAAAAAATCATGTTGGTGCATTGAAGGATACTCCGATATTTCAGATTTTTGAGATTTTTACGCTTTTGGGCGCTTGATTATGAAGCACTCCAATGAAGTTCTTACTGTTTATCAAAGCTATACACAATTTTATTAAAGTTCTTTGACAAGCAATGATGCTTTTCAATGCTGATCAACTGACTCATTTCTTATTGTCTGTAGTGTATGTGTCCGTTTCACAGTTTTAAACATAAAACTGTTCTAAATGTACCCAAATTTATTTCCTGTTGCAGTGTTTCCTGTTTCCTAGCAACACAAATCCAATGAATAGTTTATAAAACCTATTACAAACATTACATTCACTTGACCAAGTTCAAACATTTTTTTTTCTTGTGCAGCAATAAACAAGGTTCAGGGAAAATTTAAAAAAAAAAACAACCAAAAAACATATTTGCAAGTGTGGTATTGCTCAGCTGTAGTTTGTGTAAGAGCCACATCTGTTTTAGATTTCCATGGTGACAACATTTGCAGCACAAAGGGGAAATATAGATGGACATTAAAGTTTAAAAAAAGGGAAAGGAAAAAGAAAATCAAATGCACCACTTTGTATTTTCATACTGGGTTGATTTGTCGCTGCTTTTCATCTGCTTCAGCTGGGAAAGACTATGATCCCACCGTGGAAGAGAACCCCGTCAGACACAGTTGACAAATGAACAGCCTTAATTGTGTTGATCATTTTAGCTTATGTTTGTTCACGGCTGGCACTGAAACTAATTTTGAATAAGAAACTCAATCAACCACATATTAGATCAGTGAAAACAGAAGCAAATCATTTTAAATTCTCAATGGTTTTTATTCTAACATTGTGAAAATGTTTCTTGTAAAAAATTGTGTATTTTATGCAAAACTAGTAAGACCATTTATATGTGAGAATCAAGCTACTGTATAATCTTTAATTAGTATACTGTGCATTCAGCATTATAGCTCTGTTTGCTTATTGTGAAACTGTAAACTTGAAAAATGGCATTGTTTTTGATCATGAATTCATTCTACTTTTTAAAATTAATAATAAACTTTATTTATTTAGCACCTTTTAGAGCAGCGTTCCAAAGTACAAAATTAAAACAATTCAGCACCACAATTAAATGAAATCCAGCAATTAAACATATGGAGAGTAAAAATGAATAAATAAATAAATAAAACCCCAAATATAATAAAATAAGATAAAACAGTGAATTAAATAAATAAACTACCCACAACACTGTGGAACTGAAAATATAAAACTTTGAGCTATGTTTTAGGAAGTGATTTAAAAGATGTGACTGATTCTGTAAGCCTAAGATCTAAGACTCTTCCTGAAAATATAATTAGGAGCCCATCCATGAAGTGCTTCAAATGTAATCAATAAAATCATAAAATCAACTCTAAAAGTGATCAGTAAAGAGAGACTCCTCAGTTGAAGGAATCATGATTGAACTCTTGTAATTTGTTGGTCAAATGATATTTTCTTATATATATATATATTCATACACATACATATATATGGACATTTTTGTTTATCAAGGCAGGTGTTGCTCTATACACTATAGGTCTCAGTGCCTCCCATTAAATTATGCTCTGCTTTTCAGGCCTTGTGTGGTGCCACCACCTCATATAAAGGGCAGATCATTTGGCACGGGAAACTTTTAAAGGGATGTTGATGGAGGTCGGCAGGCAGGAGTATGTGCAAAAAAAGGTGATCTATTAACAACTATATTAATGAAACAGGCAAAAATGAACCACAGCAAAAAAAAAAAAAAAAAAGAAAAAAAACTTAAGCTGAAGCAAAACAAAAAACTAATATCTGCAGCCTCACAGAAAACTGCCACCTTCTCTCTTCCCTTGCTCGTCACAATTGACTGGTGACTGGCCTTTTACCTTCTCAGCCTTACCAAACTGGAACGTACCATCCACTGAGGTTACCATAGGGTGAACTAGACTCATACCAAGCTTTCAAAACATATAGAACAACATCGGTGTAAGATTTCTCTTTTACTGCTGACAATGACAGTTTTCTATGGGCACACATGCACAACCACAAGTTCATCAAATTATATGGAATGTAATTTGCTACAGAACAGTTTTGTCCTTACTACCTCAACTTGACAATGCCTAGTGACTCACTGCTTAGTGCAGGTAATGATGCGCACCTGTTGTCACTATCACTGATTAAGCAGACGATCTGCCCGACCATCACAGAACAACTCTCAAAAAAGAAACATCTCAGCATCTCAGCAACCAAATTGTGAAACGCAAACTACTCAACTGAAATCCGTATTCCGTTATTTGTGTAACACAACTGATAAATGAACAGAAACATTGGACTAACATTTGTGATTTAATACACAAAACACTAGTAATGCTGGGAACGATGATATAAGTTGTTTTTAGTTAATAAGTAATATTTTATGTATATGCTATAATGTATCAAATCATTATAAAATCATACAAAGTTGCAACAATTTACAATTTATGGTCAAAATAACCACATTGGCTGTTTAAAAATAATTTGAGTGTGAGGAAATGCATCACTTTGCAGAAATCAGCGGGTGACAAAGAAGAGACAGGAGGCAGTGTTCATATAAGGAGGGGAAATGTTTATTTATAACACATGGTGCTGACAGGGAGTCTCCAGCTCAGCGTCTATATTACAAGGTTGATCTGCAAGGCTGCGCATGTACTGTACGGTATTTGGAAACCAAGATTGCAGTGGCACTATAAACACACGCTTGAAACAACAGACTCTTTCCCTTTTTTTTTTTTTTTTTTTTTTTTTTTTTTACATTTTCTTACAAAATGGTACAAACAACAATACAAAATATTTGTGCTGTTGACAATTTACAAAAAAAGTCTTTAGACTCGATAACTGTGCAATTATTTTTTCTGCTTTTTTTCTCCTCCATTTGAAACTATGTGAGTATGGTACACCAGAATCCCTTCTGGACTGCAACCTCGGTCATGCGGGCTGCGACACATTTTAAAATGTTGTATGGTTACTGTAATAGAACTCATCTGTCCATTATAAAAAGACACATGCAAAAAGCTCCAATTGTACAGTTACAGTTTGCCTAACTTGGTCTGTTTAGCTTCAAGCAAATACTACATTATGTACACTTGGACTTGAGCAGTATTGGGAGAACTCGTATGAAACACTGCTGCCTGCCTTTGTAGCTCTGGCCATTGCAGGGCAAAAGTCTGGCTTCTGCAGGAGCCTCCCATCATGTGTGTGTCCACGATCAGGCAGTGTCCAGACCAAGTGTCTGTCAACTATCACCAGTCAGAGAGGCAGAAGAGCTGTTGTTGACACAGCCGGGATGGACTACAGCAGTGCAATAGTTCTTCTTTCATTCATTTGCTAATTCTCCCCTCAATTTAGCAAAGAAACATCAATAAGACAAGTGGACCAACTATGTAACAAGTAATGATCTATCTTTCCTCCATTTCCCCTCACAAATTGCATTTAAATGGAGGGTCAACTTTGACTCCACTGATGATTTGCTGCCGCGTGTCATCACGAGTCATTGATAACATTCAGTATCATAATGGCATTGTGTCATGTATGTATGACACAGTCATAAAGGTCGGTTACCCAGTGTGTGTGTGTGTGTGTGTGTGTATGTGTGTGTGTGTGTGTGTAGATGGGGGGGTGGGGGGGGGGGGTGCCTCCTGCTATGTTTGGCCCTCACTCTGCTGTGAACATCTGACAAGAGAGCACGAGCATTTCATGAAGCATGTCTTTATTCTGTGAACGCTGGATGGCCTTCAATAATGTTGGAGCTCCGCAGCTGAATTCGAATAATGCTGAAAGAGCTCATATAATACAGAACACTCATGTATATACAGTAAGGCCTAGAGGAGTGAGTGTGTGTGCTAGTACAGACTGTACAAGTTGGTTTGAAGTGGAACCTTTTCACCATGAGGAAGCGAAGATTGAACAGCGACACAAGTATGGCTGTAAGCTCATATAGAATCATACAGATTCTCTTAAATGCACATGGCTTTTTGTGGTGAAATATACCTTGCCAACTATCGATTTGAAACAAAACTGGAGTGAGAGAAAATGCAAAGACCACACAGAAACAGATGAATCATGTCACCAAATGTATAAAAATGTTCTGTATATACAACATTTATGTGTCAGAAATAATCACAAATAGCAGAAAGTAACAGCTGTGTTTATTTTGTGAAGATATTCTGCAGGCTGAGGAGCAACTGGATAGACAGGAGCTTATCCAGCAGCAAGCTGTGGAAACCACTCCTTTTCTCATGTCTACTCTGACTGAGCTCTAAGCTGACAGCTGTCCTGAAAATCGCCGCTGTCAGTTTCTACACCGCAAGGTGCAATTTCCACCCATTTCTCTATGAATCTAAATCATGAGATTCCTACCCTGTTAACCTTGTTAATTATACTATGACCTTCCTTCCCTTGTTTATAGTCATATCACACTCTCATCCATATTTCTTTTTTTATGGCATCATGAATATGTATTAACAGGTATACTCCAAAAGAATAGTTACTTTTTTTTCACAGCGGGCTCATTTTCCATTACCATTGTTAAAAACTAAAGATTGTTTTTTTTTTTTATTTATATCTATTCAAATGAACTGTGAGCAGGTGAGGAACAGTTGAAAAGCATCAGGAGAAAAAAGAGCATGAGTGGAGGATCCTTTTCATCAAATTGCTTGAAGAACATTTCCTCCAGGCATTAATTATATTCACAATTAAAAGAGGATCTGGTCAATCCACATCAAGTTGAAGCCGGCTACCACTGAGGAGCGTTTCAATGGGCACTCAGAATATACGGAATGATTAAATCTTTCTATCATTCACCAGCATCTCCCGTGATACTCTGTGGAATGTTTTGCACATTTAAATAATTTAATACAAAGACTAAAACTCTTTATTTCAGCTCTCTATAAGCAGTGCTGGGGTATATTCTGAAATACGATTACAAAAGCCCATGGGTAGTCCTGCTTTTTCATTAAGTTAAAACAAAATTGTCTTTTAAAATGTCTGTCTTTTAAAGCTCTATTACTGAAGCTTTAGTTTTGCAAGTCTGCTTTGATAAAATGCAAAACTTCATGACAGACTTTTTCCTTTCTCTACCTTTTTTTTTTTTTTTCAAAACCTCTTGAAGTTGCAGCCAAAATTTTTCAGGAGAAAATTTCAGATGAATGAAATGCTGCCTGAAGAGAGACAGATTGTGAAGGCGCTAAATCCCTGGCTGAGGCTCAATTCTCCCAGTTTCTGTGACAGGGACCAGCACCAAAGTTTGTATATCAAAAGTTTGTCAAGAAACAACAGTGAATCAACAAAAGAAAAAAAACAAAACAAAAACAAAACAAAGCAAAAACCAAAAGAGAAAGGGACTCAGAATGGGGCTCACACAAGCTCTGAACTCTATATGTAATGCTATCAGAGCTATGTGAAGTCATCTAGTATTTTCTTTACCCTCATGTTTGTACAGTTTATATAGTTTTCTTTGACATATTTACCACACAATAACTGGCGATGGTAGTTACCTTTGGGTGTAGGGATAAACATGCAAACCTTAAATGATCTTAAAGGCAAAGTCTCCTTAAATAACCCTCATATGTACTTCATATACAGTAACATTATAGAGGTAACACACTTGACTTGTCAACCTTTAAATTTTAGTAACAAGCCTTATCAAGCTTTAGGTGCAAATACTGAGAGCTCAAAACAAACACAGCTGCTATTGAAGCCACAATAAACAAAGACACGCAATGCATTTCTTCTCTAAGACAGTCCCATAATGTATTTTTGTGATTTCACCAATCACATTCAAGTTGGCTGTGATCTAGGAGCACAGATATGCCTGACTTGAAAAGTTAATGATTTGTCCATAACTTACAGACACACTGTAGGCCTATGTACAGTATGTCTACATAAAGCGCCCTCTTAAGCCAGTGCTCCTCTGAAACCAGCACTGACATCTCCCGCAGCTACCACAACCCTGCAGGACAATAGAAATGACAAGGGAAGGTCTGAGTTAAAGGGTCAGGGGTCATACGGGGGCATGTTAGCCCAGAAAATGGCAACCAATCCTGAGTTAGCGGGAGTCTGCTAAAATACGCACCACTGAAGGCACTTTTTAAACAACAGTGCTTCTGTTCTAAGTAATTCAAGTTCAAGAAAGAATAAACCAGGGCCCTCCATGCAGGAAGGACTTTCATATCATATCTGTTCTGTTCTTTTTTACCCCTCTCCTTTTGTTCCCCTCAGACAAAGCAAGCAGCTCAAACCTAAAGCTTCTGCAGAGAGGCAGGCGGGGGCTTACAGCGAGGGAAAAGTGAAAACCCTCAGGAATAGGGAACGTCTCGAATCGAAGGGGAGTGAGGACAAAAAAAGCTGCGCAAACTAAAGGAAAAACAAAATCAGACAAAAGTAACCTAAGCCTACATCTAGCATAAAACTGAAAAATGAAACAAAAGCTCAAGAGTTTGAAAATACAAATTATGAGAAGCCTGCAATTCAGAGCTTCTGTTTCAGTCTTAGACGGGCTTAGAGCAGGAGACGGTTGAGAAGAGCACCCAAAACTGACTCATGGCACCGGTCCTCTGTGGTGGGTAATTTGATTGGTTGGTTGGTCAGTCAGTTGGTCAGTGTGAACATGTCATTGTTAACTTGTGTTCAGTAAGGGTGTAACAGCCCCATGTGTTATAGGGACAGAGCATGGCAGGCCAGCTGACGGGACGAGGGTGTGTGTGTGTGCATGTGTGACTGGGTAGATTTAATCATCATCCCCTCCTCCGTACATGTCAGCCAGCTTCTTGAAGCGGGGGCCCCAGTCGTTGAGGTAGTCATAGTCCTGGTCCCCCGTGCTGGAGGAGTTGAGGGAGCTGACAGAGCCAGCGGTGGAGCCGCTGCCCTCGTAGTCAAACACCAGCAGGGAGTCATACGGAGGGGCTGTGGGGTCGTTGTCTGCTGCTCGCAAACCCTAAACAGGATGAAGAGGAAGAAGAAAGACAGTGGTCAGTATTCACATGCCTATACAGTCAAGGGTGATGGAAAAGCAACACATTGGTAGAAGTAAGAACTCCAAAAATCCTGGATTCTTCATTTCCCATAATGCAGCCAGTAGCATTTTTATTTCATTAGACCCTCCCTTTCTGGTAAATGCCAGAAAGGAGGGTTGTATCTTTCAAACTCCATGCCCCCATTTAATGCAGGAGCCACAGAAGACATTATACAACTGTTCACAAACTGAGCTCCCCGTGACCAGTAAGCTTACCTTTATTTGTAAAGCGATATTCATTGTAAAGAATGGTCCCTTTCATAGTGTTACATTATTGTATATAATGTTTTCATGATTGAATTATTATCGGCATTTTAATGTCGTAGCTGGTCGAGGTGGAGTTCATTTTTACCTACTTTACATACGGCTTGGTGGTTTTGTGTGTAAAATCTCAATAAGCTACTTCTAGTAACTATAGCTAAATATAGCGGTGTAAAAAGTACAGGTGATATGCTACCCTCGGAAATGTAGTTGAGTAGAAGTATGAAGTAGCATGAAATGGTGTCAAGTTATGGAGCTTAGCGTAAATTCAGACAGGAATACTATCTTAACCATTCATTCATTTCCTACTCATTCACTCTCCCCTGCTAGTCCCGCCTTCACATCAGCTGTTTAGGGGCGTCACTTCTAGTTATCAAATCAGATTCCTCCACGATCTCTAACCGCCAATCACGGCTCAGCTGTCAAACTCCGTTTTCCCTTTCTGCCGCTGTCAGCTGTCATTTCAGATCAACCATCGTGACCCTCCTCCACCCCATCTACGTCCACGGCGTCCAGAGCTCGCTCCTCTCCTCTTCATCCCCCATCACCATCTCGCCTCCTCCTCCACGCACTTCAGCACCAGGCTCGAGTTCACCAGAAGCAGCGACCTACACCACCAAGATCCATGCCATTCATCACCACCACCAGTGTCTAGACTCTATCGGGGGGTTATCCTATTCTACTCTCGCATTCCCCATTGTGAAATCACGATGGGGTCTAATCACCAAAGACATATCCACTTCATCCAAAGACTTTTTCACTTCACCTTTCATGCTGTTCAAATAAACATCTTTTACTCCATGAATTGAGTCTCTCCTGATTGAAATACTAGGTTTTGTTCAGCTCCTGCCCGAACTTGAAAACAGCCTGGTTAATTTCAAAGGATGCATGGGACAACTCACTGTTCTTTTCGTCTTTTTATTTTCAATCCAATTCCACTTTGCTTTGTTTCTCTTTATTACTGTCCAGCTTTTGTTTTTTAGTAAAAGTAATAAGATTGCTTTGTAGGGCTATTGACATTGACAGTAGAATTAGTCAGGTTGATAACCTTTAAAGAAAACAAGGGGAAAATGTACAAAAATACCATTACTTTCAAACAAAGACATTTACCCTTTAAATTAGAGATTTTCTTATTTACCTGTCCCCTTGAAATATATAATTACAGTGTGTCCATTTAGTTATACTTAATCAAAATAGAGAAAAAAAACTTAATTCTGTAAACTGTCTGTCTGCAGCATTGTGCTCAAACAATAATATACACATGACTCATAACCATCACTTATAACCAAGGTAAGTCAACTCATAACAGAGCTACAAAGTACAACCATAACCATTGTTTTGTCATGCTATCTGAGTTTTAACTCAACACCTCCCACTTGAGCTCCTGGTTCTTGAACCCAAAGAGGTCAAACTACTCTAATCCAAGTCCTGGTGTTAGAAGGGCTGAGCTGAATCCTCTGGTGGATTTGAAGTGTAAGTTGTTCTGCTGTTTGTCCATCCTCTTTACCATCTGTAGCCCCAGTGTTATTTTGCTCCTCTACAGGAAGCAAGACAACTATATGCCTGATGTCTCTGTGAAGAACCATAGCAGGGGATTTTTTTCTTTGTTTTGCCAACCTTGATTGTGTTGCTTTCTTGGACAGCCTTCACAGTTGAGACTGAGTAGCTTGGGAATGTTCAGACATTCACATCCTTCAAGATTCCCTTCTTTTCAATGTCAACACTGATCACCCTTGTACTGCTTGTACTGACCCCTCAAAACATAATGGTCTGCTAGCCAGGCGATGTCTCTAACAGCAACATTCCACTCCTTGTGTGCTACTTACTCCTCACAAACAAACTGGCTCCAGCCGACTGACTCCACTTCTTCCAGAACTCGTTCACTTCTGCCTTGATAACTCTTAATCTCTTGTAGGAATAGCCTTCAAACTCGAAGCTTCCTAGGTCTCCTTTAGGTCTAGCCCTAACTAGCAGTACAACTTACTTAAACTGCTGAACTTCTTCTCCTCAGCAGGTCGCTTAACTACTGAGCCAGCTGGAGCTCTCCAGATTGCAGCTTCTCCTATACTCTCAGAAGTCCTTGGAAGAGTCACAAGTTATTTACCATCAGGGTTGTTTTGCAGTGCACTACTCTGCTTTCTTTTTGCCTGAGCTCTGGTTAGTGCTGCTGAGAAAGCCTTTCTCTGGAGTTTATCTATGCCCTCCTTGGCACCTGCTGCAGCCTCTTTGACTGACTTCTTTGGCCACTCCTCCGCTGATCGCCTCAGGAACCCAAGTCCGTTCTGCCATTCAGAACCTTCTCAAAGATCCTCAGGAGTTACTCCTCTTGTTATAATGTCAGCGGTGTTCAGGTCCCCTGGGATCCACCACCAGTCCTCAACAGGTCCAGCCTTCTGAATCTCACCAACTCGGTTTGCAAAGAAGGTCTGGTATCCATAACTGTCTCACTCAATGGCTCCCACCACCGCTTGACTGTCCAATACGTGATACCATCGTTTTATCTCCATTCGGCTGTGCTTTTAAATCTATCTTCTAAGCCAGGCTGGAAAGACAGCACCACAGATATCTGCCTTGGCTGGTTCTCCTTTTTGGTCCAGTGGTTTAAGCTTTGCCTTGGATTCGACCAATCTGACCTGGATACCTTGCTCTGTTTCCCACCTGAAGTACACCACAGCACCGTAGCTCTTGTCACTTCCATCAGAGATCAGAAGATCCCCCAAGGTTTTCCAAGCCAGCCAGCTGGTGTGAGACTTCTGTGGAAGGTGATTTAAGCCAGCTACTTGGCTTAATAGTTCCCTTCTGGTAAACTGTCTGTCTGCAGAATTGTACTTAAACAATAATATACACATCACTCATAACCAAGGTAAGTCAACTCATAACAAAGCTGCAAAGTACAACCATAAATCAAGCAAGCCAGACTGACATGTATAATGCTAAACATTAATACCAAAACCAACACTTCTCTGATCAATATTTATGATTCATTTCATACTAGTAGCGTCTTTTGATTAAGCCGCGAGCTGAACACTCCTTTCTTTTCTGTGTCCGTCTCTCTGTTGAGACGCCAAGTTTCTACACAGATGTTTTCACTTCACTTAATGAGCCGGCTTTTTCACCGTGATTTGTTTTTTTGTTTTTCCTTCAGTGGTGTGCTGATTTAGTAGCTCTGCCAGAAATGGAAACCAAAAGTGAAAGTCAAGAGTTTTAACACAACAAACGGTACTACTCAAGCACCTCAGAATTGTACTTATTTAGAGTACTTGAGTAAATGCATATGTATAGTTACTTTCTGTCACTGGTATGTATCAATTCTATCTTTGTCAATAGTCCCTACAGTATGTTTAGTATTATGTTGACTTGAAAAACATGTATGATATTGTGCATGGAAAACTACTGGACATACATGACATTAAAGGGTGTGCCAATGCTCTGTAACAAAGCATAATAGCATTCATCATGCTATCATTTTTGTAAGGCTGATCATACTTTTCCTTCCTTGAATCGTTTTGTCTGTAAAATGTCAGAAAATATTGAAAAATGTCCATCACATTTTTACTAGGAGATGACATCAAATGTCTTGTTTTGTTTGGCTAATAGTCTAAAACCAAAAGATATTCAGTTTACGATGATATAAAGCAAAGAAAAGCAACTGATCCTCACATTAAAGAGGGTGGATCCAGAGAATATTAGAGGCAATTACTTAAATGATTAACGATTACCAAAATGATAGCCAACATAGTTATGATTTACTAATTGATTAATCAACTAATCTTTGCAGCTCTACATTTTTGTCTCTATTCTTGAGTTTTAATATTTAATACTCTATAAGATACCTTTGTTGAAATATGCATAAATAGTGCAAATAGCCTACTTAAAATGGAGATGTGCAGCATAAATGGCTACTTAAACACTACTGGCTTCATATAGGCCAGTTCCTCTGGTAAAGCTCAGTAGGCTTTAATTTTGTACTACATGTAGGGTGAAATTTTCTGCATTAAAACCTTCTTTGTAACATGCCAAGAGTCACTGTGTCTGTATAAATTAATTATGAAAATGCATGAGGAGCTGCTTTGGCCAGTTCTTGTTTCTAATTTTAATTTTTTTGTGCAATCAAACCATCTTCATCAATATTTTGTTGGTGTTTCATAAATAAGATGTGAAGAGGTCTGTTTGTGTTTTCTGCCAGCGCTCAAACCTGCACTTGTTTCTAAGAATGACAAATGAGTTCCATTGACCTGAAGGTTAGGCAGGTGAAGATAATGGACTTCATCCACTTCACTGGAATACAGAGAGAGGCTATGTACAGAAACCTAAAAAGCCTCAACCCCCAGGAGTACAGTGGGTGGTAGGAACACCATGTGTTTGTTGTGTTTGTGTTTTACCAGACTGCTGGAGCGAGATCAGGTGAGTACATATGTGAGAGGGGGAGAGAGAGGGAGAGAGAGAAAAAAAGAGAGAGAAAAAAAGAGGGCGAGAGAGAGAGAGAGAGAGAGAGAGAGAGAGAGAGAGAGAGAGAGAGAGAGAGAGAGAGAGTCAAGGCTGGATGGATCAAAGCTGAACAGCTGCCAACACCTCTCGAGTGTGAACGTGTTGTCACGAGTCTGTCAATCAGCATTTTCTCGCATCAGTGTGCCAACGCTGGAGTTATGTGTGTGACAGTGTGTGTGTGAATAAACCTGGCACCGTGAGAGCAGCTGTAAAGTAAAACAAAACTCTATGTTGTTTCTATCACCATGCTAGAGTTTACATATTGAACAGCATCCAGAAACAAGTAATCACATTAAATGTCAGATCAATGGAAAGTGAAAGTGAGAGGCCAGTTCACTGTGGGGGAAACAGTCTAATGACTGTTGAGCTCTTGTGCATGCAAGATGTAATGTTTGTTGTGTCCACAGCTGTGTTAAATTCACCTCATGGATGAAGTCCCCTATGTCTCCAGGGTGGGGCACGACAGGTCTGATTGGGTACTGGGACTCGGGGATGATGGGACGTTCGTCCACCCTGCGTACACCAGGCGGCTTGCTGATGATGTGCTCCAAGGAGTCAGGCTGCTGCAGCTGGCTCAGGTCGTAGTCCTACATATCCACAGGGATGTACAGATGTAAGCAGGGCACAGTGGGGTCAACTTAGAATGTGATTGTGTGTGTGTGTGTCTCTCAGGATCTCACCTGGTCTTCCTCTCCTCCTCCCTCTTCATCGTATTTGAGGATGTTGTCTCTGACATCGTCTTCGGGGTCAATAAGCAACTGCTTGGTCTGCCTCTCCTTCTCTCTGCGCTTGATCCACACCACAAATAACAGCACCATGCCTGCGACAACACACATGAACATGATACATCATAAACCTTTAGGGTACACAGCAACAACCTGCATCAAAAACAAAAAAAAAAACAGGAAGTAGTTTCTTCTCATCATTAAAAGGTCTACATACCAATAAACTTAGATTTATAATGTATTTAATGAGATGTTTGCTGGATTACTGATGGTTGGGTGTGGTCAGAGCTGTGCTTTTTGTGTGTATGTGTTTTTTTGACAAAATGAAATTTACAACAAGGGTAAAGAGAAAACAGGATACAAGCTATCTGATTCACATATCACAAAAACTAGAATGAAATAAAAAAAATGTAAAATAAAGGTGGTGCTGGGGGTTTAGCTCATATGAGAGACAGTTTTTCACATATAGATATAGTTCTTGTGGCCTTACAGTTTTTACTAAGTTTCAAGGTGTTTAAATATATATATAAAAAAGTGGCTTTGAATACATTGTTTGGTTTTTGGTTTGAGAATTTGCTGGTGTGAATATAATACTTCCCAAAAATCAAGTTTACAATGTATGCAACATCACAGTCTCTTAAAATATGAATTTCTTCCTCCAAACAAGCCCAAGTGATTCCTTTAATCAACAACTGTGCTTCTTCTTTGAAGAAAGTTCATCATGTCAGTCCAAAAGATTTTAGCGTAGGTGCAGTAATAAAACAGATATGCTTCGTTGAACCTGTAACCACACCCGACAGTGATGTTACAAGATCCTGGATTACACCTGTGCATCACTGCTGCAAGGTGAGAAGTTACACCACTGGAGGTCAACCAAAACAAGATTTTTATGTCTTGTTCTTCAAACCTCTCCCATTATTCTTGATGGAAAAAACTGTCAAGAACAAACAGTGTATGTTTAAGTTTACCTAGTAGTAGCAGTAGCATGATGTAGTTATACCACCACAAAACTTCTTAGGGAGGAGGTCAGGTGCATGGATGGGAGAGCATGTGACCTTGACATGAGAGACTGCTGGTCACATCTTCTTTCCTACCACCAGTTGGTTTAACTATGGCCACGTTCTTTCTCTAACTTAACCAAGTAGTTTTTGTAGCTTAATCGTCCTAGTGTGAGATCAGAAAACATAGTAATATGAATCAGTTTAGTCGTCTTCCTTGCCCTTCCCTCCCGTCCTTTCAGTTTTCTTTTTGGCATGATTTTATTTTTTGTAGTTTTATTGTTTTGTATGTAACTTCCCTTTGTGTTAATAATAAGAACAATGATAATAAACTTGTAAAGCTTTATGATAGCAGTAGTATTAAAAGGATGGATCATTTGCACACAATATGACATTTTAGAATACTTTGGAAAAATCCTGCAGCTGGAGGTGAATTTGTCTATAAGAATTGTCTGTGTGTATGAACAATGCAGCCCTCAGCAACAATGTGAGCCAGCAGCATGAGTCACAGGCTTGATAGCAGCCAGACATTTACCCTACCAGGAAAAGAAGACAAAAACCTCCTTGTCAAGAGGCGCTGGAGAGGAATCCAGTAGTCAAGGCATTCATCCATTATACAAACTATTGTTCGTGTTGTTGTATTACAGCCCGGTGAATGTTTAATTAATGAGTTTGCCCTGAACTGCTCTTTTTTTTGTCAGAAATGCATTTTAAAGCCAATCACAGGCAGCTTTTAGCTTTTTGTGTTTTATATGTGTGATACATGTGTGTCGGTGCGACATGTCCGAGAGTATTGAAGTGTCAGTGGATGAATGCGATATAAACGGCTGACGCTTACTGAGCAATATGATGATGCAGATGAGGATGGAGATGATGGCTCCAGTTCCCAAACCAGCGGCTGCCACAGCCCCAACGGTGGTGCAGTCTCCGTTTTGATCGCACGGACACACCTTCACTTTGATGACCGACCTGTTGGACAATGGAGGGTTCCCTGAGTCCGACACAATTACAGGGACCTCATACACCCCCGGCTCTAAATATATCTGGTACCGTAGACCCAGACGAGCGTAGTTGCCTGTGTAGAGTGAAGAGGAAAGAGAAAAGTTACTAGATGTTACTAATAGTCACATGTATTATCCAAAACTCTAGCGATTCTCAACCTGGCGTCTAAATGACCACAAAATGGTTAATTATGACCAAAACCTTAAAAATGGCTGGTAATAAATGGCTAGACTAGTGCTACATCTTGTGCTATACATTTATGCATAAACCATTCCATGTACTGATCATAAATTCATTTTTATCTGTTCTCTGGTACTGCTGACACCTCCTCACCACTGATCCTAGAAATCGTCCAGTTGCGTCGGATGCTGGTGGGAAAGCTGGGCAGCTCGAAGACAAAGGGCCCAGCATTGGGGTCTGTGTCGGCATCAGCGGCAGTGATGTTGACACCGTTGGCGTTCTTGTTCATCTGCTCACAGATCTGAGACTCCCTAGGTATGAGCACTGGGGGGTTGTCATTAATATCTATCAGATAGATCTGCAGTGTGCCTGTGCCGCTGGCTGCAGGAGAGCCTGAAAATGGTGAGAAGGAAGAAAAAAATAGTATCATGACGGGAGGAAAAGACGACAAGAGAAGATGTGTGCAGTGAAAGGGACAGTTGAGAGGGAAGAGAGACATGAGTTGTGGGCCGACAGAAAAGAGGCAAATAATGAAAGAGAATATAAAGAGAGCTTTAAAAAAAAAAAGGGAAGAGAGGAGGTGAAAGGAAGACTGTTTATCTGCAATGGTGATGGTAGGGGTGCTGGAGAATTTCTGTCCTTGACAGAAATACGTTTGACAGTTGTGCTCTCCAGCTCCTCTTTTAGCCTTACAGCCAAATCAAACCCATCACAGTTGATCCAGATGCAGGCACAGCTCATCCAATTGCCTAGAGAGGGCTTATGCACAATAATGATGACTGTAACACAATCAAACAAGTCCTTGTCTTTGTGTATTTACAGGTATCTGTGATTCTGTAGATAAAGACACTTCTGCCTGCAATATTAACAACGTATTTCTGAAAGATGAACAGTGCATTTTGATTGTGGTGCTCCCTTATCACATCACACACACAATCACTTAAATACACTTGAAAATGCACAAACTATGTGCTTATGTGCTCATGCATTAAGAGCATACCTGCACCGCATGCTCACATACATAAAAATAACTCCCTGCTCCCCGGTAATCAAGCACTCTTGAAAATGATTTGCACAGTTTTAAATGACCTTTAGGGAGATCTGCGAAATTGTTTATAATGTTACCTGATTAATTCAAAGCAATTTGAAAGCAACTGCTATTTTCCCATAGTTACAGGCTATAAAAAATACAGGCTCTAAAAAACTAAAAGTTACTATCTAATAATGTATCTATTTATTTAATAGGGACAATATGCATTAATTTACATCACTATTCTGTGATGGACATGTGTCACATTGAACATAATAGCGCATTTTTGTGCTTTTTTTTCTTTGCCAATTAAAAAAAAAGCATTTGTAACAGCAGAATTCTAATCCTGTGTAAGTGACACTATTAGGTTCGAAGTCTGTTAAACACAATTGAAACGACAATTGTATTAAGAATCTTCAAAAAGCAATATGCAGATATGGAGATGTTGCATATTAGGCAGCTATTTAAGTATTATTCTCTTAAATGAACTCTTGTAAGCTTAACACCGATGTTTCACTGGAGTATATATTCTAAATCTACCGTATGTAAACTGTTAAGGCGATTGGAGAAATTTGGTCTGATGCTACTGTAGCCAGCTATTGCAGGTGCTGGTTCACTAGAATATTGTCAGCCTTGGACAGTAATAACATGCACTGGTGCACACAGACACACAC
Organism: Thunnus thynnus; assembly: GCF_963924715.1. Lineage (NCBI taxonomy): Eukaryota > Metazoa > Chordata > Actinopteri > Scombriformes > Scombridae > Thunnus > Thunnus thynnus. The sequence continues at coordinate 22,789,830 of NC_089522.1, forward strand.
ACACACGCCTCATCTGCAGAAACAATCCTGAAGCCCTTTGCGTTGATTGAACAGAGAAACAGACCATCTGCAACAGCATTTATAGAGAACTGGGAGTAAGGAATAGACTTTAAACAATCAGAGAGCGAGATGGCAGAGCAGGGAGAAGAATGCATGAATGTGTATGTGTGGTATAAATGTGGCAAAGAGAAATCTCTGGAAAAAAAAGAGCTCTTAGCAGTATAAAGCTCAGAGCTGTTTATTGAGTGTGTGTCAAGGGGTGACAACCCTTAGCTGCCTCCAATTATGAGTCATTTCCTCGCCATGCCCCACTGGCTGAGCCATTGGATGGAATCAAGCAACCCCAGGGCCCATCTCTGGGATGCGATAAGGGCGATGTAATTTACAAAGATTTATGCAAAGCTGACAGATCTGCCAATTAAACATGGCAACAGAGCAAGACATTTGCCACAAGAAGAGTGAGACGCAGTTAAAGACACAGGGGGCTGTAATTGAGTGTGTTGACAGTTTGAGCTCTGTCCAACTGGTAATACTACGATTAGTACTGTAGATCACAAAATAAATTACAGCTGATTGATAAAAGCCTATCAAGTGATCACTAATGAATGTGTCATCAGAGTCTCACGGGAGTCTGGTCAGTGTTAGGACAAGACTAAGTTTAAATTTTCACAGTGAGGCGATACATAAAATAGACAAGTGACAACTACAAATAGACAACTTTTCATATCTACTTTAAATGTCAAAACTGGACTATCCACAATAATGTAATGTAATGTAAGAAAGCCTGTTAATGTATAGTTATACTATAATCATTGTCTACTATTATAATTACATCACCAATTGAAAATCACACACTTTATGAAGTCATATTCACCAGGTTACATAATAACTTCTCTTTTTTTTTACATTATCCAATATCGAACAGCATCTAACAGCATTAGTTACACATTATCCAACAGCTTTATCATTAGCGGCTACTTGCTATGTTATACACGTACATACTTAATATGCAGTATTGAATGCAATAAACACACACACGCACACACACGGACACACACACACACAGGCTTTCTCATTCTGCTGGTTTGTTAATCCCAGCCATGTATGGGGGACATGTGGAAGTAGCTTGCCACAGCTGATAGGAGAATTATGTGGGTTTTAACCAGCTAAATAAATAATTATGTTTGCGTAAATTCCTCAAAAGGATTTGTATTAACTCCTTTTTTTTTGATGGTGGCTCAGAGATGTGAGGCATGGTGAAAAGATTTGTAGCAAGCCTACCATATGTTCTTTGAAGAACACATAAGCACATAAACAATCGCATAGGTGTTTGAAAAGGAAAAAAAAAAAAAAACAGTCAGAGATGTCAGAGGGGTCTGAGGCAGTCAGATTGTGTCAGGGGTGAGACATAAAAATATGGTTGAAATACAAGTGTAGTTCTCACCATGCTGTCACCGCCTCTCCACGTCACATCCTACTATACTTACTGTCTCATAGTACTTCTTACCATAATCCCACTCACTTATGACGGCTGACACTCCAGCACCACCCACACAGTCGGACTAAAGCACAAACATAAACACGCATACACACACACACAAACACATATCACCTGAACTGCCGGCTTTTGGACTTGCCACAGTCTTAATATCAAGCAAACCTCGTAACATGCCTGTCTAAACTGTGCTCTTTCCAGAGGCCAGGGGAAGAAAAAATAAAATATAATCACGACAATAAAATTTTACAACATCCACAATAACTACACACCCTCATAGCCTTGACAGTAGTCCTGGAAGCTGGCTGTTGCTTGACTGACAGATGTAAATAGAGGTTTATGGAGTCATACATTTCTAAAGTGCCTATAGGTTCTTCTAGGAAATAGCTAATGTATTGAAATGATAAAGGCCGAAAATAACAAGGAAAGGAAAAGCAGGGAGTAAAATTAGATGCTTGTGAAGTCCAAACAACAGAAGCACGTCGACCTTTAATCCATCTGCCTCCTCCTTCCTTCTAACCGCACAGCAGGTTACACATCATGGTGTCTGACATTGTCAATCATAGTAAATAAATGTACAGAAATACACACATGTGCTCACATAAATGTGTAGCAAATGAGAACATTCATATGTGCTCACACCTATAAATAAACCAATGCATCAAAGCCAACTTAAGGTAAACACACCAGTGCACTGCACGTCACTGATAAGGCAATTTGGGAGGGGGAAAAAGCATTCCCTTTTTACTTGAGAAAAAGCACTCACTTCTACTTGAGAAAAAAAAGGGAACTTATTTGTTTGCTGTGATTGAGTTTGTGCTCGGTTAAGCTTGAGTTTCAACTTTGAGGCTGAACAAATAATATATGCCACACGGATTGTGAAGGGAAAGAGAAGGCAGGCATGGACAGATGATAAGGAGGAGGGGAAAGAGGAGGAGAGGAGAGGATCAACAGTGTGACCAGCTGTGTGAATCCTGGATTTCCTCTAACTCTAACCCAGCTGCACAACACATGAATGTTGCCGAGCTTCCATGTCCTTGTATCCCTCAAAATCCACATAGATGTCTTCATTTTTATTAAGCTCTTATAAGTATATATTTAAGTAGCTTAACTAAGATCAACTGAGATTTTGTTTTCAAAAGAAACCACACACACACACACACATATATATATTTATATATTTTTCATTCCAACCTGTATTTTTTTAATGGTGATTGAGATTCACACCATTCCAAGCATTCAATTGCAGCTCCACTGGAATAAAGAATAAAGTGCCACTTTGACTATAATCATTGTTTGAGTGATTACAGGCACTCATGTTCATTTTGTAAATTAAATTTAGAGTAAAATAGACTATAAAGCAGGGTATGCTTTAGGGTGTGGCTACGTTGTGATTGACACGTCCCTACCACGGCGGTGTGTGAGGTACTGTAGTTGGACCCTGGGGAGCTCCTCCCAAGCTCCACGCTCTCATCCAAATATGGTCACTTTTCATCACTTCTGACTCCAAAAAACCAAGATGGTGACCGTCAAAATGCCAAGCTTGAGGCTTCAAAAAGTGAGTCCACAAACCAATGGGTGATGTCATGGTGGTTACATCCATTATTTTTATAAAGTCTATGGTAGTACCAGATAATTATACAGCAAATCAGACAGAGAAATATGTCCAGACTACAGATTGGACAATGTGTTTTTTTTCACTTTTAGCAAATCCAAGCTTTATATTTTTAAAATGAATAGTTGTATTTTAATTTCTTATACAGTTTTAATTTATCTTATGGTAGTAGCTGTTTGGGTATATAAAATGAACTGTGCATTGCTAAATGCTAAATCATGTGAGTGAATATAAAGGTTAACAAAAACAAAACATAGGACTAAAGCAGCGATTTTGATCACTCTGATTTAAAATTAAATAAATGATAAAACATGCTTAAAAACAGACTCTTACCATTGTCCGTTGCCAGGAATGTGGCTTCATATATGTTGTTTTTCACGTAGATGGACTCTCGGTCGAGCATCGCTGTGGTCACTATCTGACCATTGGTTCTGTTGATGGACAACCAGTCCGCAGGGTCGTTCAGCTTTGAATACCTAAACACACACAGGCATAGATCGATGGAGAAGTTAGCGCTACCGTTTCCATGTTTACAAGCAATTATAAATTTTCTCTCGCGTCCGTGAATGCATAGATTGCCTGCACATACACACAGTCACAAAATCACAAAAGCCTGACCTTCACACAGTTTAATTCTTCATTGACTTCTCCTCCAGAGCCTGCAGCCTACAGTCAATTTCACCTCATTTTTCACTCCTGTGTACCAGGCATTGAAGTCAATTACCTCCCTTGTTAAGCACTGCTGCAACCGCCTGTGTGTGTGGTGCATGCACATATTCTAGGAAGTGTTTGCTTATGCTAGGGAGGACTAAACTGCCTGACAGGGTTATACAGTATATACATGTTTTAGTGCTTGTATGTTTGCAGTGAGGAAGCTGTGTATAGGGTGGAGACAGGATGATAGGATCTTGGTACTGATCGTCAAACGGGAAAGTGGATGTGGTAGCTGGTGGTGACACTCCCCTGGGATAAAGGGCAGGGAAGGAACAGGGGATCATCTCCAGGATTGAATCCCAATCTCACTCTGATCTAACTGTTCTTGTTTCTCTGGCTTTTGTCGCTTTCAGCTCGTTCCACACTTTCAATTCTATCTGATCTCTCTCAACCTGTGGTGCCTCACCTCATCTTGCTGTGCTTTCGTATTCATACATTTTCTTATCCCTGTCTGTATCTTCTCATCCTCGTCTCATTCCCTCTGTGATACAGAGTTCATCAACTGCCACCTCTCTCGGCTGCAATCTCACTTTCACATGTGCAGCATCATCCGTGAACATATGACACGTTAGCCTTACACAACAAGCTTTCTATATCAATTCTTTTTTTTTTTTTTTACTGAATGTCAGTTTGGGCTATAAGGTTATGTTGTTATGCGACATACACTTCCAGCTTTTAAATCCAGACAAATTGAGAAGGATTTGACCTTAACCTTGCTTTTATATTTATTGAATTGTAGTGTACTTAGTGTCTGTGTACAGCCCACTTGTTTATTTGAGTTCGATTAAATACTGCATGTACATTTCTACTTACATGGAGGAGAATGAAAGCCTGGAGGGGTGGGTGGTGGTATGGAAGGGGGGTGGACAGAGAGTATAATCTCTTTCCTGCAGTGAGGGAGGTGGGATTTTCCCAGCAGGCAGTGGGCATGATCCCAGGCGTAGCGCAGTGCGGGGAAGGGGATCACAGAGATGACATTCCCACACTCTAAACGGTTTCACACAGGCAAGCCAAGCCCACAGCCACTAAGTGGCGGACTGTGAAATCACCACCAGGACTACAGTGAAACCATCACAGTGGGAGGGTGGGATAAAAGGGTGAGGGAAATGATCAGGACTGGGTGGGAGGGGAGAGAGGGACAGGACAGGGAGAGGTGACATTCGGAAGTAGCAGCATGGCTGTATGATCTGGTTTTAATATCCTCATTAAGACTAACTTGATACCTACTGCTATTGTGTGTCCAACTGTATCTCTCTAGGCTTTGCCGTGCCAAACTAACTCTCTCTGTCTGGGCTGAGAGAAAAGTGTTCTCTGTCTTTCCATTGGAGGGCAGACAAGCCAGTTCTGTTTTTACTGACAGGGTGGAAAATAAAGAATCAGCTCATCCAAGTCATCCTAAAAAAGAAAAATAACGTATATCCATATACAGTGTATGTATAAATATATATTTAAATGTGAGATTTTCTCACTTACCCCTTGTGGTATCTAGCAGATAATTGTGGTTTTATTTGCCCTGGTTTTTAGATATCTGTGTCTGATATTTCTGCCATCACTCCAATACAATGCAGGTAAATGGAATTGCATTTGCCGTGCTCAAAGCATTAAAAAACTCCATTTTAAATAATTCAACTTTTTCCAGAAACAGTGTGTCTGCTAGGCTTCAATAATCCACATAAAACACTGTTTTCAGAGGGAATATTTCTTCAGGTGCAAGTACTTCTAAACAACTGTTTAATGTTGAGGTGGGTGGATTATCCAGAGTAACAGGACGTTGTCCCTGGAAAAAAAACAAAACATGTTGCTGTTGAAGATATGAATATTTCAACATTTTGGGAAATGTGTTTATTTGACTTTTTGAATCGACAAGAAAGTGAATAAATGCATTTCCCAAAATGCCAAACTATTCCTTTAAATATTTACCTCCACTGTTTTCGGGTGGAAGCAAAAATCACCAAACCTGGGCAAATACAAACCTAAACTATCTGCATGGCTAGACACCACTAGAGGTAAGTGAGAAAATATGTAAAAATATGTTTTTTTTGTGGTTTGGATTAGCTGACTTAAAAATCAGGAACACATAAGAGTATTAAAAAAGACAGCGGGGAAAATAATGTGTGTGAGTGTGAGTGAGAGAGAATTTTTTTCTTCCATAATGGGCTATAAAATACCACTAGAGCCTATTGTTTCCCAACCACACTGCATGATAACACAAGTGGATGTGTGGCCACAGATGATAAAAGCCATAACACAAAGGTTGGCTCCAAAAGCATAGTGCTCTGTCCACCACTGCTCCCAAAGCAGAGTGCTCTGTCCACCACCACACTTTAATTAAGTCTCCTAAACACTCCTCAGTGCAGATATATTAAACCTTATATAAGGCAAATGAAGTCCTGAATTAACAGTCTTTGCAGCCAAGCTAATTTCCAGCACAGTGAATTGTCCACTGCATTATTAATCCTTTTCTTAAGGAAAACTCCAGATAAGTTGTGCTTCAAACAGCCCTTTTCACTTACTTTTCCCGATGGTGCTCAGTAAACAATAAGGCTACTCTGGCTATTAGAATGATGCCTGTGAAAGCACCCACAGTGTTTTTGATTACAAGTCCCAACTGTCAACAATACTGTTGGCAATTGGCAATCCCCATCACTAACTTTTTAATGAAGCACTGTGCCAATTTCTTGTCTTAGTAAACAGTTCTTGTTTATGAATGAAACAGTTATTGTTTTTTCAATGAATAAAAAATGGTTATACTCTGTGTGAAAGTTTTACTATTCCTTATTTCCAATGCTTTGCCGAGCTCTCCTCTCACCAAAGGTTTCTCTCATTTGGGAGTTGGCTGGTGTGTGAGTATAGCTGGATGTATGATTAGGCCTGGCAGGTTAGTGATCTTAGCAAGCAGCAGGGAGAGGTATGACATTTATTTTTCAAACCCCCGACCCTGAGGATGAAAAATGCATGTCTCAAGCTTAGCCAAGGCGGTTTGGGTAATCATTTATGCCAGTGTCTCCAGTCCTGTATCTCGACCTTCCTGGTCGGGTGTCTGACAGGTGATGCATGATGCCTCACTCCCCCCCTCGCCTCCCCCCACCTTGCTCCTGTCCATGTTGCCTTCTTCCCATCCCCAACAGGACACTGTCAGTCTGTCCCTCCTTTGATAAGCACCTGTCAAGTTCAAACCTTGACCTGGAGCCAGCTCACCATCCTCAGCTCCCACTCGTCTCCCTCCATAGTGCCTTCGGTCTTTTTTCACCTTACTTTCGATTTTTACGTCTCCCTCTAAATCTTCACTTCATCTCTCTTCGCTTTATGTATCTCCACCATCCATTTCCGAAGACGTACAGCTCTTTGTCATATGCAAAGACGTATGCCATAAATTACATGTAACACAAACTGTGGTGTCAAATTTAAATGTCTCTTCCAAACCTCCACACAAACAGTCATGTCAGCTTACAATTTGATTGATGGGGTTTGAAGGTTTCTACAATGAGCTCAAGTCTGTGTGATGAAAGTATGACGGTGAAAGTTTTATAGGGTGATGCAAACATTGTACAGGGTTTTAGCTGATTGGCAAGAATAAGCCCCCGAACGTTTCTTCAGAATAATGAGGATTCAAGAGACGGAGGGAGCAGCTGTGATTAGTGTCCGTGCTGTAATGCTTTTTTTTACAGGTCCTTTGATTTTATACTAATTTCCTGGAAAGTTTCGGAGTAATTTACAGACATTAGCTGTTAATTTTTAGGACATTTTACAGAGAAGTTGGTGCAAGCTAGTACAAATTATAAGACAAAACAGAAAAAAGTGATTTAGTCGCTAAGTACCCACTTGTTATATTTTGGTACACAGACAGTTGTTAATTTGTAAAAATTCTTAACAATTCTTTACTTGACAGAAAATACATCGTTTTCAGTGTGTAGTTTTGTGTGTCAAAGTCCATAGTAGCCTATTAGGTTGTCTCTTAAACAACCTAATATAAATATAAAAATAAAAACTCAATAACGAGCATATTTCCTGTAGACTACCAAATTAGATAACCCTTCCAAAGAAATGTGTAAAGAGTTAACAGTTACGCAGCAGCTACTTTTAGGAAATTATTGAAAAAAAATCCCGGAAATTAGTGGGAAAGTAAGGGATCCGTTAAATAAAGTTTTGGATGCTCAATCATCATAACAACTTAATATACTAACATATCATTTGACATACAAAACTACACACTATTAAGTATTTTCTGTCTGTTAATGATTGGTTAAGAATCAAATTAAGAAATGCAAATTAACAACAGTAAATATGATGACTGGTTAGTTACCAATTTAACACTTTTTTTCTGTTTCCTCTTATAGTTTATGCCAAATCACACCACTCTACTGTGTAAAATGTCAAATTACTGCAAACATTTTCAGGAAAATTAGTATAAAATTTCTGGAAATTAATAGGAAAGACTTGTAAAATAGCGCGTTACCGTCCGTGCATAACAGTTTAGAGCAGATCCTATCCATATGGATTCAAACGAATGAGGTTGTGAATTTGCCATCTCTACAGCCCTGCTTCCTTATGTGGTGAGCACAGAGAAAGGAGATTTAGTTTGTGTCTGTGTTAAGGAGACTGTGATAGACCACAGCATGCTTGTAAACTTAATTCCATGATGTGCAGAACTGCAGTCTTGCACTGGTCATGGAAAAACAGAGAAGAAACCAAAGAGGTCAGAGTGAATTCAAGTGAAAGAGCGAGAGAGAGAGAGAGCAAGAGATAGAGAGAGTGAGAGAGAGAGAAAGAGAGAGAGCCCAGCTGGTGACTTTGGCGTCTTCCTAAATTATAATGTACACCCAATTTACTCTCATTTGCTGTGAAATTAGCTGGGAAATTTGTTTAGATCTTTTCCCCAGACAAAATGGGAGAGGAAGGGGCTGGTGGAGTGTGAGGGTTGAAAGGAGGTGGTATTAATGTCACACCAAACAGCCGTGTTATCAACTCAATTGCTGCGCTATACTGTGCCAGTTATAAATCACACAAATAAACTCGCTATAATCTATAGGGACACTCTACACGAGAGCGTGAGTGGAAACACGTGATCCTGCAGTTGGGTGATGGTAATGGAAATGCTTCTCTTTGCAGCATCAATACTAAGCAAAGCATACTTAATAGATTACCTCTAAGTTTGCCATAATGCAGTCACTGCTACTGTCAAGTTGACAGCAGGACTGAGGAAAGGTCTGCTGGTCATTTAAAGGTTGGTTTACATTTAAAGTCCAGAGAGGCATTGCGCAGAGAGAGAACACTGCAGGTGGACATAATGCTGTGTCAGGAGTTTGGGCTCAAGCCAGCTGTTCTCTTTATTCCCCACCCTCCCTCCATCTCTCCTGTTCTCTCTCTCTCTCTTTTTTTTCTCACTGTGTGTGTATGTGTGTGTGTACACTTGCATGTATGTGCGCATGCAATTTACAGAATACACACACTTCTGATTACACCAGAGACTATTACTCCCTATTAACCTTCTTACCCTCCTTACTCAGAGTTCTTCGCTGGCTCATAAACTTTGCACAGTAAGACTTTGAGAGATGGGTAATGCCAAAATATAGCTCCCTTGTTGAACTTTGACCCCTAACTACTGACATAGAACCTATTCAAGAGGCTCTTTAGCCTGCTGCTGGTGCATATGGAAGGATTTCTGCCAGATTTCTGCACTCATAATGCAGCTAGCAAGACCTGAAGGCTCAATCAGACATTTTTTTGGCTGACCATATGTAATAGAACTTATTTTATTGGATCTAAATGATTTTGCACCAGCAGAAGTTTAAACTAATGGCACACTATTAAAATTAAAACGTCAGAATTAGCCCAAAATTTGATCTATTGTATCCACTCAGTACCTGATTATCTGCTGCATCTGTAGTCGGTCGGGATCTGAGGCTGAGAAGGTTGTCAGGCTGGTACCAGCAGGGACACCCTCCTCAAAGCGGATGTGTTTCGGGTTCGTAGGGAAATAAGGGGGTTCATTGACATCCTGGACAGATATGGTGACTCCAGCTGTGGACTGAAGCGAAGACTGGATCCCACTGGCTAGGTGGGCCTGGTTGGACACCACCACCGTCAGCATGAAGGCACGGTTCATCTCAAAGTCTACTGGCTAGAGGGTGGAAGGAAGGAGTTAATGACAGTATGAGAGAAGAGAAGGTTTAATTGAATTAAAGCAATTTAAACATTATCTTCTTCATTATCTTCTCTTTGTATACAGTCAAATATGGTTTGTAGATAATTTGATTTAGCATGAAGGATCAAATTACGCACTGTGTCATCAGTCATAGGCGCCTGAGCAATGGAACAAGTGGAGCAAATGCATCTCTATTATTCAATTAGGGGGAGCAAAGTTATGGTTTTGCTGCCCCACTTTTTGTCTTTTCAAAATCATCATACAGTCCCTGCAATCAGGTTATTATATTTAAGCAGCCTATATCAATGATCATTTCACTATTTTCAGCAAGTGACAAAAACAAGTAATAAAAAAAATAACACGTTTTTGGACCACCCTTTGAGTTGTCTCAGTAGAACTCGTGGCTGATCGATACGAGTAGACTGACAGCGCAGTCAGAGACACACAGACAGACAATCAGAATGGAGCTTTTACTCAAAGCGTGTCTGAATTAACAAACAGTGAAATGTTCAGTGGTGGAAAGTCACTTATTTAGACTTCTACGGACTACTTTGTTTTAGTTTAAGTTTTAGTCAGACTTTGGATAGAATTATTTTTAAATATGAGGACGTAGGACATGTAATGATCTCTTCTTTCATCCAGCCACTTTGCACTGCGTTTTCATTACTATGATTATTCCACTCATTTTCTCATACAGGCGCACATTTACTCTAAGGGGTGATTTTGCAGTAAAGTCTACTCCTCGACTAAAATGGCCCTTTTAAGTCTTGAGGGGCAAAAGTCACCTGAGTTGTGCATTAAAATAGTCCTTGATTTGAGATAATGTAGGTTAAAATGATCTGCTTTTGAAGTTATGATTATTCATTCCTGTATAACATTACAACTAAATCAGCTAGTGGTGCTATTGAGCCTCTAACAAACCCCCCCCTCCACCACCACCACCAATTATGTATCTTTCAAGGTTTACTCTTTCATTTTAAAACATAACCAGGCACCTGTGTCATCAGTAATCATTAAAACAGTTTTCTTCATAGTCATAATTTTAAAAAATGTATCAATGTGACACAACAAAAAACTACACTGCAGTATAAAACGTTTGTGTCTTTGTTAGAATCTAATTTAATCACAAGACTGTCTGAATATGAAAAATCTGTACATAAATAAATATAAAGCAGGGACACACAATAACATGAACTCTTGTAATGCAATGAATAACCACTACTATGACTGTTTGAACAAGAATTTTACATTCTAATTAATATTTATATGTTATTTATTGTATTGTAATCATTATGTCCTCCTGTACAAATAATTTAATCTGATCTTTTTAGTGGGAAAAATATGTGAATCTTTATTAAATCATAAAAAAACAAATATATTCTTTACAAGGAAAAAAGAGAAAAAAACATCTTGTTCAGTCCGTGATTATACATGTGACTATATTACTATTATTATCATTATTACTTTTTATGTGCAAAGCTTGTCAAGTATTCAAGCATACGGTGTGTACTATAAATATTATGCTCATTATAGTGTTAAAAGCCCTGTCAACATTTCTTTCTCCGCATGTAGCGGGGGAATCTGTGTTGAGCCTTGTTGATGATAAAGGACATGATAAATGAACAGATGCCATGTCAAGTGGTCCCTTGATGAATTGGACCCATAGTCTCTCTAAAAAAAACACAACCAACACACACACATGCACACACCCTGAGAAGAGGCAGCAAGGCTTAGACTATTCAGGTGCTGTCATGGCTCTGCCTTTTGAATGAGTCAGTGTGTGTTTGTGTGTGTGTGTGTGTGTGTTTATGTGTAATCTACAGGGGGTTTTGCCGGCTGAGCCTAAACTAGAGTGACAGTTCCGTGCTCTCCTAATGAAGACTACACGATCAGGTTCAAATGACAACAACAACAAGCAAAGAAATAAAAAAGAGAACAAATATGCTGCTTGTAGGTACTGCTGGCACATTTCTAAATAGGCGATTGATTATTACTGCCGCAAGGCTTGTGTCTGTGGTGTGTGATGGTGATGGTGATGTTAATGACTTTGAGCACATCTGTATGTTGCATTGCCTGACTGTTATCAGTGGACAGTGGCAGCACAGCTCTGATATTAGAAAGCATTCTTAATCAGGCAGCTTGGTTGACAAGGGCACTGGAGTGGATGTGAGTGTGTTTAGTTGATGTTACAATTCGCCTGTGCATGTGCATGCACGTAGGTATGAGTAAATGTAAGCACACAGATGTGTATTCGTGTGTGACCCCATGGTGCACTGGGAACCCATTTGCAGGCTAACCACGCTCAAGGCTCTTTGATCTACAGCCAGTGGTATTCAGAGCACAGGGAGGTCTAGAGTATAGCTGTAGGCTATCTAAAACACACATACACGCTCACACAGGCCCTGAGGGAAACCAAAGGGGTGAGAGGTCAATAACACGACTTCCATCTTTTGCCCATGAGCCATCACATCTTACATCTCCTCTGTATTGCTTCACTCGCTCCTCTTTTTCTCTTTTACCTAATTTGTTCCACCTTACTCCAACCTCCCACCCCCACATCTTCTCACCTCTGCCCCCCCGCCCCTCCACACTCACTGTGATCTATGCTCTCTGCGGTCTGCATATCTCAATCCTCGGAAATCTATCTTCGCCTCACTTCACTCCTCCTCTCCACTCCCCCTGTCATCTTCTATGTTTATCATAAGCTGTGATTTACATATCTTAATGACTCATTTGAACCAAGCGGCTCTGTTTGTGTGTTTTTATGCGTGCTTGTTTGTCTACTGGCTCTATTACCGTTCACCAAAATGAGAACGCCGTCTTATAAACTCTCCAGAGAGTGGTGTAAATGTGTGAGATGTTCTGGTTAAGACCTCAGCCCTTGTTTACAGAAGAGCTCAAGTCCCTTGTGGGAGATTGCCACATACCTGGATGTCAGTGTGATTCGATGTGTCTGTGCTACCAGCCGCAGATGCCTTGGTAAAAAAATAAGAATTCCAATGTAGCGCCTTCTTATGGCTTCTTGACTTTACCTATCTCATGTTGTCTGATGTGAACCATTCCAGCTCCCTCTCCCTGGAGCGAGCCAAAGCCTCTCTGTTTACTTGTTGAGACAGTCTATTTCTCGTTCTTCCCAGGGGGCGTCCTGTCTCTTATTTTATGTTTTCCTGATAACCTCCCATGGGTCTCGATGGAAGCTTATGGCTACCCGGCTGCCTGCTGAATTTTACATCAGGGAGTGCGAGGAATGGATTATAAAAGGCAGTCATCTAGAGATAATGAAGAGAAGCAAAATGCCAATGCTCATTGCTCAGGGTGCTGTGGGAATTATAGGAAGATGTTATTGCTATTTTTTTTAAACATTATTGTAGGATAGGAGATGAGATTTGCAGAAGTCACACATACGAGGAGAATACCCCAGGGTTCTCAGGGTCACGCCAATAAACAAGTTATTTCTACAAAACATATGTGACATGATAAGTACATTTACAGGGAGCCACACATGGATTAACACACAAATACAAATCCTGAAGGCTGAGACAACAGGACACACATCTACACTCTCTTTACTGTCCATTTCCTGTATTTTTTCTTGTTGGTAAACAAGTTAAAACTCTCTGGACAACCTCCGTGTGAGAGGTTGAATGCTAACATATCGGGCTGTTACAAGACACAGCTTTCTTGTTGTTGTCATTTACCACAGCAGCTAGAACATTATGAGTGTATAAAAACCGTTGCCTTTGTAATTGAGAAATCAATACCTCATTTGCTACAGTGGTCTCACCAGCCATTGTGTTTAAGTCTGTGTGAGTGTACTGTATGAGCTGTTTCTAAAGGGCGCAGCAGTCTTCAATTCCTCATTTGGACAATAAGGGGCATCTGAAAGGCAAAGACCCCAGTCTGTCCCTATTTAACTCCGTAGTCTATTATTATTTCTTGTGACTAAATCCAGAGGGGATCTGACATTCAGCAGAGAAAAAAGAAATGACACTGTTTCTTTTCCAGTGACCTCTATAAGGCCAGAAGCTGAACATGGTCTGATAGGCTGGTTTCTTACCTTCACAACAGTCACCATGCCATCGTTGCTTACAGGGTCGGTGCGGATGGTGAAGTGCCCGGATGGGTCTCCACTGATGATCCTGTAGATGGCGTTCCAGTTAGGGGAGTGCGGTTGGTCAGCATCTATCACCGTCAGATTAGCCACCACAACATCCACTCGGTTCTCTGGTACCTCGCCAGAAAACTGCAGAGAGTAGAGTAAAATGTTACCTTGTGATATGTTGCTTCAAAATATCTTTATTTTGACTGTAGCTGAGGTCTTTGGGGATCCATTGAGCTGTTTGAGTGTGGCAATTTCTACAAAAAGCCACTGACTGCCTAACTCTCGTTTCCATTTTTTTCTTAATAGAGGCAGTCCTCCTTTCAGGTTTTCAGGTAGAGTAAATTTAATGATTCTGCTTTTACCACTGCTGAGTAGTAAACAAGCAGTAAACACAGTTGCACACCAGCAAACACATGTGCACAGGAGAGTTGTTCCACTTTCAATGTTCCCCATCGTTGATGAGAAATAATATTCTATTTCTTTGAAAGCCAGAGTGACAAAGAAGGAGAAAAGGGATGAACAGTAAGGATTCAGCGGTGGGGAGGGTTGAAACAGCTGTTTGAGTGTATACCAGTAGCTTTTAGTTGTCCCCTTGCTGTACAAACACATGTGCTTTGTCCTGATAAGCCTGATGAGGAGTGAGCCGCCGTCTGTCATGTGTCTGTTATGGTGGGGATTGATCAAAGCCATACAGGCTCAGGGGATAAAACCCACAAAGACGACCCAACAGCAGCAACTGTACCGCTACCTTGTAAAACACAAGTTGACCGCAGCTCCACCTACACGAGTAACCCATCAACTCTTAACCAGTCATGCAAGGTCAGAGGGTGAGCATGATGGCGTGTCTTCACTTCATCTGGAGGCAACAGGCATGTAGCACCATACAGTCACCATGTCACCATGGGTAACAGGCGTGGAAGAGCCACTGAGCCGCTTATGTGAGTGTAGGATATCAAAGAGCAAAGCCCCAGACCAAACACTCCAACGGACCATAATACTCTGCCTGGCAACCCTCGCATCACCCAGCAAACAGCCGACAGCAGCGGGAAGATTAGGGGGCTGTGTCAGGAGAGCTATTCAGAGACTCAATGACATTCTTAAGACAACAGACAAGTCCGGGTGGTCCTGATGCACTGCCTACATTGGATAAGTAGGCAGGCTGTCGTATGTTTATGTCAGAGTGAGTGTGTGTATGTGTGTGCTTGGACAGTTTATTACTGTGGTTTGGTTGAGGGACTCCCCAATGCCAATTCAATAAAATAAAACTTCAGAGATGACTCTTAAGCTCCTAAGGGCCCTTGAGCATTTTCTTTCTCAGCACACAGTAACAACTAGGGTCAAGTGTTAACCAGATCTGATGGAAGACTTTGAAGGGTCCACCACAGCTCTTGCTAGTTTATGATTCCTCCTCTCATTCATCCTCTCTTTATAGAGTTGGGGAGAAATATAAGCCTTTATCTATCTATCTGATAGGCAATGTTACATGGCAGTTTAAACATCCCTCACACTTATAACCTTACAACTCTCTATCTTGAGTACAATCAATTAGCAAATGAAATTGTTCATTGTAAAAAGGGTTAAACATGTAATACTGTGAAAAACAACAACTTTAGGAGGTACAGTAAGTCAACTATGAGTCCCAAAGAGCATTGCAGTAAATAACCTCCACTCCCTAAACTTAAAATTATATTGTCTATGATATTAAATTGCAATGGTGGAGCATTCAGAATGTGCTTAAACTCCAAAGGGCAGCACACATTGATGGTGTATGAAACCACTGTCCTATTTTTCAGCACTGACAAGTGCCAGATCTCCAGAAAAGCAGAAACTTTATCACATTCACTCCCTTGATTGGCACATTGGCTACTGTACATTGACTAGTTCTATATTACGTCTGTATGACCCATTAAGTGTGTGCTATGGGGGTCAACTGACATCAAATAACGCTCTGCAACACAGAAGATTTGTGTTGCAGTTTTTAATTTTGCAGCTCTTAGAGTTACTGTAATATTATGCTGCCCCTCAGCACACCAAAATAAAGCACAAAACTTGACAAATGCAGTTGACATGAGCATTTTCCAAGAGACAATAAGCTTTTCTATCTGGAGTTGTATTCAGGTTATATTTAAGAGTAAACTGAGAAATATTTGAACCAGCAGTTTCTTCCAATTCTAGTCAACGTTATGGTTGTTCTATCTCCTTAAGTCTCCTGCTTTTATTTTTACAATATTGAGCTTGTGGGGTCAATCGCTTTTGGGGAAAAAAAACCCAAAACAAACTTGGGTTTTTTCTCTTTCTTTCACTCTCTAAATGATTTATTAGCCGACTGCTATTCTTCTTCTTACTGGTTTTGAGTGTACTACAGTGGTGTTTGTTTCAATGGTAAATTGTTGTACTTTGGTGTTTTTCAGCAGAGGCTCAGATTTTCTCTGACCAGGTAGTTTTTCTTTCCATGATGCTATATGTTGTCCCAAACTGCTGGACTAAAGGAAAGCAGTGGCAAGCTCTTTGATGGTGATTGGCACAGAGTGCAGTTGGCTTTCTCACAGCACTTGACAAAACACCTCTTGCCAACACCCTCGCCCTTCTGTCACTATTTTGGCAGCGGGGAAAGACTAAATGAGGCAAGGGGAGGTGAGAGGAGAAAGAGGAGAAGTGACAGGGAACTTCATCATAGGAAGTTTGTGAGGATGGTATAGGATGGAGGCCAACGAAACACAGCAGTAAATCCTGCACAGAGATCCCCCTGATTGCATGATTGTAGGTCTCTTACATATAACTACAAAACATCCCATACCGTATGAGATACAGTCATTGCTGCAGTATACTGTATGCATAAACAAACAAAAGAGATAAATAACTTTTTTAATTCTGTCTCATCTATCTGCATCACAGAAATAATGTAAGCATGTATGCACCCTGAATAAGCACCCAAAGCCTTCACATCCACACATACACCACCCTTTGCCGCCTTGAAAAATAGGCCAGCCTCTGATAGGCATGATGAAATATTAATCATCAACATTAAAGACAAATTCCCCAAACTTTATATTTCTGGGACACATTGAATGATCTATGGGGTTTATTGCAAACACTAAATATTTGCATAATGGCCTGTATTCTCAACAAAATGGCTTTTATGTTATCCCACCACTAAAATGGGTGATTTATGAAAGGAGTGGGTAAAAGTGTTCTGCTCATCATGGTTCCAAATCCTCCACTAAAATTTATCATCAATATCCATGATAGTATTAACTTCCCTCTGTGGCGATGATGGAAATGCACTTAAACATGGTGGAATACAGTTAGAGAATATTAATCTATTACTGGCCACTATCATCAATACGCCACCATCAGTAGAGAATCTTAATGCAGGGAGGGGGGATGCCGAGTCAGGAAAGGCCTCTGATTTACAACAGGGCATGTCTATGCTTTATCACTGCTGCTGGAGAAAATAGCTCCTGAGACCAAATAATCCTTCATTCTTTCTCATCACACCATCATTCTCTCGTCACTTTTTCTTCTCTACATTTTTCGTCTTGGAGTCTACATGGTGGTCCACTCATCAACTCCTCTCCCCTCTTTGTTCTTTTTCTGCTCACCATCTTCTCTGTGTGTTCTTTCTTTTTAACTGTCCTCTCTCTGTACATTTCCTGCTGTGTATAATGTAGCAGCTCTCTGATGAGCTCCATGGCTGACACATGCTTAATGCCAATGCTAACTCATCATCATAAGGATCTTAATAGCCCCCAAGGCAAATGCTAATGCTAACTCTGCTACTGCCTCAAAGAGCCGAACCTACTGTACTGCTGATGGCGCCTCAGCCGCTATTCCTGCAGTTGCAAAGCTAAGCACCTTGTCTACCCAACAGGTCAATGCTCTTTTCACTACTGACAGGAAAGCACACATACTGAATAATTCACCTGAACCCCTGATGCCATACTGACACCTCGAAAGATTTTTCATCATAACATGAAACTAGAATGCAAACAAACAGACTCCACTTTGGTGCTTTTTCCTCACTTCTCTGAACAAATGCATATCTCTGGCACATCAAATAATACCTTTTTGCTCTTGAGACTTTCAATCAGAAATAACAAATGTGATTCTTTCCACTTTCTGCTGTCAGTAAGAAATACTGAGGCCACCTCAGCTGTTCCACCTGGACATCTGAAGATTTTAACACCGCGAACGACCAGAGTAAGATCAACCCAAGAGGGAGTGGAATGAACAACAACAACAATAAACAACACTAAATCTCATTCCTCACTACTTCATTCGGTGATGATATTGCTGAATTGCGTCACCAGTGATATGATACATTACATATAGTGCATTACTTTGGACTTTTAATTTTTACCTCATTCTCAATAATGACCTTCTGTAATGTAATCATCATTCTAAATATCACTATCACGACAACAACCATTAACAATTTGCTGGCTCTAGTTTTCTTGCTGATTAAAGTCAATGATATGGATTAGTTATTTCCGTGTGTGTGTGTGTGTGTGTGTGTATGTGTGTGTGTGTGCATCGTCTACAAGGAAATGAGTGAGTACTCTTTGCACTGCACAGCCCTCCTCCTAACTGTCCTTGTGTAAATCTTCCTGTGTAACAACATAACAGTCTTGTAGTCATTTCCTTTCTCCTTTTCCCTCCTTCCATTTCTCCCTTCCTTTTCATTCTTATTTCCATCTCTTCCCCATTCCTTCTCTCTTCTTCAATATCTTCCTATCTCTATCTTTTTTTATTTCTTTGTCTCCAACATACTCATCATTTCCATCTTCCTCCTTGAACCCTCAAATTTCTCCTTCTGTGAAATGTTACCCTTTCCCATTTCCTTATTTGTAACAACTCACAGTTCTGGAGGTCAGCATTGGAGGATTGTCGTTGATGTCCGTGACAGTGATGATGGCAGTGGCTGTATTGGAAAGGCCAAAGTTCAGGTTGCCCTCCATGTCAGTGGCCTGAACGATGATGGTATACTGGGACACTTTCTGTAAAGGCAAAAAAAGAGGAAAAAAAAAACAGTTATCCGTGTGTAAAAAGCTTTCTCTTCCTCGAGTCTACAGCAACAGCTACAGACTGTGACTCCCAGAGGAAAAAAAAGCTGAGCCTGTGTTCTCTTCTATACTAGCTGTTCATGGACTTATTTGAAACACAGAATCACAAAGGTGAAGTCTTTCATTCGACTGAGTTGAAACCTCCTCAGCCGAATGTATCCAGACTTCACACTATCTGAAGGCTGCGCTGTGAAGCCTCCCCATGGGTATGTCATCAAAGACATCGCTTACTCAGTGCCACTGATGGACAGATGTGAAGACAATGATCCAACTGACAGAGATTAATAGACTATCTATGGAGCAATAATATGAGGGAATGATAAATGCGATTTCGTCTTTTGAGATGACACAGTGTCACTTCAATGGAAACTGAAAAATATGGTTCTCTTATGTTATAGTTGGGTGCATTTGTGTGCTTCTAGATGTACATATTCCTTGCCAACGTTCTTCCCTCCATCCCTCGCTCTCTTCGTTGCCATCCTGTCTCTTCCTCTGTCCCAAGGTGCAGTTAATGGGCTGCGAGAGGGATAGAGCCCGGGAGCCGACTGTCTGGATAATGTGTCTCGTCACTGAGATTCCCAATTACATTCCCAGTGTCTCTCTCACCTGCTAATTACTGAGTAAATATCCCAATTAGGCCAGGACGCCACATCATGAGGATTAGACAGCGCCTCTCAGTTTCTCTCATCTTGATGCTAGACGAGATGCTGAACTCCAACCTTGTACACACATCCTCATTAACACCCGTACACAAACGCGAGCACCCTCAAACACACGTAAACACACACAGACACACACACACATACCTCTCTTTCTCCATATCTTGTTTAGAGGCAGTGGTTGACTGTCCCATCAGCCAGTGTACAGCATGTACACAACACTCTCACTAATTAGACAAGGGAGTAATTATGTAGAGCTCCTCTGAACCTCTCAGCATTGCAACAACACCGCAGCATACTCAGATTCCTCTGGAGGACTGAGGTCTGTTACTGTCAACAAGCTCTTAAAAGTCCACTGCAGACCGGTGGAAACCTTTAGAAGAGAATCAGTGTGGGAGTTTATAAAGAAGAGGAAGACGACATTTCAGAAGTGAAGAACAGAGGAGAGGATAAGAGACAGCAGGGGATGCAGCTTAGACGCAAGGGAGGAGGACTACCAAAAATAGATGCTTGTGTGTTTTTTTCTTTCTTTTTTTGTCGCTCCTAACACCTCCAACACCCCAATCCAAGAAAGAGACGGGAGACACAGAAAAGTTTCAAAGGGCCAAAGTGCTGACTAAAAGTGGACCAGGGAAGCACCGTAGTGTGCTGTGTAGCATCTTCCTGTGAAGTCTATGTACAGTATATAAGTTCTATTTTTCTCTCTGCTCTCTAACAAAAATGTTACAGGAAAACAGAGGTATGTTTGTACTCAAAGAAACTAAGTGTACATGCATGAGTATACTAATAAACTATAATAACACATATAGCCGCAAGTGGCAATGATCAGGGTCTAAACAGATTGCAAGCATTTGGATGCTTGTTTGACTTAATATGACCTCAATAAACACTTGAAAACATGCATGAATAGGACCAGTCAAAATGTTCGTTTACAACAAAAACATACAATTTAATGGTGTGGAGCAAAAATAAATGTCAGTTTAAGTTGGTAAAAAAGTAAACAAAGAAACATATGTGAATAAGTGTAAGTAAGTATAAGCAATAAGTATTTAAAGTAATTAAAAGTAAGCATAAGTAAGTATGAATGTGTAAAGCAATGGTAAGGCAGCTTCCCATTGTGACAGAGGTAGCTAGCAGTTAGTCTGACCGGCGGTGAGATGTTGCTGTTGGGTAGATTTGGTTTATCAAAGACCCAACACAGAAAGAGCAAGCAGCAATACTGATGCAGGGCAGCAGTGGCATTAACAAGGCTGCCTAAATAGACCGCCAAGTTGGTAGGGTGTGTTTGGTAGATGATATGGAGATGAGGCATGTCACATGTGTATGTAGCAGTGCAGCTCGAGTTGACTGCCTGAACTAGTTCACAGGCGTCACTCCATTTCAGTCAGACAACTCATGTTTGAACTGTTTATTACAACAGCAAAGTGTCAACAGTTTGGTGTCTAGACTCCGATCTCATCACTCCCTGCAGATATGTTTACTAGGAGTGTGCCCGAATACAAATATGTTATTTAGCAAAGCACAAATAGTAGGTTTTTTATGAACATTTATTTCGTACAAATATTTTAAAAATGAATTCTTTTCGGAAAGAAAAAAAAAACATGTTAAATACCAGTGTGTGGGTCAGTTACATTGCTACTTCAGTCTGTCTCCTTTGCTCCCCTGTTAAATGTATCAGCAGGTATCAACGAGGGGAGTCGCATCAACCTGCTACATGACAAACATTTCCTTATTTGGACATCACTCTTGGAGTTGGGGGTGTTCCCGAAAGATAAAGCTGAGCTACTAACACAATTGAAGGACTTAAAGAGACTCTCCATAACCTGTTGTTCCACTTCTCCTTTCCACAAAGTTAGGTTGTAAACAATAGGCAATAAATGAAAAGTGCAAAGCAAGAATCGCCTTTGAAGTTCTTCTCAACACATTACAAGCTGTTCTGTAGATTAAAAGCATAATAAAAACAAAAACAGGATTTTTACGCCTATTTCCACTTTTATTCAAATACAAATACAGATATAAATTTGCTGCCTCAACAAATATATTCAAATAGAAATACTGGGTCTCTGCACATCCCTAATGTTTACATGAGATATTTGGAGTGATGATTAAATATCTTCCCTTCCAAAACTGCACAGATTTGGAGCCTGAAATTACTGATGTGAAGCTCTTCTATGTGTGGGCCTAGGCACCAGCCGCGATGTGGCCATTCCCCATGAGCACCTCGGCCATGAGGGGAATATACTATCTAGTGAGACTGATATGTGTGGGCCTGGCACCAACCATCATGTGGCCACTCCCCATGAGCTCCTCGGCCATGAGGGGAACATGCTATCTAGTGAAACTTTTATGTGTGGGCCTAGGCACCAGTTGCCATGTGGCCATTCCCTATGAGCTCCTCAGCCACGAGGGAAATATTCTTTCTTGTGAACAGCAGTCTTCCTGTTCACACTGATTACAGGAAGACTGATATGCTAAGATGGATGAATACTCTAACCCAGCAACCTAGCAGCTACAAATATTTATTAATGCTGTAAGGGCTGCAGGAGCTCATGAGCTTTTGTGCGGACAAGATCTCCTTCTTGTGGAGCCTGACATAGTGTTGGTAAGCAGAGGATGATCAGCGGCCAAGGGATTTTAGTGTTGAGGTAGGCAGATGGAGAGCTGCAGTTGTACCTGCACCATTTCTTAGGGAGTAAGGGTAATAGTGTTCTGGGGGTAGGCCGCAGCTCAGGCAGAGATCACACAGCTTTGAGGAGAACCAGGTTTGCAACTATCAATAATTAACAAGGGTGCTGACTGATGGGTTAGGGAGTGATAATGCAGGAATTTCATTATGGAAGAGAAAGGACAAAAAGTCGTGTTAGTCTTAGCAATGATAATTTGGGTACCTTGGCAAGATCTATCAGACTTTGAGTGTTTCAGGAAGATAGAGTACATGTGCTCTTCTTATGTTAAATCAGAGAAAGTGAGATCATGCTTAGGATTAAAGGAGAGAGGTCTGATGGTATATTCACCACACCTGAAAAACCCATAGAAGGCCATTAGCAGAACTGCTTCCGACATTATATCAATATAAAGTGAAAAACAACTTTGCCTTAAACTTGACACCGACTTATGCACCAGTGAAATAGTGGGAGGCAGTCTTTTATCACTGCCTGGAGGACACGCTTTTTTAAGGCCGTTGAGGAGCAGCTGAATGGAAGGATTCCTGAGAAGGCTCTGGGATGCTGGGTCTTGACATTGAAAGTGAAAGTGAATACCTGCTAGCATGGCTTTGATACTTTGCATTTGAAGATTGAGGGATTCAGATGAAAACACAATAAATGCACAAACTACAGAGATATCTACTGGTAAAGGACTAAGGAGGAGGTTGGCACAAAAACAAGAGAAGAAAAAAAAGCTGAATCATAGGCTTTGATTGTGCTTTTGGCTAAACTTAGTCTCATGTAATTGGAGGTAGAGTACAAAAGATCCTGCAGGGGCTTGGTCATGCTTAATCGAGAGCCATCTGATTGAATGGAGGGCATGGAATGCCGTTAAAACGTTGCATGAGACTGTTTATTATTGGTATTTTTTAGCTGACCTTATTGATTATTTCTACTGTAGCAGCTTTATCACGAAACACCATAAACAAGCGGTGGATTTGTTAATATAGTTAAGGGACTGAATTTCAGTTGGCCAGACATCTGCAAACCACTCATTATTGTAAAAGCCCCCAAAACCAACAGAAGGTGCCGCATCGGTAAAAAAACTGGAGGGGATCCGAAGACTCCACAAAGTCATTATAAAAGACAGAAATACTGTTCCACTCGTCACATAACAAGGCCCAGTGTGAGTGACAGCCTTTGTCTAAGACTACAACGTCTTTTAGATTTTGGACAGAATTAGCTAATACTAGAAAACGTGATATAAATGAATGACCATGAGGGATGATGCACTTAGTGAAGTTAAGGTGGCCTAATAGAGATAAGAGATCTCTTTTAGAGAGAATGGCAGCAGCAGACTAGAATGTGATATCTGCTCTGATGTGAGACAGCTTGTCTTGTGGCAGTGGTAGTGTGCATAAGCACACTATTGAGGGTGATGCCAAGAAATTCCAAAATTGTAGGAGGGCGTAGGTTTTTCTCTTCTGAAAAAGGTAAACCTAAGTCATGGAAAAGGCTTTTGACTGTGAAGATGCTGCAAGCTGGCGGGGAAGAGGGGAAGTCAACTACTAAAAAATCATCTAAAAGATGCAGGACAAAAGGGAGTTTGCAGGTGTTGTAGGGAATCCATCACAATGCTTCTGACAAGGTGTTGAAAATGTGAGGGCTACTGCAGCAACCAAATTTAACAGAGAAGTAAAACTTTGAACACCATTTTACACCAAATAGATGCAATTGCGAGGGGTGGATTGGCATGACTTTGAAAGCATCCATAATGTTTGCTTTTCCCAGCCATGCACCAAGTCCTGCCGACTCATCTGCACAGCATTATCTACGGAGGCGTAGAACAAGGAAAAAGGTTCTTGGGGAACTAAGCTATTCATATTCTGAATGGAAAAATTGTGATGGAAATGGAAAAACACCTATGGGGCTTACCCTGAAGATGGAGAAGGGAGATTTTGACAATGGACCTATCATTTATCCCCTTTTAACCTCTTTTGATAGGAGCTTGTCTACTATTTCTGGCTCCTTAAGGGCACACTGCAGGTTTTTACAGACATGGGTCACTTTTAGGAGCCAGCATAGACCTGCTATGAATCCTTGAACTAAGCCAGTGAGGTAGAGTAACTGACAAAGCATCTATAAGGGTGATTTGAAAGAGCTTAGAAAGAGCAGGGACATTCACTGGAGTCGAGGGATGCTTCATATTTATTTCCCCAATTTTGCAGGATGAAGCCCCTTGGGACACACAGAGCGTGGGTGGCTGTCTCCACGCCATCTACACACATGCATAAATTTATGGTTAGATAATGTTCAAACATTCTCATTGAAATTAATGCAGATAAGAGACTTAAATCCTGAAGGAAAAGGTACCTGTTCCTTTGGAGGATGGCTTACAGAATTTAACACTGAAGTTTTTGGCTGGGGTTGAGATTTCGAGGTGGACACTTTTTGCAGAGCAGTTCTTGGACAGAGAAGGAACCACAGATGAAATGTCTGCTGATTCGGGGCACGTCAACTAAAGACCAATCTACTCTCTGATTAAATTGCTGCCAGATCTGACAATCTGGGATTGCTATTTTTGAGAACTACAGAATAATCCCCCACAATCCAGCAGTCTTGTCAGCAGATTCAGTACCGCATAACAGAATCTTCACCAGATTTATGTCATGGCCTGTAAAAATTAGAGCAAATTATTGCTTTTTTAATTTATGAATATATATAAATACATAAATTGCCATGTAATTTCTCTGAATCTTAAACTAGTAACATTAACAGAACAGTTATTTTGCAAATAAACAATGATCTCTTTAATTAAAACGTAGGCCTATAGATCCTAAGGCAAAGGTGGTGAACCCATGGTTGCAGCTGGGACTGCAGGTCCCAGGGTCCTGTGGGGAGTGACATCAGCAGGAAGTGGGGCAGCTTGAGCCATCTCAAAGGTTGAGAGGATGGCCCCGAGTTGTTTATATTACAGGCAGAGAATCGCTTCGATCTTTTTTTGAGGGAACATTGTCTGGTAGGGGCTGGTTGAGAAGCAGTGCACCTCTTTGCTGCAGCTTTACGTTTTGGAAGAGTGCTGTTTGAATTACTGGCGTTCATGTTGAACTTTTGGGCATCGATGTAGCTTTCTTGACTCAGGAGGTAATTGAAGAGCTCCTTATGGTTAAGGCCAGATGGAGCTGAGATATTGTGGGCGTATAACACTTCCAGGATGCGGTGCACAGGCCATCCGGCAAGTTGCTAGCAGGTGATGTGGGAGGTGCAGCACAGACGTGGAGGGACCAATTCATTCACGGAGAGAACCTCGGTGGACTGAGCCTGGGTTTCGGGAATGAAGACAACGTCTTCCACCGAGGACCCAGACTCACTCTCCGAATCAGAAATGGTGAGACATAGCGACCAACAGAGCCAGAGGGTAGGATGGCAGTCACAGGAGCAACGATAGCAGAGTCTATGATTTGAGAAAGCTGAAAGAGCAGGCAGCAATATTGATGCAGGGCAGCATTGGCATTGGCAAGGCAGACAGAAAGGGGAAATTTTGCAGCTTAAATGGACTGCCAAATTGGTAGGGTGTGTTTGGTAGATGATATGGAGAGTGAAGCATGTCACATGTATATGCTGAAAATGACAAGAGAAATAGACAAGTTTCACATATCTCCGCAATTCAAATCAACTGCCAGTTGTCTGTTCAGAAATGACTGTATGACATCACGGTGACTTGGTCTGTTGCTAAATTGTTGGCAAGTAGGACTTGGCCAACTGGGGATTCAAAGCTGTACCTTTATATCCCCAGAGAAGGTGACTTACTGACTGTGTCACTGGGGAGACATGGTTTTCTATACACTTTCTCACAAGTCTAGGCAATTCTAGGGGCATTTTTGTTATTTAAACTTAAATGCGACAAAAAAAATTGGACCAAATTCAAAATGGCGGAAAATATATCTAGGTGTAATTTCGTTTGTGAGACTTACACAAAATATAAACTTCTCAAATACATCTGTGCATGTTTGAGCCCGAATCTGATCTGAAATATGTGAGTGGACAACGCGAACAACCAACCCATGCAACAACCTTAGCAACAAAGGCTATGGAATGGTTGGCCATTTGTGGGCATACATGAAGGATGTGACATCAGTTTGATGGGGAAGTAGAGGTAACTTTTTAGCATTTTTACATACGTTCACCTCAAGTTTTGGAAATTTGACCATGTTTAAGGGTGTCTAATTTGTGCATTCTTACTGCGATGCATTCTGCATGCACTATGGTTACAACAATTATTTTCATCATAGAGTAATGGAATCTGTTAATACATATTGTATTTTTCTAAGATTAATCACATAACCTCCAACAGTTAATTGTGAAAATAGTGAAAAATAGCCATCACAATCTCTCAGAGCCAAGGTGATGTCTTCAAACTGCTTGTCTTATCTGAGCAACAGCCTAAAATCTAAAAATATTAAATTTAAAATGATATAAAACAGATCAAAAAGCAGATAAGTCTCACATTTGAGAGGCTGCCCATCTCTCATTACCACCACTGAAGTGCCGTTGAGCAGTGGAGCTGCTCAGTGGTTGAGTTGTAACATCTGGTTGTAAGGGGCAACTTCCAGATGTAAATATGTGTAAGTATATGTGACTGAACAGGGAATTCCTGAAAAGAAGTGCACTGCTCTCAGTGACACTACTCTAGATAAATATAGGTAAAAAATAGTTAACTGCTAAATATAAATTATGTCACTATGGGTCCTTACAAGTATAGAAGTACAAACAAGTGTGTGTGAGTTTAATCCTACATTAGGGGTGACTGGCTGGATTGGCAGAGTACAGATAAAACCGAGTAAAAATAGGAAGCAGAGGTTCAGTTGAGTCATTTTACTCCATGTTCAATCCATATTTCTCTCCCTCTGGCATCATCATCATGTCTCATCCTACTTTCTCCATCAACCTATCTTCACTGCCAAATTCACACTCACTTCCTCCCAACTTATTGTAATACCCCGTCTGCCCAGCTCTGTTTTTGTTCTATTGCTCCCTTCAGTTTTCTTTTTTCCCCGACATTGCTTGTGTTTTATCGAGTGTAGATGTGATTATATGGGCTTTTGTGTTTGCCTGACAGGTGTCAAGGGCATTCTATCTCACATATTCCCATTCTATCTTTACCACACAAACACACACACACACACACACACACACACACACAACATAACGTGAGCAGCACAGTGCAGCGGGATGTGTTGTTAATAGGTCTGTCACTGGTGACAGTTTGGGTGGATGATCTGTCTCTAAGATTTCTTTGCAGACTTGTCACTGGCACATCCATGTCGCTAGAATAAACACATTTGGATCTTGTCACAACTTTTATAGCTCCATAAACAAGGTGACCGCAGAATAAGGCAATTTACTGTAAAAAAAAAAAAAGGATGGATGAGACTGTGTGGTGACAAATGGCTACAAAGCATTTGTAAGTCGTATCTCAGTGTCATCAGAATAAACAACGTTGTTAGGAACTGTGCTCCATAAACAAAGATAAAAGTGCATCTTCTGACCAGCGATAGTTCATTCAGACTGTCATGATTAAAAGCATTATACTCGCTGCAGTTGTGTTTATTATGTTGCTTAGTTTTATGATATTTTACCTCTGTAAAACATTTGCTTAACAGCCTTTTCGTGAATGCTTTGAGATAGATGAAGACCAACCTCTCGATCAAGACCAGGTGCCACCGTCACTATATCTCCATTCTCACTGTTGATGGTAAACATGTTAGGGATGGGGCTGTGCGGTGTCTGGGACAGGATCCGATAGCGCACCATTCCATTAGCTGTAGTGTTGTCGTCGGCATCGAACGCTGACACGTGCATCACATACGTTCCTGATGAAGAAAAGAATATTTGTTAATGTTTCTGTTCAAGTAGCCAAGCATGCAGTAATATAAGGTAAAGGTGGACTTAAATTTCCACTATAACACGCGTGAACACAGTTTGCTGGCTTCATGACTTTTCTGTTCTGTGAGACTGTTTCAACGTGTGACAGATAAACATTTCAAAGGTTTCAACACGCAAGGATAAAACTAGCAACTGACTCAAGAGAATCTTGAAAAATTAAGGAAAATTATGTAATTTGTGGCCACAGTAGCCACTGTTCAGAAAAATGAACATACATTAGTCTCACTTAAATTTTTATTTTCTAATTACTCTGTCCCTATGTAACTTCATTCTGTGCTAATCTGTATTTTATTGGGTAGTTTAAAGTGAGACAGAGGTAGAGACTGTTATATAGCTAATAAACCACCTGGATGTTCCATAACAGTTTAAAAACACTTACTATAATGTACACATTCATTGAGCTCTTCATATTTATGCCAGCAGAGAAATGTTGGACACCTGTTCTGTAAATAATGACTGTAACAACTATACTCACTGGATACATTAAAGATGCTGCAAATGTGGTGTATCCCAGTTTTTCATAATTGGCTAATTGATGACAGATTTTGGTAAGCCTTAATCACATTATTCTGATATTGATCAGCATGCACATCCGTTTAGCTCAAGAAAAACATCTCCATGTTTGATAACACTTGCTTAAATTGATTTATGCCAGCCTTGAAATAGTTGGGAACCTGTTCTATAAAGAATAATGACTCTGACTACAAGCACAAATAAGAAAAGTCATATGCAGACACAGTTCTGTTGCAGAGAATAAGCCAGTATCCCTCCATGAATGCACCCCTTGTTTGCTTTTCTGCCTCCACACACTCATATAACTCTGTCGGATCACTGCCTGTCACCCAATCTCTTCATCTCTCTCCCTTTTGCTCTCCCTCTCTCATAGCTGATTCTAATTGTCAGAGATAGTGATATCATGCCAGTGACAGCCCCTGTCCGAGGATAATTGTAACCGCAGCTCCCATTTCAAACTTCATTACATTTCAAAGCAACATTTGTCAATGACTCGGCCAGAGGGAGCACTCTAAAGGCCTCTCAGCGAGACGAGAGAAAAAAAAAGCCGACAGGAACAGAACGAGGGAGAGGAAAAGAGAAATAGAGGACAGACACCATATTTGGTTTGATTCCAAGTGGAGTGACTACCAGTCCTTCACCCATCGCTTTTTTTTCTTGAGATGGAGGGATAGAGAGAAGGAGATGAAGAATCACAATGTGTCACACATCGCTGGGGTAATTTCATTAAGCTGCACTCTTAGGGGGTTTAATGTGGACCCTTTGTACGGGCGTCCTAAGCTGTGCCTGACAGGATTAGGTCTCCATAATGACTCTTTAATTTGCAAACTAATTCAAGTCTGTAATTGGCCTTCCATTGAAACCACTGGAGCTCTAAATTCTAAAACTCTCTTTTTTATGATTATTGTTCAGCTGAATGTCATGCATGCCACAGAGACTTGTCTGCTGTGTGGGGCAAGGCTGAGGGGGAGGGGATAGCGGTATAGCACAGAGAAAATGAAAGAAAGAAAGAAAGAAAGAAAGAAAGAAAGAAAGAAAGAAAGAAAGAAAGAAAAAGAAAGACAAAAAGAGGAACACCTGAAAACCTCCTGAGATCACTTCTGGTGCAATAAACTCTGGCTCATCAGGCTCACACACATGTGCATGCACACAGAGAGCTCATCTCCGCGATTCTTCCGCTCTGAGGTTAGGCATAAAATGACCCAGTGGTGCTACAGCGTGGTACATTTAATCCTCAATCTCCTCTCCAGCCTGAGCACCCTCTTTGGTTTATGGCCACTGCTGCAGCCGGCTAAATGAAAAGCCACTGTAGAAGACGGATTCTCTGCCTGTCGGCTAAATCAAGGGGAATAGACAATTCTCGGTCGCGTCAAAGATTCACTGGTGTAGTCATAATTTTAACAACACCAATCTCTCCTGATATACTAATCGCTCCTCTACTGTTCACCTGTGTCTTAACATCGTCACCCCCCTCTACTTCTTTAATCTTTGAATAAATATTTACTTCTATTTATTCCTGTTTTGCCCATCTATCCATACATGCATATTTCAATACCTGGTTTAGACCCTTCATCCACTGAGCCATTGTAGACCTGGTTTTTGAATTCAGGTCTGTTGTCGTTCATGTCGATAACGAAGATGTACAGATCAATAGGGTTCTCAACTTGGTTCCCATTCATGTCCACGGCATGGGCTCGCAGCTGGAAGACAAAGAGAAAAAAAAAACAACATAAACACAAGAGGTTCACTTATGACTCTCAGTTATTTATATGAGAGCAGAAAGTGATGAATTGATAATGATAAGTCTGTTGTTTTGTTTTATATGAGGTTTATTTGCTTTTGTGCTTGTATTGGTTGTCTAATGTTTTTAATGTTGTTTCTACTGAAAAGACACTACAGTTGAACATCAGTCAAAGCTAAGGCATCAACAGACAGTGTTCCTGAGACAAATATACAGTATTTATTTTAATTCATACAATTTCTTGTATTTGTGGTTTGTGATTAGAGAAGTTAATACTGGGGGGCACAGTGGTACAGTGGTTGGGTACTCTCCGGGTGCTCTGGCTTCCTCCCACAGCTGTCTGTCTCTATACAATATGTTAGCCCTGTGATTGACTGGTGACCTCTCTAGGGTGTACCCTCACACCAGCTCCCTTGTGACCCTACAGGATAAGAAGTATGGAAAATGGATAGATGTAAATACTCTTATGTATCTTACATGAGCTCTCTATCAGTGAAACTAAGTACCATGCATGAATAATACAAATATTTATGCCACATTTCAAATTCTTTTGTTAGACTTATAAAGGCATAAAGACCAGTTTCATTATAAAGTATTACTTGCTAGGTTAATATAAACGCGTGTCCTGCCCCAGGCTTTTTTACTGTGTTTTAGCACCTCCTAGTGGTGGTTTTGTTTGAACAGGAAGTAGCTCTCATGTGACCTGAAAGCAACCATTTCTCCTCATGTAGACCAATGAGCAGACACTTGTCTTATCTGCGGCCATCCTTTCGTTTAAGCGTGTGAAAGCATCATATGTAAGTTTCTGTGTTATGTGACCTCCTATTCTATTTGGTGATATTTGTGAGGAGGATGCTTTTATGAACCTTGTAAGATATATGCTATAATTGATGAGATGTAACACGTGGAGCTGATATTAGATAAAACAGAATGTAGGCTGTTGTGAGAACTATGTTGTATGTTAAGTGCATGCACATTATTATAATTTAATATAAATTTATAGTAGAAATTCGGAAATGTTGGTTTATTAAAATTCATTTAGTATGTAGCAGTAAACAATCACCTTGTCACTGCACCAGCTCTAACACTATTGAATTGCTTATGTATTGTGTTTTTCTACAGTTTCACTCTTGATCCATGAATGCATTTACAACGGCATCTTATTGAAGACACAACTAAGATGAACCCAGACTCTTATGCATTTATTGTTTAAGTTTGGCTTGCTGTTAAAGTTACTACAAGGAACTTTCATTTTGTGTTGATTTTGGCGGCCCCTGTGGACAAAAGCAGTAGTGTTTTTGCAGAATGAAGACTGCATTTCCCATGAGCACCACCGCCTCATGTCGCAAAGATCTTGGCTATCATGTGCATTTGTTTTGGAAGCGAGTGAAAGACAGCTGTTTGCAGGATGCATAGTAATGAGATATTGTATCTGTTTGTGGCTATGTAAGATTAATAATTGTAAAATGACGATGGTGAAGCAAAGTAAACTTTGTATTAGTGCCGTTCATACACTTATGTTACATGTAAGGCTGCATCCACACCATATTTGGCAATGCGGCATCTTCCCACAGAGTTGTGTGGACGTGTGCAGAGGTGTGGGCATGTTTATTTGTGCTTTAGAACGTAACCGCTGTGAAACAATCAGAAAAGAACGTTTTATTTCTCAGATTAATTCCTTTATTCTCACTACACCGCCGCCCACTCTCTTAAATCACTCTCTAGCTTGCTCGACCGACGCTGCTCTCTCTCTCCCGCTCGTGCTCTCAGCTTTCTGGTGTACTCTCTCTGTTTTTCTCTTCTTTTTAAAAATGAGTCAGGAAGCCGGCAACAAGTCTGACCTTACTTTTAATGCTATCAAATGAAGACCAATGTCCTCCCCTCGTCCTAGCAACGTCTTTGTACTCTCTCATGATACCATGCTACATGTAATGTAAACATAGGCTCTTCCGGTCTGTGTGCCGTAAATCGTCTTATTTCGTGGGGAATCTGACCGCATTTAGAAAAACTATATAGCAATCTTCTCGTTTGCTTATGTAGGTCATATAGAGGCATCAGAGGCATCATGAGACTGTTTCATAAACAGATAAAAGTTCCTTGTAGTAACTTTAAATTGTGTTGCCACATAATAAAAAGAGCATGATGCACATAAATTAACAGTAAATAAACCAACCATACACTCTTGATACACTCTTGATCTACATTAATTACATGAATCATTATATGGCTAATTTTAACTGCAATTCTTAAGTTGTTGGCATGTTTGAATGACATCCTCATCCTCTCAGTTTATTCCCAACTGTCTCCATTCACTGGAGTAGTCAAAAGAAAAGGAGAAGCAACATGAATAAAACACCAACAAACTCAAAGCAAGTGTTTTCATCCTTCCAAGCTGACTTCTTTCACAGCACCTCTAATGCCAAAGAGAAAAAACCTCCACACCTCCACACTGTTTTCTGAATTTTTTATTTAACCCTGCTCACGAACACACAGACTGATAAAATATGTATAATTGAATTATAAAGTATAAAAGTTTCAAAAATATTTCCTAAAACTAAACAACATTATTAAGTAGGGTCAGAGGTAGAAAGTCAAAAAATTTGGTTATTTTTCTTGCAGAGATCATATATTTTCTCACTTAGTCCCCAATAGTTTTTATCTGAGCAGAAGCCAAAACAAGAAACATCTTATTTTATTGGAAGTTGGTTCTGTTGTAAAGGCGAGATGTCTGTTTCAGGTCTGTATCGGATCCCAGGCCAACATTCTGTCTGCTTTTGTTTGAAAGAGAAATCTCTGACTCCACAAACACAGTCAGTCCATCTCAAATTCAACTCAGCAGTGCTCAAATCAATGGAATCACCAACTAGGATTTCTCACAAAGTTTGGACATGAAGTTATTACTAAAATCAATACATGCTGTAAAATGTGTCCTGACTGCTTTGCCTCTTATGAAGTCTGGAGGAAAAGAAAAATGAGAGCTGAATGAATGAAAATGAGAGAGGAGAAAATAACTGAATTATCAGAGAAATGATGAGTTCGGGGGGGAGAAAAAAAAAAAGCTTTTGGTTTGTTTTTTCACTCCATACATGAAGGTCAAGCTAACAGTCTGAAGTGGCATTTCAAAATGAACTCCTCGGCTCTCTCTAAAGCTGTTCTGATTCACTTCACCTTACCTGGGAATGTTTATATCCCTGAACATGACTTATTCAGTGATATTACTGTCAGCTGGAAGCAACAGGGATGTTTAGTTTATATCATATGAGGGGAAAAAAAACAGAATTCAGATACTATCTACATCCTGCTCCTAACAACATAGGCTGGTAAATATTTATTCTGTTTAAATGTCAACAATCAATTTCAGGAGAACTGTCTACACAACCAATGAAGGACCCTATGTCTGACTTGACGCTAGGGATATTCATCTAAAGGGAGGCCAAAAATAGGGAAGGAAATGTGACAAAATTGGAAGAAGCTGAGGGAAAATTTAAACCATGTTAGGAGCAGATCGAGAGGAAAGATGAAAAACTGTAACATGAGCAGATTTTTTCCCCCTGTCATGTATGGAGAATTGAGGGAATGGCACTCCTTCCATCTGAGCATGCCTGATGGGGAAAGTGCCACCTGGCCACTGCAAGAGCATGAGAGCCTGATAAGTGAAATAGCCTCCAGGCTCGTTGTGGCAGGAAATACAATAAGTAGCATTCTCCATCGGCTTCTTTTCCTCCGAGAGGTGAAGATCCTCTCCACTGCCGCCCATTCTCTCCTCTCCGCCTTCTGCTTCCATTCTGCACCTCTACCGAAATTGCGCCTTCAGGTCTCCTCGAGGTTAATTTGACTTTACTTTTTCCACTGCATTGTCTGATCTGTCCTGCACCCAATATCCGTGCGCTGCCATCGCATATCGCATCTTGCTGTGCTGTAACAGGCTAGGAGCCAGGCCCCTTATCTCTACCCACCCTCATCCCTCCATCCCTCATGCACCCACACCCTAATTCAATAACAGCAGGAGTCAGAGATTACCGCCATGTTTAAAGAAGGCAAAATGTAATTCTGGGTCCACATTAAAGTTATTATCTTGAAAGGCAGGGGGAGAAAACAGACCGTACCAGGCAGTGCTCTGCATTTGGCAAAGAGGCAGCATCCTGATAGAGATAACAGCAGAAGCTCCAAGGTGTTTTCCTCATAAGAATGCATCTTGTTGCATGGCTGGTTTTGAATTTCAGAGTGCTCATTCTTTTGAAATAAGAAGAACTAGACCATAACTTTGTTCTGTCCTTGCATGAAATTTGAAGTAAACAAATGAAAGAGCACAAAGTCAAATTCTAACTTTCTGTGTGTGCTATTGCTTTCCTGAATAATGTTGCTCAGCAAATAAAATCCAAGTAAAAAAAATCTTTACAGTTCGTGGATTGAGGATGTTTTATTTTCATACAGTTGAATTGCTTTCCTGTTGCTCTCACAGCATTTAGTGTGAGAGGCCTTCAATTGATCTGCAACAACTTTCTTCATCTGTTTACTCGTACATCTTTACCTTGTCTCATCTGGTTTCTCCTTGCACTTTGTATTCCACTCCAACTAACACTTTTCCTCTACAACAAACACGGAGTTTAACTTAAGCAGCCTTTAGCAAGCCTCTGCCTTCCTTAACAAATCACCTCATTGATTGGAGCTCCCCTTGGGTATAAATCTGCTCAGCTCCCACTAAAAAGGTTGGGCTTGCTTGCTCACCAGGACTGTAACTCAGACTAGGTTCACATAGAAATAAAAGGATAGGGACAAGTACAGAGACAGAAAACCAGAGATAGAAACTTAAACTGATGAACCCCGTGTGGTTTCTCGTGATATCAAAGCATTGAGGCTCTATTTTCATGAGAGACTAGTTCAAAGATTATCTCAAAGACTAGTGCAAGCAGCAATACAAGTTAGTACATTTTGCCAGACTGCATACACAGCACAAAGGTGGGAGGAGAGGTGCAACAAAATTTGTGTTTCATTCAAATGAGGATTCGCCAAGAGAGGTGTTGGTATATTGGCAAAAACTGCTAATATGACTCAGTGGCATATAGGACAGTGGAACAAGTGGACCCAAATACATGAGATAGCAGGCAGACAGGATCAAAAGCAGAACTATTTATTGAAAATCAAAAGAACTGGTGATACAGGAACAGGCAAAACGACTCAACAAAGATTGAACTGAGAACTGGACTTAAATACGAACTGAACTAACAAGGAGATGAAGTGCAGGTGGGGAGAACACAGAGCAGGGCAGGGCAGGTGTGTAGAAGGGCAGAGGGAGAAGCAGGCTGGGGAGGAGCGCAGGAACACAGTAGGCAAAACACAGAATAGAAAACCAAAAACCCAGAAACACAATCCTCTTCCTAATAAAACGACATGCGTAGATCTGGCACATAATACACATAAATATAAGTCAAATACACAAGCAACACTACAACCTCTCTTATCCTTAATAAACAGAAAACCCTTTAAATAACTGAGACTGAGTATAAGCTGTGTGAGTACAGACCGGAATGAAAACAAAGACAGACTAAGTAATAAAGGCAACTGATATAAATCATGCCAGATAGTCGTTGAAAGATACAACTTAAATCAACCATTTCCATCACGGTCCAGTCTTCACATAACATATTCATTAGGAACCTTTAGAGATGCTGGTGGGTTGTTTTTTTTTTGGACAGAGCCAGGCTAGCTGTTTCCCTCTGCCTGCAGTCTTTATGCTAAGCTAAGCTAAACACCTTCTGATTCCAGCTTCACAGTGAATGCACATGAGATTGCATCAATCTTCTTATCTCACTCTCAGAAAGAAAGCAAATATTTTTCCCCAAAATGTTTTTTGTTACTCCGCACCATCCAAGCAACGGTATTAATTTCCTGCTTACGAAGCTGTCTCTCCTTTCTATTTGGTGAGCTTTTTCGTCATGCACCACTGCAATTTGCACAGCAGTAAAAACTACGAGACAAGTAATGTGACTGGCTAAGAGTTTAATGATTACTTAGCACATTCTCTGACTTACTTCACCCACCTATATGAGCGAAAAAGGTGCAATTACACACACACACACACACACACACACACACACACACACACACACAACTGTTCAGAGAAATGCTGTATTATTATGTAATGTTTATAGAATGGATTAAATGAAACGTTTTTTTTCTAAAGCTAAAGCTAATATATCTTATAATAATTCACATAAAAACAATGGTCTGTTGTCCCATTAATATTTTACATCAGGAAGTTGAAAAGTTTAAAAAGGTTATATGGTTGTATAATAATGTTTCTGGGTTTCATGTTTTGTATGCATGAACATGTGTGTATGTGTCTGTGAGTGAGGGAGAGAGAGAGAGAGAGAGAGAGAGAGAGACTCACATGGTAAGAAGACCGATGTTCTCGATCAAGAGGTTTGGTGACGAACATCTTTCCCACCACGGGGTCGATATTGAACACCTCATTGGGTGGCTGATCTGCTCCCACCCCAGTGATGCTGTATCGAATCGAGATGTCCTGGTCCTGGTCTGAACGAATCTGCATCACAACAAACAAACAAACAGAGAAACACTCAATCAATACATGTTCATCAAAGCATCATACTGTGTTTCAGCGAACCACACCCCATTCTCTCTTATTAATTTTCTGTCTCTATTCTTCCGTCGTACCCAGAAAACTAAAAAAAACAACTCAAACACACAGTTACCAACTCGCATCTTTTGGTGCAATATTTACTGTGAGGTCTTTATTATTCAAGGACCAGTTTGTGATATACAGCCCTAGAGTTTAATAATTTTGTCCTTACACAATCATCTCAGAAACCTGATATTGCACATTACTCACTAGAAACATGCGCCGGCACACAAACGGAGGGCACGCACTCTCACACACACACATTCATCACAGTTTGGCATTTCTAGCCACCACATATTCAAGGATTCCATTAGTGCTGCCGCAGGGAGCACTATGCGTTCTGTTTGGCAGAATTGGACTTCATCAAAAGAGAAATTTGAATTCAATATTTTGCGGAGGGAGAAATGAAATCAACATATATTTACTGCTAGCCTTTACAGTCAGGTGGCGATTTATAAAGACTAGCTGGAGCCACGCTGGGAATACAGACAGGTTGTGAACACAAATGACAATTAGATAGGAAACTGAAAATATGAGGTTGTAATTGTTGTGAAATTAGGGAAGCAACAACAGGCAACATAACAGTAAACACATTTTCAGGAGGCAAAGAAGGGCCAGAGGAAAATAATAGTCTCAGAGAGCTTCAAATCCAGTGGTGCACATGAGAGGAGAATTGTATAATAACCGTGGGAGATAGGAACCAGAATGTTCTTTAAGAAATAGTCTGGTATTTTGGTTCAGTTTTCCCTGCCAGATAGACAGCTAATAGGTGCATTAAGTGCACTGCCAGGCCTGTGATTTGGACTGAAGTGCTCGTGTAACTGGGACTCATTTAGAGGAGTTTTTCAATTTAGTGCCCAAATAGAGTCCAAACCACCAATCTCTGTCCATTAACTACATGACAACATGTGAACATCACCAGGTGTATCAAAATGACCCAATCATACACTTACTCCCGCATGTAGGCACATCCTGTACATACACACACACACACACACACACATAGGAATAGCCAACCTTTTCCTTCTAATCAATGACTATTTCAGTGGAGAGCCTGAGTGCACTAGAAGAGTAAGACTGTCCAAAGTTGTCTCCATCTTTCACCACTCGAGGAACCAATTTAGCCACACTTTTGACACACCAGGAATTCTGCCCTGCTGAGAAAATAGCTGGAGCAACTAACAAGGACAAGGGAAGGACATACAGTATTAGACAGGTGTCATCCTGACTCTTCCTCCTGGCGGAAAAAAAAAAACAAAAAAAAAAAACTGTCACCATCACTGACGCTGCTATTATCACTATTTTCCATCTCCTGCTCATCAACAGCATCAAGATGATTATCAACTCTCGATTAGAAAGATCTAGTTGAGGTGTGGCTTTCTAATCAAACCAATGTGATCAGTTATAGACACCTTCCCTGTAAGAATGCAAGAAGAAGCTGTCACAACATCCCGCTAATGCTATTTGTGCATGTCTGTATGTGTGTTTTCTTTGGGGAATAGGAGGAGGAGAACATCAGAATGCTCTGCACATATCTCAGCGAATTACTGCTGACAGCTATGATAATTAACGAGCTGCAGGCACTGACTGCCATTACTTCAAAGAAACTCTACCCGTTAAACACCACCAAACTAACAAATATCCAGCGAGCGGCTCAGTTGAACTCTCAGTGTACCGCCATTACCCTCCTCTATAGGCAAAGCAAAGAGACTGCAGCATGCTGACTCCATCTACCTATCCTGTCGCATTAGAAAATACAAGCAATTATTACACATCCGACTGCCAAACTGTCTCCCCCTCTCATTCATCCCCGTTTTCTCCTCCTCTCTCCTTGTCTATCTTTTCCGCTCCCCTCCCTTCTCCTTTCCAACTCCTTTTCTCTCATCTCTACTCCTCCCCTTTCCTCTCATCTCTTCCCTCTGCTGTACTCTCATCACTCTCTCTCTCTCTCTCTCTCTCCTTCTCTCCCTCTTTGCTTCAGGTCTCCGTGGGGACAGAAGGCATGCATGAAAAATGAAATTACTTCAATCCGTTGGCCTTGGCAGTGGCGTATAAATCCTCACCAGTTAGGAAGTGATAGCTCTCCATAATTCCATTTGGGGTTTCCCCGCCCCCCTGATTTCTCACCCATTTCCAAGTCGTCCTGCTTGGGGGGGAAAAGAGATTCAGCTGCACGTTTCCACAGTCATTCCAGCCAATTAGCTCTCCCTCCCACAACGTTCACGTAGACACTTTCAAAACTGCCGAGAGACAGCGCCAGAATCCTCGTCCTCATCTGTTTCTACCAAACATTCGTGCATGGTTGCGTATGCACACACAACAGCGTGCACAATTGAGCTTTCTCTGGCGCTCAAAGATTTTGTTTATGTCAACTAATGATTACAAGAAAGGATTAGACTTGAACATTGTTTCACCACCACCACTTCTTACACTACGCTTGTTTGGACAGTTCAGAGTTGACAAAGAGCGAAGTGATGACACACTGCTGCTGCCATGATGTCTGACTCATGATTAATAATGTAATAAATCACATGCATATATACATGGTTATGCATTAAGAGACCCAATAAAGGCTGTCAAAGGAAATGAATCAGCTAGCTGTTGTTGCATTTTATCAGTCTCCTCCTTTTATCACGGAATATTGTGACAGGAGGGATGTCATTTCAATAGTGAGCAGCTCTCACTGTCATTCTACCATTTTAGCTTCAGAAAGGGAGGGAATGTGTTGAAAAAAACTAAGCATGAGAAGAAAACGAAGAGCTTCTCATGACTGCATATAAGTACTTTTTATTTCCTTTCATGAAAAGAGGGAAACTCTCTTTCTTGCCACATTCCACTATCTTGCACCTCATACAGGAATACAGAGCACACACACACACACACACACACACACACACACACACACACACACACACACACACACACATCCATAAGATGTCTCCATTGGGTAATAAATAACAAAGGAATTCATTTTCAAGCGCACCAATAATAATCAAAAACATTTATTCTTTCTTTCTCTTTTTCCTTTTTTCCACAGATTTTCCTCTATTGTCTCGATAGTGTGAGTGTGAATGTGAGAGAGAGAGAGTGGGTGAGAGAGGAGATGAGAAGCGCTCAGCTACAGTGAAGAGAGATTGATAGTGAAACAGAGAAAGAGAGAGAGGCAGAGTGAGAGAGAGAGAGTCATGACTGTATCATCCGGCATCAGAAACCAGACACTGTCTAAATGACCTATTTGTCGACGGATCAAAGCAATTCCCTTCATTACTGACAACTTGTCTGGTTCTTAAGGAGATCTTATCAGTGAGCTTAGCTCCCTTCTGCCAGGCAAAACTGAATCAAATGAGAAATTATCATGCCACCGGGTCTTCGGGGAAAACAGAGAAGAGGAGATGAAGAGAAGGGAATGAATAACACAGAAGCGCTGTTCTACCACCACAGTCACTGGGGTGCAGAGGAATTAAATCTCACTGAAAAATTAATGTTAACTAACACTTTTAAAAAGTATTCTACTACTACTACTTATATATGTGACTGCACGGCATGGTGTGGATATACATATTTTAATATGGTGATAAAATATATTCAAATGAGATTATTGCAAATTGCAAGTATTGATAAAGTCATCTATACTGGTTGACGCTGAAACTGTAACATTAGTTTGAGTTAGAATATAAATGCAGGTATAAAGATATAGGAAATTGCACAAAAGAGACAACAGAAGTAATACTGTTTATGACTGAAAATAAAACCATAGTAATGGGTGTCTCTAATATTTCAATCACACCTATAAACACACACGGGGTTATAAAAACTACTAAAAACACCTAAACTACAGCCAGGAATGATCATAGTCAGAGTCAGACTGGCCAGCGGGAGTACCGGGAGAAATCCCGATGGGCCGGTCGGTATGTGTGCCGCTTGAGCAGCCCGTTATACAAAAACAAGAGTGAGTGTGCCGCTTGAGCAGCCTGTTATAAAAAAACAAGAGCGAGAGAGACGCGTCGGCTGCCCAGCAGTAGCAGCAGCACCCACAAGCACCCACCCACACCCCCCCCTCGTTGGCCGGACCGGTTTGTGTCTCTGTTTGTGCGGACCGGTGGGTGGTAGGAAGGTGTTAGGGTATTATTGTTTGTGCATATGGAAGTTAATTTTGCAAGTTATTCTATTATTGTTTTATATAGTTATAATTGGGTTTCCAGCAAATTATCAGTGTTTAGTTGTAGCTTTGTTAGGTATTGTGTTTTGTCCATTCCTCATGTGTTGAAATGGTTTGGCTGGCCAGTATATGGTTCTCCCTGTTTGTCATTTAGTTATGTCAGTTTGCTGTATTTTGCGCTCAGCTCTGTTTTGCTGACCTTTAGTATTTTAGGGACCAATTTAATTGATATTTACTATTTCTTTATGTATATTATTTTTATACATACATAAAAACCAACCTTTTAAAAAGTAAAACCTGCATCCTTGTGTCTACCTGTTTAGTCCCTCAAAGCCTAATTCTTTAGCCTGTCTAGTCTTGACTGGTTCTAATCCTGTTGGTGTTTAGTTCAAACTCAGCCAATAGTTAGTGTCTCTGCTTTGTGTGATACCACAGCGTTCCTGAGCATATTATCATTGCATTTGTTTGCCTCAGCATTCAAGCTTTTCCTCAACCCACGCAACTCTCACCATGGCTGATTAGGAGAGAAATGCGCTATATGTAAACAAAGGGGAGGGACACGGAGAGGCTTGGGGCACTATTGCACAATTGGAAATAGAATTTGCCGCGTTCACAGATGCTGTCGATGCCAGTATGCTCATTGCGTTTCCAGGTCTGTCCTTTTCACCAGCGGGTGGAGTTGCTGTAATGTTAGTGGAAAACCTTTTGTGATGAAATTCAAACCAGAGAGGACTGGTTACAGCTGACAATAAAAGAGGAAAAACTTGATTTAGAAGAAGCCGTGATGCTGTTTTCACAGAAACACAAAAGGAGAGATGTTTGTTCCCTGAACCAAACAAGGAGATGGAATGGAGAGATTATTGTATGGATGATCGATGGGGAGGTGAATGTGTGCCAGTCAGATTGATGATTTTACAAAACCAGTGACCCCTTTCATTTAAAACTTCCTATCCATCCATCAATCATGTTAAAAAGCAGTCCCTTGCATTGACAAAAATGTAGTCATGAAATAATAAACTCCATATCATTACCTTGACTCCATGAGAAATGTATTTTCACCATTAGGAAGCCTCACAGTAGTTCAGGGAGGCACAGAAGTCATTTTCTAGTCACATGTTCTATACATACTCCAATCATCTATGACCACGACCTTTCTCTTTCGATCGGCGATCCATATAAACGTCTTGCACTCATTCATTCTGCATACAACGCTGAGCTCTGCATCCTCACTACTGCACTGCTGCCTGCTTACTCCACTCCACCTCCACAGCCTCCTCTTGTATTAGCATTTTAGTTGTTGGGGAATTCTGAATGTTGCTTGTCATATGTGCTCATGTTAATTATGTTCAATCAGTAGCTGCGATTACATGCACACTTTTTTTTCCATTCTGATAGAAATTATTCTGATTGAAGATTTCAGGTCAACTGTACACATGGGATTTGATCTAATACATTCTGGTGTTTACGTGCGCTGATACATTTAATCGGAACAGCTGTGTGACATGCTCAGAAGTGATGAATACATCAGGGCACTATGTCAAAATGTTCCTACCAGCCACCGTCAGCCCAACAACAACAACAACAAAAAAGAGACTGGTGAGAGACTCAGCAGCCAGACATTTGTCTGCTTTCTGTTTAGGAGCAGCTGAGACTGTAATTACAGTGACAACAGCTGGTCCACCTTAAGTCAGTCCACCTTAAGTGAACTGGTCAGGTTAGGTTAACCGCTAACTTCAGGGCTAACCTCCCTTCACTTTAATCAGCAGGTGGCAAGCAGGACACGGGAACTTGGCCTGTAATTGTAGTATTTATTCACTGTCAAATAGCCTAAACTGTGCACACATTGCACTGCTACGTTCACAGCTGCTAACTCCATGCTCTCTGTCACACACACACTCTCTCTCTCTCTACTGTCACATCATCTAATGTTACCCCCACGTGGGGCAAACATGTGCAGAAAGAATATATTTATTCTAATCAGAGAGAAACGTTCGGATTAAGCATTTACATGGTTATTAGGTGTTAATATTTTCCTATTGAACGGATTATCAAAGGTTTACATCACCCTTCTCAACCTGATTGAAAATTCCGTCCGACGGGGACAGATTGGCCAAGTCACATTAGGCATTTTTATTCTGATTAGGCTATTATTCCGATTATTAGTGGAATATTAGGGTCAATGTAAACGCAACTACTGTTGTGTATTTCAGGCTCTGCCAGCGAGGTTTGTGAGTTCAGGGATGCTGTCTATGTCTGACTTGCTGAGATTTGTTCCAGAGCATCACATGAGCAGAGCCACACTGTCAAACTAAAATGCATATTGTTGCAATAAATGATTGAAACATCAAGTCCTGGCTGAAATACTATATATTGGTGTATTCTGTATTTTGATATGGATTAGATTAAGATTCAATTTTTGCTATGCTAGTTTTCTATACGCTAAATTTGATTAACGGTATGTGTTCCCTAATCTGCAAACTATCTGAAAGATGCATAAATAAAAGAACTGATCAGGTGCTTTCTGTTTTTGTTCTTTAGTGAGCTGGTTATACAGTAGGTACAGCCATAATACTGTACATCAGCCCAATACATATTATAATTGATCTTTCCCGAACTTGAAAGCTGTTTTACAGCTGTTGTTGCTGAAGTACGAGTACTATTAAAGATAATCTGTGGTTTAGCATGCACAGAAAACTGCAATTACCATATGCAGTGATATAATGTTCACGGGGCATTGTGAATGGAACTGAAACAATTATCATAGAAATTATAAAATGTGAAACAGCCTTTGTAGATCCTTGTGTATTTAAAAAGTTGATTCAAAAGATAAGTTTCTTTCTCATGTTGGCTGGTGTCAGAACTAAACAGGAAACATAACCATAACTAATTACAGTTAATT
This sequence comes from Thunnus thynnus, assembly GCF_963924715.1. NCBI lineage: Eukaryota > Metazoa > Chordata > Actinopteri > Scombriformes > Scombridae > Thunnus > Thunnus thynnus. The sequence goes on from NC_089522.1 coordinate 22,834,169, forward strand.
AAAAAAGTGCAGCTGACAGTGCACACTTTCCTTTTTTATGTTCTATAGAGAACAGCAGAATATTACATTTCTCCTCTTTACTGTTGGAGGAAACTGTTGATATTTGGAGTTGTAACCTCAGCTAAAACACAGTCAGCTAAACTTTCTCCTTTACTGATCCAGGTCAGTCAAAGCACATCAAGCCTGCATCATAGTAATATGAAGTAAAACAAGAGCAAAGGCCATGTGCATTGGATTAGTCTCTGACATTGTCTCTGCATTAGATACAATTTTTTTAAGACCATGAATCGATTTGTTAATGGAGAACAGCCTTTATATTCATGACTACTCCTATTGTGTTTTTACTTATCCCACTTAAGTGAAGCACATCAAATAAGACAGCAGATATGTCAGATGTGGCTGACAGTGGTTCCAGTATGGAAACAAACTGGCCACATGTTAGCGTTCGTGCCACAGAATGGTGCAAACATAAACCACATTCAGACTCGTCTATAAAAACACTACGAATGAGGCAGACATTTCTGGAAATCGCTTTGCATTCAGCTGAACAAAACCTTCAATTTCAAACACATTAAAAGGAAGGTGTCCTTTCAACTTGAATTGTCTTGCAGCTTTGTGCATTATATCTTTCAGACAGCTTCAAACGATTGGTGTGTTGCCTTTGTGAAGCTCTGTTTGAAAAAAACAAGACACCTCGAGTTTTTAGTCTTTTAGATGAATGAAAAGTAATTTTTTCTCTAAGGTTTTAAAAACATGCATGAAAAAACAAATAATACACTGTATATACAGTATGACTATATGGATTAAGCATTCACATTTATACATTAATACTGTGAGAAATAAAAACAGAAAGCAAAATAGCAAAAAAAAAGGAAGGAAAAAACCCCAAAACACAGTAAAACTCAACTGCTTTTAGTTGGTATTCTAGAAAATCTTCAAAGAATAAAGTATCACTATCTGGCTTTACGTCACAAATTTTTCAAAAAAACATACAGGCATACACAAAAACATACAGAGGCCTGTCATGACTGTGCCAATTAGGTGTGCTGTGGTGTGCTGGTGTCTCAGAAAATGACACTGGTTCAGTGAGCAGTAGGACAGTAGAAACAGTCTGTCACTTGCAGACAGCAAAGTTACAGCATACCCCTAAAGAGCTGAAAGCCGGGCCTTTCACAGCTCTAAAGCCCAACAAACTGGGATAGCTACTCCAAACACAAATGCCCAAAGGAACAAACAGAGAGAATATGTTCCTTCAACGGTACAGTAAAGCCTAACAGGCAGAAATACAGGTATGGGCCAACAGGTCACAAACAAAACGGTTAACGCTGAAGAGAAAGAGCCTCTACAAGAAAAAGGTTTTTAGGTGGCATTGCATATCGCATACACACTCCATCTGTCAAATGCACTCTGGTGCACGCACAAAGATAAAAAGACACCTTGTGTGTTTTGCTGCGAGTCAGCAAAGTGTCTTTCCAAAGAGCAAAGAGCTTTCCTGTGGCCTTTTTAAAACACAGACTTTTGCTTAAGCTTTGATGTTGAGCATTGTATCTCTTCAAAAGGTAGGGCAGGATTGATGTTGAGTATCTTAGTCTGAAGTTGGGATTTTCAAAAATGCACTTACCACCCTCATCATAAAACACACACTACAAAACATCTTGTATTCATTAGCTGGCCAGGATTTCATGGAGGATTTTATGAACAAATGCACCTGTGGCTGTATATTTAAGAATGAGAGTCTTTGACATTAATCTAAATCTGAAAAAGTTTATGTGTGAGAACGACTGTGTGTGTTTAAACTAGGGATGGGAATGTCGGTCTGTTGATCGGTCCACCACTTTTGTCCAGACTGAAATATTTCAACGAATATAGGATGGATTGCCATGGAATTTTGTACAGATCCTCCAGGTGCCCAGATGATGTATCCTAATGACTTTGGGGATCTCCTGACCTTTCCTTTAACACCACCATCTGGTTTACACTTCTGTTTTTTTAGTGAAATGTCTAGGAAACTATTGGATGGACTACCATAATATCTGGTATGGACATTCATGTCCCCCTCAGGATCCCTTAACTTTCCTGCTATGATCAGGTCAGAAATGTGTCCAATACTTTGGTTTATGACCAAATACCTGCAAAATTAACAACATTTCCCGCTAATTGGTGTAATTAGCAAATGTTGGCAAACGAAATGCCAACACCCTAAACTGAGATGGTTAACATTGTAAACATTAACCTGCTATACATAAGCATGTTAGCATTGTCATGTGTGAGCATGCGCATGCTGATTTAGCTCAAAACACAGCTGTACCTAAGTACAGCTTCACCGAGCTGCTAGCTTGGTAGATTCTTGGGGTGTTTTCAAACCTTTATTTCATTTGCTCCGGTCTGAATCAGTGGATATTTTGGAAAACTTGGTGCGTTTTCCCCTTGGTTTGGTTTCTTTCCAAGCAAACCAAAATGTATCACTACAAGCCATGTGAGAAGTAGTAGTTTAGGCCGCACCTGAGTACAATTGCTGTGTATGAAAGAGTACGATTTAGTTGTTCTCAGGTCATTTTTCTGTTGTCAAACAACTGAACAATCATAAATAGTGTTTTACCTATCTCATAAATGCAACCTGTTAACTAGGCAAAACCTTCACACCAATCAAAACACTATTTTATGACTGCAAAGTCATCAGTCAAATTAAACATAAATGCAGCTTACCAATAATTGCTTCAACGCTCAGTTTCTACTTGTCCATGCTAAAACGCAAGGATGTTGTTTTCAGCTTTACAGAGGGGACAGAGAGGACAGAGGGCCAAAAATACACATTTTCAAATTTATCCGGCTTAGTGGTCTATGTGAGTGTGTAACAGAGTGAAATTGAGAGATAGTGTCCTCAATGTGCTTTTGTGTCATTTGAATGATAGCTAGAAGTGACGCAGGTGAGATTATTAAAAGACCTTCCTCCACATTAGTGAAAATAACATGGAGTAATGGAAGTTAAGCAGTGAATGACTTTTCCAATTATTGCAGTGTGAAAGGAGTCTGGTCTTTAATAGTGCAGGCTTATGGCAAATTAGAGGTGCTATTCTCCCCGGAGGTAACAATGGGATGACTCGCCCTCCTCACTCCCCTCTTCCAAGCAGTGAGAATGAAAATAAGGCAGCCATTGTAGTGGCAGACAAAGAGCGGCCGCACCCTTTAGCTTTGGCTTAGCAGGGTGAGAGTGTGAGGGCTGCCATCTCACTATTACTCCTCTCTCTTCCTCTCTCTCTCTGTCACTCTCTTTCATTAGGGAATTGATTAAATTGTGAAATCGGGAGTGTGATGGATGCATGAATGACTTCTCCGGTCGCTCCCCTAGGCTTTGACAAGGACAATATCAAGGACCCCCTGTAACTCCTTTTTCCTCCCTTGTCCCTTTATCCCCAGGAACCCAATCTGGGTAATTAGAGTAAAGAGTGTTAGAGACTTGTAGGGTAGAGAGAAGCAGAGCGAGAGGGTGACAGTGGCACAAAATGTGCTGCTATTGCACTTTTCCCAGCCATTTACTCCCCCACTCCACATACACTGTCCACCTTTTATACACACTCTCTCCCTCTTCTTCCACCCCCTACCTTCTTTTTCTTCTTCTCACTTTCTAAATCCGTCAGGCAGAAGTGAAGAGGAGAAATGCAGACTAGAGGGAAAATGGAGGGAAGAAAGAGTGAGGAGAGTGAGAGTAAGGGGGGAAAATGAAAGTGGCTGTGAACTGACTGCATCAGCAGAACTCTGTGGCAGAGCTTGAGCCCTTTTGGCTGGAAAAACTGGACACAGGAAGTGTAGAGAAGTTGCCAGGACTTGTTTGATTGCACTTTGGTCTAGCAGGATGGATCTATCTTGTGAGAAAGTGGGTAGAGTTTTCCCTCCTGACCAGATGTGAACTTTGTGGGATCCCATTCCACTGGACTAATTTTGTCTCGCACTGTCTTTGTCAATCTAGTCAGAGAAACATCCAGTTACATCGTTGTACAGACAGATTTCCAGTGGACACAGCTGAAGGGCTGTTTGGAAGGAAAAGTATACAGTACATTCCTCCCAGTCCACAGGGACAAACACTTCGGGGGTATCATGAGGTAAACAGATGTCTAAGGACACAGATGTGAAGGGAGAGGGGAGGGAGGAAAGGTGTTCAGGTAGAGCAGTAAGCACGTTTGATGTTGACTGGAAGCCTGACAAAATGGGCTGCTCCCTGCCAAGCCTGCTCCTGCCAAGCACAGGCAGAAACTGAAGAGGGGCTGGACCTTGCCATGCTGCTGCTGGGTGTTTTGAAAAGTTGCACATTCACACGTGCATGCATGCAAACACGAAGGCACACTCGCTTGCTCGTGTGAACCCGCACACATACATACACAATCGCACTGCAGCCTCTAAGTGCGTGTCAGAATGTTTCCCAGGATGTTCTGGCTCCCACTAACCATGCGAGGGATTCTGCTTGGCAAACTCCACCTCAGCAAGAGTCCAGCTGTCATCTTGACAAATGAACCTTGGAAGAGTGAGGAGGTGTGTGTGTGTGTGTGTGTGTGTGTGTGTGTGTGTATGTTTGCGCAACCATGCATGTGTGTCTGTGCAGTCACACCTGTGTGTTTTTGCTGGAGCATATGCATATGTTTATCATAAGGATGACATACAGATGGCTAGCGTACATGTGGTTTTTGCTTTTTTCAAAAGCAGCTGGCCTGTCATGCCTTGATTGACACAGATCAGAAAGCGGATCTGAGACAGCAGAGGTCAGTTTCTGTGAACCTCCTTCTTGTCTCAATAGTCACCATGAAAACATTGCAGAAAGTCTGGAAATGCATTAACCTTCCCAGCTGCTTGGCTCGACACTGAGTCATCTTTAAAGTGACGCTGACTATAGAGCAACCAGTACAAATCACCTTATATAAAGAAGCGTTTTGCGGGGCCTCAGATGAACCATAACATCGTCTCCTGTATGCCGCGATGCCAGACGCTGTGCATCACTCTGGTTTTATGAACAATGTGGGACGTTAAAGCTTTTATAGGGTGTTAGGAGGAAATGTTCTTTTCTCCTGAAAATGAAGAGCAAATAAAAATGTGTAAGGCAACATAAAGGAGCACTGCCCAGAAATACTCATAAGCGAGAAGCAATGATAAACCTGCAAAGTTAAAGGACGAGTTATAAAATACTGGCAACTTTTTATCTGGTGCTAAACTGCTTATCTTAGGAGCTGTTTCATCTTGAGATGCTGTAAAGCATTTCACTGCACAGTGAGGAACTTTATTACACACATACACAGGGGTGATATGTGCTTGCTTGTACCAGATCTCATGTGTGTGTGTGTGTGTGCTATCACGTGTCAGCGTGTGTGGTTACGGGGTTTACCAGCATACAAAAACACGATCACCCCATGACAGTATCCATTATACTTGCATGAAAAGATTCTGACTGAGGCCTTTCATTGTAAATGACAAAGTAAATAGGATCAGAATATTCTGGTGCAGGCCTCAATTTTGATTTCCTTCACATTTTAACTCCAGGAAAGAAGGAGCCAAAGAAGGGGAAATGGAAAAATACAAGCACATTAAGTGAGATTAGAATTTTACATCACATGACTTGCATTCGAAAGCGCTTCAATTCAATTCAATCTCATGCCCAAGGACTTTTCCTTTCGCAATTACTCTTTTCTTCCATTTCCTCTAAATGCTGTGGCGTTGTGTTGAATTAGACTTTATTTTGTTAGGTTTGTCTCTCAGGCAAACATGCAAACATTACTGAGCAGAGGCGAGGGGAGAGTATTACCTGATGGGTCTGTGTGTCTTTCTTCTCTGTCTGTCTGTCTTTGCTTAATCTGCTTGTCTGTCTGTATGATTTCCTCTGTATCTACTTTTCTGCTCTACTGTCAGTCGGTCCTTCTGCCTATCTGACTGTCAACCTGTCCTTTCAATTTGACCGACCTTGTCTCATATCACCAACAATCACTGCCACTCTCGCCCCCCACTTCATCACCGGTCCCCACCTCCCTGAGTCCCCTTCCGAATATCTTTCGTCCAATTTCACTGCACATTATTTTTTCATGTCTTCAGAGGAATTGAGATTCTTGGCTCTCCTTCATCCTACCGATCCACAGGGTCGCTGAGGCCAACCTCCAGGGGACCAGACAGAGGCTGTTTGTTAAGCTGTTATTTATCTCCTTCATAAAGTCCTCCTCATCTCCTATTAAAGAGCCCAGAACTGTTGCCCTTGACTCACACATAACTCTTGTGTCTTTTGGTGAGATGATTTACTGTTTAATTTAACACCAACTGAACCCAGGAGGGAGCCCGCCTGGTGCTGCCTGATGTCATATCAGAGAAGAATGTGTTGGGGGGGATTTGAGTGAACATGTGTGTTTATCTGTGTGTTTGTGTGTGTGTGCAATCTGTGCCGTCTGAGTGTGTATGAGTGAGTGGGTGGCTGAGGAAGGTTTTTCGTTGTTTGTTTTGGTACTGTAAAGCTGTAGTAGTAAGGCCTGGGTCTGGGTGTGCGCAACAAGGCCCTGGCTGGAACTTTTTTCTCTTGAAAAATAAACCAAAGCTGAATATGCCTGATGAACATGTTTACCGGGACTTCACGCCACTAATTTCAAAATAATGAGATATTAAACAGTGAAAATTACATTTCAGTCTCACTTCCCTGAACACAGGAGGAAACAAAGGCCAAATGCTGCTGACAAATACATGAGTGTAGTAACAATTTGTTTTTTTCTCATCAATACCCTGTGATTATAGGAGACTCCATTTCCTGGGGCTGATAAATGTAATTACATTGATCTCCCTAATTTCATTAGAGAAAGGGAAATGAACTTCATAAGGTATTTGCTGTATGCCAAGACAAGATTGTACAAAGAGTGGGGGGTTAGGCTCTTCGTAGTGGATCACTGAGTAGGAACAAGAATCAGAACTATGCATATAGAAATGGAGCTGTCAGAGAATCCATGAAGCGATTCCCTTCTTGTTTTATGATTGCCCTCAAACAGCTCCTTGCATGAGATATTAATGTGCCCTCATGTGCTCACCTCTTCTCTTGAATACCTGAGTCTCATGCTATTCAGAAGATGGTCAAATTGCTTTTATGGTCATATGTTTCATTAATGATCTGACCTGTCAAAAAAGACAGGAGGGAGCATGTTCTTCCATCACAAAGACTCCATTAGCAAGAGTAACAGTGTAAAGCACTCTCAACTTCCACTGGTGTTTTCACTCCTGCCATCATAACTTATGGCTGGTTATCTAGCTTTCATACCAGCTGTCACAAGAGCAGATATTTAAAAAAGAGAATACTATACCTGAAAACCATTACTTATATTTTATACTTGTGTGCATCAAAGGTTGATGTACCAGTGCATGAATAGAACTGTTATTATCTGAGATTATATTTTTTTCAAATAAATGCATTATTTTACTGACAAAAAAATGAACAATAAAAAAGACTAATAGTCTACAGCCAAGCTAGCGACTCTGTGAGACTGTACTGAGCTAAATGCTAATGTCGACATGCTAATATGCTTAAAATGGAAATACTAAAATACTGATATTTAGCAGGTGTACTGTTTACCATCTTCACCATCTTAGTTTAGTGTGTTAGCATGCTAACACTTGCTTATTAGTACTAGATACCTTTTGCATTTAGACATGTCACAAAGTATTGGGCAAATAAAAATGTTGACCTGATGATGGCCCCACATGAAAAAAAGAAAAAAAGATTACAAAACACCGTGGAGGAAACATGAATGTACCAGCTTTCATTGCAATCCATTTATCTCACTCAGAATGTCAAACTCATGGTGGTGCTAGACAAAACGTTAGTGGAGCACCAAAGTCAATAGGATTGATCATCTGGAAACCATGAATGTCTGTACAGAACTTGATGCCAATCCATCTTTAAGATGAGATATTTCACTGGATAAGTGAAAACTTTGACCTGTCGGTGGTGCTAGATAGGGATTACCAAAGTTATTAGGATCCATCTTCTGGGAAACATGGATATCTATACCAAATTTTATGGTAATCTATCTGATAGCTGTCAAGACATTTCCTTAAAGAACAAAAGTGTCAACCTCGGGTTCTACAGGAAAAGTCGGGGGATACTCAGTGTCAGGAGGATTAATCCCCTCGGTGCCATGAACATGGCAATCCATCCAATAGCTGTTGAGATATTTCAGTCTGGACCCACTGACATGCTGACATTGCTGTCCCTTGATTAAAGCTGCTAGCTAACTAAAAAAGAGGATCAGTAAATATCAAACTGTATATTTAGCCTAATGATTTGTAATGTCCCCAAACAGGGGCTGCTTGTGCTGGAAGAAACTTCACAGCTGGAGTTTGGGAAGGAAATATGTTGAGTGAATTCTTCAGGAGATGAACTCACAAAAAGCCAAGAGTTTAAAACTAACCAAGATGTGTTGCTGAGTAACAAAGAGCATATAAAATGCTGACATGACTGTTTGTGCTCTCCCCCACAGTGGACATGGGTTATCTCCCTCCATTTTCCTCCCTCTTCATACTTTACAGGAGGTTCACCCATATCTGAAAGAAGTCTATTGTTTCTTCCTTTACTTCCCTGGTTTGATAGAGTTTATGTGGCGTGTCTGTAGTGAGTATTTGTGTGTTGAAGTTGTACGCCTGCCAATGACCTTAGTAGCACAGCGAACACGGAAAGAAAACAAGAGAAAACACAGCCCCGAACAAAATATGCTTGAATACATATACAGCAGTGCACATCCTGTACAGTTCATGTGTTTGAGAGACTTAGTGTAGCCACACATTTCAGTGTTTTCACAGCCTGAATTTATTTAGCCCAGAAAATGAGTTCTGTGTAGTTCGACATTCATAAAGCGTTCCATATGGGCAGCAATGTGGTTTCCTAGTGACCGAGCTCTGGATTTGACTGTGATCCTTAAATACTTGCATCCCTGTGTTTCACCATCCTGCGGTTTCTCTGGTGGACTAGGTTAAAAAAAAAACAACAACAAGATGGAGTCCTGTGTTTCTGGCATAGCTTTTCTTCTCTTTGTTCAGGGATAAAGCAGTAATGCGACCAAACAAAACCCCAAACAATGAGCATATACAAAGGCAACAATGCGGCACATGCGCTGCACTGATTGTTTGCTGCCTGTGTAGGACAACTAATTTCGTTCTGTGCCTGTGTATGCATGTGTTTGTTTGTTTGTGATTGAGTGTGTGTGTGTTTGTGAGCGTATGTCTCAGCAGGAGGGAGTAGAAAATGATGAAGGGGGCAGGCTGGAGCAGTGCAGTGCTGGTGTTGGCCGGGTGGTGGGGTGGCAGATGCCAGAAGGCTTCATTAGACTCAAGGGAAGAGGCCGTGAAAAGCAGTTCTCCGGGAAGTCTATCAGACCTAAACACAAACACAGACGTGCCTCTAATCCTGGTCTAGCCCTACATTCCCTTCTCTCGCTCCACTCCTTTCTTTCCGTTGCTTTCTCTTGTTCTCAATCCCACCCACCCGTCTTTGTCCCCCCTTAAATTCTCCAATGCAATCATCTCCAGCTCACTTGTACAGTATGTTGCTTTTTGTTCCTCCTTTTCTTTCAGAATTTTGTTTTGTCTGTCTTTCTGGTGTTTTTGTTGTTGCCGTGTCTGTCAGTGGAGCGGAGCAGTCATTAATCACTGGTAAATGTACACAGAGGAGAAAGCAGACACCTCAGGGGGGAGTTTGCTCATTCTGCTCCGAAAAACGCTTTTCTCAACGTGCTCCACAGAGAGAGATATAGAAATTGGAGCACAGGTGCTGCAGTGAGCACAATAAACATCACCAGATGCACTGCATCACACACCAAATCAGATACAAATGCTGGTATTTAGTGCACTGTTTAACATGCAGGCTCCTTTTTATTGTTATTAGACATATTTTCTGAAGCTACTACCAGGAGATGAATGCCTACAACAAATTACTGATGCAAATTACTTTTCGATAAAGTGCAGGATATTTAATAAAAGTCTTTCTCTTCATATCAGTCAATAAAGGGCTTTAGACAAAAAAACGATTTATTTTGGCTTATTGCTCTCACGGCTGCTGTACCCCCCTAAGGTATTCCTGTCAATATAACGGCCTGTGATTATTGAGGGATGCAGTCACACTTTATCGGAATATCTGGCTTCTCTGTCTCAAGGACAGCCGGCGGACAGAAAAAATGTCTTCCAAAGAAATATTATCCAATAAAACAACAGTTTAGCTGAAATTGCAGTCATTTTCATGTCCCTTACTCCAGCTCTCAAAATCAATGTCTTCTCTCTCAAAATCATATCTCGGTTAGACAAACACTTAGACAATGTCCACACTAATATGTTTTCATTTTAAATTGGCGTTTTAAAACAAAAACAATCTCTGTCCATATGAATGTTTCAGCACCATTTCAGAAATAATCTCTGTCCAAACTAACACGTCTGTAAACGCATATCACACACAGGGCATGCACATATCGGTGTAAACAGGAAGCAGATTGTCTACTCTGCAGTTGATTGCTTAATGCAGAAAATACTATGGAGGAAGAACAGCATTGGCAAAAAGTAAGACCAGAGATTTCTTTGCTTGGACTGACGACGAGGTGGAACTGTTACTGAAAGTAACACGAGTCAAGGTGTCAAGGCAGCGGAAAACATAGATTGGGAGTTGTCACGTGATAGGGGCATGACGAATCAGGGAAGGACACGTCGTGACTGATTAGACCCAATCAGGAAGTGACTGTCCAGACTAAAATGCAATCCCAGAGTTTTCAAACTAAAACAGGATCAGCAGTGTTTTCAAAAGTCTCCATTTTAGGGGTTCAAAAACACTGCAGCAGTGTGCATGCTAGGTGTAAACATAGCAAAAGTTATGCGTTTTAAAATGAAATCATATCAGTGTGGATGTAGCCTAAAATATTACAGAGAGCAGCAGAAACTTATGGAATTAATCGATGACGGGTTTTATAAGACAGACGCTGAAAAGAAGAGGGAGGAGTGGGGACAAGAAATTTTGCAAAACAATGAACAATTGGAAGGAAGGAGATGGTGAGAAAACGATGAAAAGAGGCGAATGCTGTGAAAAACAATTCTTGTACCAACTGTAGATGTCTAGATATGTGTGGAAAGAGCTAACTAGCAATGCTTAAAGTCACATTTTATGCCTTAAATGTTACTAATGCTTAGCAATGAACAGACTGTTAACTGTGTGAATAGCCAGACACATGGAATAAAAGCAAACTTTTCTTTTGAATGTGGTAGCCTGACCTCATCTGCACCAGCAACTCTGACAGCCAAAACCACATCTCTCTCTCTCTCTCTCTCTCTCTCTGTTATTTTCACACAGACTAGAGTCAGCGAACAGTGCAATGAAAAAGGTATTTTACTGGACAAACATTTATTCATACCCCGTCTTGCTCCTCGGCTAAATTGTTGTTTCATCAGGTTTTTGTTCATCTTTCTGCTGACGGTTGTTTTAATAGGGGGTCAAGGGAGTTGGGGGATGGTGGATAAGAGGGGGGCGGTTACGTTGAGTCTTTATTTACCCGAGCAAAAGAAATCGATGGCTCTCTTGCTGTAGGAGAAGTGTGTGGATCAATGGAAGGTTTCAAAAAGCCCCTGTGAAAAATCAATGTCCCTTACATGCTATTGATGGCTGTTTGGCCGCAGAATAAAGAGAACGACAGAAAACACCTGTTTATTGTGAAAAATTACTCCCCTCACTCCTTGTTTTAGTTTTTCTGGATCTCATCCTCTCTTTGTTTTCACTAGAACCGTCTTGTGTTTCTGTTTCCTCTCCATTGCTCTCTTTGCTAGCCTTTCAGTTTCACTTTTTGTTAAAAGTTATGTTCCACTCATTCCCGTCTGTTGGAAGGAACTGTCCATCATCTGGGAAAAAAGAGGGGAAACCAGTGTTGTTACTGCCACAACTCTGTAACACATGAGGCTAAAAAAGGCTAGATCTTGATGCACAGTCAAGGAGTCTGAAGTGCTGAAGCAATTATTTCAGTGCTGCTATTAATAAAAAGCAGTCAATAACATCTCAATGAGCTCTGACACTGTCTTGGCTTTAAAGAGCGATGGGAGTACAGTTCTGCCAAGACTTTGCAGTCAACATTGCCCTCGAGCCATGTCAGGCTACGAGCTCAGAGGCCAGTCGGTAGGGCCTCTGTCCTGACACCTGCCCGATCCTGTGCTGGCCTGATCAAAGTGACAGTGCTGCAGACCTGCAGAGATTCAGGTGAGGGCTGCTGTCACCCCGCCTGTCCAACTGATGGCAGCTTGGTCAGGGCAAGGAGGGAAGCGGCAGGATGGTGGGGAAGGCCGCTGCCTGCGTGTCACTCAGTGCTGCGCTGGATGACAGAACAGCCCATTAGGAAAGGGACTGACTTCACAGGCCATTAGGGGAGGCATCACACAGCCACAGCACACAGAGCACTGATGGCACAGTAGGAGAGAGACAGAGGAGGAGATGAGAGACAGAAAGAGAGACCGACAGCATGTTTCATATAAAACTAGAAATTGTGATTAACATATTAAATGTCAGAAAAAAAAACCCCGTAATGTTCCGTCTTCGTGTTGACATTAAAGAATTAAATATTAATCTTTGCTTGGAGTTTCAATGAAGGGAAATGAAAAAGACACACATAAGCCTTAATTCCCAACAGAGGACCAAAGAGGTTATAAAAGTGGACTAAACACATAAACAATAAGTATGGCAAAATCATCCCCATGCCATGCACCCCCCCCCCAGAGCTGTCTCCTTGTTAAAATCTCTAGTTCTCAGTATGGCCCTGCCTGCCCTCCAGTCATCATTAAAGAGAAAGACTGGAGCCAGAGAGCCCAACAGAGGCATCAACACGCATCACTTCTCTTCTGCTCTGAGCGTTCCACTCTCAGCAATCCACCAGCCCCTGACGGACCTATTTACTGCACAAAGTGGATTGTGTTTGGCTGCACACTTTACTTCCAAATGTTCCTTTGATACCTTCTCTATTTCTCCATGGCCCATCCTCTCTGGTTCTGACCAGCTCACTGAAACAGCAGAATTGTCTGGCCAGTTTATGGCCGGTGTAGCACCACTGAAGAGCTCAGCATGCTCATATGAGAATGCCACACTGTGCCAAGCTGATGGGACACTGTAGAAGTACTCAAACTCCAAAACAAAGACTTACAAACTCTCCCCTCTTTGACTTGATGTTTTTTTTTGTTTCACTGTAAAAAAAATGGAATAAAAAAGTTTCCTTCAAGCAGCTCCTCAGGCTTTTCCCTGGGGATTGGATAAAACCCTGCTGAAAAACAAAGAACAGACACAAAAGAGAAAAAAAAATGCTTCTTTTGCACAATTTAAGACCCAAAAGAGATAAACTGTAAGAGTTTTGTAAACAGTGAGGAAAAGCTGATGGCTAGATATTCCAGATAAAGAGAGAAGGAAAGTGGGAGCAGGGAATGAAGCAGCGGTCTCCTGGAATGATGTTTTTTGATGAATTACAGTGCGTACCACAAGCGTAAAGCCTAGAGCTTTGCTACGAGAGAGACAAACCGCGCATTCTGTTGTGACAGAATCTCTGAATTTTAAACACTCTGCAGCTCGAGCCTTTGCACAACAACACATTTACACAAACCTTTATTTATTCATGCTCTTTTTTTTTATTCTCCAACAGGCTTGTACTGGCTCAACCTCCAACCCTCTCCATGTTGTGTTCATATTTTGCACTTGTAGTTTTGCAGAAATGAAATTTACCGTAATGGGAGCCAGTTGTTGTTGCCACATTCCAATCATGAATGCTAAATGAAGACAGGTTTGTAGAATAATGATTAGGCACCAACAGCTGAGGTGTTTCTACTTGTATATTTCTTGTTCTTCAGATATGGATTTACATAGGGACAACACCTGCAGGATGAGGCTATGGTCAGGACATTTTTCATGTTGTCAAGGTTGAAAAAAAAGTTACCTCTGATTTATTTAAGTTTTAAACCAACATGCTCTTTGAGGCCAGCTTTTTATACTTTATCCTTTATATCTCACAGGAGGCCCAGAGTTATGGCTTCAGCAAAGATTCTGTGACAAATTGTATTGTTATAAAGGCTCTATAAAAATAGCATTGAATTGCAGCCAACCATTCTGAAATAGCCTGATAAAGGAAGGGATGAATGCATAAAGGAGCAGAAATAATCATTCGTTTCACTGTGAACCCAGTGGACCTCACACTGTGGGAGAGTTTGGCAGCTTAGCTGTTTTGGAGCCTACTCTGTATCTGAGGGGAAAACTTCTTAGGGCCAATCAGGGCTGTTTAAATACCTTAAGATTTTGTGGCTATAATTACATCAGAGGAACACAACATAATCATCTGCAAGGATGTAGAGAACAAACCAGTTATGCTAATGTGTTTCTGTTCTTTATCACCGGCCATCACACACCCCCAATCAGCGTGAGCCATGAAGTGCCCTCAAGAAATTCCAGCTGTAAATTCAGAACAAATCAGTGATGCAGCCCATCAAATTTGTCACTTACACTGACGAGCATCTGAGGGAATGGTCCTCGAGAATTTTCTGCCACGTTGATTGGTGGGATCACCCAGTCCCTCTTCTGCCTCCGTAGACCCTTGGAGCTGTTCAGGCCTGACCCTGAGAACATGATGACAGGAGGTGGTGCTTGGAACGCCTCCTTCTTCTCTTTTCTCTCAGCGACTTTCCCCTCTTCCTTTGTGACCTTTAAGACAACACAAGGCTTCATTTAGGAGGTTGGATGTGCTTAATGATAATAGTAAGTGATGTGATGCCCAAGTATGTAAAGTCTCAAAGTAGAAATTCACAGGACAACAAGAATAACATTTTACTTTTGTTAATCTGGTTAAACAGATACGTATATTTTTTGTGAACAATGAAAAAGTGTTAAGAGTGCAAAGCCAGACTGCATAAACCACCTGGCTTTGCACAAGTGGTCTGCATTTTGAATGTGCGGCAGCAGGGCATAAATCACATACATCTGACCTTACTAACAACCTGTACCATACACCACAGGTCTCTGCTACCTGCTCTAATCTAATCATGCAACCAACTACAACAGGTTGTAGCTTAAAATAGAGGAAATTGTTAGTAATATAACATGATTAATATAGCAAGTTTAGCTAACTAATATCCCACAAGTCCTCCAAATTAACCAAATATGTTGTTTGGTTGTCGGTTAGAGAAACATGTGGTGTGGGTTAAAGTTACTACTTCCTTAAAGTTAGGTGACCTCCATTGTCATGGCTACAATAATAACCACAGGTTTAAGGTTAGGGGAAGAACATAGTTACAGAATTTAAAAAACTGTCCTGACTTGAAGATGGAAACAGGAAACGAACAGCTGTTTCCTGTGGCAAAGGCCATTGTTAGGTTATAGCCCCCATCCATCCCTCCTTTTCTGAATGAGGAAAATTGTTGACATGTATATATAGTACAGTTGTGTCCAAACTTTTGACTGGTACTGTATATATCAATGGAACAGCACCACTGCTTCGAGTCGTAATTATTATGGCTGCTAGATGGTGTCTGTTACTCAAACGTAACTATAGGTTGTTTTTGGGGGACTGATATTACAACATATTGTGTTGTTTTTCTTGAGAGGACAGTCTCCTAATATCATAAACTCCACATAATCAGACTTTGAAGGTGATGTTGCTCCAAGACTGCTATTGTTCAGATGGCAACGGCAAATGCAATCATGCTTACATTGGAAAACAGCATAAGAGATGGCAGCAGCATCCCCTCACTGTCTGAAAGTACTTCAACTCTGAATATTAGGAAATATATCTTAACAATAACTGTTGTGAGGAGAGTGTGTATTCTACAGTAAGTCTGTCATCACTATACAGCCGAAGATAATGCATGGTGTTGCCATGGAAACAAAGTGTACAATGCACATCCTGTATTTTGAATGTGAAACATCTAATGGATACACTCACACATTAATTCACTCTTTCATTCATTCACTCACCTGCTGGCTCAATCACTCATTCATTCATTCATTTATTCATTTATTCACTCACTCACTGACAGTTAAGTCTTTCTGCACCTACAGTAATTGGTATTTAGGAAACTTGGTAACCATGCAGAACAAAAGATAATTCACACACCTCCATGCTCTAACACTGCTCAAATACTGTGTATGTCAAGCACACGTGCAGTCTATAATAAATAGACTATTTGTCTGAAATGATGCTGCATAGGAGAACATACTTGACCAAGGCCTAAACAAAAGGCATATATAATTGATGTTTTAATAATTTGACCACATTATTTGGAACTGCATGGCAATTAAGAAATAAATTAAAGAAGGAAAATAGAAACAAAATATAAATTACAACCGTCAACATTCTCCTAGCAGATCAGTCACTCCAAAATTCCTGTTACTGTATATAAATCTACAAAATTCCTTCCTATTTACCACTTTGTCTGTTTCATGTTTGATACTGAGTTAACTGCAATATTTCCAAAACCATCTGAAATCATCTTAAATTACAGGCCCCCTAGAATCCTCTGGTCCGTTATTTGACTGGCTTGATAAAACTTCCCAAACTAACCAATTTGGTTAAAAAAAAACACCTTTTAACTCTTAAAATCATCAAATCAATGGTCTCTATTGTGCTGTTTAAGCAACAAACATAATGTGTCAAATGATGTTTGTTTAAAATCTTATCCAGTTTATTTGTGCCATTACGCATCAGGTCTGAGCAGAGCAGAGCTGTAAAGTGTAAGCACACAGGTATTAAGTCTTTTTGAATCCTGAGTGTGTGTGTGTGTGTGTGTGTTAGTGTGTGAGTGTGTGTTAGTGTGTGTGTCTGTGTGTGTATATATGTGACAGAGACCATAAACTTCAGACTTTGCCATTTACAGCAGGAATAAAAAGCCTATTAACAGAGAGCATGTCTGAGGTTGGATTTACAGCCTCTTTCACCAGACTGTGACAACTGAGTCACAGACACACGTTTCAGTCCAACAGTATGCTCCCATCATACACTCCCCTCGCACACACCCTGCAGGCGGAGAAAAATGACCACCACAAACCTGTCTTTTTGAAAGATGCTCAAATAAGGAACTTGAAAGGAGCACATTTTCAATCTCCTCATGAACATTAACTCACCCATGAGTCAGAAGAGATGCTGGAGCTATCAAGCATATCACCTATCCAAATGAATGCCCTTATGTGGAAATATTGCAGAATACGTGAACGCACCACAGAGATTCTGCTTCATTATAGATGCTTCTGTGCGAGTGGGTACAAACAAACAAAAGTCACTGACAATGCAGTAGTAGAGCTTTAATTGTGTACCTCAGGGCTAGTTAAGGCACCCGAGTGCGGATAATCAGATACAGCATGTTGCTTCTTATGTTCAAGTACATTACACATGTCAACACTTCTCTGTCAAGGTCATATAGGGTCCATCATCTCAAGGCTTACATTTTAACAACTACACCACATGTTTAGTGTCCCAAGGGCCATATTAGATGTGTTGTACATAAGCGATCTAAAGGTTATATTAAATTGACAATATGGAGAATTTTTCTACAGCAAGTTTACCAACATATCTCAAGGTTACAAGGTAGTAAAAACATGTCAAGAACTGAGTCACAACCATCATTGCTGAGACAGAGTTGCACTCTCTGTCTCAATCACGTTCCTCTGAGCTATCCCTTGCTCCCGTGCTTCCCCCCTGCCCTTCTCTTGCAATGTTATTGTTTTTCTCCCAGTCAGTGGGTCCTGACAGCTTGTCTCAATAACTGTGATTCCTCGAGCACTGTGCTGTGTTTGGCTGATGGTGCACCAGCAGGTAGAACAGCAGCACAACCCTTCACCTAAATATGGTGGCTAATGTACACATAGGTGAAATCTTTACCAAAATAATGTTATCAATCCTTACAGTTAGTTAATTGTGCCCATACATTTTCAATTTGTGATTACTGTGCATTTGTTTAAGTTCAGCCCTGTGCTAGCCTAGTTAAAGGAATAGTTTGACATTTTGGGAAATAGGCTTATTCAATCTTTTGCCGAGAGTTAGATGACAAGATCGATACCACTCTCATGTCTGTCTGTTCCTGGAGTCTTGTCATCACTGTGAGGTTGGCAGGCAACCAGAGGAGACTCTAGGAAGTCACTGCTCCCAGCCAAGAAATAGTCTGGCACATAAACCCCCGTAAACCAAAACCTGTCATTTTAACACTTCAGTTTTTGTATGGATTACACCAACCACAAAACATGATAGTCAGTGAGAACATTTTTTACCTTTGGACAGAGCCAGACTGTTTCCATTCTTTAAAGTTAAGATAACCGTTTCCCGGATCCAGCTTAATATTTAAGAGATATGAGAGTGGTATCAATCCTCACATCTAACTCTTGGCAAGGAAGAAAATAAGCATATTTCCCAAAATGTCAAACCATTCCTTAAAGAGAGAGGATTTGGCAAATATTCTACGTGAGGTGAAAGAGACAGGTGCATGTCAATGTTCTGAAAACATCGAGAGGTTACTTATAGTGTTTGGCCCAGTGATTTGGCTCACTGACCCAGTTAGCAGTTGCGGTAGCAGCAGTGGGGTGAAACAGCAACAGGCAATTGAGCTACTTTAACCTAATTGCTGTAATATACAGTACTGTATGTCAAAAATCACACTCCTTGGAGGCATAACTCTGTCAAATCTCTAACTTAGAGCATGATTATCCCCTAAATGGAAGTAAGACGAAAGAATAATTGGTAAATGCAGCTGTCTCGACTTTGTTCTGTTAGGGTCCTCACAGACTCACAATTCGAAAACCCTTGCTTTAAAAGAGTATTTTTTTTAAGTACCAAAATCAATGTACTGGAACCAATGATATTCTCATTTTTATGGCCGAAATCAAGTAACAAATATCTTTAAACTGTACAAGTGTTTTTAATGAAATGCTACAGTAAATAAGGGCAGTGCTTAAACTGAGGCCTCTGGTAGGGATGTAACTGTACACCTTCACTGTACTGTTATATAGAAAGAAAATGGGTGACAATGCTAGACGGGGTATGGGGAAAAAACAAAACAATTTAAAACCACTCACCAGAGGTCATAATACTGTTCAGTTCCATTACAGTAAAGACAACAGTGCAGGCAGAGAGTGGAGTGGAAAATATATATGTGGATACTCCATTTCTGAATGTATGTATGTGTGTGTATGTGTGTGTGTGTGTGGGTGGGTGGGTGTTCATGTCAGAGTACAAGAAAAATCTAGGCTCGTGAATTCATGAGAATAAGAGAAAGAGGTTCAATCACCATACATTTACATATAAAGAGGCTAGAATTTTTAATACCTCTTCCAATTTTTCATTTTATATTACTTCTGTGCAATATGTTGCCTTACAGTTCCTCCCCAGCAGTTGACATTTGAGAATAAAAATAAAATGCAACACAGGAGCAGGCTATCGTGTTGGAAGATGGCAATGGCTTCTGGCACATATTGAAAGTTGAGGGTCCTGTACAATGTAGTCTATAAAAAGTTCTCTTTGTCTCTCTCTCTGTTTGTTCTTGCCTGGTCAAGGTCCCTCAGAGGGCTGGCTTGTATCTGCCAGCAGAAACAATGCTTTCAAAGCTGACTTCATTAGATGGACGCCCAGGAGAAAAGCTTTTAAGGCTGCTTTAAAGGAAATGTGTCAAGCAACCTGGCATATGGTGTGTATGTGTATGTGTATGTGTGGGTAGGTAGGGGTGTGAGGTGTGATGGGGCATGGGTGGAGGTGTCATGTTCAGTTTCATCAACCAAGCGGTACATTTGAGACATGTACAATCCAGAGCCCTTAACAGGGAAGAAGAGGTGGGATAAAGGATTGTGGTAGTAGAGGAGATCATATTTTGGCATTAAGCTGAAAGAAAGACAGGATTTGCTGGGCATGAGGGTTGGAACAATCTTGATTCTAAAGCCTACAAAATTTATACGCACAAATGGCTGCAATTTTAAATGTTGGCCTAACCTTTTGGCCACTAGGGGCAGCAGAAGCAAGCTGTAAACACAATGCTGACATATTAGCACATTTTAGGTTCATATGGCAAACTTGTTAGCATACAATTGGTTATTTACACATGCAGCAGACACACAGCAAATAAGATGAATGTACGCCCATGCTTACCCCTCCTTTAGCTCTGTTTAGCTCTCCACCTACTCCTGAGGGAAATATCTGGTGCTTTAGCTGCTAAATGCTCCACTATGTTAACCAGCTTATCACTAACCTTGTCATTATGATGTTTGGGGCTGGGAAGGTAGTGTACAGTGGGTTAGTCAGAGTTTTTTTTGCTAGAAACAGTTGCCTACTGCATCTGTAAAAGACACTGATGAAGTTTTTTTTTATTTGTTTTTTTTTTTTTTTTATCAAAAAGCCATAAACAGAAAGCAGAGTATTTTTTATGTCTTGGAGGGCATTTTTAATTATAGCAGCTTTAGATGTGTGTCAAAGGAGATATATAATTGTGTATCATCGGTATAGAAATGATAACTGATATTGTGTTTTTACATAATATGACCAAGTGATAGCATGTAAATGGAAAATAGTAAGGGACCAAGAACAGATCTCTGTGGATCTCCATATTTTAGTGGTACTGAAGCTGATAATTTCCAATTTCCACACATAATGACCTTCTTGAAAGATATGAGCAGAATCTTCTAAAACTAAACCTGAAATGCCCACCAAATGTTAAAACGTTCAATTAAAATACTATGATCAACAGTGTAAAAAGCCACAGACAGATCAGGAGTAATAGAGTATGTTGAGCACAGTCGGCTGCTAAGAGATCACTTTGAACCCTAAGGAGTGCAGTTTCTTTTTGCTATAACTTGCCCTAAAATGCTGCTGAAATTTCTCAAAGAGACCATTACTGTTCATGAAAGAAATTATCTATATAAGACCTTTGCAAGGACTGGCAGTTTTGAGATTGGCCAGAAATTATCAAGAATATCTGAGCATAGTGTGGGTTTTTTAAGGAGAGGTTGTACTACTGCTGTTTTAAAACAATCAGGAACAGTGCCAGATGAGAGTAAGGAGTTTAATACATCCACCAGAAATGGACAGGTTATGACAAGGGGTTCTTTAAGAAAGTGGGTAGGAATGATATAAAGAGAGGAGTTCTTCATTTTGACAATGGTCTCGATTACATTTTCAATTGTTAGTTTATCAAAGGAAGTTAAAGTACAGTTTGTGCTAGGATGAGAGGGTTCAGTGACAGTCTGGGCAACAAATGAAATATTGTTTCTGATGTTTTTGATTTTGTCAGAGAAAAAATATTGAAATTGTTAACATTTGTCAATTAATGGTTCAATAACACCAGGGGGTAGACTTGATGTATGACTTACAACATTGAAGAGGAGTCTGGGGCTAGATCTATGTTTATTAATAATGAGGTCTTTATAATACTTTTCTCTGGCCATTTTCATTGCTTGATTAAAGGTCTTCATTAGGTCTCTCAAAGTCTGCAAGTCTACAGGCTGTATAGAACCCCTCCATTTTCATTCAGTCCTATGACATCTGCTTCTGAGATCTGATGTCATTGGTTAGCCAGCACTGAGATGTAGTGTTCGGTTTTCTAGCTCTTGAGGGAGCCACAGAGTCCAGAATATTAGTACATGTTGAATTGAAAAATAGTAGTGGCATCATTAATACTCAATGAAGAGTCAAAATCTATGTCAGAGGAGGTAAAAGCATCACAAAATTTAGCAGCTGAAGTGGAATTAAAAATGTGGGAATAGGACAGGTCTGTATTATTATTGACTGCATTATGGACCTAAGTATTAAAATGGAGTATGGCCCTTATTGTCTGTATCAAGCTTTACAAATTCTATGGCTAAAATATTGTTTGGACAGCACACATGGATGTTAAAGTCACCTAAACTCTTTTTCTATTATGGCACGATGATGGAGAGCAGTTCATAAAATTAATTTATAAAACCTATTGTTAGTTTATCAAACCAAGAAGTCAAGAAGGAACTTTCAATACCAACCTTTAACCTAACATGGACAAGAATCTTTTAACCCTTACATACTGTTCATATTCTGACCCTTCACAGTATGGAAGTACGGCTCAACTATCCCTTTATAATTAGTCCCTATACCAAATTTTGAACCACAAATATAATTTTCATCCACATGTATCTTATTGGTCATTAATAAATGGGTGAATAATTGTTCGTTAATGTTTCAGAAAGCAGAGAGAATGTTTTCTTTAGGTCTGAAACTTTTCGGTTTTAGAAAAAATACTTTAACAATCACACTATATTATGATCTCATGTTATCTAAAACAGTAAAACATAACAGCCATAATTAATTCTATTAATTATATTGAAAGTAAAGGGTGCAACAACATTTTTGAATGGCAGGTTTCATTATAACCATTAAAACCATCAATCAACACTGCCTGCAAACCACACGCCCTCCTTTTCTATCAGTTGTACACAATCAACTCTGCATTGAGTGTATTATTCACTTAAACACAACAACTGGATTGCAGATTTTCAGGGCAGGGGCAGATTGATCAGGGCAAGATTCAGACCACTGTGCTGCTGTGGCTGGTGTGGCTGGCATGTGGGGAAGGTGGTGTCGCCTTTGCATGAAAGTAGTCACAAAGGCCTTTCTTCCATTTCCTCCATGTTGTCCTCCTCTTCTAATACTTTCTCTTCAACTCACTGTCTCATTTCCACCAAATCACTCCTTCCACTCCACCACATCAGTGAAATACGGGCTTAGGTACTTTTTATAGCCCTATGACAGCTGCCCTACACTATAGGGAGGACTATATTGGGCAACCACTATGCTGGTTGTATAAAAGCTTCAGATAATATATTAAATGCTTTTTTGCACAAAATGACTGTGAATTTCACTTACATTAAAAGCACATTTGAAGGGGATCTTTTAATAGCCAGTATGAACAGGAAGAATGATTACAGCAAGGAAAACCTCTTTCAGTGTTTATATGGGCACCTGACTGTTGTTTTAAGACAGACTTGAAAAATTGTGAACCTGTCCTTTAAGTATGGATGTTTGCCAAAACTGTGGAAGTAGCAGTAAAATGCAAAAATGTAAAAAATGTATAATGTATAAAAAATGTATAAATTATCTCTGTCTGTAGTTACTGGTTGAGGGAAAGCAGCACATCCTCATCCACATTTGGCCACTAGGGGAGCTATAACCCCTGAAACAGAAAAAAATTGATCATGCTCTTTTTGGACTATGAGCCTGAGCAGCTTGTTCTCATGCTCACAGTCCAAAAAGCACCAGCACTCACCCTATCCTCCTTCACTTACTGTGTTACCAGTCTTTACAGGAGATAGATTAGCCATTCAAACACACATGTTGCCATATTCCATGTTCGGTCTACTGTATGACAAGTTCACTGACATACACATGATCCTTTGCATTCAGTCCATATTCAGGAGACCAACCCCTGCCAAGCGCAACATGCCTGTGTGCGCAAACAGGGTTTGTCAGCAGAGCGGGATGAGACAGATGTGAGCCGAGTCTGGACAAATGTATTCTTTTTCTTCATAGAGAGGAAGGCTTAGTGGGGTTGACTGCAGGGTATGGATGCCCCACATCCCACCAGTGCGGTGAGGGGCGGCAGAGGTGGAGCGAGACATGTTTGGGATGGAATGAGAGGGATGACGAGAAGGCTTGTCAGAAGCAGATGTGACCCCCCACCCCTCCCTTGCCTAAATAAGTCATGCTCCAGATCCTTTTATCTACACATGCTAACAGGTACTAGTGAGTTCCCTGAGGAGAGATGTAGAGAGAAAAAGATGTAGAGGAAAAAAAACAGAGAAGGAGACACGGAGAGCTAGAGAAAGAGCTGTGCCCATCACTGCTGCAAGAGGCTTAAATGGGCTTTTCTCTGGCCACGGTGTAATTCTAATCAAACCATGCACTCTTTTTTATTCATACTCACACAGAAACAGAAAAAGTACAGTAAGGTGATGAAATTGATTTAAAAAAGAAACAGGTTAAGCGGAGATATCTCTGCACTTACTCAAACGCAGAAGCAAACTGGAGTCAGATATCAGAATTTCTAACAGCAGCTTCACAGATTCCAAAGATTTAAAGGTTGAGTTATTTCCCTCGATCCTATTGAGGGGGGCCCACACTTTCTGACAAGCAGTCCTGCATGTCTATAGTCAACCTATAGGTTTCAAACCTAAGACACTGTATGCCCTAAACAAAGATACAACCTCTCATAGACCATACACAGTGATGCAATTTCATTGCAAAATTAGCATAATTCACACTTGATCCGACATAATATATCCACCCAAAAAATACAAACAAGTATCATTCTAGCACACATACCAGACTCACATGCTTACACACCCTAATGCTATGTGAACAGGAGTCACTGAGTGTGAAATGGATGCGGCCCCCCAGCCCTGGTGCCTTCAGCCTTAGCCAGCTGGCGGTGGTCCCAGCTCTTCCCCTCCACGCCAGTGCCTCCCCAAAACCCTGCACGCTTTGATATCAGCCAGCCCCTGGCTACCCAGACATCTGGAAGTTATTATTCAACAGAGCACGCCACAAAGCGCCATTTCCATAATGAAACATCACATTTTGTTTCAGCGCCCTGCTTTCTGCTCCTGCTCTCGCTGCATACATGTTTGTTCCAATGTGTAACGTATTTCTGACCTCTGACCCTGTTAAGCTCTCTCATTGTTTGTCTCTTCATGGCACCTCAGGATCTTCTATTAATTGACTCACTGGAAACTGAAGTAGAATAGCCAGTCATTTGACCTTTAACACCTTGTATTTAATAGTGAAGCTCACACCATGCTAACCAGTGTGAGCTACGGAAGTGCGAGAATGAAGGCCAAACTATTCAGAGCCAGAACAACATACTCATCTCTACACCCACTCCCACTAATAGATCCTTTGTTGGCCGATGTCCCACTCCGCCTCTCTATTTGTCTCTATGAGTCGAGGACTGACTTTGTGCCATCTCTTCTGTTTTCTGGGCATGCACATTCCAAAAAAATCCAGCTGAAAACTATTTATTTTCTGGTTTTAAATAGTTTTAAGTGTGGGCTCTCAAAATCAAAGTTCTAAAAGAAGTTAATCCACTTGGAAAAGTCAAATATTTCCAGTCATTCAAACTAACCCACCAGAGAAGTTTTGAGGTCCTTCTAAAATGCTGTCAAGAGCTCTCTGTTTATATATCTGCAACAGTGATTTGTGTGTGTGGGTGTGTTTGTATATGCTTGGTATTATAATTAAATGACCACTTTTGAATCAGATCACCCTGAAATAAAACATGTGGGCAAAGCAAATTAAGGTCAGTTTAATTCAGTCCCAAAATGTGCATCTTAATTCATGAACTGGTTGTGGGAAAAAATCCACATTCAAATCGTGAGAGCATAGATTTTGTTCAATACCCTAACTAGTAACATTAGACAAAAGGATGTTTGTCTGCAGTAACAGTAACAGATTTTTGGCCACAACACAAGACAGACATATTAGCTCCCCTTATAAGTTGTGTTTTTGTCCACCTGATGAATGTAAGTCCAACATTCACTTTCCATTTAGCTCTATTTTAGTTTCCACCAACTCCTGAGGGAAATATCTGGCTCCTTAGCTCCTAAATGCTTGACTACATTTGCCAGGTATTCGCTAACTTTGTCTGTTTGCCATTTGGTGCTGGGCAGATATCACACAGTGGATTTTTTGCTGAATTCAGCTGCCCGCTACAGCCCAAAAAGACGAGAGCGGTGGGACCGAATCAAAACAGTTAAGTTGTGGGCCACAAAATCAAAACGAGTTGAAAAGAAGCTACAATACTCTGTGGAACCAAGCGGAATTACATAGTAGGGTGAAAATTACCTGTTGGTTCATCACTATGAGCCACCCTTTACCCTTTGCTTTAAGCATTATTTTCATCAGTTTATTTCAAACACAATCTTAAACTGCTACAAAATTTCAGCAAGTTTCTATGGCCAAGGAATTGATAGCTGGTTCCTGCCAGAAATCAAGTTTGCCCATCAAGACTAAAAGGTTTCTTGTTAGTCATTATGTCTATTAAGTGACACATCCGACTCAGCTGGTTTTGATCTTGTCAGGAACTTCCTGACCCATCTCCTCTATGAGATGTCTACAATTGCACTGTGTTAATGAACAAGGGTCCTTAATTATGTTTGTTGTTGTTACCTAATATGATTAACACTCATGCTGATACTAACTATCAGATCTGGCCTTGTGGTGGCTCTGTAGTCATGGCGACAGTTGAGCTCAGGCTGCAGTCCTCGCATGACCTCTGACAGCTTTTAAATAGAGGAGGAAAAGTCAAGGACCCCTGGGGTATCCAAGGCACAGGATGTTTTCCAATAACAGCTTATGGCTGAGGGGAATCATACTCTCCCCCTGTGGCAGTGTGATTCTATCACTTTTAACCATGTGCTGCTGCTACTTCTTTATACCCAATCCCTCGCTCTCTAGCTCTCTCTAAAACCCCAAGGAGTTTTGACCTGATTCTTGGCTGTTACTATCACCAGACCACTGGAGAAAATGTGATAGGAAGAAGAAACTCTGGGATGATAATTGAAACTTGAAGCATGTTATTTGAGTGTCTGTGCTCGTACTCAGTAAGTGCATAACTCACCTCATTTTCATTTTGTTGTGGTGAAGGTAGGTCAATCAGTGCCAGTTGGACCACAGTCTCCCAGACATGTGTGTGTGGACCGCTTGCTGTCAGTTTAAACTGGACTGGTTCGTCTAGGCTGGCTCCCTCTCGCTGGGCAAAGATGGATCCATCTGTCCGCACGCTGAAGCTGGGGTCACTGCTTTGGAAAGCCACCGCCTCATTCCCCATGCAGTCATCAAACTTCACTGTAGACAAGAGAATTGAGGGGATTCAAGTGATTTCAGTGAAAACTAAGCATAGAAATAGACACAAAGTATGTGATGGCAAATGGGGGATCAGTTGAAACTGCTGGTTACACACACACACACAGTCATGCGAACACACACGGTACACCTGCAGTGCACCTCAGTATTAGAGATAGATAGCAGAGTGAATACTTAAAGAGATTGTATCATTGTGCCTGGTTTGACCCTGATGCATCTCACCATTATTTGCCATTGGTTATAGGTCAGAACATCACAAGGATAAGACTCTTGAGGATTGTTCTCTACAGATGCATGTGAAAAAAATAGCAGACTGATGGTGTGCTGTGCTGTTATTGTGGAGGGGGTGAGACACCGGTCTTCATACAGCTTGCAACAGAATTTATTTGTAGGCGGGCAAAGCAGGATGTCTAGTAATTAACTGCTAATTAGAGAGAGGAAGATCTAGTCATAAACTAAAAATAAAACCCTTATTAGCGAACATAGTTGCAACTTTGAAAAACAGAGTACCAAAGTGAAATTAAATAATATATCTAAGGAGCAATTTGCAGAAAATTACATACTTTGCATGTGGTATACTCATCTATAAATGTTTAGACTGTACTGTTCTCTAAGGATATATTGATTCTCTTATGTTGTGGAACTTAATGGTACTAAGCTTTTTTCCCCTCTAAGTGACAAATACTATGTTTTTAGCTTTTAATCTGAAGGCTTAATTGCTCTATGTCTGGTCTTTCTCTCTGGAAGCTCGGTTTTCCTTCATTTCATAATACAGTGAAAATGTGCTTGAGGAAACTTAAAACCAGCTTGAGATAGGTGTCATGTGCACCTACATTTATCTACTGTAAAAGGTTTGTTGTCGTTGCATGACAGCCTGTGTATCTTGATTCAGGATCCCAGTTTTCCTCCTTTGCTCTCACACCTGATGAACCGAATCCACTGTTTTCCTCTTCATTGGCTCAGTCTTTTTATGAGAGGATATAAAACATTAAACCCAGGCTTTTATCTTTGTTATTAGTTCAGCCCACCACACAACAACTTTCTGGCATTAATGCAATCTTACTAATCCGGTCACAGCTAATAATAACTCAGGGGATTGTTTACCCTGTAGCCTATTTATGTCTGTAAATATTTTACATTATTTAATTTAAACTAGAAATACCTCATCCCTGTTGTATGCCTCTGCCAACCAGTCAAGTTGCAGTTTACATCCTTGTCTGTCCAGACTCATATAATATTTGTAGTGAAGACTTTAAAGGAATTTAATAAATTCTAATTCAAATTCTAATCAGTTCATCCTTGAGTCCAAGTGGAAGCTTGTGCCAGATGTAATGAAATTCCCTCCAGTTCTTAAGATATCAGATTCACGAGAATGGGATGGACGTGAGGTCACAGTGACCTTGACCTTTGACCAACAAAATCTAATCAGTTCATCCTTGAGTCCAAGTGGACATTTGTGGCAGATTTGAAGAAATTCCCTCAAAGTGTTCCTGAGACATTGCATTCAAGAGAATGGGACGGACGGATGGACAACCTGAAAACATAATGCCTCCGGCCACGGTTGTCGCCAGCGCAGAGGCATAAAAAATGTATGTGTGACTGTTTCTATGTCACACGAGTGTTTCAAACAGTCACCTTTGGTTTAAGTATTACACAACAAAGACCCACACACACATCACATAGTAAAGAGAGCTCTGATAACATTGAGACAAATAATAGTTTTAAGTTAACAGAACATGAATTGACCCATAATGACTATTTCTACTTGATTCATATAAACAGTCTAGCACTAGCATTCTTCATTCCCTGAGAATAAAAATACATACAGAACGTCTATATCAAGTGTCACTAATTAGGCAGAAACATTAAACAGAGGTCTGTTGGGATGCATGTAGGAACTGAATGAGCCTGACTTCTGAGCATCCTTACACTATACACAAAATATTGATTTGAAACAGTAGCTAATATGCAGCAAATGAGCTTGAAATATAAAAAATGTCCTAGTCCACCTTCTTTAAAACAGAATGTTACGTACAAAAGGATGACATATGGTGAGGTTCAGATACTCAAGAAACATCTGTGATGTCAGGGCATTCTCGTGCTTGATCTGTTATAAAACTCTAAGATGAGAAGATGAGTCGCAAATAAGTGTAGCCCATATCAGTGTCCCATCCTCACTTCCTTCCTTCCGTCCTCATGGCACCCGCAGCCTTCTCTCTGGGATTACAATGTCTAGACAGCATATCGTAGGAAACCCTATAAGCTGAAGGCCTAACTCACTGCTGTCGCTTTCACTTTTTTTCTTCCCATGTCTGTATAACAGCTGAAACAGGGCTTCCATTACAGAGAAGAAACTGTGGCTTTTTTGTTTTGTCTGACCCTTAATATGTCTGTGATCATGTCAGTGTCCTTCTCTCTAAGGCCAGAGAGACAGCCACTCCAAGCTCAGTCAGAGAGGACAGCTCTTAAACAACACTCTGTCCACTCTGTGAAGCAGGTGTTGCACAAAATGTCCTGGTCTAGACAAGAGAATTTGGGGCATAAGGGATAGATTACATCAACCCAAAAGGCAGAAAAAAACTATGCTGCTCAGCAGATTGTTTTTCTCTTTGTGTAGCTGAACATCTCTAAAGACAAACCGCTAAAAATCATGCTTGTTGTTTTCTGTTTGTCTTGTCCCTTTTGTCTAATCCTAACTCATTTCTTCTACCATTATTTTTGCAGATTCTCAAAGATTAGCTTTGGAAGGGTGAGTGGGGTGGGAGACAATAACAAATACACCAGTTGGCAAACATGTGTCTGCGCAAATAGATTTTTGGAAGGCTGCCTGATTATATTAACAATGAGGAAGTTAGAACTCGAACTCAAAGCAAGCTTTTTTGTAATTCTAAGTGTTTGTATCTGTGAAACAGTCAAACTCTGGTAAAAAGAACAAGCAGCAGGTGGTCTGTTGCCCTTTCTCTTACCGTCCTCCAATCATGGTCTCATCTCTCTCTGAGCTAGGCACGCAGCCAGCAGTGCAGCAGCACTGCAGTCATGGCTGCTAGAGCCCTTTAGGCTGAGGCATCACACTGAGGATAGGGTATCTTCAATCATAACTACCATATAAGAAGGTTCTTTATTTACTTATATTTTCAAAAATAATCAGAATTCATTATTTCAAATAAAAACTGGTGAAAATAAGAGATCAATAAATATCAGAAATGAAAATAGTATTTTTAAAACCCAATTAGCAGCACAAACACATGGCAAGAAGGTCTTCAAATGTGTGTGTGAATGATTATGTGTCTATATGTGTCAGCCGTGTGATCCACCCTCCTTTCACTCAATACATGCTGTAATAGGCTCCATACCTGGTGACCCTGCAGAGGACAAGTAGGCATGTATTGATTATTATTAAGCTGTCACAACAGAACCTTGTTTACTGTAAACTAACTACTTTTGAATGCAAGGGATTTTAGTTAAGTTTCTTTGACAACAAAAATGCCTGGCCAGCTTGTTTGTCAATGATAATACAACTAGAACTGAAATGATTGGTTAATTAATCGATTAAGCGATTGATAAAAAATGAATCAGCAACTATGTTAATAATCAATGAATTGTCTGGGTCCAGCTTTTCAAATGTAAATATTTTCTGTTTCCAGTTCTTAGTCTTCTTTGGCTCTGGGAACTTGCACTGAGCATTTTTTGCAATTTACTGATATACCAATATACTGTAGATCATAGGCCAACCAATTAATGTAGACAATAATTGATATAGTAATCAATATTGAAAATACTCTTTGGTTCCATCCCTAAATACCATTAAGTCTGTATCACACTTTACTTCTTTTTTTCTCCTTATTTTTTCTTATTCTTATTCTATAATGTTCAGATGCACTAATGGTGTCAGGATAGAGCCAACTAAGCACTAAAAACCTATTTCCATTGTGGTCCTTAATACATAAACAGCAAAAGCAACATATGAACATCAAATCCATGTAAAACAGTTTAAATCAATCAGTTGTTTTTAATGAAAGTATTTTTCAATGAAAATCTGTAAAAAAGTGAAAATGATGAGTATGATGAATATGTAGGTGTATAATCAGTCCCTGTAACTGTGTTTGTGTGTACGCATTTATTTTTTATGATTGCCTGTATGTCTCAACAATGACAAGCTGAACTAACTGCACCAATACCCACACACAAATAGTGACAGGCTGCGCATAGAGTACCCAGAGGGTCTTGTTCTTGCACCAATTAAAGAAAAAGACAGTGCCAATTCTACCCCTCCATCAACACACACACACGCTCAAACCTCCAATAGCTCCTCTTTCACTCACTTGGGTCGATACTGCTATAAGAGAGATTATAAAAATCTGCCAACAACAGAGCAATGAAGCCCAACGGCACAGTGCTGCACATTAACAAGTCATCTAAAGCAATGGGCCCAGGTTGTGCATTGATCTGGCAAATAACACAGACACCCCAGTGTGCCAAGCAACGAGCCCAGCACTTCTCCACTGTCTAGTCAATGTGAGCAGTCACACCCCTGAAATGTTACAAATACTACCCTGGTATGTGCATTCTCCCACAGGGGTGTATATATATATATATATATATATATATATATATATATATACTGTATTAATATATTATTTTTTATGACTATTGCTTGGAAGTGGCAGGGAAATGGTGCTTAGTGTTGCTTAGAGGATATCATACCCAAAACACATCTTCACTTTTCTAATTAAAGTTCCCTTCTCCCTCAGCAGACAAGGACAAGGAGGAAGGGAACGCTGAAAAGAGTTGTGACCTTCTTGTGGTGTTCTCTGGACAGCCTGACAGGAAGTAGGTGACAAGTGTTGAAAGGGAAGTGAGAAAGGGATACAGTCAGGGGAGAGGGAGAGTGCTCAGGAGTGACAGAAAGAAGGTGAGAGGAGAGGGGGAGAAGGGAAGGGCAGAGAGAGAGAGAGAGAGAATGGATGAGAGGATGGAGAGTGAGTAGAGGTGGCAATCAGAGTGACAGTGAAATGAATGGAAGAACATTAGAGGAGAAAGGAAACAGGGGAAAAGCTCATAGGGATATTGCAGTTACTAAAGTGGGGATCTCCAGAGACAGCAGAATTTAAAGCTGCTGTTGAAATTGTTGAAAATATGGTGCATTGAATGCGTCAGATGTCACCCTGCCCTACAAAACAGTGAAGAAACCACTCTAAGCAGTCCAGATCTCTGCTACAATCAGGCCCATTGAGGACAAGAGAGGGGTGGGTAGAAAGAGGGGGATGAAGACAAGGAGGAGGAAAGAGGAATGGGAGGTGAGGTGCAGGTGGAGGCTGAGGAGGGCAGCGGATGGGGGCCTGGCACTAGGATCCTGGCTCAGTGAACTGGCTCTCTCTCACACAGCCACATTGAAATGGATGGGATGCTCAGATGGCTGTTTAAACAGGTTAATTGGGCTGGCCTCCCGAGAGATCAGGACAGATGGATAGATGGATAGAATGAGAGAGGAGAGAAAGAGAGAGCAAAAGTGCGACAAAGAGAGAGCGATGGAGCTCACAGAGATGGAAACAGAGGGTGGGATGAAGAGATGGATGGTGAGAGACGAGTATGGCCGCTGATCAGAGGCACCATGGGGAGTGTGCAGTCTAATCAGAGTAGAGCGGAGCTCTACAGTAGGCTGGGCCCTGAGTGACTGACTAAACAGAGCCAGGTCCGCTGTCCACTACTGATAGAGTATGAAGGAAGAACAAACTTGTGATGGGAGGGTGTTTTAAGTAGTGTTAGAAGCCCATCAGGGAGGCTGGTTCATTGAAGTCAATCATGGAGACTGGCTCATCCCTCCGTCTTTCCCAGACACCTACAAAAGGATGATGGCAGCGACCAGTTCCCATTACAAACAGTGTGCAAGAACACACAGACACAAACTAAAAGGGAACATGTACTAGACACAGATCTGTTTCAAACTTTGTATGACCATTCAGAAACTGAGTTCAGTGACAATCCATCAAACAAAACATATTCTTTTCTGAATTGAAACATAAGATGTGCATATAGCACAAAGGAGAAATATTAGAAGTATTAAACTAAACTAAAAACTACTTATCTGTCAAATATGCATCAAAGGAATGGTTGTGTTAGTACAACTTTTCAAACCTGCTTGTATTGGTTCAGTTATCTGACTGTTTTATGTTTTTTTGTGCATTTTCCGTCCATGTGCCCTCAGGAAATCCAGAGAAAGAACTAATGCTATGTTTGACAAATATAAAGCCACAACAAATTCAAAAAACACTTTTAATGAGGTGTGAGTTTTGAAAGTCCCAAAGGCAAAACTGTGATGAGTAATGTAATGTAATCACAGCATCACCAAGTTTGCTGTTTCACTGTTCTACTTCAGTGGTGAAAGAGACTGAAAGAGGCTTTGTTTGGTTGGGAGGAAATAGAGAGCTTGCAAGGGAAAAAAGATCGTTTGTGTATCCATCAGTAGGCACAGGCTGAATGTTCATTGAGAAAGAAATGAATTGGAATGAAAAAAGTGCTATCTCATTAGTTTTCTTTTTGAAAAAACACTTTCATTCTGGCCACTTTATTATCTTCTTGTTTTGAATTTTGGTCATGTAACTAGTTTGTTGTTTCCCAGTTTCTATTCCTCTAAACTTTCCCAGCATTGCTTATACAGCAACACTGTACTACTGCAGTGGACCATAAAGTGAATGTAGAATTGTGTGTGTCCTGGATATGGATGGCCTGTGGTGTCTTATGTAAAATTAAGCAGCTTTACTCTGTGTTTTGTTTGGTTGAACATCGATACACTTTACTTCACCGCACCGCTTTCTCTCGGTGAAAATCCAAAATGTCAGCCTGAGATATTAGGTTGTAGATAGAGCTTGGCAACTTTTTACCCCAAAACACCTCTCTTGGTTTGCTAGAAAATCCTATCGGTTATCACTGTCTTTTTAAATTTTAACTGAATGTATGAGAGAAGGTTTGCACTTAAGTATGGACTTGAGACAAACAAAGACACTAATAACAGGATGTAAGTGCACTGCTGTGAAATCTGGGGGCATTCCTGCAAGTGTGGAGGTCATACGCCTCGTCAAAACATCTGTGTTTATTTTAAACCTCTTTGAAGCAACGGTTTAACACCAATTAAAAGTTGCTGCTTATATGTATAGCTTTGCCAACTCATTTTTGATGTAGGTTAAGAAAAATATTGTTGAGTTAGAATTTTTTTCCCCTTTAAATTTAAACTCACTTGAAATGGTGTTGGGCATTTTTAATTGGTGTGACATTAGTACTATCAGTAGCCAGCCTTAGAGCAAAAATGTTGCCACTATTCTGATCTAAAGGTCCACTTAAATAGTGAGTGTAGAATGTAAAATTAATTAATTAGCCTACCTGACCAAATAGATTGGCTTTTGTCAGAGGATGGCTGATCTCAGAGCTGCTGGAGACTTGGCATGCACACTGCTGGCTAATAACAGACTGAAAGAGTCACACTATTTTAGTCTGTATACCTAGTGTTTTAAAATTTCTTGGGCTGCTGGAAGGTGATAAACACAGGAGGGTAGGGTCTTGCCTACTGTAATCTTCACTATATCTATCATATACTCTACTCAGCATGCCCATAGTAGAATGACTATAATTCATAATTGTGCAAAGGTACACATGCACAGTCATACACATATTCACATAGACATATACCACAAAGACATTGTTTTCCACTAATCAGCATCTCTCTAATGACTGATTAGTATTCCTCCAAACAAGCACAGAAGTGCTTGATTGGCCTTCATCAATTCTCAGCCATCTCTCCCAGTGAGGGGAACTGAACTGTTGCCTGAGCTGGTATCAGGACAACACACAATCACAGTGTGTTGTTGCCTGAACAAAAAAAAAACCACACATATAAACACACAATGCCTAAGGATACCTGTGACCATGCCTGGCATAACACTTGAATGATAAATGACTCATCAAACTAACATGAAAAATACCAGTGTCAAACAAAAAACTGCCAACTACAGAGAGTGTTTTACATTGACATAACCATCTCGATACTCCTGTAGCTATCAAGATATAGCTACATTTGTCCCTAAAATGACAACCAAAGACTCATAATTGCTTCATTCTATATTAATTTTAACATTCATTTCCCTCCTCTTTGAGTCTGCATTGTGTGTTTGTGGTGAGATATGGAAGACAGACGCAAAGAGAGCTTGACAGCAAGAGAGAGAATGAGAGAAAGAGAGAGAAAATCGAGTCTTTTGGCAATTAGGGCTGGCTTTAGTGGTGATTAGGAGAGAAGGCAGTGAAAGAGAGAGAGGGATCAGGCAGAATAAAGCCTCTCCCAGGAAGAGAAAAGCCCCTTTGTAGAAAAAAAGAAGAGGAAATAACAGCAGAATTAAAGTAAGCACAAACTTCCCCAACTTTCAATAGTGGCTAGACCAAGCCCCTAGGAAGTTCACCAGGCTTTGAAGCCAATTTGACATAGTGGACAGACCATGGACTTACAATATTTTTCCCACACACAATCATGGGAAAAGAAGCAGCTGTAAAACGGTGGATACATTTTTTTGAGCATCACAACCCCCACAAAATGGCTCATTTCACTATTAGAATTTGATCCATTTGGTCTGATAACATTTGGACAGCTTAGAAGAGTCGCACAATTGAATTATTTTATCCCATTCAAGTTAGCGGAGGGCTAAACCGGAAGTTAGCCAAAGTCTAAGTCTCTGGTGCGCGTGCTCTATAGGCACATTGGGCCCATAGAGCACAGTATGCATTCATCCGGGTATTCATTTCTTTACAGCGGGAAGTGGCTTTTTGGCTTCATGCACCACTGAGCAACTTTCAGAGGAATGAACGAGGCCCCACATTCGACACTGTATGCAGTTCTCTTTATACATCCATGGGCTGGACGGTAAGTTATTCTGGAGCACACACACACACACACACACACACAGACACACACACACACACACACCCAAACACACACACGTAGTGGACACAACTAACACAATCAAAAGGTATTTACACAGCCAGCCACAGCTTATATCCCTACGCTCCTCTCGTTCTCTCACTGCAGTCACTTGGCCTTTTACTCTGCGTTTCTGTGGTTATAAGGGGAAAAAAAACAAACTCTAAAACACTCTGGTGGTTGCGGTTCAGCCTACAAATTCAATGATGGATTTGATATGTACAGTATAGGTTAGTGTTCCCTTGAGACTTGGCCCAGATTTTGTATCACTGCTGTATGTAGTGCTATACTGCAATGCCCAAAACCCTGCAGCAAGAGTCTGACCAACTGGACGTAACACAGAGGAGTGCGGTAGACTGAAGTGAGCGTGTGTGTGTGTTTGTGTAACATGGACTGGCGTCTGCAGGACTGTTCATGGCTCTTGAGGATAAGAGATGATAATGGACGTGGTGTTAATAGTTATGCTAGGCTGGAGTAAGACTGAGGAGGGGTGACGGCCGTGTTGTCTTTGAGAGTGTACAGTTCACTCTGAGGGGGACTGCTGTTGTCAGCAGTTTGCATAAAGTCAGGCTCTGCAGGATTTGGGTTTGCATTCATGCATTTTATTTTTGCTAATCTTATTTCAACCCATTTGTCTGTTCAGTCCACCCTCAAGAGCCACCAAGATTCAGGTGCCATTTGTCTAGGATAGAAATCTCAAGGTCAGTACCAGGGGTGTTGGCTGGACTGTTAACCATCAGGCCCAGATTCTTCTTCATCAAAAAACTTTTAAAAACGTATTTCTAACTAGACTGTTTCCATGCATTTTTTCTCACATGTGAGGGCTACACATTGCTCAAAAAATGTGAAAATTTGAGAAGGAAGGAAGGGTTTGGATTTGATTGACCATATAATCTGCACGTGAATATTCCAGCCACTCGAATTTCTCAAACCAAAATGAGCATCATATCAGATAACTACTACTATTATTAGTAGGCCTACATGATAGAAAACCTTCAAAACCCCTAATACAATGGCAATTTCATGAATGAGAATTGACAACAGCTAACTACTCAAAGTGACTGAGTAAACTTTCATAATTTGGTTGCTAAATCATTGCTGATGGACCTACTTGATATGAACCACAGTTCCCACCTCAATGGTACAGGTAGTAAAATATGAGAACATATTGTTACCTGTGGAAAAAGGAAGACAATGATTGATTTCTGTCTTTTTAAATTATATTATCTTGTTACTTCAGTATTGTTACGACCCAACTTGTCCAGGCAACAATATAAGAAGAGAAACAAACATAAGGTTAAGATCTAACACAAGACTAGGCGAGTTTGTTGTCGCTAACCAAGGGGAGGCTCAACTAAGCTATCATTGCTAAAGGTTTAGCTGGCTACAGTGCAATGCAAAGTACGCTAGCTGTATATAACTTATGCTCTGCTTTTTATACAGTTAGTTATATACAGCTCACGTAACTTGGAACTCATAAAGACATTTACACAGACATTTACCACTGCTTCAGCTTCAAACCCTTTACTGGTAAAAAAAATCTTTGTATATCCATTTTTTCCTCTGACTGTGTGGGCTACTGTTTGGTATAGTTACCCCATTAATTGAAGAATTCACCGAAACCTGTCAGCCAATAATCCACATATTTTCCTGTAAACCCTCTCTGATTGGTCTTGCCTCCATTCCGTTCACTGAAGCTACAAAATTCCAACACTGCCGTCATCTTTGATGATAAGCCACTCAAAGTGGAGAATTGTTCGGGGCTAAAGAAAAAATCTTCGGGGCTACAGCCCCAGATGCCCAGGCCAGGTGACACCCATGGTAAGTATGTGTGAGTCTTAGCCTCCCCAATATACTGTATCTATCACCTTCCCCTGAAACAGCTCCCCCTGCATCTCTTTATATCTGCTGTTGCACTGGAAAACAGAAAGAAAAATGCAGATGCACTAGTATAAAAAAAGTAACAGTAAAGGCCATGAAAAATAAAGGCTTCAACTTTGCCTTTATTTCAGTGTTTGCCTGCAAGCATCAAATATGCTTGTTGTAAAGAAAAAGAAATCATTTTCATATTGTTTTCTCAAGCTTCCCCAAGGAAGCAAACAGCACAAAATTGCTTTCCCCGACTGCTGGAGGAAATACTGTATTTCTCAAATCTAATCAACATCTCTCCATCAAAACTTTAAGAAAAGGTTCTGTTTTTCCAATTGTAGGGGTCAGATCATAAACTAGAGAAATCCCTCTAGCCTTTAAACCATGGAAAACATACATGTAATTACACAATCTGTATGGAGGATAAGGAACATGGTTTTTCAGTAGTACAAGGCTATAGTACTTCTTTTCTCCCTTGAAAGATAGCCATTGGGTTGTGATCCTTGAAATCCAGGGGCTGATGTTGGACTAGGATGGCTGAACCATGCAATTAGTGGTTCTGAAGTTTCACTGAGGTAGGAACTGAGCTGAAAGTTCAACAAACGGCCAAATCAGTGACATGACTCCAAGGGCGAGTAAAAACACCACAGATATGGAGCAGTAAATATCAGTGGTTATCATAGTACCGTAACACTTTTGTATTTAAAATCACAGCACTGTGTATAGAGTTCCTGGTTTTTAAGTTGAAACTGGATCGAACACTACCTATAGTTATGTTTCAGTGGCAGATGCCATCTAGCAGCTGTAATTATGATGTAACTATGATCGTCCCTCAACCTTAAACCTGTTATTATTGTACGAAGGTTGCCTGACTTTAAGGATGTAGTAACTTAAACCCAGACCACATAGTTCTCTTACTTTAACAAAGTGATCATTTCAACCCAAACCATGTTCTTTCCCTAAACCTAACCAAGTGTTTTTGTTTTTTTTGCCTGAACCCACCTTCAGATATTATCAGCTCATTAAATAGCCTAACCAAGTGGTTTTTGTGCCTAAACCTAACCAGACCTTAACCACTGCATTATCACATCATAAAACACCCTTATTTTGTAACAGCATAGTTCTGGAGTGCACGGTCAAACAACGCATTTGGTCATTCAATTTGGAGGACTTGTTGCTATGAACCACTTAAACTTAAAAACTTCATAAATAAAAATGTATAGAACTGATAAACTCATGACAAATGAGTCGTTAACATGTTGTTTGTTATTGCTAAAGTAGCTGTAAATACTATGGCTGTTAGATTAATTTAAACCACCCCAGCATCCCTAAGGTTTACATCCATATTGGAGAATTTACATCCAGTGCAAATAGTTCAGTGCCGATGCTTGAGGCAGTGTGCCCTTTATTTAGCGAGGCATAAAGCAAGGGTGTGGAGGTTGGGGTGGTAGATGGGTATGTAGTGCATCTGACTTTCATGCAGGATACTTTAGGTTTGTGTCCCAGCATAGATCTGGAATTAATTCAACTTTTATTAACTTTTACTAACCGTAACCATAATCTTTGCCTAACCTCAAACAAGTTTGTTTTTTTTTTTGTTCCCAATGCCAGCATACTGTATCTGCAGAATCTCCCAATACTGACATTTTTGTCTGCTGATAGGATTGACTTAGACACTGTAAAAATTGAGATCCTGAGAACAATAAATTTACACCTCACAGGTAATTGTGGTATTATGATTCGACAAAGGACAGAAGTCACCTGTATTTGGGTGCATGTTTGAGTGCTTACAGGTTTGTGTATGTGTGTGTATAAACCTTTGAGCTAGAGCATAGTGTCATAGAGCAAGCTAAAGGAGAAACATTAGTCACTGATGATTGCTAACATCTTCCTGAGGGCATCTGTGTCATTATGTGTGTGCAAGTACATGGTGTTTTTCTATTATGTGGCAGCACTGAGCCTTTATTGTGGGCTGAATGAGCAGCATTTACAGAGAAGTGACTGATGGGTCTTAAAACTGTCAGCTAAATGTGTCTTAAGGCTTGTAGACAATCACGGGGCATAGCCCAAGGAATGACCAAGCTGAGTTTTGGTGTGTTTGTGTGTCCACATAAGTGTGTGTGTGTGTGTGTGTGTATGTATGTGTGTACACAAACAGGTTGTACACGAATATCTCTCGTGTGGGTGAAAAGTGTGAAGTACAGGAACACTTTGCTGCAACTGTTGATAAGGTGTACACTGATATGACGGGCCTGTCAGGTAACACCCATACACTGGCAAACACCCTTCTTCAAGTCTCTCTCAAAAACACACGCACACAGATACACATGCACACACCCAGCATGGAGAGAGAATCACAAAAGCTGGGGGCTGAAGGAGGCTGGCAGAGAAGAGCTCCCAGAGGTACAAACACAGACAGCAGTGAAACAACCCACCCTCTTCTCTACCTCCCCAAAACAAATCCTCCAGTAAACACAAACAAACACATATGCTTTGCAAACAAATGCACATATATCATTTGTCAGACTGTCAGGGATGCGGCACTAACATTCATTGCAGCTAATTGTTGTGCAATCTAGCAGGAGAAAGCCCTGCAGCTCTATTGGATAGGCCATGTGGTGTATAGCTTTTATGAGAGGAGGGTAAGTGTGTGTCTATATCTATGTGTATCTATGTGATAGATATACACATAAATACGCACATGTGCGTCAGCGTGAGTTGAAAGTGTGTGTGTGTTTATGGTCTGCTTATGGTATGTTTTGTGTGTACAGGGGAAATAAATTAGCAGTGCTAGCAGGTTGCTCTGACAAGTCCTATTAATGAGAACATCCTCCAGAGCCTTTTGGGCTGGGGAGAGAAACCAGAGGCCGTGATCATCTGTTCAGCCTGGAAGATGGCATGGAGGGAGGGAGCCTGCAGAACGGCAAAAAGCCTGCACAATTAGACCATACCATCTGCAGAAGAGGTGCTAATGTGTAGTTGGAACTACGATCAGTGGAAAAAGGAAAAGGGAAAACAACTATGCTGTATAGAAGGAAGACCTGGAGATAATGGAATAAAGTTTTACATAGATGGCTAGTTGTAAATTAAACAATATAATTCTGTATGTAGTGTGGACATTTGAGCACAATGCACTCCTAATACTAAAAAAGCCTATGATGCTTTGAACTCAGAAAGCCTCTGGGCAAACATGCTTTAGTGATGTAAAACAATGTAGCAAAGTCATAAATTGCCAAAGGCAGGTTGTCCCCATAGGGTGCAACAGCTCTATTTGACAAGGTGAAACAGAGTTAAACATGTTATGACAGTTGTTTTGTACTGTTGTATTAAAAGTCTAGAAAGTAAAATAATTCAAAATTTTGAATATTATATATTATATAATATATATTATATATCCCTAAAATGTGATTTATGTACTGCATGTAAGTGTACTATATGTACCTATGTCTATGCATCTGTGTAGGTGTGTACTGTATATGTGTGAGAGTTAGACATATGATGTGTGTTTGATGGAACATGTGTATATACAGTATGTGCGCACACACACACACACACACACACACACACACAAGTTGAGTTGCCAATTTGGCCAGAGTTGACTCACCTGCACCTGGCTCAGTGAGGCAAAGCCAACTGGCTCCTCATGTGTTTGGAGAATCACAAACCAAGTAGAGGGGTTTAGAAATGCATGAGGCGCTTCGCTGTGTAGCATTACCATGATTCATCTTCACAAAACTGCGAAAGCTTGTGATAATCGCTTTAGCTAATCCTTGCACGCTTCAGGCAAACAAGCATGGAGAGAGTGAAGGGGTGGTTCTTTAACCCTGGGGGGAGGACTGAACTGGGTGATGGTGCCTGTGTGGGTGCAACATGGTCAGGGTTGGAGGTGTGTGTGGTTTTTTTTAATGTATGTGGGGTGTGTGTGTGTGTGTGTATGTGTCATAGCATGCCACACGTAGTCCTCACAAGTATATCAAAAATAAGTTCAATTTAAAGCATGGAAACTGTCCATTGGAAATTAAACCAAAATGCAAGATCATTTAGGATGCTGGGGTTTTATTATTAGACAAAATGAAATGTGCAGGCATGTGCGCAGGCAAAAAGCACACCTACTGTACATATGTGTGTGTTTGCATAGCTTTGTGATCTTGAATCTATCTGTGCATCCTACAGTATCATTTCCATCCAGGCATATCCATCATTATTTATCACTCCTTTGACACAATCATCTCCTCTCATTCTCAGCTCTGCCTGGTTGCAAAGCCTCACCTGTGCTGCTTCTATTCCTAGACTTTGGTTGCCTCAAGTAGTGCAAAAGCACAAAGGTTTACACCCAGACTGACATCTTTCTGGGATATGGCCTATAGATATGGCCACAGGATCACCTCATTAGCATCAGAAGGCACTCTGCTCCCTGACAAGTAAGATTTCACTGCACAGCTCTCACAAAATAATGAGCAAATATAACCTCTAATGGCTAAATATAGGTAACCATGGTCTCAAGAGACTTGGAGCAGAAACCATATACTGCAAGAGGTATCTTAGAGGGCCTTTCGAAGTTTCGTTGCGATGTGGGCGTGAGGAGTGCACAAAGTAAACAAAAGACTTTAAGAGGAGGAAGTGATAGTTGAGCAGTGTTTGATGAGAGCTCTTAGCCTGTAGCTATAGCGCATTAGGCACAGATGAGCCACAGCCAGCTCCCACACTGTTAATGTGGAACACATTACAACTGCACAATGAGTTATGATTGCCATTAAAGAGCAAATGATTCAGACTTCACAGCTGGATTTAAAGGGCTGCCACTGCTGTGCCCTGTCCTTTCTCATTCCTGCCCACGCTTACTCCAACGACACTTCAGTGACAATCACTCCATTAAACTCGCTTGCTGAGTTTGTCCACTTGCATTTGGCAAGCGTTTCCAAATTTTGTGAATGCACATACAGTTTGTTTGTATCACTATGTATGGAAAGAACAATGAGTGGTGAAGTGCAGGACTACATTGACTGTTTGCAACAAAATGAACAGCGAAAACACCTGATTAGTTTGAAAAACTTGCACACCTGAGACTCCAAAAATCTCTCTTTCGATTTTGCCACTAGGCTAGCTTCACCTCCTTTTCTCTCTTGAAACATCCCGATTCTTTTTCTCTCTCTGCCTCTTTCAGTGTTAGCGGGAGACCTAATAATGGCATCATGCATTTGGGTAAACCACGAAGGAGCAGTAGATGAGGACTAGTGGCGAGAGAGAGGGGGAAGAAGTGGGAAAGTGCAGAATCACAGACGAAGAGACCTCTCTTCCGATTACTCTCTCTTTCTCGCCCACAAGATCTATCTCTCCCTCTGGGGCCAGGAGGCTAGCTGTGAAATGAATGAGAGGCAAAGCGTGGGCAGGCGCTAACGCTAAGATAATGACGGAGTTTTGTCAGCCCTGGCCTAAAGCTCCATCTCTTGGCACATGAAAGAAGAGGGAGATGGCAGGACAGTATGATGGAAGAGAGGCTATGAGGTTGTAAGCTAACAGTACTGTGTGCGTTTCTCAAGTCTACAGGCGTCTGCTGTAGACAGGACAGAAAAGCATTTGATTCAGCTGTTTGTTCTTTGAAAACACAGCTAACAGGCTAAGAGAGTTTTCACACTGTGTCATGAGTGTCAATGGTCAAAAACCTCAACAGCTTCTCTCCATCTACACCGCAGTTAGGGAAGACTGTGAGCAATTACGGCAAAGTTTCCCTCCAAGAACATGTAATGAGAAGTATCGAGTTAGGAGACAATTCTTACAGTCTGTTTTAATATGTGGACCCCAGTGAGCTGGCCTCGACCGCTGTGGAGAAAATACAGAGAAGAAACCTTCGTTTGTTATTAGGCTGCGATTCGAACTGTGAAAACC
This sequence comes from Thunnus thynnus, assembly GCF_963924715.1. Classification (NCBI taxonomy): domain Eukaryota; kingdom Metazoa; phylum Chordata; class Actinopteri; order Scombriformes; family Scombridae; genus Thunnus; species Thunnus thynnus. Next base: position 22,877,741 of record NC_089522.1, read on the forward strand.
TTACCAAATGAAACCATCAAAGCAACGATTGGTACTAATTATCACTGCTGTTTAACATCAGACAAACAAACAAACAAACACACTGCAAATATTAAATGTGTTCTCCATGGGTTAGATTGAGCCTCATTTATTTTAAGTCCTGCTGGAATGTGATTTGTGGCTGCGAACACCCATGCTGTGCTTCAGATACCCGGCAGATGCTTAGTTACGACTAAACCAGTAAAGACGACACTTAATGGTACAGACACGCAACCGCGAGGGTGGGAGGAGGGGATGAGGGGGACCGGAAAAATGATAAGCTGGGAGAAAAATCATAAAGAGCAAGGCTTTGAAAACAGATAATTAGATCTGTAACAACAGAGCACAATAACAGTGTCAGCGGGGATGGAAATGCCTGCATTGCATGAGACACCAGCACAATGCGCCTATCTGAACGATTATAACATATATCATGTTCAATGACAGAATCACATTTCGCATTATCCGAGCTGGTAATATGACTAACGATGCCAAGATAAAGAAGAGAAAAGTTTATCGTTCAATAAATCACTGAGTTTTTGGCAAGTCTCCCTGAGTCATTGGGTCTTCTCCCCGTGTCACAGCCAATCACTGACTGAACAACAGCACAGTAAGAGACAAAAGTCCTGTCAGTGCCTCATTAGGCTGCTCATTAGGAGGCTGGCTGTATATTCAAACATTCTCTACGGCTGACCATTTGAGTCAAGGCTAAGTCATCTCTTTTGCTTTCGCTTGGCTGAGGCTAAGGGCACGGGGTCAGTAGGATCCATCATTATTAGTTCCGTTACATTTTCTCTGACTGGTCTGGATCTAACGACCTGATCCTGGGGTCAGACAGCCTCAGGCCCTGTCTGCATGCCTAACCTCCTCTCCTATAAAATACAACTTTGCATCGTCTTGATGCTGTAAATCCCTTCCTTTGATTTTCTTACGTGACCCTTGCCTGCAGGCTCCTGACACTACAACTGGAACTGAACCATGCACTTCGACCATTCCACTGTCAGTGCTTGTTTTCTGTTTATGCTACTGTACATGCCGTTCATTAAGCTGAACTACAGTAAAAAACAAGCTCAAGCGTTATGTATTATTGTAACTCATATAAAAATTGAGATAAAATCAAACATTATTGCTAGCTATATCACTTAAAGGAGATAAAGACAACTGTCAATCACGACTGCATCGGGTCTGAGAGTGTAAGTGGGTTGGGCTGGTGGGTTGGGTCCCTGATGCTGCATACTCCAGTGTTGGCTGTGGTCAGGAAAGGACATGTGTAGGAGGTGGCACTGTCTGCTCCTGCCAAAACAGGCTTTCTGCTCAAGTGTTTGGCACCTGCCTGACTAGCAGCCAAGCTATGACTCAGCATAAAAGCTTTCCTCCATATCTCTTCCCAAATAATCCATATTGCTCTGAAGAATTTTGTACACATGTACCTTACTTATTTGTTACCTTATCTGAAGGGACTGGTAGATACTCGCCTTTGAGTTGAACATGTCTATTATAAAACTGTGAACTGCATGGAGATGTTAAGTTGTAAATGGGCTTTGAGAGGAGTGTTTACTGTACAGTGTAAAATGTACAGTGGGAGATGTTGGAGGTCTAGTTTTGTGCTTCTGACCTATATTGGATATGATCTGATAATAACCAGCTTTGATTTTGTGGCTGGTGTTTGTTTTTATCTACAGTGAATGAAATAGATACATCTGTGCTTATTGGTAGAACATCTGAGTAGTTAAATAAAGGAGATTTTTAAATTCTATGTTACCATAACCTCTCTCATTTCTACGCTAACTCCCTCATATTAGATTTAAGTGCTACAACATTGTCTCTTCGCAACATTTGTGTTTTTCCTGTCTGTACTTTTCCTGTTTCCCTACACACGCAGGTTACAGGAAGTGAAAGTGATGGCAAATTACAGGTAAAACCGACATAAAGTGTCTTGGAAAGGTGCTGTGCTACTCCAATCCACAGGATCAGCTTCAGTGCTCATTTGCATAGACTACCCAACTCGCTGGAACTCTACTGGAGGGATGAACACCATTCATCTAAAAGACATCCCCCATTTTGTGCTTTAATGATGGTGGTGGAGAGCGCTGTCTAATACCTCAGTCTAAAATCTCCTATAGGTCTTTGTGGTATCTGTGAAGCTTTCTGCTTCCAAAAGACTTGCGACACTGTAACAGGCTGTCTTATAAATACATAGAACAATGTTTCAAGCCTGAATTGACTCTTCATCAGTATATATCTTTATAAGGGAGCATTTTACAGTGTTGTGAGTCCTTGGGAAGCAAACAGTTTTTTGGGGCGACTCAGCATCTGGATATAAAAGATGTGTGTGTGTGTTCTGCACTCTGATTGTTGGTATTTGTGAAGGCCATAGCATATGTTTCACATCATTTTCATATTCATCAAAGCCCTCACGCCCTATATCAGCATTTTTTGTGCCTCCCCACTCTGTTATTCTGTTTTTTCCTTTCATTTATCACCCGCTTAAAGAGAGACAAATATTGGAACTAATTCTTTGCAAATCAATATCAATTTGGCATTGCGAGATGCAAAATGCCTAATAATGAGGTGAGCAGAAAGTAGTTAAACAATTCTATTTATTTGCTTCCTTCCACTTCCCATCAGAGCAGGCGAGCGACATAGTAATAAGGAACATCAGGCAGGATTTACTCAAAATGTGAAGGAGGATAACCTGTTGAGGAGTGGTGTTGTGTGGAAAATAGGGGATAGAAGTAATAGAAAACAGGGGACCAACACAGAGGTTGAGGAAGATGAAATGCCAGAGAACCATCAACTTGGTCTTGTGGACAATCTGGCCATGTAGCGGAAGCATCTGAGGAGGAAGCTGAGGAAAAACAGCAAGAGGCAGGAGTGGAACAGGAGGTGCGGATGCAATTAAGGCAAGGTCAGAGGTGAGGGAGGACTGGGGGTGATTAATACCCTAAACACGACAGACAACCTCCTGACACACACACACACTCAGAGATAACGTCTTTTTCATTGTTTTGTTTTCTTCTCCCATTCAGCCCGCTCTTATATTTCAAAATTCTTGCACCGCAGTACACTGAACTGAACTGTAAAGCTTTTCGTTAAGTGAAAAATAAAAAGGATGCACTATTCTTTAAACGCATTCACTGATAACTCGGGACATTCAGTGGTGGCCTGTGGTTTCAAACCACTCTGGGAGTTTACTACAATAGCAATCTACTGTAAGTTGAAAAGCCCTTTCCCACCACAGTCCATTATAAATTAAATTACAATGGAAAACCAAGTCCCCAATCACACTGAATTGGTTTTTCACACTTAAATGGTAATATTGAAAAGCAGAATAAAGAAGTGCAGATGCCTAATTTGTGTGCTCATTTGTTTTTGTGTATTCCGTTTGCTTAATCTGCTTTTTCCCTTCACAGTGGGTTAGAGCAATGGCGCACACTTACAGAGGCATAATGAGTGTATCGTTGTGGCATAATTACCGGGTGCAACACAAACTGTCGATACACTTGAAAGGGTGAGCTTCCACACACACACACACACACACACGCACACACACAAGTATGGGAAATGGACAGGCGTAGAAACGCTTTGGCACGCACACATGCGCAGAAACACACTGGGAGCAGAACAGGTAAACGGTTTTCATATGATCATTGATCTGTCCGTTCAGCTGCTTCACAGCCAGAAAGAAGATGAAAATAGCACTTTTGTTTATGCCGTCGTGAATAGTGAGCTTATGTAGAAAAGGAGGAGGAAAGAAGGCTATATCGATAGCAGCCAAATGGCTATTTCTTGTTTGGCAAGGATACTGTGTGTGAGAGAAGAGACAATAAGCCTTGACTTCTACTATATGAAGGTGCTGGAGGGAAAACAAGGTGAGGGGCAAAATCAAATTGATGCGGCTCACAACAGGATTAGTCATTGGCTCAATTATTAAATGAAGATTTAGTGATTTGTTGTAAGACGGCAGGTAGGTGTTGCTATTTGGCTGAGCCAGTGTGTTTTTTTATGATAGCTTGTGGGCATACTGTATTTAATATCAGTCCAGTCACCTCACACAAACCTTCATTCACGCTGCCTCACCAGGTGAAAGGAGATTAGATTATAATATAAAGCTGGAAAAACATATTTTTCACACTAGTTTTAAATGAATATTCCCACAATGGAGGCTAGAGGAAAAATAGTGAATATATGGTTAAATCTGGATTGAAATGGTACATCACATCAAGAGAATGTCTCTGAATTGTGAGTGTTACTGGTGCTCCGAGATCACTCAATATGAGTTCAAAATCAGGTGAGATCTGGAACTTGCAGTATAAAATAATCTTATTATCATCTCTGCAATGTTATATTTAATGCAATGCAATTATAAACTCTTGTGAGGGAAGAAGTGGAACTACTGGCTACCTTCATGGTGGGGAAAAACATAGTTAAAAAAAACTAAAATACTTTGGTAACAAAATGGTTTGCAGTAACGAAATATATGTGATTTAAATGTTAAACCATGCAAAAAAAACCTGGCAAGGCCCCTTAACAACTCTGGAAAAGCCATAGAACCAAATCTAATGAAATTACTGGTTACAAATCAATTCAAAACTATTCATTAAGAAACATACAAACAATGGCGGCACAGTTTAATATATGCAAGTCCAATATCCATGCTATCATCCAAATAAAGCGTAATGCCTTGGCTGAGCCAACAGAGACTGCTTTCCAATTAATGTTGCTTAGCAGCACTCCAGTTTTAAGTACCAATTACTACTGGCAAAACTTGAAGATGTTCCCAGTGGAGCCCTTCTCTTCGAGTGAAAACACTATTCCCACAAACACCCTGTGTGCACGGAACAATGAGTAGCTACAAGTGGAAGGTACTACCTATTAGTCAGTTGTCAATGGCCTCAAGGAATAGGGATGTGATTTTGCTACAGCACCTGCAGGGAAAGAAGAGAATGCAGCCCTCCTGGATTCCCTCTGAGGTCAGAATAGAGCTGTCACTGACAAACCTGCTGGACACTGCTGCACACCTGGAATAGACTCCTACCTCTGCCTCATACAAATAGTGACTGATGAATTAAGAATGAGCCTGGACAAAGGCTCAAAAAAGCTATCTATTGTAAAACTGGACTGCTGGAGGGGTGAGGATAAGAGAGGAGGGTGTACGGTTTGGATGGGGGTTTGGTTGCACCGCTGAGGAATGTCTGTGAGGACTGCCCATTATGATTTTCCTGGTGACAATACAGAAAAAATTATGCTGCATTCTCTTATCCTTATTTCTGCCCCTTTTAAAGGGAAAGTGGTTCCATTATGATCAAGATTAACTTAATGACTGACAATGATAGTTAATGAAAGATAGAGAACAGCAGAGAGAAAAACATGGAGTAATTGGAGGAGTGCTGCAGTGGAGGCAAGAGATGGACGGGAGGAGATGTGTGGTCTGTCAGTGGGTTACTGTGTGGGGAGTGTAATCAGAGGGAGGGAGCGGTGCATCATTATTCAGAGTGAGAAGCCGGCAGAGAGACGCTGAGAGGTAAACCAGATGATGGAGGAGCCTATGATTCCCCTACTCCCCTCTATCGCTGCCCCCAAGTCCACCCCTGTTAAACCCTGAATCTAGAGCTGAGAAACGAGGAGTGCGCAGCAGCAGGCGCAGTGCTACCCATCACTATCGCGATGGGGAACATGGTGCCGCATTTACTCTTAAATCAGAACATGGCAGGGGGTTGAGTGAGCTCATTGGTTTGTGTGTGCTGTATGTGTGTGTTTATATACAGCGCATGAATGCATGGATGTGTAGAATGCTATCTATCTATCTATATATCTATCTATCAAGATAGGTAAGCAGATGGGTGTTAATTGAAACAGTCTGTTCTCCATCTATATGATGTGAAGAGAGATTATTTGAAGAGACGAACTTTAGTTCATTCTTGAGTTGTCCTTGCACCGGATCTCAGGAGCCAAAAGAATTACAGGCTACACTAGAACAATTAAGTCTGCCTCCTGTCCAGATGCTATCGGAGCTGCACACAGTAAACAAGAGCAGATAGGACCAGGCCCCAGGAACTGAAATGAATCACGGTCTAGGTCTGATACAGACACTACTCTCTTTCTCTTTCCTTCACAGATAAAAAAACAGTATAGCTCCTGCCTCATGCTCCGTAAGTGTGCACTGTGTGTGTGAGCAGATGGTGCGTGTGTGTATGGATACTTGCGTGTGTGAGTTTGTGTAGGTGCAAGCATACACAAAAAAAAAAAAAAGAAGAAGATGGAGATTGTGAGTAAGTGTGCCTTAATATTTATTTAAAGTTCCCATTAGTGTGTGTCCTCCTGTCAGTGTGTGCCAGAGTATCTGTATGTGAGCTTTTCCAGTGCTCTATACAAAGTACAAAAAAGGGAGATAGAGATGACACATGAGGCAGACAGACAGAGCTGAGATAGGCTCTGTCAACCCAGAGGTGGCTATCTGCTGCTTCACAAGTCTTCTCAGCTTGTCCCGCCAGATTGACTGTCTGGCATGCTCAGCCCAGTTCTGTAACAGACAAATGTGACTCACATTTATGACTCGTGATTGATTTGCGAGGGTTCATCTAGCCTGCCAAATAGACGGAAACACAAGAATATCAACAATGCAACAGTTGTTTTACTTTCATACTCAGTGGCTGGTTTGCTTACATGAGCTGAAATTTCTGGGTAAAATAGAGTTAAAGTAATGCAGCCATATGCTGAAGAGGAGCTGACAGAGGTCAAATCAGAGCAATAATGTCTCACGTTGGAAAAGGCCAAGGTTCCATCATTTACTCTTCACCTGTATAACTGTAATCATGCGGCTATTCCTTGAGCTGTTATTAATTTTCATTGATCTTCTTCATCTTTTTCTTTCTGTTCATTTCTTGCAGGGAAATCCTGCCAGCTTGATCACTGAAGTTACAAAATAGAATTTTCTCCTTAGTACAAGCATAAATAGGATGGGGTACTGATTAGGATATGATTCAGTTTGAGCTATATTCTGTCTTCCTCACACAGTCTATACTTGTCTCTCAAACCTGTCTGCATTCACATGCTTGCTTGGTTTGGCTAGCTGAAAATGTTCCGTTATTGCGCAGAAAACAATATATCTCACAAATAACACACAGCAATGGAACATCTCTTTAGTCCTAAGATTTTCACATCCAAAAACATGCAAATTCACAGAGTTGAAATGTGAGAGCGTGCATGCAAAACGTTTAAAAGAGCTGCTCACATTATCCCCACAGACATCTGGCAAAGTGAACACAGTTTGCACCAGATCATAATATCGTCCCTGACATCAGCAGCTTTCAAACCATCACTTCATGAATAGAGTAATGTTTCATCGCTGTTGTGAAGAGGCACTCTGTGTGCTACATAATGCTGCTGCCTACAGTGGTGCAGGGAACAGGATGCAGTTGTAGACCTGTGAACTCTGTCATCCGTTATTGAAGATGACATGTACTTTTAGCACACATCGCTCCCAGGCTTTCTCCCCTGCACTGTCGGTTTTAAACACACTACTGGGAGTGCTCGCTGAAAAACAGAGAGCACTTCAGAAACACATAAAACACACAGGGGCTCATAGTCTTTGATTCTGCAACATAAAACACACTTGGATACAGATACTTGTATGCACACACACATACATGAACACACACTGATTTAAGTGTCTCCTGGGTCATCCTTTTCTGTACAATAATCCTTGTTAGAGATGCAGAGGCGTTGTAATGACAGCCATAACCATTCTGAAGCAGTTAGTCTTAGTACCACCTCAACCCCCAAGTCTTCTGGGAGAGCTACTTCACACACTCTTTTATTGCCTTCATGACCATTAGTATCTCCATTTTATTGCTGTCATCGTCACCATTTACCTGACAAACGCAACCTCAGCAGGAATTCCCTTCACTCTCCTCCTCTCTCCCTCTCTCCGTCTCTGTCATATACATGCGCACGCACACACACATACAAAGATTAAAACTTTTCTTACTTGGTACAATAAGTGATTGAGCAAGTATTGATGAAGCTGGTTGTATTCACATGAATAAGTGCAAATCAGTGACAGATTTATGGTGTTTTCATAGTTGTGATTAATGTTTGGATCAAAGGAATCATTTGATCCTGAGCGTTTCATGCTTTTCCCCTTACCAAATGCTTTGGTTAATGCTCAAACAACTATATTTAATGGATTAATTGTTCGTCGGAAAATGTATCTGATAATTTAGAGAATCCATTAATTCTTTAAGTCATTTATCGAGTAAAAATACTAGCTGGTTACAGCTTTATTAAATTAGTTTTTGCTTGCACACCATATTAATTGGATTATTTTGTGTTTAACATAAGCAATTTTAAGAAATCGCCTTAGGCTCTGGAAATTTGAGAGGAATACTGTGATTTTTTAAAACTTTAAAACTTTAAATATATATAATAAGCAATTAATTAATTGAAAAAAAAAAGATTTGTAGTCGCAGCCCTAGTTTGGACATCATGATACGCACACTACTATAATATGAATATCAGTTTGAATGAATGTGATCCCAACAGAGAGGCATGATTTCAGTGTTGCTATACAGAGTGTAGTGTCTAGACTGCAACTTTTGACCTCTGTTTATGAACTAACACACAGTTCACTAGGCTTGCGTGCTCTGTATCCTAGAGGAGAGTCTTGAAAACAACAGATCAGAAGTGCATTCTTGATGTTTTTCCATTGCAGTTGTATGGCGGCTCTTCAAGGACTGTGGTAATAGAAGATAGTGCTGCAGAGGTACGGTTTTGGGTCATGTAGGGCTGAGATCAATACTGACTGATCCTACCATGCTGACAGGCCACTGCACATTCCTCTATGGACACTTATGTCTGGCCCCTGGCCTGATAAATGCTGACATCCAGAAACATGACACTGCTGTGATGGACAAGCAGCTGTGTGAGTGTCTCTCTCTCTCTCTCTCTCTCTCTCTCTCTCTCTCTCTATATATATATATATATATATGTGTGTGTGTGTGTGTGTGTGTGTGTGTGTATGTGAAGGAAGATATATGTGAACAGGAGGATCTCCAGGGCTGCTCAGATCTATCCAGGGATTGCTCTGATGGTGTGCAGTGTGTGGTGGCAGTAGTTAAGTCCAGTCTGGCTGTATGTCTCAGATGTCAGGGATATACTTTCCAGCCCTATAGCTCCATTTCTTCATTGGAGCTGAGATTACTCTTAGAGACAGCACGCACACTATAATCCACAAAACACCTCTGTTCCTGTGGCTCTCTTAGAGCTGTGGGTTTTTTCACTGATGCAGGTGTATGACTTGTGTGTGTGTGTGTGTGCGCGTGTGTGCATGTGTGTGTGTGTTTTTGTGTGTGTGTGTGTGTGTGTGTGTGTGTGTGTGTGTGTGTGTGTGTTTGTGTGCGTTGTACCAAAATGCAATTATAGAGAGATTAGAGCAGATGATGTGCTGGCCAGAAGTGACAAATACACACATACTGAATCTGAGGATTAAATCAGAGAGGGGAAAAGTGTATGTGTATGTGTGTGTATATTTTTGTCCAATGATGCAGTAGAGTGTGTGTGTGTGTGAGTGAGAATGTTTGTAGTTTTGTGTAGTTTTATATTTGTGTGTGTCCATCTAGCTGTCATATATGTATGCATTCCTTCATTCCTTGTCTTTCTCTTTATCTATCTTTCTTTCTCTGTCACCTCTTCCTCTCTCTTCATTATTTCTCTCCGTTCTCTCTCATCATCCTTCCATTCTTCTGTGACACACAGTCTAATAAAGACCATTTTAAATTCAATTACAGATTACAGATATTAAAGAGATCTTTCCTGTCCTCTTTATGCAGAAAATACTAAAAACAATCAACTCAGGCATGAGTGATACCTATCTTGTGAATAGCAACCCACTAAATGGACCTCAAAAATGTATTTTTATTGTATCAAAACATTCAATGATTACCATACCATGAAACCATCATTTCATAGATGTCATCACATTTGTAGTTAAAGCTATGATAATACATTTTGGGAACACTTATTTGGAGTCACTCTCCTTTTACATCTGATTTTGGTTACACTGGTTTTACTGTGGTAAATATCTATTAGCTAAATGCTCCACTATTTCACTCTCTAGTTGCTAACTTTGTCTGACTGCCATTTGGTGCTGGCCATTTAGCGCACAGTGTGTTTATCAGAGCTTTTTGATGAAAGTAAGCTGGAAATTAAGTTGACGAGAGCGTTGAGACTGAACCAAACAATAAACTTATAAAACCAAAACTCTGGGCTGAAAGAAGCTAAAACAGTATGTGGAGCTGAGTGGGACTGCTAATTTGGGGCTAATCCTCTGTGGGTTCGTCTTTACAGACAACGCCTTTCACATACACATGGTCATTTGATCCATTGTTAATATAAAAATATTGATTAGTGCAGCTTTAAATTTTGTTCAGCCCACACACCTGTGGAGATACAACTCAGGGACTCTCTTGTTGACTATCTGCTAACATGGTAGGAATAATGAGTGGACTGTGAAATCCTAATCTGGGAATAGGACACTGTTTACTTTGGATGCTGGTGGCGAGAAATTGTTTTGGATGAGATGTGTTACAATGAGGCAAGGAGCTGAGTGTCCTTCAGATTCCATAGTAGCTGACAGCTATACAGTACACAAGGCTAATTCACAGTATTGCAAACTACATGCAGTTTTTATATACTCCTCATATCTTTATGTCTAATGATAAATTAAGTCCCATGCAATTGCAGTGAAAAGGCAGAGGGAGCATCGAGAACTGGATGTATGGAAAAAATCATGTTATAAATGATGTACAATTCCTTCATTCAGGGTGCATAGGGTTAATTGTCTTTATTATGTCCAGTAGGATACACAATGATCAGTTAATTTGCACAAGCAAAGTTCATTCCAGACCCAACAAAAAAAAACGAGGCTCTTATAAACAGTCTGTTTTTAGTTAAGCAAGAGGTGTATACTTAGAGAGAAAAACCAGGGAATCATGCTGTATTTAAGATAATAGATTCTCCATGTCAAAGAATGTTCTGCCTCAGGCCATTCTCTGCTTTTTCTCAGCAGTAGGATCACCTCCATTTGCAAGAGTTTGAAAGCCTTGGAAGTTCAATGATAAACAGTCTTCTGACAAGTTAGTTTTGAACAGGCTGTCCATCATTACTGTATCTTACAAGCAACCTTTTGATCCTTACTGTATTAAACACAATCTCACAAAATGCGTGGTAATCAAAGTTTGTGTGCAAATACACATCAGTTTTTTTTTAAAACTGATGTGAACAAAAGCAAAGTTGCCTGATTTTTACAATAAGAGAATTAGCAAAATGATTTTACTTGTTTTTTTTAAATAATGATTGATATTATTTGTTTTGAGTCCTGAATGTAGTAAATAATTACATTCAACTATCATGGAGTGACAGCAGTTGTGTAATCTTCTATTGAATGGATTGCCATGAAATTTTGTACAGGCATTTATGGTCCCAAGAGAATGAATCCTGACTTAAGTGATGATCCCCTGGCGTTCCTTTATAGCGCGACCATGAGGTTGACATTTTTTCATTTTTAGAGAAATGCCTTGACAAGTAATACAGATATACATGATCCCCAGAGTATGAGTCTCCAGGACTTTGATGACCCCATAACATTTTGGTGGATTTCCATAAAATTTGATTCACACATTCATGTCCCTCGCAGGATGAGCTGTGATAACTTTAGTGATCCACTGTTTTCTCCTCTGGTGCCGTCATCAGGTTAATCTTCTAATTTGACCAATTTTTTGGTTTATGACCAAATACCTGCAAAACAGCCTCAGCTGTACTTTGTGTTTAGTGCAAATTTGCACATGCTTTGATGCTAAAACAAGATGTTGAACATGATATACAGTATACCCAAAAACATCAGCATATTGGCATTCTCATTGTGAGCATGTTAGCATGGTGATGTTAGCATTAATCTCATATAACTGCTGTGCACTGCTCTGTGTGAAGTACAAATTCACACAGAGCTGCTGTTGCATGACTGTAGACTCTTAGCCTTGTTAATCCATGACACTAGAGCTCTAATGTAAAGCTCTGAATATAACCTTGTACATACTTGTACTTTTCCTTAGAACTAAGTTTTATAATACATGTATATCTGTTAAGCTGCAGCTTTCACATTTTCTATTATTGCAGACTGTTCTCTCAGTGTGTCTCATTTTCCATTTCAGATCAGTTTCTTTTATATTTTTTCATTTCTAACATTCACTCAAAACCCCAGGTCTGCCATTTGTCTATAACACTCTTCACTCTAATTGATTTTCCATTTTATCTTCAAGTTGGTGTTATGATTCTCTCTTTTTTCTTTACAACAATCTTCACTTACTTTTTCTACATTTCTTTTTTTTCTTTTTTTCTCTAAGGTATAAAGTTTTCTATATTCACTATATTATACAAGTTTGCAGCCAACATCTATAATAAAATGTTGAATAGCTGAATTATAGATAGAAAACACAATGTACAGTATGAATAAATGTCTCTCCTGCCCAGAAGTGAGCAACGAAGGCTTAACCGAAATTACAATACGAGAAAGGAATTTTAATTAGAAAACCAAATTTTGAAAAATGACTGAGAGTTAGATTGAAGCTATTACATTTCATTCTGAATTGTGCCTTTCAAACTCAATCTTGGAATACCTTCCCTGAGCAGATCTTTTTTTTTATTCAATTGCTGAATGCATGAGCACGATATATTCAAATTTCTGCAATTCAAATAAAGGCTCTGCAAGCACAATTCTTTTTCCGTAGCATAGCAGGTTAGACAGGAAAAAAACACTCATTTTCTGTGCAGCTCAGCTCAGCAAATAGTTGGACAGAGGGCAGATAGAGCACAGAACCTATGAACATGATTTTCTTATCCACGCTGAAGCATTGTTGATATGAACTGTCAAGTCTGGAGAAGGAGGAAAAATTAAGCTAACACAACTCTCTTCTACCCATCCTATTCCTGCCATGTCTTTGAAGAGAACGCTTTGTTCAGCTGTGTTATTACATTATCAGCTGACAGACAATTTGTTTGACAGTGCTTCTAGAGAGAACTGTGATGTGCAGCACGCGTTGCCTCATTCCCCTTTTCCTGGTTTCAATTAACAGTTTTCTGCTCTACAAAACAGTCAGCACACTTTTCCCCCCATCTGTCTTTTCAGTAAGTCAAGGACAGGATATTAGGAATCCGCAGAGCCGGCAAGTTCGCGCACACGCTAATTGCTTGAAAGAGGAAAAAAGTTTTTAAAAAACGTAAGATACAGTAGAAGAAACAAGCACACAAATCCCTGCAAAACCTAACAGGGTTAACAGCTTTGAACAATACCGTGTGTTGAAGGGAGAGCTGACTCATGATGTTTTAACACCCCTCAACAGACAGCAAACTCTGAACACAAACACTGTGCTGGCATTACTACTATTTTCACAACTGTTTGTAGTAGATACTGTATTTATTAGCACCTTGTCAACATTAATATGCAGCAGATAGCGAGCTGTCAGTGGAGTCAAGTAAACATGTTGCATTTGGTCTGACTGTAGCAAACACAGGGAGTGTGTTTGAGTGGAAATACAACATGTTACATGTGATTTTAAAATCCTCAAATGTTGTATGACCAGGTGACTCCTAATTAAAGCTGAGAGAATGTCAGGCATTGCGGTTGACCTATTCCCTCTCACACTGTCAGTGTAGCAAGAAGACATTCATTATAGATATTTCAAATGACAGGTATGTCAGGAGAATGTCAAAGATAGACATGTCCAGTGTTACTTCCACTGCTTCTACTCATGATTTCTTCTTAAATGGAGTAATACTATTTCCTTTTGAGATGGAAATCTCACTGAGGTGCTGCAACCATTGATTATCTTCAATATCGATCAATCTGTCAATTATTTTCTCGATGAACTGATTGTTGTTTGGTCTATAAAATGTCAGAAAATGGTTTCCCAAATCCCAATATGACGTCCTCAAATGTCTTGCTCTGTCCACAACCCAAAGATATTCAGTTTACTGTGAAAAAGGACTAAAGAAACCAGAAAAAGTCACATTTAAGAAGCTGGAATCAGAAAATTTGACAAAAACAATTAATAGATTATCAAAATAGCTGCCGATCAATTTAATAGTTGGCAACTAATTGATTAATTGTTGCAGCTCTACAGCTCTACTTCATATAATTCCTCACTGAATTAAACCACTGTGTTAACAATTCATAAGTCTCGCCAGTCCCTTTGAGGTGTGCAAGTGCAATAACACACACATACGCAGAAACGCAAGCATACAAACACAGTGTCTGTACGCTCTGAATGACAGAGTTATACAGGCTTTGCATGAGAATACAGATAATGCAGTCAGATGGCGAGGGGAAAGTGATGTCAAACAGACAGGCCTTCAAACGCGGCACTGAGTCTCCCTCTCCCTCTCGGTGAACTGACAGCCGCTGGCCTGAGATTCAAGCAGCGTCAGGATGTCAAACTCCACTATGTTTTGACACCCATTGCTGTCCTCAGCAGAAAGAAAGAGGCAAAACAGCACTGAGGGCTTTTGTAAACACAAAATTCACAGTCCATTTGTGTTTTAGTTCCTATTGAATGCACAAACAGACCTCGCAGAGAGGCACACACATGCATACACTAAATATACACACACATACACGTACTTGAGAGAGCAGTGAGACATAAGTCCTTTTCAGACATTCACAGCAATTAGCGTACCATTTCTCTATCATTTACATGACTCAAGCATGAATAAAAGTGGTCATACTGCCAATAAAGACTCACAAAACATTAAGATGTTCACATGTACGATGTTTTTCAATAAATGTGCAAACCAGTTGCAATGGATGAGGAAATTATGCTATTCAGTGCTGCTCCTTGGTCACAGAGAGTTTTGAAATGGCAGATTGGACTTTGAAGTGAGATTTTGTCAGCTTCACAAACTACGCTACTTGGGTATAAAAATGCCTGGAGATTTGTCTGATGGCAAAATTACAGAACTGTTTTCACTCCATGCCAAGGATTAGATAGCAAGGCATCTTGGCGCCACGCTACAGTAAACAATGTCTCACCTCATGCATTATACTCAACTTCCTGTGTTGCTTAGTCTCACGTGCCAGATTCCAAATATCACATGAGCATCGCAGCTGTTTCCGTAACGGTCCTCTCGACTTGTAACTTTTCCTTAACAATTACCTATGTGTGACAACCTGAAAGTCATTTCTTTAACAGATAAATGGATCCAGCAATGTTACAGACTCCATGACCGAAAGCAGTCCGGGAAAAACATGGAGGTGGAGAGAGGGAGGGAGTGAGAGAGCGCTAGAAGAAGAGAGATAGCAAGGAAAGGAGACTGAGAGCAAATCTATTACTGATAGTGATTTGGTGCTTGCTGGAGAGGATGGGGAACAGAGGGGTCCATTCATGTGCCTCTTGTCCCAATAGAAGAGATAAGAGAGTAGTGAAGCTAAACTAACTCTGTAATTACACTGCACACATGTCTGTAGAAAGGTTTTTCTTTTTCTCTTGCTGAGAGCTCCATAAAACACACTCCATCAGACACAAGCGAGGGTTAAAGGGATTTGAGACTTAGGTAATCGTAAATATACTGTATCACCTTTACCATCTGATATAATTTGTGTGTCCAGGAGGATTATGTTTCCACCATATGCAGCATAGCCGTCCTTTGGCCCCAGCGGTCTATGTGGATATTTGTCTTCACTAGCTTTCCAGAATGGTCCCCATGCAACCCTTTCTCCCCGTCTACTGTCACAGGAGCACTGGCAGGAGGCAATTTTGTGATGTTATTTGGGTGATTTTATTTGCTCAGTAGGGCACCATGCCCCCTACTACCACTGACACATTTTTAGTTCTTCACAGTCTCCCCGACGCAAAGCCCACCTGAGACATGGTAAAATCAGAGTAATGAAGTACACAGCACACTGGCAAAGGCATCAATCAGATGACAGCAGGAGGACAGACAACAAAGGAACAGAGAGGTGGAGTAGCAGTGTAGGAAAGGAGAATGGGGAAAAAAAAAGGAAAGCTGAAAATCAACCAAGGGATGAAACCGTAATGTGAAGCAACATGAGATGAAGAAACCCACGCACGGCTATGAAATATTACACAGCCATACATTAAGGGAATGTAAGAGAAAGTGAAAGATAAATGTGAATGGGCCTGGAAAAGAAGAACAAGGCCAATCATTTGAGACCGGATATACCCTTTATGGACAGTGTCTGGTTGGGTTCCCCTATCTGACAGCTTATTAAAGTTTCATGCTAAAATGAGTCAATATGACATTTTCAGGGTGAACTAGTCTGGGGCGGATATGGGAATAGGGTAAGGCTCTCGTTGCCATGGTGGCCAAATGACCAGTTCTGGCCAGAGGGGACCCAGACAGGAAGAAAGATGCACAAGGTGCTTCCATGTCAGAAAAAATAATCTTGCCTCAGTTTCAACTAAAAAAAGATTACAAGACCTTAATCAAACACTGAATAAAAGTTAAGCTTCTTGAAACATGATGAGGATCAGCATATCTATCTATAAGCTCTCTGTCCATTTAAACAGCAGTTAACACCACTACTTTCTCGGAGACAGATACAGACACACACACACATGCACACACACACAAACCTTTTGAAATACAAAGCTTTATATGGTGTATCCTGACACTGTTCTCCTATTCTTTCCATTTGTAACCTCTGATTGCCATATCTGTTCCTCATTACTTCCCTTTTGTCTTATTCTTGTCTTTAAAAAAAAGAAAAGAAAGACGTTGTCTTGATCATAGGCAGCACAAAGTGACTGGGATCAATCTGTTCTTTGCAAACCTCCAATGTGAAGTAAAATCAGTCGTGAAGATGGTTATACAAAAGATCCCTGGGTATTTCCTTTCCTTTGAGAAGAGCGGAAGAAAGTGAAGATTACATCTAAAGCTAAGAGCGCACTCAACCTGATACAGACTTATAATTTGTTGCATTGTTTGAAGATATTAAAGGGAAAACATACTGCCAAAAGACAGAGCATGACATTGAAAACAGTAACGTGTGGAAAAATGATGACGCTTAAGTTTTGTGAGAGACAAATGTCATCCTCTGCCCTTTCAGCAGTGTCTCCTGCTCTTCCTGTCGAACCTTTAAAGAGGATGTTTAACAGACCTAAAGCAGGCCGTACCGGAACCAACCAGACTAACCATCACAGTGCCTAACCTTTCATTTCAGAGATAAGGGAAGTTAAAAGGGGGAGGAGAGAATACTTCAAGAGAGGTGAGATACATGATTGACAGTAAAAGACAGAGGTGACAGACTCAGCAAGAGTGAGCTTTATTTCACTCAGAGTAAAAAAGGTTGTGGTGGAACATCAGAGAAGCAGCAGGAAGTCAGAAGAATTGGCGGACCAATTAGTTTCAGTGGTTCAAAGTTCAAAATCTGCTTTCTATTCACATGTTCTGCCTTGAGCTTTCTTCAATCATGAAAGAGAACGCACACATATCTTCATACACGTTACGAGCGTTATGCACCGATGCACATATACAAGCTCAGGGACTTTTGTTAAGTTTATATACAAGTGACATTCAGGGTTGATCGGAAAAGTGAGTCGCCTTAATTAGAGGATGAGCTTATTTACATGCTGTGTCTTTCATGTAGCATTAGGACTAAACACAAATTAAACATGCCACATGCAAATGAATGCAAATTGTGACCGGTGGTGTGATCTCATCGGAACAGTTGGCATATATGTGTGTTCACTGAGCAAGGACGTCTTATTTCACTCTTTATACGCTATCCACTCAGCATGCTTTGATCTGCCAATATCAATCTACATGGCTGCCCACAAGGCCAGGACCACAGACTAAATCAGACACACATGCTTCTTTTTCATCTCTTCTTGTTCAATCAGTATACATTTGAGGAAGTTTCTAAAAAAAATAGCTAATGATAATAAGGTGAGACAGTACATTAGGAGCTGCTCTGGTTTTAAGTTGGAGAGGAGGAGATAGTGTTAGGTTTTAATTTCACACCTTAACTTGCATTCCCATCATTTAGTCTTTTTTTTTTTTTGCAGCTGGGGAGCGAATACAGAGAGAAATGTTTAATTTTGTTTCTGAGGAATTGGCAAATGTGGATGGTGAATTAGATTCTCACCAAAGGGGGGAGGGGGGGTAAAAAATCCCATTTTGATTATCAAAAATGTGAGTGTGTGTCCTTGTATAAGGATGTGTGTAACTGCACTATGAGGTGAGAGACTACACAGTTTCCACTGTGTGTCTGCAAGGGGAACTGAGATGTTGGGACTTGGCATCTCTCCTCTTTAATGAGTATCTCTGGAGATGGCAGGTGCATGTTCAGCCATTATTTTACAAGCTCAGCAACAAACAGGCCAGTCCTTGCTCTCCCACTGCAATTACCACTGTCATTAGCAGAATCACATTATCAACAACACCAAACAAGCGATATTGCTAATAAACCCACACAAAACACTTGTGAAGTACTGGCATCAGCATACACACCTACAGAATCATAGGAGTAACAGTAAATAAGAATACATAGTAGAGGTTTCCTGATGTGTAAGAATCCAGAATTATTGAGCCATCGCCATCATGGGGTCTTTGCTTTATGCCTGTTTTCCAGAATAATCTGCCTGATGAACTTGGTTGGCTCATTCAGTATCATCTGTTAAAAGCCATTTTTAAAAGCAAACATTTATTGTAATTATCTTTACTCAATAGCCCTTGAACAGCCTTTTTCTGTTTTACTTTAATGATCACTATTATGGCTAAGTCTCATTTTTAATGTTAATTTAATTATTTGAGTTTTCTTTTACATTAGTTCTGTGAAAGTCACTTAATATGCTTTGAAAATGGCCTTGCAAGTAATGATGATGGTGATTCATGGTAGTGGTTGTGTCATGTGAGACTTTTGCCCTAATTTTAGTCTTCCTCTCTTCCTCTGGAGTTAGTTAACAAAGCAGTGTTTGGAGCTGTGCATCCCATAGTAATACTGAGTATGACTAGGCCCTCCGCAAAGCCCGAGACACCAACAGGTGAGCACTATTATTATGTTTACTCTTTAAAGCCAGAGTGGTAGCAGGGGAAATCATCTACTCTTCTCTTTCACTGCCAATTTCCCTCTCTGTGTTTTCTCTCTTTAGTTCAACTTTGTTCCTTAGACTATAGATAACAAATTCCTCCTCTGAGGTGCAGGGAGGCGTTTAAAAACCAAATAATGAACACATTTTGAACTGAAAACTCCAAAGGGGGACAAATCGGTGATGGCATACAGAGGACTTTCATCAGCTATTTTAAGTTTCAAGGTTGAGGTGAGTTTGTGGCCCTTCAGGAAAACCACAGGGCGGGATAATTACTTGCTGTGTATCCTGTGGAGGTGTTTGTGCGTGTGTGTGTGTGTGTGTGTGTGTGTGGCAGGCATGTCTGTCTAGATAGATAAATGGTAATCAGCCCGAGGCAGCGGTTGAGAGATGGTGAAGACGTCGCCTGTCATTATTGATCTCTGATTGGGTTTAAGTCCTGTATGGTAGTGCACATGGTGGTTTTATGTGAAAAACAAAAGTCCAGCATCCACTTTGCTGACTTAAAAGGGAAACTCTACTGATTTTGTCTGTAGCATACAAATTTGTATAAAGCCTTTTGTGGCTCCAACGGGAGCTGTGCAAAATCTGATTATCTGCCTCAAATTATATCATTTGAGTAAGCGTCGTCTGGGGCTGAAGACTGCAAGTTTGAAAATGAAAAACATCTGGGGAAACTTGCTCATCATCTGTGCTTGAGGCTATGGCAGCTTGAGGCTACATTAGCCGCTACTAGCATAACACACCTGAATCTATGACCGAACTGTCAGCTGTTGGATTGCATAGTGAGTAATGCTGTCAGCAGACTTTGACAAGGAAGAAGAATACCTGGAATAGAAAAAAAACAATATCTCTGGTTCTGCTGCATTGATTTTGATCCCTTTTTCACTGATATAATACACAGAACTAATATTTTATTGACAAACTAACGATGGACAGTTTGTGCAGTGTTGTAGGTGTGCAATACTAAGTAATACTCAGTAGGGTGTTCTTTTGAGAAATACATAAAAGCTATGAGAATAAAGAGAAAGTGAAGCAAAAACAAGTTTGTCATGCCGTAGATGTTTTATGTAAGTTGGTTAACCTGCTCACACAGAGATGCAGAGAGCACAGGGACCATTAGCCTCACTGGGTGGTCACTTCTAGATGGAAGATCACATACTCCACACAAACACGCACATAGCCACTCCCCACCTCCCACTCCCTCCACTGGGTTCTGTGAATCAGCCAAGCAGGAGTGGAAGGGAGGGTTGAGGTTAGTGGGTCTTCATCCCTTTGAATTCCATGAGCGGCTGGAGTTGAAGTCTGTTCTGTGTTTTCTCCTGTCATAGCTTGCCTGGGGCTGCAGGGAGCTTTATTTACTGGAGCTGACACGCCAGGGGCGGCAGTGAGCCCTAATTGCTTCACGGCCTTCTTGAGCTGTGCGATGCGTTCACTCTGAACATGGATATCTCACAGAGAGAAATTAAGGGGCCGTGGCGGAGGAACGTTGCCCGTGTCCACTTTTAAAGACAACCCTGATGCACGCATGTACACAGAGATGCACTGACACACACACAAAGCCTTTGCTCTATGAGGTGTAAGCAGAGAGGTCCCTAATAGCCTAACTGGACCAGACTGAGTGCCGCAGAGAGCTAAAGCCCGCTACGCAACACTAACACTCAAACAGCAAGCAGACCTCGGCACAGACTCTGTCTCAAGTTTACCACGTCTTTTAATGCTTTATACTATAACGAGGGACCCATTACTAAAATCTCATCAGTTCTACACATTATGATGATGTACAGTGAAACAGACCACTGCACATAATGCCGATCCACTCAAACTGCTCCGATACTGCATAAACCCTGTTTTAATCAAGTCTAATTGTCGAGATTATGAGGACTTGTGTATGTTAATGCTTCAACAAACACCAGAACTGGAACAAGTATTGTCCCTTAGGAGGGTTTACACATTTTCCTCCGCTATTAGTACATGTTAAGCTGCGAGTCAGCTGCAGACAAATATGATAATAGCTACAGGATTAAAGTTAGCGCTGCCTCATAAAAAGTCATCTGGCTTTATTCATGACTTCAGCTTCAAATACTGTATTCTAGGTCAAAGTTGCGACTCGGAATTATTCATGAGCATGTTATAAAGGATTAATAATGCAGACGTGTTTTGTGTGTCGTGTACAAATATGTGTTATGAGCTAATTGATTGAATCAAAGAAAGAATTCAGCACTCTCTGGTCTGCACTGTGGAGACACCGGCATGTTGCCAATTAGCCATTTTCTTTCCATTTGCACCATAGCTAAAACTTTATGCTGCAGCCACTTCCCTTTTGAACACTCTCATCCAAACAGATAAGAACAGCATCTGACAGGCTAATTAATAATGAAAGCCTCCCTGCAGCCTGGAATTCTATTCCCCCAATAGGGTTTCTATTAATGTTGATTGACCCTGGCTCACTCAGTGCCACTCTGGCACAGCTCACTACTACCCCTGTGCCTTCTTAGGTGCCAGTGCAGGTTAGCTGATACATGAATAATTCCCAGTGGACATTAACATTAAGAAGTAGGGCAGAGGATTCAGTGGTGTGCTCCTCTTCCCACCCTCGCTCTCAATCCCCTCATCAGCAGGCTGTTAATATTTAATTATACAAGCTTCATTTCACACTCTCCATCTGAAACCATGAGGTGGAGATGGAGGTGCAGGGGACCACTATGGGGGAAGTGATGAAATAGAATACTGGGGGTTGATTGAGGATACAAGAAAAGAAGAAAAGAAGTAGAGCATGGAGGAGTAAGATGCAAGTGCCACTATGCAAGTTTAACCAGGCAAGTCAATTAAATACTTTAATATTGTATCTGTAGTGCCGGACCCATAAGAGGTGAAGGCCCATAGAGCTGCAGAGTGGGAGGAGCCACTGGTTCTGGAAGTGTTTTTCCTGTATTTTTTTCTGTATTCCCATCTCAGTTTTTTCCTTTAAGCAATATCCTCAATGTTACTTAACATAGAAACACAGGACTGTCCCACATAATGTTATGATCCTGTAGTTTTGTATTGTGACCATCAGTTTCAATTATTTAAACTTTGTCTCTGAGAAATCAGGTTTTGTCCTTGATTTTGGCATGGAGGATGGCTAGGAATACTACAATACCCATGAGCCTCAGCTGCCGTTATTATGGAAAAGAGGCCAGTTAGAGGTGTAAATCTGAGCGGTAATGAATTCAAAATGCTTTGTTATTGATGTTGTAAACAAAATGCAGCATCATAGTTGCTGAATTCATTCAAAAGTGATCTGGAAATTATAACCAAACATGCTCAGATTGTAAAATCTGTTTTCTCAACACCATAATCTGTTTCTTGCTGAAATGCACCTTGGGAGTTGTAGTTAAAGGGAAACTTCGGTATTTTTTTCAACCTGGACCCTATTTTCCCATCTTTTTGTGTCTAAGTGACTAATGGGGACAACAATTTTTGAAATTGATCCAGCATTGAGTGAGAGCGCTGCAGCCGGCAGCCATGAAACGGGCTGCAATGTAATCTTTTGGGACAATAGAGCCCAATGTATGTCAACTAAAAGTGCTTGTTTTTGCCACTGACAGGCTCAGATTGTTATTATAAGTGTCTGACAACAACATGGAATGAACAATATAGAGAAATATAATGTTTTTCTTTACTTTTTGCTTGATCCCTTCTGTTTGTTAATGTGTCTAACCAAGTCTCACTCAATAAGAAGTCTCGTTCTGAAATCTTGCAAGAGTTGAGTTGTTGTCGAAATCAGCTAAATATTCTAACGCATTCTATCTAACGCAGTTGTTCATCTTTTGTCCTGACAATTTAAGCGAGAGAGTTTCATGCTGATCCAAGCCATAGAAATGCTCAAACTGACGCAGTCATGCAATGTTGTCTATGGAAAAAGTTAATGGGATTTTTACTTTTAAAATCAGGGTCTTCAGAAAACACCTTAATATGTAAAAGAAACATAATTCATTTCATTATTTTATCAACATAACAATGATATTTTTGTACGTGCAAAATTTCATTTTGTTTTTATTTTAGATATCATATTCTGCTAAATCTGTGTATTGTCCCCCTCATGCTAATGCAACACATACTACAACATTGTGACAAATGGTCTCACAGATTTTCTTCTGCTTATCATGTATCTATTCCTTTTATCTTCTCCTCTCAGGCTCCATGAAGGCGTTTCAGACCGTGGGTGCTTCTGTTGCCCACTGAATATTTATACAAAATAATAATTTTTTTGTAAAGTTCAAACTATAAACTACAGATAACTCAATGTCAGAGCAGAAAGTTTCTAATCTTTGAACCATAATTAATTCTAATAACAGAGGATAACTCAGTGAGGGCTTTCCTAAAATGTTTCTCCATTCATGTTGCCTTTTTTCAGCAGATAAGTGCTCGGGCTTTTCACAGATTATCTGACAGAGGATAGGACTTTAATGATATAAACAGACAAATTAGGCTGCTGTGTACATTAGGATTCTTCCTTGTCTGCCTCCACACTCTGTTTACATTTTATACATGACCAATTTAGACTAGTGATCCCCTGTCAAGTTCCACAAGCTAATGATGAGTAGGTTCAAGGCACTGCTAGAACTTTCTAGCAATGTGGAGGTGATGTGTACAGTTTTAACGGAATTATTCAAGAAATATGGAACGCGCATGTAGAGTATTTAATGTTGAAAATTCATCCTAATATTAGACCTTTGGGCTATTTCCTTTTTAACAAATCTTGGAGGAGTGAGATCTTGCAGATGAAGTGGTAGAGCATTAATAATTTATGTCTGGGCCTTTTTATAGAGCACAGCCCTTGAGATTCATAATTCTATTCACATTAGGCCTCAGAAAAAAGTTTAAGTTTTAATAAATAGGTATTAAAACTTTAACTGATATTAATAGCACCAATTAAAGGGCATACTGTGGAGTTATGCATCATTTCTGTACTGGTAGAGTGGAAAACCCACTCAGCAGAACCTCCCTTAGCTCTCTGTGTCTTTCATTTATCTTTCTCTGTCTCCCTCTTTCTAATTCCTACACACATATTCTTTATCTTATTTATCACTGTCGCCTTTCCAAATAAGAGATGATATCGAATTGACACTCCATCGCAAGCATAGTGTAGACATTAACATCTGTGCAAATCTTTTATGGCCATAATAAAAAAAAAAAAAAAGAAAGTTCAGTCCATATAAATGTGTGAGACACAGCATTTTACTCCACCTCATCATTCCATAATCAATTCAATGAACATTACTACTACAAGATGAGAGCGCCTGACCATCCGTGGTGGTGATTGATGAGCAATTTTCCTTGTCTCCCACATCATCGTTTCCTCTAGTGTGCCAGGTCAAATGGTGTGTGTTAGTCAGCCAATAGTCATTCATTTCAGTTTATGAAGTGGAACCTGTGCTGAATGGTCATGCCATTAAAAACGTTAGCATGCATATCTTTGCCACAGGTACCTGAGCACATGCGTGTCAGGCTGTTTTAACTAAAGCTCTATTTCACAGGTGAATGAAAGAGCCTGGATGCATGTCACTGCTGTTTGTCTCCACTGGCTCTCCACTACAGGACTTTCGCCATTGCAAGCTTTAGTAGCACTGGGGCAATCTCTTTCGGATTCTCATTTTCTTTTCTTTTTTTGTGACTCTGTCTCTTTTTGGTTTGCTCTGATGCACTACTGTGCCCAGGGAGATATGGTGGAAGGGAGGAAAAAAAAAGAAAAAGAGTGTGTTTCTTTTGTTCTGCAGTTCTGAACACAGAACTATAATTTTCCTTGCTGGAGAAGGGGTTGACTTAAATAATGGCTTCTGTGTTCTAATTTGTGTTGGGATTTATCCTGCTGCTTGGCTTGTGTAATGCTCGAGTGTCTTGTGAGCTGATCAGTACGAGCAGTCTGAGAGGAATGAGATAGCAGAGCAGGGGGAAATGAAGACAGAGAGTAATAGAAAGAATGAGACAGACAGAAAAAGAAAGAAAGGGGAAGAAAAAAGAGATCCTCAAAGACAGAGAGAGAGTGAGAGGTTCTGCTTCTTTGCTCCGGTGATTCCCGATGAAATTGATTCTCGTACCTCTAGAGATCTCCCACTGTCCCCCTTCTCCCCCTTCGTCCCGCCTCTATTACATACCTGTCCAGAGGATGAATGATCTACACATTACCCATGAGTATCGCTGACCGGTACACGCATCAGCGACTCCCAGTGCTCAGGGACCTCACAGACACGCTGAAGAGACACAGGGAGAGATGGGGCAGGAAAGGGTAGATGGACACGGGAAGGATGGGTAGAGGAAAGAGAAATGATCAAAGCTGACGATGGAGATGAGCAGGTGAAACAGAAAGTCAAAGAGAGTGAAGGGAAACTACCAAAGTGACAGGGGTGAGAAAGAGTGGAGGTGTGATTAGGGCAGTGGATGGAGATGTGCAGGTGAAGGCGATAGCAGGAAAAGGGGATAATAGAGGCAATGAGTTAGTGTATTAAGAGGTAGGCAAGGGAATGAGGAATTAAGTTAAAAAAAGATTTAGGGATTCCCACTGAAAGGAATGAAGATCAGATGGAGAATGAGGCACGGGGAGGGCACTGGTGCGCAGTGTTGGTGAGAGTAGATGGGAGTTAGGTTCTTCCACCAAATAGCTCGAAGGGATGCAATCAGGGATGGTGAGGGCTGTGCCTGTGGCTTCAACTCTGTAGTTCACTGCTGTTCTCCCGGGGGATAGGTTTCACTCGTGTGGAGAAAGAGAGCAGCCACTTTAATGAATGGAGCTCTTTATCTGAGCCTGAACAGCGAGTTATTACCTACTGAGTATAGACACCATAGAGCAGGCTCTTTTTCCACGGCAGTGATCCCCAGGGCTGGGGGGGGGGCGAAGCAGGAGGGAGGGAGGGGTGGAATAGGAAAAACGAAGCTCATATTTGGTGCCTTATTTTGTAACAGGGTATGACATCTCTGGCCTCCGTGCTATAACAAAGCCCCGAAGCATGGTCGGGCATCACTGACGAGAGGCACATTAGTGTGGAAGGCTGCAGGAAAACCACACAATAATAACACCCACTGGGAAGGCCTCAAACTGAGTTGGATATCTGCTTCTCCTTTCTGCATTTCTATTAGGGAGACGGCAATGTTTTAAAGTACTCAGGCACGCATCCTCATAGCATTGAAAACTTATTTCTCGAAAATCATTCAGTTTTTGATGGTCAAAAAAAATAAGGTCATACAAAAAGGATGGTATACACTAAAGAAGGACTCTACTGGATTGGAACACATGATTCATGGCAAAGTACACATTTTGTTTTTTTTTTCTTTTGTGAAAGAACTGACATACATTTGGAAATGTAGAATTCATGTAACAACCTTCCACAGCCCCAAGAGTTGGAGATTCTAAACTGCACTTAAGAACAAGTATGAGCAATCATTTGTTTACATGTGTTAACCCTGTAATTGACTGACCTGCCGTTGTGAGTAAGATTAAATGGGTGAAGACAATGAAAATTACAATTATCGTCATGATCTTTATTTATAAAGCATATTAATGCAAATAGATGCAATGCTGTGTGCTTTACAAGAGTTAAAAACTAAAACCAAGAAAAGGAAATGCAAAAAGTATAACCATTGAGCTTATTAACATCCTTGTATCATTTAGTAGTGTGTATTCCTGTAATTGTCTAAGGATCCCTATACTGCCTTTCTGCAGGCAGTACAGAGCTGATCGTGGAGGATGGAGCCAGTCTAAACCCTCTGTTCTCCAGCTCCGCAGGCTCTGAGAGCAGCTCAGCTCCCCTGACGCTGCCTGATGGCTTTAATTGGTCTCCTCTGGCTAGGAGCGGAGCGCAGGAATCCCTACCCGCTAATGGAGTGAGCTGCAACAAGAGTGATAACTCTCGTGGATGGAGTGTGCACATACATGTACAGTACATGTGCACTCTTATCTGTGTGCACATACACACTTGCTAAAACACACTTACGCAGCTTGACACATATACAACGTAAGCATTTAATCCACCCAGGAACCCCTTCAACTCTTTCTATTTTACTCCTCTCTGCATTGAGACATAAATCCATATGCCTGAAATCCAGCCATGAAAATCTGATCCTATGTGAATATGCTTTCCTCCCCACATAAGATGTTGGAAAGACGAGCTACTCCCCCCAGGAACTCACTGTTTGATTTCTGCCTGTTAGAAGTTCAGGGACTATTTACCACATCCAAGCAGGGGTTAAGGGAAAGGAATGAGTTCCACACATTCTTAAGTTAGAAAAGCACTATTGCAAAGACTTTTCCTTGTCTTGTACTTGTCTAATATGGTAATTCTCAGGTTCAACTCTACAGGAAATCCCATATTGGTGTACTGATAAGCTATGCTTCAAAAGATGTACGGAAGAGAAAAAGTTAAATATGTAGAAAGAGAGTCTCTTACAAGAGATAATGTGAAATTTTTATCACCACTCATATGAAACTGATGCATTTACAGAATATCTTGTGTGTGGTGTCTTTAAATTATAGTGAAACTTTGAGATGCAAAGTTTAAAAAAAAGAGCAAAGAAAAAATCTGTTTTCCACTGTTGACTCTCTGGGGAACGATTATAGATGTTATTATTCTCCCGGACAGATGCTGTTTGCACTGAGTAGACCATCTCCAGAGCATTGAAAGATGAGAGAAAGAGCACAAGAAAGAGAGATGTATACACACAAATTGTAAAACCACTGGTGGAAGTACAGTACATGAACCTCCACTTTATCTAATGAGCATCCAAGGCAGACAGAGACACAGACCACTCCCTATCTTGCATTGCTCAGGTGGGAATTACAGTGCTGATGATCGGCAATTGCTAAAAGCTACGTAAACATACCACACAACCAGCAACTCCCCATAGCCTCAATATCACAAACAGACCTTGAAAAAACACATAAAAAGATGAGAAAGGAAAAACTGGCTAAATGAGAGGGAAAGCCAGTGTGCAAATTATACAGCAAAAAAGAAGAGTTAAAATGAACTATACAGTGGGAGCATGATCCTCTTTAGCATTTAAGCTATGTGCATTTACTGACTGAATGAGAGCACAAGTCTCCCATATGTCTGAAGTGCACAAAAACAAAGCTGACAGAGAAGATCAATCCACAAAACTCAACACATCCCAGCACCAGCTGTCACTCTAATTGCCTCCCTCTACTGTCATCTTTAGCATCAATTTCATGCTAATGCTGCACCAGGTAGTACCGGCTATAGGTCTGCAAAAGCCCCAACTCTCTCTAATGAGCACTGGATTTCCATACAGAGCACATACATTTTTTCTGTAGTGGTTACAGACCTTCTGTATGTAGAGTTAAGTTGTGTACAGTATTCGTGCCATTATGGCACTGCGCCAATCTGGATTCTTAATGGGCTAAGCAGTGTTTACTTTTCAAAGACTTCCACATGAATTATTGATGGCTGCGTGCTGATTTGTGCTTGGAATTAGTCTAGAATAATCCATCTGGGCCTACCTCACTTCCTAGGTACAATGTCTCTCTCCAGGGTAAACAAGCTGACTGGAAAGTTACGTAGCTTTGCACAATAATTTGTTATCCTCATTTTTGATGAGTGTAGAATGGTTACTTTAAGTGGCACTAAAAGCTAAGATTAAGAGCACAGTGAGGGGCGGTGGGGTGACCAAATGGCTTTAGTTCTCTTGCTGAAACAACAATGCTGTAAGACATGCATGCATTTTTATTAATTAGTCCCTAATCTGAGTTCATGCTGTAGACTAATAATTTTGCAAATATTTTTTATCATTTGTCAGCAGGTCCCCTGATCCCATCAAGGCCTCAGTGGATGGTAGCAACATTCCCAAAGACTCCTTTTGCTCTGGTGCAAGACTCAGTGATTGCCCTCTTCTGTCATCTTTAGCATCAATTTCATGCTAATGCTGCACCAGGTAGTACCGGCTATAGGTCTGCAAAAGCCCCGATTTCCTCTAATGAGCATTGTATTTCCATATAGAGCACATACATTATTTCTGTAGTGGCTATAGACCCTCTGTATGTGGAGTTAAGTTGTGTACAGTATTCGTGCCATTATGGCACTGCGCCAATCTGGATTCTTAATGGGCTAAGCAGTGTTTACCTTTCAAAGACTTCTACATGAATTATTGATGGCTGTGTGCTGATTTGTGCTTGGAATTAGCCTAGAATAATCCGTCTGGGCCTACCTCACTTCCTAGGTGCAATGTCTCTCTCCAGGGTAAACAGGCTGACTGGAAAGTTACGTAGCTTTGCACAGTAATTTGTTTGTAAAATGGTTACTATAAGTGGCACAAAAAGCTAAGATTAAGCACACAATGCTATAAGACATGCATGCATTCTTTTTTTAAATTAGTCCTTGATCTGAGTTTATATGGTAGACTAATAATTTTGCAAACATTTTTCATCATTTGCCAGCAGGTAATGCCTGATCCCATAAGGTAACGTTAGCAACATTCCCAAAGAGACCTTTTGCTTTGTGTAAGACTCAGTGATCGCCCTAATCATCCTCTACTCTCACCCATATCCCTTTTGTAACTTATTATAATGTAATTTAATGAATGATACTGTTGTCTCTTTCTAAATCTTTAACCCTTTGCTGTCATTTTTCTTGTAAGCCATCAATTTCTGTTTCTCGACTTCGTAATATGTGATATGATTTACTGTGGTTGCCTTCTCTTGCCCCAGTGGTCTCCAATGGAGGATGCATCTGGAGCGTTTCTTTGTTTTGTTTCAAAGCAGGGAGGGAAGGGAACCCTGGGGATTCTTGGATGTTGGGAGAAGGAAATGTGGGGCCTGAGTACCTGATGCAGCAAATATACCACACAATGTGATACTTTATCATCCTCTCTCTCTCTCTGTATTCCTCTCTAATAGAACCATATCTTATTACATTAGCCCAAAGGGAAGACAGCACTAACAAAACAATTTGCTTTAAACGTGCCTGTGCAAAAGCTTGTACTCTACGATATATATTCACCATGATGCACTGTGAATGTGTGACTGGTGAAAAATAGAACAGTTATCAGAAGAAGTCTGAAAAATTCTGGAGAAGAGTTGAAGGAAGACACAACTTCTACATTTTAAGTATTTTTTCCCATTGCGCTCGTGTGAGTGATGCCAATTTGTCCAGACCCCGATTCATTTTCTTGGCCCTCTTTGGTGTCAGAAAACGAACAGGCTTTGCATCTGAAGTTTGATAATAAACTCTTGGATTAGATCCATCCCTCGGACAGAAATGAACCAGCCCAAGCAAAGAATAAAGACACGTTTCCTCAGCAGTCTGTCAGAGGCAACTGGCTCTGCTTTCTTTCCTGTTAGTGTGTGTGTGTGTGTGTGTGTGTGTTTTTTAACCATTTCAACTTTCTTATTTGTGTTTGGCTTGAAAATACCCATCTGCCATTACTGTGGTGACATGCCTTTGAGCAGTTGACAGGGTCTGAGAGCACAGTACTGTAGAAGGAATAAGCCTGCTTAATTAGTGTGACTGTGGAGTCGGGGGATGTGTTTACCTCATTATGGGCATTTTGAATGTCCTCACTCAGACGTTTATAGCCGTTGTTAAATGTAAAAAGAAGAAATCCAAAAGTGTGAAAAGGGGCAAAACTATTTCAAAAGATAATGTGGAATCTTATGTGTAATTTATTGCTGATTAGTTTGGCTCTGGGTTTATAGCAAAAAGGTGGCAGAGGTTTTGATGTGTATTGTGCAACAGTGTATGAACCAGACTCAGCATGATTCTCAGCGGCTCTTTCTCTGGTTTCTCAGGTGTCTGTGTACTGAGCAGAGATTGATGTACTCTTTCTCCTTCTCCCTGTCTGTCCCTCTCTGTCTGTATCCCTCTGTTTCACCCTGCTGAGCTAATCCCAGCTGGCCAAATCCCTCTGCCCTGCAGGCCTGCATAGGAGCTATCCTGCTGGGTGCAATATGCCACCCGCTTCCCTGGCAATGCCAGCCCTGTAGAGCTTCAAGCTCAACTGTGGTGTCTTGTCAGTAAACAGACAAAGATGTATGAATCATCTAAGTGACTCAGAGCAGGTAGTCCTGTGACAATAACATGTTGTTGAATCATGACAAAGAGTTATTTGCTCCATGGGATTGCCGCAGCTCTGTTCGTAAGGGCCGCCAAACAGCAACGCGAACATCTCTGGGCTTGCAACCACGCTCTAATCTTCCGGATACCTGCCACACACCATCAGATACAAAGCTGACGCACCTTTTAAATGAAACTGCTCTACCAAAGAGAGAACGGTTATGATAAGCTGCAGTCTATCTCTACGTAGTCAATTACATTTAGCTGGCATGGATGGCCTGAAAACTCCATCCACCAGTGCAATCAGTGTTGCACCCTACTGAGCAGAACACAGAATATCAAATTAAGTTCATCCGTCAAGGGAACAGGCTGTTCCCGGATCTAATTGGCTGTTGAGGCTTAAGAACAGGATTCTATAAGAAAGAGTGGTGATCAGTTTACTTCCGTCTCCATTCTTTTCGTTTTACTTGTCTCCGCTTTTATCTGTGCTCTGTCTCTGCCTGAGAAATGTTTCAATGCCCAGACAGCCTTAATGAGCCTAAGATGTGGGTCTGCTGAGGCCCGCTTTGTGTGGTTTAGTCTTTATCTCTGGCTAACACTCAATTGGACATGTTGCAGGGTTTACCCGGGCAAACAAAACGCATTATCAGTCTCTTGTGAGCAATAACGAAGAGCCTTTGACATTGTTACAGAAAAAAAAAAAGTTACTTTCTGCTTATAATTGAAATCTCTGTGATAGAATTTGTGAAAAAAGACATAGGTGGTGAGTACTCAATCCTGTCACAGAGATTCCAACTATACTTGTTGAGGAGTCCTCCGTGAACCTACAATGTCTTCTGTTGGCATTTAAATCCCATATATGCTAGACCTTATTAGTTGCCTTGAGGGAGGCAATGTAGACAAGATCATGTCTATAATGACCCCTCTCCTGCAGAACAGACACAGCTGAAGTACAAAAAAAGTAAAGGTCAAAATAATCATGGCTCTCGTCACAGGGATCCAGAGAAGCATGAGAAGGACGCAGCAGAATACAAACCTTGGCATGTTTGCACATACTCATTCAGTCATTACTGCTACATAGGAAGCCTGAAAGCAACTCCTGTTATTGGAATACACACACTGAGCTTTGAGCGAGGTCACTGCATCTGATAGAAATGCGGGATTGGGTTGACGGAAGTTCAAATACATTCAATTAAATTAAAACTGCAGTGTTTTATTTGTAGTTTTGCATCTTGGACAGCCAGAGCAGAATTTTGAGCTGGACTGAAAACTACAAGTTAAATTTAAACTGGCTTAGCGATTGTATTTATATAAAAGTCAATTTAAGATGGTGGGATTGTGATGCCAATCCACTCTTGCACATTCAGTGGGCTTGTGTCATACAATATAGTGTGTAGTGACGGGAAAGCGAGACTGTTGGAATAAGAGGTGGCAGATGGAAGACTAAGAGTATTTGTGCTCCTTTCCAAAACAACACATTCATTTAATATATTTTGACACTTAGAGTGTAGACAGTTGGGAAAACATATGAATTGCAGTAAAACAAAGCACCACCTGTATCACCATATGATACTATGTGATCAAAATAGCTCTTTAAATTCCCTCTGCTATGGATGGAAATGTCTGAAAATAATTAATAAAATTAATTTAGCTTATATGATTACAATTTATCAAGTCATCAGTAGGATATGAAGGCAGTCAGTTGACATTGCGTCATATAGATAAGTTCTATTTTTATAATTTGTCTTTTTTGTTCTCATTACCAAGCTTGTTATCTCTTGTTTGCTTTATTAACAATGTTCATCATGTATTTATTGTCACCCAATTAAGTCAGCAAACACAGAAATGACACAAACACTGAACTATAAAAATAAAACATATATTTATTACATGTCTAATTTATCAAAAGCTAAAGACATCTGACTCAATTTAAGAGTAAACGTATGAAAGATAATGAATTTGTATAATCCCTTCACATCATAAACTACGCTTGAAGTTGTGAAGCTCAAGGCAATTATCATTCATCAAATCAAAGTCACAGATCCCACCCACTTATTGTCACTGTTTGGAACAAATGGAGTGATGAATTAACAATGATAAACTGTTCCGCTCCTGTAAGCCAGGAGTACAGTATATGAATAAAATTGGATTTCACATAATAAAGTTGGAAAACACAAGTTGCTTGCATACTAATTCCTTTCATATAAAACTGAGATTCAGGATAACTTAAAAGGCTATATATTGTCTATGCACTGCTTCTGCAGCAACTATTTTTGACAAATAAAGAAATAAAATAGGATATGGCAGGTTAAGGTCTACTCATTAAAATTACTAAAACTATTAAAATTGTACTTGGTACAATGTAAACATAGAAAAATGTATTTTCTGTAGAAAACATTGTAATAAGCGTAAAAGTTTTTGTGATGTTTGCTTACTGATTACTAAAATTATTATTAATAAAAGAGCTACAAACTCTATTCCAAGTGTAATTATCACTAATGAAGTCGTATATTTTATTCTGAACTCCATATTGCATTATAAAGATTTCCATTTATATTTCAGCTAAAAAAGTGAGAACAACTAAATCCTCCCAATTGTGAGCACAAGGTGTGAATTTTTAGGGCCATGTTCTTCCACATTTAACCCTTTGACATTTATTGCATTAACTGCAGCCGTGTCAGTGCTGTGGTGAGTGTGTTTATCTAAAATTCAGTATCAGTAAGGTAAGAATTTATCTCACTAAAACCAGCTAAATTGGATGGAAAATTGTGTTGTTTGTGAAGCAGTTCAGAGGTTAAGATGTTGGTTTTCCAATGGAAGCTTTCAGGTAATGACCAAAACTTCTACCATCTCATCAACTGAACACTTCCATACAAAAAAAGATGCCCATGATAGCATCAAGGAAGCGGGATGAGGCTTTAATTACATGACTTTGTTCATGAGCCCAGGCAGGGTCTCTCACGCATAAAAGCTTGTAGTCAACTCAGTGTTTATTATCTTATCTCTGAACAATAGTGCAAACTCATCACACTCTGATGTGGCAATGGTGTCAGGGAGGCTTTTTCAGAGCTGAATTTATGAGGCTGTTAATAGCTGAGAAGATCACATGAGGATTACTGTATTGTTATTTTGAGAATTAAGCTCACTGCGTGTTTCTAAATGCTGTGCTAAACAGAGAGGCGCTCTTTTAGAGTGCCAAAATAAGCCAGTAGTCTAGTTTCCTCTCTTTACACTTAGTATTTTGTTAAAGAAAGATTTAATTCTCATTTGATGCATTCTTTATAAGCCTGTGCTGTTTTGCCAGAATTAGCCTTTAACTAATTATCAAAGTTACCAAATCATCACAAGACAAGGGAAGAAAGATAATTTATTAATAGACTTAAAATTCTCAACAGCTTCAGGCATAAGATAACATTCCTTCACAATCACCAATTACAATGGATACATCAATTATTAGACCACATGGGATCTTTAAGCTCTTCAGATGTAAGTCCACACACAAATATGTTGTATATAGCTCAACACATTGTGTATTACAAAGAGGACATACCATAATGTCCTCAACCCTCAGTATAAAATATAATAGTCCAACTATAGCCTACTTCTCCTCATGGTAGCTGTGCTGTAATCACACTTTTTTGGATGTGAAGAAAGTGCTTCCTTATAAAAACCATACTTTCATGTAGTTTTCCGAAGTACTTTTAAGGAGGCTTTGCAAACCAAGAGATACATGAGACTCTTGGAGCAGCAGCACATAGGCAGAACTGCACATACATTCCATTTAAATCCTATGTCTTAAGATTCCTCAACTGGAGCTAAACAGGTACTTTCCCAGGAGGGAGAGGAATTACTGGTGTGAGGACAGAATATGTTTCCAATTTAGCAGTGGAAGGAAGATATTGAACAAAATGTAATGAGGGAGAAATCTGGAGATAGAGATTTAGACAGGAAGGGGCTAAGGAAGAGAGAAAAAGAAACAGAAAGAGAGAGAAGTTGAGAAGAGTGTAGGTTCCTTCTGTAGATGTAAGTTGACAGGTAAATTAGCGTGTGTGGCTAATGGGGCAAAAAGTGGTTAAGCCCTCACAGCCACCCTCTCACTCTCACAAACAGGCAGCTTGTTGACCCAAACATTGCCTCTGTCACTCCATTTTTCTGCTTTAGCATTTAAACACACAAACAAACACCCTCCCACTTTGACACTGACACGCTTACTGACATACTAACAGCACTCACTACCACCACAACCACACATTAAGCTGCCACGCGTGGGCACGGAGAAGGATAACTTAATCTAATAGGATTTTGAATTAATCAGAGATTAATCTTGAAATGTTCAAAAAGGTTTTGAGATGCTGGCCTTTTGATTGATCCTCTATCACGCTTTTTTAGCGAGAGTGAGAAGCGGTGAAAAATCATGGATCACAGCATGCATCTTGAATAGAGCGTGCAGAGTTGTTTACAATCTGTTCATCAAGGCGAGGGGAAAATCTCTCTCATGCAGCTTACTTTTTTCTCCACCTTCCTGCACATAGCGGGAATCAATAGCCAGACTGCTCGTTCTCTGACTCTCCCTGTCATTCGTTTTTTTTTTTATCCCCATCACTTTGCTGTGTATACCCTCGATGCTATGTTTGAGTCATATATCAGCACCTTTTGCAAAGTGGGAGGATTGGGAGCGTATGTGTGCATGCATATGTGAGTGCGTGTAAGTACTGTACATGTCTGTGTGTGGCGGGTTCATGTGCATGCATAAATGTTTGTGGATCCGCGTAAGAGAAACCACGATCGGGTATTACCACATATCAGTGTGCCTGTCTTCTCGTAGCGGGTGTCTGAATGTTTCATCTAATCATTAAACGCTGACAGGCTTCACAGAGTAGGGCCACTGATCCCCGTCAGAGGAATACGGGGTCTGACTTCATTAGCCCTGTTAGTACTAAGCTGCTTTACCCTCACTCACGCCTGGCTTAACCTGCGCAGCGATAAATGCTAAGAGGAGAAGGAAAGATAAGCAGAGGGAAAGAGGGGTGAAACAAAAGGAAAGGAGGGACGAAAGCATTTAGAGAGTGAGGCAAAGGTGCCAAAGGAACTGAGAAATGGGAGGGGAATGGGAGGGCACGGAGCGTGTGAACCTGAAGTTTTCAGAGGCAGGAGAGAGGATAAAGCTCAAAGTGGCGTTTGAACTGAGAGGGATTTACAAATGCAAACGTGAGTAAAACAATCAATTAACTTGTATTGTCATTAATCAATTATTACGCTGCCACATCGACAGCCAAAGTGCTTAACTGAGATTCCAGCCTGAGCCTCCTATGTGTTGAAAGAATTAGCACTAACCTCTATGCATGCATGCATCCACACTCATGAACAATCTAAAACATGCTCGCGCATATGTTTTTAAGCACATAAAGATATG
The DNA here is from genome assembly GCF_963924715.1 of Thunnus thynnus. Taxonomy (NCBI): domain Eukaryota; kingdom Metazoa; phylum Chordata; class Actinopteri; order Scombriformes; family Scombridae; genus Thunnus; species Thunnus thynnus. Next base: position 22,914,313 of record NC_089522.1, read on the forward strand.
CACACACATCTTTGGTCTAAGTATATTTCTCCAGTACATTCATCTGGTTTCCCTTCCTACCAGAACCCCCCCTCCCCTCTCAACACTCTGTCTTTTTCTCCTGCCAGCAGAGGTTTTTGGCTGGCTTAAGTACGCCCACAAGCCCCCGAGGGACAGCCCATGACGGATGGCACTGCGTGTGACTCCGATTCGATTCAGCCCATTTGATAAATTTATTGCTGGCATTTTGAAAATGAAATTAGAGGGACGACTCCTGGAGACTGTTTTTCCAGCACAGGTGCCATAAATATACTTCATTTGGCAGAGGAGAGGGAAGGAGAAGGAGAGAGTGTTAGGGGGTGGAGAGGTGTTTGATAAAGGATGTCATAGTAGGGGGGCAGATAGTGGGAATGTTCCACAGAAGTAGAGAACTAAAGAATAAGGTCACATTATAATGAGGCCCTGTATTAATCATGATATTGGTGAGGAACAACAGTAAAGGTTATTTAACCACAGCCTGAATACTATCTGGACCTAAATGGTATGTGTTGCCCTTCAGTCTAACACGTGTATTGTAGCAAAGCACACTTTTAAAAGACATTGAGACCGTTGAGACATCTCTCAATTTGAATATTAACTGATTGATACCGTGGGGACTTGACACTGTCAGTGCACACAAATCCTACTTTGTAGATCTTTCACGCTCACATACACACAAAAAAACACACACACATATATGGCAGTCTTCTGAGAGATGTGCACACACAAGTACATGGTTTATGTACATTATCTTTGCCTCAAGGCCCCATGGCTCTTCAGTACCGATGGCCCTGTCATTGCTGCATAGCCATCTATAACTCAGACTGTATGAATGAATACAGCCGGCTATTTTTCTCCACGGCACTCTTGATGTGTGGCACCGAGAGGCAGACAGGGAATGTTTTTTGTTGATGCTTCAGACTAAACAGGTTTGAATTGGACATATTGGATGGGCAAGAAAAGAAAGACATACAAACACACAGAAGTCAGACGCAGACATGGACACACACAAGCTCGCAAAAGTGAGCGTTCATTCACCGTCAGGGTGGCTCGGCCTTATTTATCTCCCTCTAATTCAGAAACATATGCGAGTGCGGCTGTGGAGGGATGATGTACACCACGCCAGCCTCTGCTCCCCTTCAACATTCATCAAAGAGCGAGGCTCGGGCAACCCACATCACTTACCTTTATAGGCCCGTCTGACAGCATCGTACACCACATAGTCATCACATACATAGGCCTCACAACAGTGTGTGTGTGTGGGGGTGAAGGCATACTGAGTGTAACCTGTCACACAGATATACTCTATCACTGCCTCTTGTACTGTATCTACAAGCAGCTTCGATAGATCTGAAGCTTTGTAAGGTGAAAAATGTCGCCATGTTCCCGAAGACACACTCCTTCTGTTAAGGTTTTACAGATATACATGTTGTGCACATTATATCAGATCCAGGTGACAATGAAAATATTTTCACCTGTGTTCTGTTCTGCTCTGGTAAGAGCTCATACAAAACACCACCTAAATCCTTACAAGCACAGCAGGGGATCGAAGAAAGTTTCAACAAAATCAGCAGGGAGTTCTCCTGACTGATTGTCTGCTCCTGCTTTGCAATCACAGAGCGTGACACATCCTCTGCCATTACTGTATCTCCAATATGAAGAGTAGAGGGCTGCGACTGTACGGTGCATACACCTGCAGGCTGCCACTCAGAAAAAGACCCCTGGAGCTGTTTAGACAGTTTGACTGTCTGTCCCTATCATCATGCCAAATCAAAACAGCCTACAGGTACATTCTTACAAAACACCCCCCCCCCCTCTACTACACCTCCCGCCTCTCCCTGAAGATCCACTATGCTAAACAATCACCTCCCCCAAAACTTCACATTTACATACACATGAAAGTGTGGAGGAGTTAAAACAGAACTGTGATTAGTCTGAACATAACACAGACTGTGGGCTGTCTATCATCACGGGATAGCAGGATAATTTAGTCTAGGTGTCAGTGGGTGTGAGTGATTGACTTTGTAATCAAACTGATTGTTCTGTACCACAAACACTGAATGACTCAATTTCAAATCAACATCAACAACACCGTGAAATGTTTTTCATCTCATTAGCAAAAACTGAGTGCGCACGCAGACACACAAAGCAACACACCCGCACGCCACCCATCTGAAAATGCACACGGATCCACAGGTGACTGATTGAGCGTTGTCTTACCTTTTTGTGATGACACTGTGGTATCTGTAGATAAAAGAGAGGAGACACACAGAGGAATGTGTTAGGAGCTGACAGGCTGCTGTATAGCAGACACACAAAATGCAGGAGATGACAGCCAAGGCAGTGATTTGCTGGGGGGGAAACAAGCCACCCAAGAGGATAGATAGATGGGGGGGGGGCTGTACACAACCAGGGGGGTCTCTCATCTCAGACCTGCGAAGAATACCCATTTTACCACATTCATGCATACTTAAGTCGTTCCTGAATATGCAAACACACAGTGTACAGTAGGTGTGAGCACAACACACAAATACTGTACACACAGCAGCTTTTCTCCACTCCTCATGGAGAGACCAGGTGGAGGGAAAAAAAAACAAAAAAACATCTGCAAATACATCGAAGAGAAGCCTCAAGTAGAAAGAGGAGAGTCTCCAGACCCTTGGAAACCCTTGATCTCCTAAACAATTTACCCTGAGTGAGCTTTCTAATAAGTAAAAATAATGCTTTTGAGAAGAAGTGAGACAGAGCAAATCAAATCCTTTCAGTAAGCATTTTAGGTTCTTACTCAAAGCCCACAACTCCTGGCCCAAAAGATGTGGATCAAAACACGAGCTGCTCGGAGGAAACAATGTACTGCAGCTCTTTTTTTCAACAAAATATGGAACATTTTCCAAAAAAAAGAAGGAGGTGTATTTGTGAAGGAGAAAAATACTGTAAATTTAGCTTATTGTCCTCATAAAATATTTACCAAGACAATGTTTGGAAGCTCCCAAGGTTTCATTTTTATTTAATAGACTTGTCAAACTTGCAAGAATAAACAAAAAACAATGAGAAGAAAAATGCTTTTATTTTTATAAATAACTTTTTATTTTCAGCAGTCCAAACCGTTGGAAACATTTATTCTGGCCATGTGCCCAAAAAGCCCAAATGGCCATAGACATGGAGGGGGAATAATTGAATCCGGATGGATTTATGGTGTGCTGGGCTGAGGAAGTGATAATCCAAAGCTTTGCCTAATTGCCAGAGTAAAGATGGCGTCCATTGTGGGGGTGGCGTCTGTGTTTATCAAGGCAGTGTGGCGTGGGATTGGACTGAGCATTAGGGCTTTACACACTTTTGTTTTGTGAGGTGTTACAGTGGATTTGAGCAAATATTGGCCCTCCGGTTATTACATGGTCTGATTGTCTGCTATGCGACTGTCCATAAGCTCTGCATGTCTACCCTAATCTGAGAGGAGGCTTCAAATAATTAGTTAGTGAAGCACTCTCACAGCCCAGTGCAGTCAACCTTATCACTAAAAGAAAATCCTTGGTCCATTTCCTTCTCACCCAAAAGGCTTACAGTCTCTCACCACTGTTAAAACCTTCAGGGTAGCCACATAGCTGATAAAATATTACCCAACATGTCACAATCACTGGCTCCTATCCTATTCTTTTTGTCATTTGTGTCAAAGAAAGACAAATAGATGTCAAATAGAAATGTCCTGGCAAGTGCTAGGAGTGCAAGCGGACTGTCTTTAAAAATGTGACAGCTAACTACTCAAAGTACATGTGAAAATTTTCAAAGATCATCAAACATTTTCAGAAAAAAGAGAGACAAAAAAAGAGAGGAACCACCAGCAAAGAGCATTACAATTACATCAGTGACAAATATACCGACATACAAATATATCCATGGTTCTAATGTTTGTGCCAGACTACAATCTTTGAATGTGCACGTTGTTCTATGTCTGTGAATTAAACAAAATCATCTAATTCTACTGTTATATCTCAGTTTAACTTAAAGGGGACATATCATGCACATTTCCAGGTCTATATTTTTAATGCAGGACTGCACTGAAATATCTTTCTATGATTTACAGTAAAAAAAAAAAAAAAAAAAACTCCTCACTTATCTTATACTGTCCCTTTATGCAGCCCCTCAGTTCAGCCTCTGTCTGAAATAGGCCGTGTTAGCTCCTGTCTCTTTAAGCCCCCTGTTGCACTGATCAAAAGGTCAAAAGGCCAGGTTAAAGCCTTGACTTGCATGAAGCATTTAAACATATGTTAACCTCAGGTTTTGGAACTTTGACTATGTTTAACATAGATATCTGACATCATAACATTATATAAATGACAGAAAACCACAAAAATTATGACATGTCCCCTTTAATTTTAGTTAAACAAAGTAACTGGGTAAAATGTTATCATTTAGCAGCCTTAATTAATATCCAGTCTATGTATAACAATAAGTTGACGAAGCATTCTGGACATGTGTATGTAATGGCTAAACAAAATGCTTGAGACAACACAAGTAGTATAACAAGGCATAAATTAAATGATGGATTAATTAATTGCCCCTGTGTTACCTGAAGTAAACAGCAGGGCGCTAATCCGAGCCTCCCTCTCTGTGTGCACACAAAGATAATATATTGGGTAAGGGAGAAATTTGAAGAAAATGTAGTAACATGCTCTCCACCACTGTTTTAATAATGGTAAATAATGAACACACACCACCTGGATGATAATAAATAATCAAAATAAAGCACTTCTTTCCTCTCTAGAACTTGCTGTGTTGCAGCAGACACACCATACTGATTGGTGTCAGTACACATAAATAACTGCTGTTTAGGGAGGTAAAGAAAACCTCCGTCATTGATTCCTGCATTCCTTCCCAGCTATCAGCGGCTTATATGGATTTGGAGACTAATTTGCAGTGAATATGTGAGTGGCGTTTTGATGTGCCCATTCACCCGCAGCAGCACTCCTGTGGGTTTGAGTATTATGTAAAGTAGGGCATATGCCAATACAAGCTTCCCGCCCTGTGGATGTACACAAGCCTAGTAAAGTTAAAGCTGCCCAAGAGCACGCCCAAGGACACTAAAAGCTACATTTTGAAGATACATTTACAAAATAAGGAAAATAATCGTCTCCCTACTGTTTTGCTTTACCTCTCAGAAATGTAGCCGCTCACTGTCAAACAGGATGAAAGAAAGATGGAGAGGAGAAGAGAGCGATACAGAGGAAGACTGATACTTAGGTAAACATGTATCCTCTTATCATAGACTTTAATGTAATATGATTTCTATGGTTTGGAAGGAAAACAAGTCAAGAAGCAAACATAGACCAAACCACATTTTAGTATTTCAAATAACTTATCAGGCATGTTTACAGAATATTCGTGTTGACGTTTATTATATTCACTGACCATTAAAATCACATCTATTTGCCCAATGACAACTTAAGCAATAAATAGACATGATCAATCAACCACAACATGAAAAACTGTCAACTTGAAATGGCACTAAAACACAGTCTACATTTATCTTTTTTCCACTGTAGCAGATATTGAATGCTCAAAGTAAGGCAAGCCTGTAACTGACATCTACAGAAAATGGGTTTACAACCAACCTCTGGATCTGAAGAAAGATCATAAATAAAGAAAAGTGTGTTTGGTGCTTGCACACAGCTGGCAGGTGCTACTAACTTTGCCACCCTGTGATGTTGGCTGTTGCCACATTTTGACTGAGAGTTAACAAGGTTCAATACTGCTTTTGTGGAGCACATCAAACATCACAAGATTTAGAGCGCTGGCTAATTAGATATACACTGTTTCCCATATAAATAACCAAGCTCTGAAGCTGAAGTTGCTTCAGACTTTATGTTTTAAACACCTTTGTTCACTTGTGAAGATGTATCATATAATTCAGGGTACTCCCAGGTGTGGTTCTTACGGTTGCCATGGACACACTTAAATGGCACACAAGAAAGGTTGAACAACCACGAAAACATAAACCTCTTTCTGCTTGCCATTTCAGCCTGTCTCAGTGGGAGGAAATTCATATTTGAAACACCAGAGGTGGCAGTGGTAACTACCGGCTAGTTGAAGAAAACTTTCATATCATCTTCTCATCTCATCATCTACAGCTGTCGAGTCTTTCCTTGTGTAAAGTGATTTTTAAGTAGACCCACACACTTCTTCAAGTTGAAGTTGCATTTTTGCACTCTAATGTGCTCATATGACAAATACCACAAAAGTTGACAAACTGCAAAAAGTGCTGTGCTGTACAAGTTGACAAACACTGTGTACCATAAATGACTGTCAGCATCAGTTTTTTGTCAGCACTTTTTTGCACCATCTGTCACATGTGGGCATCAAAATATAGAACATTATATGCAAGGCAGGCTTCATCTTGATTGAGAATGCTTTCTCTCTTTTGTGACCAATGAGCTGGTTCTTTCTACCTTACCGCATGTCTAAATGAAAAATTGCCACACCTGTGCAAGACTAGATTGAAGCTATAAACAGTATGTGATGGATTTGACTTTAGTTAATGATTATAGTGATGAAATGATGAAACTGAGATTGAACCTTCTTTCCCTCTCCTCCCCTCTTCTTCCTCTTTTCTAACCTTAATGTCACAAACTCTGTGAGGACAGCTGAGTCATTTTGACGCACAAATGCTGTAGAACAGCTGTTTGTTGCGTCGTTAAAAATGTAACATCTCTGAAATTACATTCACATTTATTCATTTAGCCAACTACAAATTCTCAATTTGAAAATGGAATGGAAACAAAGTTCATTTTCAAATTGCTTGCTAGCATTTCTTGAAGTTGTACAGTTGAATTTCAGAGGTTTTCAGATGCTCTCAGGTCATTAAACTCAGCACACAAAAGATAATAAGTGTACATGAAAAAAACAGCTATATAATTAGTGTAAAATAACCCCAGTTTTAGAGACATTTTAAATCAAATCAACCAACAGCAGTCACTGACAACTCGTAGTACAGATTGTCCATTGCAGATGATAAGTAGCCAGGCCCACAGGTGAGACTGTAGATGTATGCTGGCTCTTTGATACTGCAAATGTACACTCAGTACATGCTGACATTTAGAAATCACCTTCCTGATCCTTAACATACTGTATACATCCCAGACTGATTGAATTAGACTGCTATTGGAAACCTGTCTTCTATTGACCTCTTAAAGTTGTGGCCTTCCAGCAGTCCACTCTGGGAATAGTTTTAATTACAGCCAGAAATTGGGTTCGATTTTATCCCCATCATGAAGTGAGGAGCCTTTACAGCTAATCATCGCTTCATCAAGACAAAAATATCATTACTGGAAGGTGCTGTAAGAATGCATGTATAAATAAATAATTATGTGTGTGTATGAGTGCATGTACACATGCCCATAAATATATTAATATACTGTACAAATGGAGCCACGTGGACGGTGGTGTGCAGTAAAGTGTGCAGACTGCAGTGCAAACAAATGCGACTGTCTTCAGATGATTAACCACTATTGATTTATCATCACTATAATATAATTAGGATAAATTCCAACACTGGAGCTATTCATCTCTTAATCACACTCACTGGTGGACAGTGACAGCCCATCATTTAAAGTTACGAACTAAAGAAGCCACTATGTGATGGATGATGACACCAGTCATTTGTGACCGTTGACCTGGATGTTAATGACTCTAGGAATACTAAACGATGATACAGCTCATCTCAGATGAGCTAAATAAATCACATGAAATCATACGATATAGACAGAAATCATACGTATTCTGCTTAAACAAGCTAATCCAAACATTGTTCCCTTTCAAAATGTCCTACATGCCACAGTGCACATAGGTGGTGTACATTCGTACATTTGTACATTTGTTGAATGGCCAATCTTCACTTCCCGGGAAATTACATCCTGAATGTCCATCTTGGATTCTTTTTCTCCACATCTTTTGAGGAAAAAAAAAGAAAAGAAAAAAACCCCCAGCACCACTGTTATTTAACAAGTGACAACAGGTGATTGCAGGAAACAGGAAGATGTCACCTTTAGCAGGAAGCTCTAAAATTGCAGTCCTGATGAAAAGTCACTGACAGACAAAGACCAGCATCCAGACAGATAGAGGCAGCTTGTCACTGCCTTTAATCATTACATTTCAACTTTTGTGTGTTTAACTATTGGAGCGAGATGGACTTAAACTTTAAGTTGGTGGGATTTAAAAGTTTAGACTAGTGACCAGCAGTGTAGAACTGAGCTTCATCTTCACTGAATTTCAGCTTATATTCAAAAATATAAACCACAGACATCATAACCTAACTGAGAAATTCATAATAGTGGTATTTTAGAATGATCTTTTTTACCCCTGTTAAAATGTAAACTATTAAAAAGACTATATTTCTTTCATAAACAAGACAAAAAAACATGAAAATAATAACAGTGACAACAATATAAAACTTTTAATTGCACTTGTAATTAACAGTTTGGACTTCAGTTGCAAGTTGTTGTGGGATATGCCATACAGACATATATAAACATACTGCACATGACTTATGTTTTCTCCTCTGCTAGCTAACACTTACATACCATGATTCATTAAGCTTATGTTTTAAAGATATGTCCCTGTGCTCTTTCTGGAGCAAAACACAAGGAGACAGAACACAATCCTAGGTTTTAATTAGCTGAGTGTAGCGCATGCTCCTCTGCTATAGGCTAGTGCACAGGGAGAGAGGGGACTGCTGCCTTCTTGCTCATTATGTACTAATGAGTTGTCTATTAATGAAAATGGAAAGCATTTATTTTGTGAGCACAAAGGGTTCAGCTGGATTAATTACTGCACTACAGCAACAAAATGAAAACAGAAAGTGCAGCATCACTCTTGTGTGGCACATTACCCATTAACCAACTGTTATCAAGGCCTGGCGCATGGCGCTGCACGACACAAAGTAGGAACAGAAAGTGTTCGCACAAGCCATTAAAACTTCATGTGAACTGCACTTTTGGCATATTTCACGTACCTTCTGTGATCCATAGACATGCTTACTCTCATATGAATCCATACATATCCACTTGTAAAAACTTCTTGTCAGTTCAACATTAACACTTTGCAAGATCATAATGACGCATTTCATTAACAGGCCTGATTTTTACAAAAGCTCCTCTTTGTGTTGTGCTGTAAAAAATATATATATTCCTCAGTAATTGCATTACTGTTTGCCCGAGTGCTTGCATCTATATCTGTTAATCAGGATAATCAAAAGGGATAAAATCTACCGATTAAATGTAGTGTTTAGATTTTTTTTTTGAAAAATCAAATACTGTCGACACAAACTGCTTTTTGGGGCAAAGATAGAGATAAAGAACTGTGGAAATGCTAGATTATGAGTTTGAAGGGGACAGGCATTTCATGCTTTCACTGGTGAAGATGTATCATAAAATTCAGGGTATTCCTATAGTTGCCATGGACACACTAAGTAGCATGTGAGAAAAGCTGAACAACCACCAAAACACTAACCTTTTTCTGCCTGGCACTTCAGTCTGTCTCAACGGGAGGAAGTTCATATTTGAAATACCAGAGGTGGCAGTGGTAACCACCGGCTAGTTGAAGAAAACTTCTATATTATCATCTCATCTCATCATCTACAGCAGTAGAGTCTTTCTTTGTGTACAATGATTTTGAGGAGACCCACATACTTCTTAGAAAAACAATTATATATCAAGTTGAAGTTGCATTTTTGCCGTCTAATGCGCTCATATGACAAATACCACACAATTTGGCAAACTGTACAAACATTGCTGTGCTGTACAAGTTGACAAACACTTTGTACTATAAATGATTTCTTTTCACATGGTGATCAGAATCATTCTAATAGCCTGCTAATAGCTTGATCTCCCATTGGGTTCTCCTTGGAGAGGTCAGACAGTGAGAAGCGGTGCAGGGAGCGTGCGGGCTCTGGAAGCCTCAGCAGATGGTTCTTGATCAGATATTAGAGGCTGGGCAGGGAGGTCGTCTGGCCATGAGCATTTTGCCCTGCCCGGGGGATAGCAACCCCATCTGAACCTCCAGCTCCAGCTCCGGTTCCAGCGCCAGACGAATATCTCTGTGTCCCAGCCAGACTGCAGGGACATTGGAGCAGTGACAGACTGCTGTCCTTAAGCCTTGTGACAATCTGGGCAAACCAAACTCAGAAACATGCTGTCTGCTGTAGTTTATTTTTCCTCCAGAAATTTGTTTCGCCCTATTTGGGCTGTACATGATTTGATGACAAATGGTTATGTAATCGCTACCATTGTCTGTTCTCTCTTGTAAAAATAATCACACTGATAACCGAAATCCTTCTTAGCTGGATTTGAAGAAAAGCTATCCTCTCAGTCCCATCACTCACAATCCCTATTGTCGCAATGTCTGGAGGAAAGACAAATCTTTAAATAACAGGAATGCATTTTAAAAAACATCAATTGTGTTGAATTAAACAATGGGAAACATAACAAGGAAGATCAAGTCTTTGTTATTAAAACTGAATATTAATCTGAGAATGTCAGCGCAAGAGTATCTTTTGTGAAAAATACATACGATAAGATAAATCCTACTTAGACAACTCTGAATCATCTATTGGCGTTCCTTCCTTCCATTTTCTTCAACCTGCATCATCTGTCTGTCTCTCCCTCCACAGAGAAAGCTGGGTGAATAAACACGACAACCTGGGCTTTATTTATCCTTTCCCCTGTGACAGAGGCAGTCTAAAATGGCAGGACTTTGGATATGACCTTCAGTTAGAGTGCTTCTCCATCAGTCATCGCTGCCACCCACAGATCATACAGTGGATGAGAAGTAGAGGCATCCTCCTTCCTCCTCCCCATCTACTCTCCCTTTTTAACCTCCCCCACAGCTGTCCACAAGAGACTTCTCTTATTTTACTTTCTGCTAGGTTTTTGTCTTCCTGTCCCCCATTTTTAATATATTTTTTCCCCCTGCCCTTGACCTATCTTTATTCGGCACTTATTTCTTTCTCTTCATCACCTTGCCCCATTGTTTTCCTCTCCTCATGGAGTATCTGGCATAAGTGGTGAAAATAGTGGATACATATTTTGCATATTACAGACTTCCCTGCAAACACCATATAATAGAGTGAGAGAATGAAAGCGCAGGCAGGGGGAAGGGGAAGTAGACCATTACAAGAACAAAAGGAAGCAGTTTATCCAAGTATGGCGTCCTCACTTGTCCGTGTGTCAACCCTATTTGTCAGCCAGGATGCTGTCAGGGCCACTAACCCAATGTCTGACTATGTTACACTACAAAATACTAACTTATTATTTTTAATGGTTTGTGTTGTTGGATCCTCTTTTATCTCCAAGTGAATCAGCCATGATGAGCTGCTAAGCTTTAGCTTGTCTGATTACAGTATTCAAAAAGACACAATAGTTAAGAGTGCCCATTTTACATAATGTAGGTATAAAACCCTCATGCTAATACTCTCGAATCTCCTCGACAGCCTGGAACCTCATCCTGTCCACAGTTCTCATAAATCCAACAGCCTGTGCTCCATCAAAGATATTGTTTGTGTGGAAAACAGTAATAAAAGTGTCCACTCTACTTAATAACAGATATTTTGCTGATGACACACTCTATATTGACATGAGTTTCATAATCAGAACCAACACACATAAAGACAAACTCTCAAAGAAGCTTACACACACACACACAGACACACACACTGTTAAGAGACACACAGAAAGCTTAAATGTCAGAACACAGACAGCAGCAACAATAAAATGCTTGAAATACGTTAGAACATTGTTTTTTTATCTGTCGCCCAGTTGGGGACAGAAGGTTTTATTGTCGGTGCAGGAGGTGGAATAGAGTTTTCAGTTGTTTATGCATTTTTCTTTGTAACATTCAAACAAATTATTTTAGTTTCTATTACTTTACAATTGTTATCAGGGCATTTTTATTATACCATTGGTGCTCTTTCTCACTACTTGTTTATTGATCAAATTAATTGATTAGTCCATCATGCTGCTGCTGGTGTTTGTGTTCTCTCTCTCTCTTAGGGTCTGTTCGAGTTTTTCTTTTTATGAAAATTAATTTATGCATGTTGGGTTCGGGTAGGTTTTCCACAGGTCCAATAAAACCTCTACATCAAATAAACAGTGGCTTAGAGGAGATGTAGCTTACTTCTTTTTAATAACATTGCTGTTCAAATTATGATCATAAACGTGTAAATGTCTTTCACACACATTGTGTTAATCTCAGTGTCAAACATTTTCATGACTTTTGGTGTCTTTTTTTTCACAAAAGTAGGAGAAGACATAACTTATTTAAATACAAGGTAAAACCGGAAACCACAAATATACAGTAAATGCTCCTGAATTTGTTGGCCACATATAAGACTGAAAGAATGAATTAATGAAACAGAAGACAGAGGTAAGTAGTCAGTCTCAAAGAAATGAGCCATCTTGTTAACTGCGTTTTGAGACCTCGTGTTGCAATAAGTCATATCACAAAATAAAATCCAATGTAATAATCTCCATCTGAAGCACAAAAGAAATAGCTTTCAGAAAATGTTTTGGTGAATCGCTGCATTCTTTAATAATTGTTTACTGTCATTTCATATACTCATCCACACAAATATTCATAACAAATTTTCACATTTTCACCCTCGGTGCACTTCTCTATAAAACATTAATAATAAAGACTGGGTTTGAGCATGAGGCAAGAAATTACACAAGCCTGAGGCTAGATTATGCATCTCCAACCAATTCATTCAGTCAGAGCACACAGTGTATAGCTGTAGGACATCAGGAGCTTATATTTTATGTGGGACATTTTGGAATTAAATATAATGCCAATGTTAAACATAAATACTGTCCTATTTTTCTCATTATTAACTTATGACAAAAAGCTGAAAGAACTACATAGTTAGTGAGGTATAAAGGTCAATGCTTTTAGGCAGACTGTCAGAATAACAGAAAGTATGAATAAGAAAATGTGAACATTTCCAGTAACAGTTATTGTGGATGTATTCATAAAAAGAAAATGTACTGAAGTAAAATGGACATATAAAAAAATGAAGAGAAGAATACATCATATTCCTTTTTTATGCATTCCTCTGTTAAAACAGCCCTTTCTTTTATGCATGCAACACATTTACAGTATAAGCGTGGAATGAAATATTCAAATTTGCAAATCTCAAATCAGTATACAAAGCCTTTTTTATTTTATTTATTTATTTTGAAATGTGACATAATCCATAATGGGCTTACATTCTACAACTCAATAAATCCTGCTATGAATCCAACAGTTATAATATTCAGTTTTTGTTGGAACTGTTTAAGAGAGGCATTGATTCAACTTAAGGTTATTTTAGTGGCTGCAGTTTGTGATGCTGTTGAGTTGTATTGCATTTTATTATGAGGTGTTATGCGGTGGACTTAACAATGGCTGGGTTGCACAATGGCGGCAAATACTGTAATCTGGGAATTCTGGGGTCATTGTTGAGACATTCTCTGCTTAAAATGATGACTGCCCTGGTTAAAACTACTAAGTCTGTCATATTGATTGAAATATGTGATTGAGAAAGCCCTAAAGTAGTACTTATTTCAGTTAATTGTAACCAAAACTCTTTCCCAGTGCCGAATTTCCTGCAGTATAGGAAATCTGTGTTAACTAAACCAACACTGGCTATTCTAAATTAATATTAAGTGCCACTATATAGTGTTGTTTTCTTCTGCTTTATCTCTTTCTCTCTATAGCAACTCAACTTTGCCCTTTGGATGAATGGAAACCACCTAAAGAAACCTATAACACTGTGGCTGATTCATGTGAGACTTATATCAAGTAGGCTTCAACCAGGACAGATAATAATTGAGGGTGTTTAAAATTTCATTTTGTGTAATTTGAATGAAAACCTGTGAATGAAAAAACAATTTCAATATTGGTTTTAATGAAAAAATACTTTTCCTCTGTGCTAAAAGCTGTTTGTCCTTACAATCAAGACTTCTCCTTCTGCTGTGAAGGCAACCATTCATCCATATTTATTTATCAGTTTTTGTCATTTTCTGGGATTTTGGAAGATGTGACGCCTATCTTGTGGATCTCTGTGTGTCAAAGTACCACAATTCTGTGTGATAAGACTGAGTCATGCTTCCCGGAGCTGTATGTAATTCACAAGCCATTGGGTGCCATTCACATGCAAGTTTGAAATTCGGTGAAGTGGCAAAGTCACATCACACATACAGGTTCAAGTCAGGTCTAGTCAACTCTCAAAGCTTTTAAACAATTTGCTTTCACGGTGCATTACTTAAGACAGGATGAATGCAAACTGAAAATTAAAATTCAAGATGTTAATCGAGGGAAGCTCATAAATACTATCTTGGATGGTGCAGCTTCAGCTCCATCATCACCATCCCCTCATAGGGATGCCAATAAATAATCAGCCTGCAGGTTTTGGTATTTTTGATCACCTTTTTATACAATGAGAGACAGAGAGCGAGTAAGAAGAAAGAGTCTAGACTTGCTTCCTTCAAATTCAAAAATAGTAGTAAATAACAGACTGTCTAACTGTCAGTGTCCAGCGAGACATTTCCACAATCTGTTGTCTATCAAAGCGTGAAACAAATACTTTTGGTTTAGTTTTCTATAAACCACTTGTGGATGCACTGTAGCACAACATGAAAAACAGACACACAACAGCCTCAGGGCCGACAGAGCTACACTGGCTGTTACCTGAATGTCTAATTCAGAACTAAGGATGGCTCCCCAGGCTTGAGGTGGGTGAGGCGCTGCTGCAGTCTATTGGCTGTTAAAGTCAGATTTAGTCTTCTCTGTCAAGGTATTCCAGCAGTCAAATGCTGCACAAGCTTCAGGTATTGGAATTAATTTCAGTTAAGCATTAGATTTAATATGATGATGGTCGGATTACCTTTACAATTGTCATACCTTGTTAGACTACAGTGTGCATTCATTATGACTTCAGAAATTGTGCTTATAGTCTTTCATTCACTTTGTGATAAAGTGAGACAGTGGGTAGGTTTGAACTGGAAACTCACAGAAATACAGATATGTCTGGCTACTGAAAAAGAGATTTTAAGTGTGCAATCATTAAACTGTGAGTAAGTGAAAATGTTTATATTCTCTCCCTCACTTTGTGATAGCGAGTGATGTTCACAAATGAATCTAGTGTTATTAAAGCCTTTCTTCAACTTGCTTCATGTTGTCAAAAACAATCAACATTTCTAGCAGTATTAAAAACATGTAGGAAAAAACACCCAATCACAGTACCTTGTGGTCTCCGTGTGATATCTCTGCGCCATAATTGTATTTTATTCGGAGACTCACGTAAGATCTGGCAATACCTGCAGAAGCTTCTGTAACATCCTGATGCAGAAGAATAAATCCAGCTTTAGCCCTGGACACATCTGAGGCCCATCATTTTATCAGTGAAGCCTTAAATCGCCCAGCGTGTGGAAAGAATGGTTAGTCGGTTGGAAAGAGAGAGCCAAGCAGACAACAGCTCAACAAGACCAGATCAAGTGAATGGGTCCTGCTGAAGCTCAGATGCAACATTTTGTGATCTTGGAAAACTGGTGGACCCCCCGGTGCTTTTTTTGTCTCTGGCAATCAAATGTTTCTCTCTCTTATTCTCTCCATACCTCCTCACTCAGGTACAAAACCAATGTGCTTGGTTTAAGAGGGAAACCTAAAACAGCTGCTCTTTGAGGGCTACAGTATCTGCTCTCTCTGCTGTCCTCTGCAGGGAGAACTGTAGCACTCCCCCATGGTGACAAGGACTGCGGGATTAGATGAGATTGTGGGATTGCTAATAGCGATAAAAGGACATTGAGGACAACAAAAAGAAATCTAAGATATATTTGCCCAGCGGAATGAAGAGGAAGATATATACAGAGAGATGAGGGGAGTGAAGTGATGAGAGAGGAGAAATGTTGTGATGCAGGGCCAGCCGAGGGATCAGCACACTCTGTCACACTGTCACACCCAAAAGGCACCACTGTCAATCACACACACATACACTTAAGGAATAGTACACTCTCACAAAACACACACAGTCACATAAATATTTGCAAGCAAAACTTCACATGGTTATGTATTTACATGATATATATAAAGTGCACACATTCAGTAACACATAACGTGCTTACAGCCAGTATAAAGAACAATAATGCAATGAGAGCCTTCAAGGTTTTTTGATTCCTCTTTTTGTGCACATTTCATAGTGTGTCAGTATATCATAGCTTTTCAGTGACCACTGAGTAAAACAGATGAAATCAATTATATATACTATTGTGCAAATATCAACAGTAAGTTTTTCGTTCATCAATAGCCCAGGGGAAAAGAGAAAGAGGGATATTGGACGAGAGAGGTGAGAACATGAAATGCGTCTCTCAGGATGATCTTGTCTTGAAAGAGTGATAAAAGCAGTCATTACTTCAGTGTGATCTCAGCTCCTTTCATGGTTTATTGCATTGAACTCTAGTCATACATTTGATAATACAAGTTGTTTTGAGTTAGTTCTTTTGTACATGTGTCTGCCTGTGAATTCAAACCTTGGCACACACTCAGACAAAGTGCTAGAGGTCATGTGAGTGTGTGTTAGTGATGGTGGGCAAAGAAAAACAGAATAATGCAATAGTCATGTTTCTTTATTACTTTAAATATGTTTCAATAGGAGCTACTGGACATAAGCTGCGGAAATACTGTTTACTGTTTTGGAATTATAAATGATGTCAACATGAATAATGTAATATTGTAACGCTGAATAATCTATTTACAAAAAAAATCACATTGCTGCACTTCATGGCTGAATTATATTCAGTGACTGCACTTCTCAAATAAAGTAAATCTCACATGATGTGAAGAAATATTTACAACAACAGTGACACCTGCACACTTCATAAAATTATATGCACTGCACCAGAGCCAAAAAACACTTGAAAATCTGCCCCCATAGAGTCTTCTGGGAACTCATTTTATTCACAGCATTAAACCTGTTATCACATGCACATATTAAACTGTGCCAGCTTGTCCAGAAGTACAGAGGCAAAGCTTTTAAGCAAATGGCAGTTGTGTAAACTAAAATGGCAATGTTGAAAGTCAATTCAATAATAGCTGAAAGCCATTACAGCATTGTCATTAACAAGGTTGCTGGAAATGCAATTAGCCCCATCATACTGCTCACGGCAACAAGCAGGGAGACGTTTCAATTTAAAAAAAAAAAAAAAAAAAAAAAAGACCACAAAAAAATGAAAGAGGGGCCTGAGAGAATGATGAGATAATAGAGAAACTGAACAAATTTTTTACAGGAGATAGAGTGAGTCCAAATCATAGATATGACGGAGGAGAGAGAGCAACCTACAATAGTCACCAATTTTCTCAATATTGAGCTGTTTATTTAGCAAACCTGAACACAAGGTACAACAAACACTTTTATCTTTTATTAGCCCCAGCAACAAAGCACTGTCCGTGTCTCGAACTATAATCAATTATATATATATATATATGTGTGTGTGTGTGTGTCTGTGTGTGTGTGATAGAAAGAGACAGAGAGAGAGAGAGAGAAAGAAAGGCAGATAGACATTACTTCATTTTTCAGACTAATATCGCTTTCACAGAGTCACAACCTCTGCTGTTGTGTACACATATTAAAGTTTTCAGGGCCCTTCTTGAGTGGAAAGTCTTCTCTTTACCCTCCTCGAAGGTTTAGATGCTACGAGACTGTATTTGTTTAGATGTTAGTGAAGGAGGATGAGGTTGTGGCTAAATGAATGATAGGCATCGCTGTCACACAGCAGACTTCCAGCAGGTCTCCTTGGAGATAAGAACCAGCTGTCTATTCCCAACACACTGTTGTCAAGGTCACTACTCTGCTTATTATGGAAAAGCCACTGCTCTTCAATTCTGAATCACAAAACTCAGGTTGCTTTTTTTTTCTCTCTTACATTTTCAAATCTGGCTGTTAATAATTATAATATGGCTCCAGATCTTAGTTTGGCAACAACACTTTTTTGTTTAGATATCACAACAGCCATTTTTACATCAGTAACATCCGGGGAGACCTCATGGGTGTAGTTATTAACACTTTTACACAATTCAGCTGCATTTACACAATATTTATACTGAGATTTATCAAGGGAATTCAGTGTGTACTCAGCTTTTGACAGTGTGGCTGCTTTTCGACGTCAGCATGGGTCTGTAAACATAGTAAAGCTATCTGAAATGGCACCGGTTCATAAGGAGTGTTCCTAGTGCATAGTATTTGGCGGTGTGTTGTTCTTGTATGGGGGGGGGCATTTGGCTGCCATTGATATCCCAGCACAGCACTAAGGCGGCAGACGGGAGGGTAATGAGGAGGCAAATATGATTAAAACCATCTCCTCAGGCTGCCTTGGACCTGCCATTAAAGCAGCGGACACTCCTCATGCCTAATCCATCACACTGCTTAGCTCCCACTGAGAGCAAGGAGAGAGACGACTGTTTGTTACAACGCCCTCAAACCTCCAATCTCTCCTGTCTAAAACATAACTAACACTCCGGGAGGTTCACTCTTTATTAAAGATCTGCCACTGAAGCCCCTGGCAAAGGTCTGCTGGTATAGGGTTGGTGACATCTTGGGTAAAAACTATGATGTCCTAGGTAGTGGGTATAAATCTATGTGAGGAGTAAAAGCTTGTCTCAAACAACTTTAAAAGACCAAGTCTACCCTACTGTACCTATTATAAATCTGACTATCATCAATCTCCAACTGAAAAAAGAAAAAAAAAACTCACATTGAAATACAAAACAGATCATTAAAGACTGAATGTGTAACATACAGTGGTTGGTACCTCCAGCCATATACCGTCAGTGAAGTGAAGACAAAAACAACTCAAATGCTGTTTGGAAAATAAAGCAATGTTTCCAGTGTTAGAGATTTGCTGCCAAGACACCTAAGTGTGAGAAACAGTGCGTTCCAGCAACAATAAATTACACAGGAAATTAGCCTGAGATAACCAAGCAAGCTAGATCATCTCATCAACCCCCCCATAGACTGCATCTACTGCCAGATAAAAACATTGGGATCAACATAATCTACTACTAAACAGAAATAGGCATGTGTACTGTGCTAGTGTTGGTCTATTTTTTCTCTAGAAAATGTACAAAAGACTATTTTGGCTATTGACAATAATACTGATGTAGATCTGAGATCTGTTGTCCACAGCCACTTTTAATTCATCCTCTACACCAGAAACTCCTGCAGTCAAACACCAAAACACCCCTCATATAATCCCCTAAAGACACAAGAATCATGGATTACAGCTGGAGAGCATCCACAGGCGGCTCACTGTTGAGCAGAACATGTTGGATTGTTGTGCAAAGCCTGTAGGATAATTATCAGCAGGAAGCATAGCCTGTGGAGAAATAAGGCATCTTGTGCCCTAGGCCCTTTAAATGAGCCATGCAGACCAGATGAAAGATGCTGATGCCTCTCTTTATTGAGGAAATGAGAGGCAGCTCCATTAAATGAACGAGGACTCCAGGTTTGCACAATTTGAGTGGAACACTAGTTACGGGAGTGCTGCGTGAATAGGACTGCAAATGGAAGTAGCCATAACTGAGAATGCTATAGGCTTGTGTGAATGGCCAGCACCTAAAGAAAGAGGATATACAGTATATAAGGTTACAACTTCAGTGAGAGTTATATTAACTCTTTGTAAAATGGTGAGTATTGATATACAGTGTTTATCAATGCCCACTGCCTGTGGATTCAAAGCATGAATACTGAGTGCATTTGCAGCTGTACGACATTGCACAGTGCATAATAATGCTGACACATAAACAATCAGCACTAATGCAAACATTTGTGCTCTCTCATTGACATATAAAGTATATAAGGCATTAGTGTGTGTTTTTAGAGTAATGGTTATTGATGACCCCTTTTTATTGCACTGATAATACTTAAAGGTCGCTGTATAAAAACATATCTTTTGATGAATATTTCAATGTGATTTTGTTGTGGCTGCTACAATGCTCACAGTGTTTGTGACTATGCTCAGGAGCCCTGTCCATTTATTTTATCTTTTCAATTTCTGACGGACCTGTTTGTGGGTATGAAGCATGGAAATACAGTGTTTGACTTGCTGGTGTATCCTTACAAAACAAATATAGAATTAACATAAGGTCTCTATCTTTGTGCTAAAAATTCTGTACCCACACTGAAACCGGTGAATTTATGCTGACAGTCTTGTCTCCTCACATTGCTCCGTAACCTGATTTGTTGTCTGTCCTCTCAGCTCTGTGCTTAAATTAGCATATGAAGTGACCTCATCCTTTTGCCAGAAATTTAGTTTCTTGATTGAAGACTTTCTCCCTTATCCCTGACAATATTTTTGAACCAAGACTTAAAATGCATAGTAACAGCTGCTCTAATCTCTCATTATTATGTTTTATAACAACACTTACAAGTCATTATAAAGCATGTTCATTATACTTTACAAGGTCAAATATCACAGTTTCTCATTAGCACTGTACCAATTTTTTCATCAAAGGCTGTAGGTATTCTATACATCATGGTGCGTTCACCGATAACAGAGAATGAAGAAAGGGTGTGTTTATAACCAGCAGCCATACTGTACAATAAGTGTACATGACATTGTGTTTGATTGCATGATGGCACTTGTTGACCATGATACTAGAGCCCACATTCAAAACCTTGAGGGACATGAGAGATATTTAAAGTAGAAGTATGGTGACAGATAACCAGATGTCTATCTACAAAACAAAACCATAGCCTTGTTGAAAGTGCATCTTTAATAATTTATAATCCGGCTTGTTAGGATCCAAACATATACAGTACAAGACATCAGAAAATATATATACTCAATACAAGACTTGAGATGTCCCATGTCCTTAGCCAATACTCAGGGAGTCCCAGAAATAGGAAATCTGAGTCCATATCCATAGAAGATCAAGCCATGCTTGATGAGCCATGAGTCCAGAAGCATACAATTGCCACCTATCAGCATCGCTGGTCTATAACCATCTTCCACAATATGTAAACACACTGAATAGCAGATATCAATACTCTATTCACTTGAAGCAGACACGGAACTGTAACAAACCCATTATGGCAGCCATTACTGCATGACCTTCCACTGTAGTTACTGTACAGAAAGCACCATCACATTAAGTTCATAACTTACAACCTTTAATGCAAAATAGAGCAATTACAAGCAATTGTTAAATCAGCTATAACCAATATTTTTTTATTATAACAGTGTATCAAAGGACAGTATGTAATGTTGCTCGTAGTGACGAACCAACAGAATTTTCACCCGACTTTGGCTCACTTTCAGCACTCATATGTTGTTTTTGGTCACTTCAGGTAGCTGTTCTTCGAGAAAAAGCTCAAAAAAACCCAATGTAAACTACCTGATCAGCACCAAATGGCAAACAGACACAGTTGGTGACTAGCTGGTGAACATAATGGAGCATTTAACAGCTAAACAGCCAGATATTTTTTTGAGGAGTTGATAGGGACCAAAAACAGAGCTAAAAGAGATATTAGACTTTCAGATTCATCAGGTGGACAGAGACATTACTCCGAATGAATGATAATGTCGCTCTGAAACTGCTTGATGTATAAATAAGCAACTGTTTTCTAACAAGTACATATCCATATCAACTTAAAAGGTGATGATAGTATATATGTGTTGTGTTCACAACTTGTTTCCGCTGTCCCCAAGTGGCCAAAAAAATCAGTTAATGCAGGTTTAAAGGTGCAGTGTATTCAATTTAGTGGCAGGTAGCGGAACAGACTTGGTAGAAACATAATATAATATTCATAAGTATGTTTTAATCAGTGTATAATCCCATGAAAATAAGAAAAATGTGTGTTCGTTACCTTAGAATGAGCCATTAATATCTACAAAGGGAGTGGGTCCCCTTCCACAGAGCCTGCCATATTCCACCGCCATATTTCTACAGTAGCCCAGAATGGACAAACCAAACTCTGGCTCTAGAGAGGGCCTTTCACATCCTTTTCACATCCACCGTAGGAAGGGGAGGGTGAATGGAGGGGTATTCAATTGGTTGCAATTGGTTGCAATGTGCAACCTCACCACTAGATTCCACTAAATCTTGTACACTGGTCCTTTAAATAGTGTACTCAAAATTGATTTGGGCTTAAATTAACTAAAATCATTAAAGCACCTCAAGAAGTATAGATTTAAATTTGAAATAAATGCCACTAGGTCATTCAGCAAACCCCAACAAATTTCAATATACAGTAGATACTCAAAAGAAATTTTTAAATACCTAAATAGTTACACATTCATCTTGTGAGACACAACTTAATTATAATCAGAGAATCAGATACCATGGAAAAAAATGACTGTTACAAGTATTTTACTTTTCTAGTCATTCAAGTGTTCTTTTACCTTTCTCATAAAGACGCTTCGTTATCCCACAGGAATTAACCTTATCTGGAGGTAGATAAAAAGCCAACCATCCAGTGTGGGAGTACCTGGTGTGTGTGCGGGGGCATTTTCTGTCATTGTCATTGCCTATGAAAAATGCTGCAATTATAGCTCAGCACAGTACAATCCCTCAGCTGATAGCAGAAGCCAAGACCAGCAGTGTCATTACCATGTTTTGAAGGAATCAAAGAGGATGGTGTATTTGGGGCTGG
The DNA here is from genome assembly GCF_963924715.1 of Thunnus thynnus. NCBI lineage: Eukaryota > Metazoa > Chordata > Actinopteri > Scombriformes > Scombridae > Thunnus > Thunnus thynnus. The sequence continues at coordinate 22,937,000 of NC_089522.1, forward strand.
TAGGGAACATTGACCACTCTGCTTAGTTAGGCACAGAAAATAAGAACTACATGCTGTTGTGGAAAGTTTGGTGATCCAAGTTTTGGATCTGTCTTGTTCCTGTATTTGATGGGGAGTTGAGAAGATGGAGGCGGTTTGTTTTACAGCTATGACTTGAACCAGAGCCATATGTTTGATCTGGTCCTGATATCCCCCTCATGTAAGGGGTTCATAAATCAATTTTTACTGCCTAATGATGACAAGCCAAGTATGTCACCTTTCTCAGAGTGGATCTTATGCCGACACTGGGCCAAGTTTCCCACTGAAAATATTTAGTGGGTTGAGCATGTGTGTTGCATTAGCACTCTCCCAGGGGCAAGTCAGTTTAGCTGGGACACAGAGAGAGATGAGAGCCAGATAAGTACAAGACCTTAATGTTTCATGACACCCAAGGATGCTTTCATCTCCTCTGCACTGACTCACACAAAATATAAACACTCATACATTGAACACAGAAGCATATGTGCTCGTACAAACACACGCGCACACACACACGCAAACACACACGCACACACTTCAGCCGCCAGTTACAATTTAATCATTTCAGTCAAGCATTGCATTGCTTGTCCAACCAAGCATATCTCTCCATCTCTTTTTCTATTTCTTTTCTTCACTTGGAAGAAATTTCAATTTTATGTGTGTGCTCACCGCCACTCTGTCTACTTTCACTGTCTGTACTTCCTGATTCTGTTTCCATAGTGACTGCGACAGAACATTTCCTCTGCAGTGATGGATTCTAAACTAACGTAGCAGCCATGATGACACGCAGATCAACTCTGCTGACAGCAGTGATAACTTTCTCCTCCTGGGCCTCGAACTCCCTCTCCCTCTACCCCTTTCCTTATTCCATCCACTCATTCATTTACATGTAAACATTTCGAGCGCTGATGGATATGCATCTTACATGCTGAACTGCACTGTGTGTCAGCCAGTGGTAAAATATCTAGTTACAGGAAAGAGTATAATCATCAGGCTTTCTGGTGTGCCATCAAAACTGCAGATGACAGGAAAATGGAATCTACTCATAAGTCAAAAAATGCAACATGCACAGCAATAAATAATTCTAATCCGTAGCTCTTGCAAAGGAAGCAATAAATCCTAAGACAGATTTTTTCTCATACACCTGCTCAGTTGGAATAGATTTACAGCTCAATACAGTGAATGCTATAAGACATATTGACATTTACATGCAGCACCTTTCTTCACCTACACCAGCAGACCCCTGGATGACCTATATGCTATTTGTTGCCAGCCTAATGAATTTGCCATTATTAATTATTTCTTGAGAGTGGAAACAGGTACAGCACAACTGTATGCTGCAGGGCACTAATGGGAAGACTCCACTCCACTTCCCTGTGCCTGTTCCTTTTGAAGTGGTAATGGGCTTAAGGTGCGTGTAATTTCCTGCCGATAGCGGATGTGGGAGAAGGCCACACCTGAGTGCGCAGGATAAGGAAGTAGGACTCGGGGCTCTCCCAGCGGCACTGCTCACCATCCCTGCTATCTTGTGGCTGATAAAGGAGCAGGTGTGGCACTGAAGTAGGATACTGATAATACTAGCAGAGGGAGTGTCCTTTAAACTGTGACAAGATGAAGTGCCCGAACACTGAAGCTGGGATATGTTGAGTTAACAGTCGCTGGGTTGATTAGAGAAACCAATGACAGGAGTTGAATGGGGGAATAAACTGTAATATTCTGAGGTCATGAGTGGCTACACGGGATTCTGGAGAAGCATGCTGTATATAGCAAACTCATGAATATTGTTAACGGATACGGCATGAGAATGATACCTTAGATAGTGTGCACTGAAAAGTAAACCTGTGCTTTATAATCTCTCCCGATGACACATGACATTTAAGGGAGACACGGCGATGCAGTGCCTTGACAGTCTGACAGACCAAATTATAGATTATCATGAAATTTACTAGAACAAAAAATCTACATGGGTATTCAAATGTATACCAGGATGCTACAGTGCACAGTAGAAATTCCAGTATGCACTACAGAGAGTGCAATGAGAGTTTAGGGTTATGTAGGTGGCTAGGAGGATGGATGGCAGCCTCTGTGTCCTCTAAAGTCTCTTGTTGTAGGCCAGAGCTGAGTTCACCTTCATCTATCAGCAGCATCGCTGTGACCACTATAACTCATCTTCACCTACACAACAAGATATGGAGGGTGAATGCGGAGGTGGAGAGAGAAGACAGAAAGTGGAAGAAATAAAGGGAGAGATAGTGGCGAAGGCGATCACTGGCGCCCTTGCTTGAATACATTGAATGTCGGGTTTTCTCTTAAATGGGTGTGCAGATGTTACATTCTGTCTCTCATGGACACATAAAAAGGGGGGGGGGGGGGGGGGGGGGGGGACAGCCAATTCATACATAACCAGTACAGGGACACATAAATGTAAACGTCTACAGACACACACACACACACATATACAGACGCAGACACACAAAGACAATGTGTGTCTGAGCTGGCTCTATTGGATTACCTGAGGACACACTGTCTGTCTTTATTGCAGAGGTCCTTGTCGATTAAAGTTGCTGATAAATTGATTATGCCTCAAGGCCACCTGCTGGGCGCCGTCTGGCAACAATCAGGCTCAATAGCAAATCAATATGGCATAAACTGGTTATCATAGCCCATATTGACCTTATCAAGGTATATGGAGATAAACATCAGGGTTTAAAATATGGTCAATGAAAAAAAGGGACAGGGTTAATCATGTCTGACCTGTTTCTTTGTATAAATGCTTAAATAAACAACTCATGTGAATCAAAGGCTTCGCCCACAATGACGATTCACCACGTCTTTTGGCTGAGAATTTTTAGAGCCAAAAGCAGAAAGATTTACCATTTTTGATGGGAAGCAGACAGAAAGATATTGTGTCGATGCCTGTGTGTATGTGTATGTGTGCGTGCGTGTGTCTTTCTGTCTGAGCAGGTGTTCCCCATCTCCTGAGGAGTGTTCTACATACAGTCACCTTGGGCGGTGTCTGTCCTGGTACTGAGCACAGAGCACTGGGACGACCTGACTCAATAACCGGGGGATTCCTGCTTATTGTCAGCAACAAAGATCCAGAGAGAGGTAGTGAGAGAGGAACAGACAGACAGAAACAGGGTGAAAGAAAGATGGCTAGTGAAAGAGGCAAGAGACAAAAGCACTAAAAGAGAAGAAGACAGAGTGGGGACAAACACACAAAACACCGGTTGCCAGAAAGGACTATTCAGTAGAGGATAATGCATGCTAGCCGTCAATATTTTGATTTAGTATGGCGTGTTTGTGACTGTTTGACGGAAAGTATGATAGCAGTGCTAGAGATTGTGTGGAGCTGAAAATAAAGGAAGCAAAGAAAAAGGAATAAAGAGGGCAGAGTGGACAGACAGAGGGATAGAAGGGTCTCTGTCCCTGTCTCCAACTTTCACCCTCCTCAGCAGATACTGTCAGATGAGAGCAAGGAGCAGGGCTGTGAGTGAAAGTGGTTAGTGGAGCAGAAAGATGAGCAGAGGAAGCGAGAGATAGGGAACGCGCTGCAAAAAATGTACATCTTAACGACTCATTTAGTCTCACATACATTTTTAAATCTGTCGTAAATCCTGTTTTAATTAAGAGGAACGAAACATTCCTGCCAAATGGGCTGTGATAATTCCACCTGTTTTCAATGCAGTTTCACTTGATTTCTTTTTTTCCCTACAAAACAAGTGTAAATATCCCAAGGCAAATATAATAAATATGACACCTAATTTAAGAAAATCCCGAAATGTGTGGGACTGTATCAGCAGCAAGTAAAATTATCTTTCTCTTTTTTTTTTCAAAGAAAAAAGATTCAGTGCCATCTGACAATTTTTTTGCAGTGTGGAGTCAGAGCCTCTGGGTTCTTAAATCAAAATAAAGGTTGTGAAAAGAAAAAGAGAGCGGTAGATTGAGACAAGTGGGACTACAATAAACAAAAGAAAAGCACAAATCATAGTGGGAGTTGGGGGGTTGGTAGTGAGGAAAGTGGGGTCCATTTTCATGCGGTGTGGGGATTAGGGTCATGACACCAATCCAAACAAAGCTAAAGACTAGAAAAGGAGTTAATGGAGCACAAACAGAGAGGGGAGTCGGTGTTACACGGTCATACACGAGCACACACACACACACACACACACACATAGACAACTGCTACTTGGAGTGACACACAATAGTTGCTTTGGGTCATGAGAAAGATGGAATAAAGGGGAAGAGGAAGGCTGAAGGAAAGGCCTTGGGTCAAGCATGGAACAGAAAAATATGATTTCACAGAGAAAAATCATATTAGGATGCAGCATTTTATTATCATAGAGATGGCTGCTTGAGAGGGAACACATGCACACATGCACAAAAATAGTCTTGAGTTTCCTTATAGGGTGGTCCTGAAGCATATCCTTATGTCCTCAACATGCGATTGGGTCTCTGAAGCTGTGATGATGAGTGATGAAACGATAAAGTTGGCCTCTCTCAAAAGAGAAAGGTGTTTCTGAAGATTGAGAGATACAGCAGTCGTCCATAGAGAGCACGGAGATATGAGTGTGGAGATAACGGGTGTACAGAGGAGATCGCCCCTTTATCATGTTTCAGAAAGGTGAGAGATGAGAGCCCGCGTCTCTGTGACGAGACCTATCTGCTCAATGGTATCTATAAAGACTGACACACCTGTCTAGTGACGTCCCGTCTATTCTTGATCTTTCACTTCCAAGTATCTCTGCAGGGATCTTTGCTGTCAATGTGAGAAAAGATATGGGATCACTACGACCATGGCTGGATTTTTGCATTATAGGCACTAATGCCTAGGGGCTCATTGCCACTAGGAGGCCCAGACAGATGTGTAAAGAACATCGACTGCCTACATTAAATAATGTTTAACATCTATTTTAAGATATTTTATTATTCAAAAATCTGATCTAAAACGTTATTTCAATGGTTATATATTAATTTATTCTTTTTTTTTTTAAACATACACAGTGTTAGCGCCAATGTATGGGAAAAAGTATTTCTGGTCCAGTGAAGATCATGGTTGTGTGTTATCAGCAGCTACATATATGGGATAGCAGCTTTTCGGTATGCTTTCGGATGCAGCAAAGTGCAAAAAAAAAATCAAGAGGAAGAAAGAAAACTACAGAGAGGGCCCTGCAGATTCAAAGCCCACAAGTCAGCCTCAATTACTGGCTGCAAGACCCTCCACAGCCAAAGACTCAGCAGCAGGGGCAGGTGATTTTTAGCCCCAAACGTTACATTAGCGATAGAGCCGCAGCATGACGACATAATGTGTGACTAACAAACCCTGTCAAAATATTGGTGATTTTTCTGCATCACTTAGAAAATATGGAGACACTAAAAAAACTGAACACCTCTGCCCTGTTGGCAATTGAGAATGGATTTATGACCTTTTACCTGGATTTTGACAACATCATCAAGAACTTCATCTCATTGAAAGTCAGGAGAGTCAAATGTAAAATACATATAAATGAAATGTATAATATAGGGATATACTTTCCACGATAAATAAATGACTAACAAACTGCATATGAATACTGAAACATAAATAAATAAGCTAAAATATACACCTAACTAAATTAATGAGCATAATAATCATGTGGCAGTTAAAAGTCATTTTGTTTATTTACCAAGTATCAAAATTTGAGATAAATGTGTGAAAAATAGAGCCTGCCTACGACATTTTATCACACTGCTTAGAAAAGCAATGGTTTCAGCCTACAGACACTACAGTGTTTTAAAATGCTAAAAAGCAAACAGGACAGTCTGTACAAGTGGATTCCAAAGCCAATGTGTACCAAGTGTTTTCTGTTGATATTTTAACCTCTCTCCCCATTTCTACATAATTTAGTGCACCTCAGAAAAACTTCACTCTCCACTCTGAAATGACAGCTATAAAAGCAATGTCCTTTGCCTTGGGCAGAACTGAATGCCACATACCATACGAGCCCATAGTAAATGCCTGAGTTGTGCCATCTAGCAGAAACACCCTCTCCCTCTTCACTGGAATGCGATACAAGAAAACTTGCTTTTTGTTATTCCATTTCCATTTCCATTAAAACTGACATTTCATCTAAAATGAACCCTCCAGGGGAATATAAGAGCTAGGGAGGAGATGAAGCAATAAAGATCTGTGTGTGTGTCTATAGAGTGTAGATTTGTGTGTATGTGTTCTGCACACTCTAAGAAATAAAATAAGTTGAATAAATGAGATGAAGAATAGAGAATTGATCATTACTAAATACTGTCGAGCGAATCTCACCAAACTGTATTAATTAAATGCTACATCATTCAGTTATGTGGAGTTAACTTAACACACTAATATCAACTTTACATAAGACATTTAGGTCGGATTTAAGGAATGCAGTTATGTTTGATGTATTGAACACAGTTGTGTTAAATTTAGCTAACACAGCTGAATGACTGAGCGCTACATGCTCCATCAAGGTGAGTGAGTGAAATAAGTACAACTTAAGTAACTGTTCGTCACCTGACTTTATTTAACAGTGTCAGGTAAGAGAAGGTTGAGAAATGTGCTTCATAAAAGTGACATTAATATATTTGCCATAATACATTACGAAAGAAGAAAGAAGCAAATGCAGAAAGATTTACCATTTTGTCACGCATTACTTAAAATAGAAGAAAATACACAATCTACAAAGAAATGACCATCTTTAATACTCTAGTGCATTGCCTGAATTATTTATTTTTTAAAAAGTCAAACTGCCATTTTTGTGGTGTGCTGGCAATGTCAAGAAAAAATGAAAATGTTTAACTTTCGTAAGCTACCTGCAACGGCCTTCTCAAGTCTAACATCAAGATAAACAACTTATCACATAACAGTCAAAAATATGTATCGCCTGTTGTTGTTAATGCACTGATAAATTATATTGTTGCAATAATTCAACATACTTACCAACAAAATTGATGGATTGCTGTAGATTGCAATAAAAACTTCCACCCAACAGTTGCTATTAACACATGGTCCAGTTGCTAACCTGCACGTACTGCACATGTGCAGAATAGTACAGAAAGCCGGTTGGGACACTCTTTATTCAGTCTAATACGTCCAGTATGTTTTAAATGTCTTGATTAGGTAGCTTCAAATAAGCACAATTATGTATTCCCAAAACCTTACACTATTATGTTAATGCAATGAAACATTCTTGTTCTGATGGTCAAAACTGCAATTATTTAGTAGTTTCACCATAAAACAACTATGTAATGCCAACAACATCAAAGCTTCATTTCTTAGAGTGCATGCATGCCAGTGTGTATTTACTCTGGATCTGGGCTAGATGGGAGGAGATGATGACCTGAATGTGTATGTAGGCAAATGTTTTGGTGTGTGTATGTGTGTACGCCTGTGTGATATAATGTTTTTAAAAGGCATCATGAGCTAGAGTCAAAGCGCATGTAAGAGCCTGCTGCCCTTGGGCCTCACAATCCATCCTGTTCTTCCCCTGGATCAAGAGAAATGTCAGTATTTGTAGCCATCAGTAAGAAATCAATGCAATTATGCTTTGAGTCTCCTCTTGGCTCTTGCCTATAATGCATAATTTGCAAAGTCATAAACGACATTAACACATGCTCCCTCCAGAGCTCTCCTCTCTTAACCCTTGATGGTGTGATATCCTTTGATAGAAAATTAATTATTCTGTTTGCTGTTGAGGGCTTGCGAGCCTGTTCAGCTTTTCTCCACAGTGACAGGGACTAGGGATCTGACACTATGATAGCACTGGTCTAGTCAAAGCTTTTGTGCTTTTATTCTACCACGGGAGAATGAGTGACAGGGATGGAAATGCAACAAATATACGCTGAACCTCACAGTCAGAAATGCACATACATTCAGACACACAAACCACTGCAGAATGTGGAAGTAGATGGGGAAGAGCTCAGTGGCATTGTAACACAAAGAGACATGCTTCTGTTAGCTTCAAGCAAGCAAAGCTCAATCTGTAGTTAATCCTCAAAAACACCCTGGAGTTTGTTGGGGGTCGTGGTGTAGAGACACGATAGAGACATGCCTCCCCTATATACCCAAGGATAAGATCAGGAGAAGCTAATTTTAAGAGAATGGAAACATTCAAATAAAGCCTATTCCATTAGTTTTGCAGGATAGTGGGGAAAAATTATATTCTGACAAGCAACACTAAGAGGGAAATATTGATGTGGACATTCTTTTACACGCAAACAATAATTAATCATGAAGAACATACCAATTAACTAGTTATGAAAATCAATCATTGCTGAATTGAAATCACATGTCCTCTCCTTATCCCACCCACTCATTAATAGCATTTGTGAATTAATAAAGTAAAGTGAATGTAATAATAACACAGCCCATCATTGCTTTTGTTTAAAAAAAATCCCATTTAGATTCTGGCAACATTATAATGTTTTTGATTTTCTGTCTTTTGTTCTATCGAACACAAAGATTCTGAAGCAAAATATAAATTAAATATGTTTTTGCTTGTGACACAGTAAACTGTGAAAACTGGTGTGACTCACTGAGGACTATATTGCAGCTGTACATTCTGACAGAAATCCCAGGCAGAAGATGGAGGCAGATAAAAGTACCAATCAGTAAACGAGGAAACTGAAGCAAACCTTACTTAGAGTGGAGGCAAAACTAACTTTGGCACTGCTTGTCAACCAGCCAGTGCTGCCTGTCATGCCAATCAGATCTTTTTATTTTCAAAAGAATGACAGCCCGTCCTTCCAAGAAAAATGACAGTATAAGTATAAGTATAAGTATAAGTATAAGTATAAATTCAGTGGCAAAAAATGACCTATTGTTACCTTTAAGTGACACATGCCAACTAGTGGCTGTAGTAATTATGACCTGGAGAAGTGATTTAGTTCAGATGACGTCTATATTAAGTGACAAATTTCCATATTTGGAGGTGGCAGGTTGGGTGGATGGCTATAAAGATATAAAGATAGAAGCAAAAAGTGGACTTAGCCGCAGGAGACGGCTGTTTGCTTCCTGTCTCCAACAGTGAATCATGTTTCCAACCACGAGTTTGGACAGTTTTTGAAAACCGTAACTATGATTTTTGTGGTGTTAACTGTTGCCATGACTACAAAGGTTGCCTAACTTTAAGGAAGTAGTAACTTTAACCCACACTATGTTACTACTACCCAAACCATAACATTTCCCTAACCCTAACCAAGTGGTTTTTGTGCCTAAACCCAACCACAGTGTTGTCACACCAGGAGTTTTTACAGCATCATCTGTACATCTATCCCCCAGATTTGATAAAAACTGAATACAGTAGAGAAAACACTACCCAAAAGCAACTATGCAGTGCTCAGTTCAAAATTACTCAAAGTATGTTGGCAAAGTTAAGTCAAAACAATAAATATATAAGTAAACTGAAGACGATGTAGCAATGTGAATCAAGAACAAGGACCCCTTAAAGAAATTCCATTAATGGTGTGGATACAACCTGAGAACCCTTGTCCATATAATACTGTATAATTTGTGGTATTTATAATATAAATACATATAGTAATTCATTAACCAAGCACATTTTCTGATTTAAGGCCTATCATCACAACTATCATGTTCCAACCACGTATCACAAGGTTGTCTATCTACTATCTACTGTAGACATTCTTAAAGGACCAGTGTGTAAGATTTAGTGGCATTTAGCAAAACAGACTTGGCAGAAATGGAATATAATATTCATAAGTATGTTTTAATTAGTGTATAATGCCATGAAAATAAGAATCATTGTGTTTTCGTTACCTCAGAATGAGCCCTATATATCTACATAGGGAGTGGGTCCCCTTCCACGGAGCCTGCCATGTCACACCTCCATGTTTCTACAGTAGCCCAGAACGGACACACCAAACACTAGCTCTAGAGAGGGCCTTTCATGTTTTTCATGGCCACCGTCTTAACAAGAGGTCAGTCTTGCGTCTACAAACTAGAGACTTGAGACAATGTGCACAAACCATACACTCTCTATGAATGTCCCTTTATTCTGGCTCTCCATTCTCACTAAAGGACTGACAGGAACAGTTGGTCGACATGATCTTGTTCTCTCCAACACATTTACATCTGACTTCATAAGGGAAAACCCAATCTGCACTCTGCAGGACATGACAGTGTTAGGTGACAGTTTTTTTTTTCTGTTCATTTATATTCTTAACTGTCTGGGAATCATCCAGTGTTTGAGATCCATCGTGATTGAAATGGATGTGGTTATCTGGTAGTGGTTGTGCCAACTAAATGTTGCCTGATAGACTGAGGCATCTCAATGACAAACACCTTTCTGGGTTCCAGGTGTGAATCAAACAGGTCAGACAGGTTTCCCTGATCTGTGCTGTGGTTTAGATTCTATAGGTACCACTGACCTGTCCTTGTGTCCTCTGTACCATTGAGACATGAACATAAGTGTCCTTTGGGGTCTATTGTGGTGAGTTAGTCACAAGGATGTACCAATGCCATATACAGTATCTGAGTTTATTAGATTTTGTCATTACTATAGAAACTAACATGCTACAGGTGCATCTAATTGAGTTAACAAGCATGCTGATTAGTAATTAGTTCTCATTAGGGTAGTATGAACCATAGTAATTATCTAAAATGGTCACCTTGCAACACAAATTCAGTATACATTTAATGCCTATAGCCTACAGCCAATAGCATGACTTGTAAAGTGAAATTTAAGGACAACACTCTTGCCTCTGATCTATCCCACTACTCCTAAAAGAGGCAACTACCCTGCAATTAATGTCTGTCTTTTGCCTGGAGAGTCACCACAGAGCATGGGCAATGTCTCCTCCCATTTAGGATGAGTCCTCATTTGGAGTTCCAACAATCAACAACTGGACAAGTGCAGATTAACAGCAGGCAGTGAGGAGGAGTCCTCAGTATGAGCCGTCAGCAAAAGCTTGTTGCACTCAAAATGCAAGTCTCTATCACTGGTGAAGTGTGGCACAGCACTGACAGTGTCCGTCTGTGGTGTGAAGACACGGCAAAGTGGTTTTATTCAATTTGAGCCTCTTTAGAAGTCCATTACCAGAAGATAATGGGTAAGGGGGTTCAATTGCGCTTTCTGCAAAGAGTCTCTTTTCTTGAGCAGCAGTTGGGATGAGGACATTGCCAAAACGTAGAACAGCTGGACACCCAGCAGTGGGGTAATGTCTAAGCCAGGCTCATTTGCTTCCACCGACCACTGGAATATTTGAGCTGCTATTGAGATGAAGGCTCCAAAGAAGTGTCACAACACAGCAGGGCATCAGGGAAGCTGTTATTTGGATTTGTGTTTAAGGACAATCATATCAAGTCACACAGTATTGACTCAGATAATGGACAGGGCCATGACATGACACCTAATTGGAGCAAAAGCCCTGGTGGGGGTGTTTGTCTGTCTCACCATAAGGGATGGTAAATAAAGATTGTGAGCTAAAAAAGATGTTTTGCCTGTCAGCAGCTGTGACACACACATGCCTATTAGCTTCAGGCGGGTGGTCAGTGTTGCTGACCAATGCCTCATAATGGAATGTATTCACCACTAACTAGCAAAAATGCCTCCACATACAGTACATGGAGATGTTATCCAGAAGGTCAAACTGCCCTATAAGAAAAGTGAAGTAAAGTAGGAGGACAGAGGTGGGAACTGCAAACTGACTAAGAAAGAAGGGGCGTGGAAAGTGCACTTACTGTGTGACCAAAGACAGATGAGGTGCAGTATCTGTTGACAGCAGTATGTAAAAAACATTTGTTGCTTCAACACTTGACATCTCTTGCTATGACATGATAAAGTTTATGTTGCAACCGATAGAGCAGCAATGTTTTGGGACAAAGCTTGACATTCAAGAATAGGATCACTGAAGAATGTTTCAAATCAACACCCCACTTTTTGAATACAAGCAATTTAAAATAAAATAATGATTTTTTTAAAAACATATTGTAATTATAGGCTGCTCACACATGTGACACATCCTGAACGGCTCCATCAAACAGCTGTCAGACAATAATCTTAGACTGAGGTCTTTCTCTGTGTTCTCATTCAGATGAAGTTGTTGAGCTACATTTAGTCATTGGGTGGAAGCTCTCAGCCACAGATGCCACATTATGAAAGCTTTCTTCATGTTCACTTGGAGGAGGATACTGGGAAAAGGTACATAAAGGTCCTGAGGCAAGTGATGAAAGTAGACACACGCAGTGTAAAATTTAGTATGGGTTTGCAGGACATGGATACTGTACAGCTTTTGTTTTTGTACAATATGTATTCATTGATAAGTCAAGTGACAGAAAAGTAACCTATGATGATCTTGGTAAGGAATTAATGGCTTGCTACATTTATCAAATATAAATAATACAAACTACTTATGAAACATCTCTGCTCAAATGTGAGAGTTTGTGACTGTACTGTTTATCTTTTTGTAAATACTTCTTGGTTTTTGGATTGTTGTTTGACTTACTAAGGCATTTTCAGACATCACTTTTAGCTTTTGTAATGTGGGATGGGAACCTGTCATTATTGTTGATATTTGTTTGTTTTACAGTGCAGTTCATAAGCATGTTTGTCATAAGTCGTCTATGGACTGCAAGGCAGACAGAGTCTCGGATCAGTCAGTTGTGAGATTTGCTAAACGCCAGGGATAGCAGTCTAATTTATTTATGTGTATGAAATTGCTTTATAATTCATTACCACATGTTCCCTTATAAAATCAAAATGAATGTACGCTGATAGGCTTGTTGGTGTACTACAGAGTACTTACAGATCATTATCACAGATGTAGATGTTGATTCATTATCGAATAACTAAAACTTCTCCTACCACATCCCCTCAACTCCTAGCTGCTGCCAGTGAAGCTGGCTCTCCTGCTATCTTTAAATCTAGACTTCTAAACATATTACTCTCTCTTCATTTGCATCTTTTATTTTTGCTGGGATTCAACACATCTCTATAGTGCAGTAAAGGGATAAACAGTGTAAGTTTGGTTAAAGCTTAGCTAGCTTAGCAGTAGTTCAGTTTAGTGGATGAAGCACAGCACATATAGCCAGTGAGGTCCTCTCGGCATAATAAGGTTATCTAATATGGAGAGGTTTGCAAAGGATCCTGCTAACACTGTTTCTCCTCCTCCTCAGATCCATCAGAGGCCACTGCCCCTTGTGCATTATAGTAAGTCTAAACTTTGTTATTGCTCATTTTAAAAATGCAATCTCACAGCTAACCATAATATGTTATTTATTTAAAATGAATTAAAGTGTCTCTGCTTTATCATGATGATTCATTTCAATATTCACATCTCTATTCACTCCAGGAAATTAAAAAAAAACACACAAAAAAACGGAAGATGGAAGACGATGGAGAAGAGAGAGGTGGAATGAAACGATGAAAAGAAAAACTGTAGACTGACAGAGAGCAGGACACAGAAGAGGAGAAAGTAAGGACTGTGAAGACTGCTGAGTGTTAGTGGAGGTCAGAGTTTGGGTTGTTCAGTGAACCCTTAATGGAGGCTTAATTAGTGGACTGAGAGGTCAGCTAATTAAGGGTGACACAGACTAGCATCATTCTACCTTAATAATTCAGCCTCTTTTGTAAATTATTCATTAAAACACCTGCATGCAGCCACCCCCCTTTTCTGGAGGGCATAGTAAACACACACACAGACACACACACACACACATACAGACACCCAGGGATATATACGCATACACAACTAGTGCTGGTAGTGGCCAGATTTACTGAGGGGGGCACTGAGTTCAAGGGCATTATTACCTAAAAAATAACATAAATAGACCCACATGAGAGTATAAATCTTAGCAAATGTACACCTTTGATGTATCAGCTGGAAGAATGTTTTTTTTTCTTTTGTCTAATTTCTGAAGATCATGCAGTTGACAGTAAGTCATATAGTTTATGTCTGCATAGTATCAGCAGGAGAGATTTAGTATCCTATGTAGGATCCTCATCCTTCCCATGATTGAGAATGTTGGTATTGGCAGTAGTAGAAGTAGTACTCAGATCTTTTACTTGAGTAATACTATTGACATGAAAATACTCTGTACATCCAGCATTCAAAATGTTACTGGATTATTATCAACAATATGTACTTAAAGTCTATTTTAAGTTCATTTAACTACTTTATACACTGCTGGATGGTTGGATCTACAATAATGCATCTCATTTTATTTGTTAATCATACATTTTGTGCATGAAATCAGAATCTGCCAAGTAACTACAGTAGTAACAAACTGTAAGATAAATGTGGTAGAATAACAAGTACAGTGTTTCCCTCTGAAATTGAAGGGACAGAGTACTGTAGAGGTATGTTGCACAAAATAAGTAAGGTACAAGTACCTCATAACTGTATTATTGTTATACTGTATATCTGCAGTGCAGGTAGTTAAAATTATAATGTTAAAAATAATATTAAAATGTTGCTTACATGCTATATGTGTGTAATAATAATACAAGTATACAATAATATAACACCTGTAAAGCTTTGAATGCAGTCTGCGACCAGCATGTCTCTCCTGAAAGCAGTTTTCTTTTCTAGAGGCTACTAGTTGCCTTTTCTGCTTTCTTCCTCTTTCTTGAATGCAGTTTTGTTTTCTCATATCATCATTATCTGTGTCTGTATTCATGAGGATCAGCGTGAGAAGGGGGTTGATGCTTCCATCATCTAAGATCTGAGTCAATCCTGCAAGAAATCATTAGTAGCTCTGGCCCTGCTTAGTTACATTTGGGAGTTTTGCAATCAATATTTTACTTTTTGACTCGTTTTTTTCTTACGGAATTTTCGACTGCAATAACTGTGTTGCTCTGTTTGAAGCTATGTGAAATAGTGTGTTACCTTGGGGCTTAAACACTGGGGATGCAGCATCCTTAGCAACAGGTGTGTGGTGCGTAGTAGTCACAGCGGCTCATCTAGAGATGCAATAGTCCATTATGCAGTGTATGGGGGTATGGGGGCATTTAAAGTTATTGCAGGGTATAAATGAATTAGGATAGTAACATAATTATATAGGTTTTGTATGTTAATGCCACCATACATATATAATTGAGTATCAACATCTTATCTAGTAAAGTCAACTCTTCTCAATAAAAAAAGACAGTTCTACAAAGACCGAAATATCTATATAAGACACATAATGGAATATATATATATATACACATATATATATGTATACACATATTTCAGTCACATTAAACATGTAAACATTAATAAGCTTTACAATTCAAACTGCAGTGGTTACAAAAAGAAACACCTCTATTCGTGAAAATTCATACATTTCTATGCATATGATAGGTTACATACTAGTTTTCAGTGGACACCAGGTCCATATTTTAAAATTTGTTGTTAGCCAGTACACATGTTGATCATCAACTTATTCATCCTTAAACGGCCAATTAACCCAGCTCAGGCTAACCTGAGCAGGTATCAGAGAAACTTGGTGGAAAGTTAGGCCACTGGCTAAAGGCCAATTAATGATTCCCTCCCGACGTTCCACACTGGAAAACTAGAAAACAAGGTGGTGACCTCTCACCAGCAAGAGTAGGTGTAAAAGAGTTGTTTTGTTTGTTGTATCTGGCAGAACAACAAGAAAAAATTGAAAAAAGAAAATTGTGTGTGCGACCGTTTAATGAGAATCGGACCAAGGATGGGGAATGCAGTACATACTGTACATAAAATAGACTAGACTAAACAAGTGTCCAGTGCTTTTCCAGCACATGTGCAGTGAGATTCTTCACCAAATTTGGCACAACTTATCACACAAAATATTACTTGGTTGGATTGTTTTTCATGTTTAGTACTTATCACTATGCAGCTCTGGCTCCAGATGCAGTTTATAAACTTTGAAGCATTTTATATTATGTATAATCATTCACTCTCTGACTGCTGTCTAGTTTGATCAGTGAAACTTGCCGAGGATGCTACACTACCAGAGAGAGGAAGAAAGTGCCTAAACCAAACTCTGTTCCTCTTTGAGTTTTACTCAAACACACAGACACAGACACAGACACAGACACACACACACACACACACACACACACACACACACACACGCGATGTTGATAAGTAAAAAACTGCCCTTTCATCACAAACATCCTCAGCACAACATTTGATACTTTGTGTTGAA
The DNA here is from genome assembly GCF_963924715.1 of Thunnus thynnus. Taxonomy (NCBI): domain Eukaryota; kingdom Metazoa; phylum Chordata; class Actinopteri; order Scombriformes; family Scombridae; genus Thunnus; species Thunnus thynnus. The sequence goes on from NC_089522.1 coordinate 22,953,165, forward strand.
GTGTTGAAGAGAACTAATCCAAACTACTTAAAATTCTGTCCTCATTGCACATAAAACATTATATTAACAGCATCAGATTCTATTGCTTCACCTTTATTCGACTGCACCGGCAAAGCCACATCTCCCCTCACATTCACTCTCTCCTTCTCATTTTCCCTAACATGTTGCCTCGGATAAGTAATGTAATCTTGGAAAAGGTTACATTTCTAAAACAGGGCAATCATATTAAAAGCTAATGGATACATAAAATCAAGAGCTCATAGGTGATGATTAATCAACTGCTGAAATGCACTGGGTTTAAATCAGTTTAGACTGAATTAATCCCCAGCCAGCCACTGTTCTTCTCCTCTGGGCAATTTAGTGAGAAAATACAATTATAGCCTATGAGTTACACCTCACTGGTTCATCTCACCTCTGTGTTCCTCCAGTGTGCCAAACCATGCCTGTATGACTCAGTGTGTGCCTGCCACAGCCCCAGCTCAGTAGTGACATGATTAAAAAGAAAAATATATATATTTATCAAATCTTATGATGGAACCTTTGAAGCAATGCATAACAGTAAAGTTTAGTGAATGTCTCTATATTAGTGTTTCTAATTTAGTAGATTAAACCCAATTTATTTTAAGTCGTTTTTCTGACTATGCCTTTCATGTCCATATCTTGTCACTCAGGTTATGACAGTCTCTGCTGAGAGGGAGACTTTAAACTATACTTTTGGAGGCATGATAAAGAAGGGAACACATGCTGGGTCTTATTTTATTGTGCCCTGAGCTCTGTTCTTGCCTTTTTCTTTTTTTTTTAGCATATACCACATAGTTTGAGGGCTATTCTCTGAGTGCCTTCTTCATAATCGGACTTGAGCAAACTCTCACAACATAAAGCCACACATTACACCCTTAGTTTCCTACTACCAGCTAAACCAGTGCACTAGAGATCTTTCTCCTCTGGGCCTTACTGCAGAGTGGGTCAACATGCAGAGCTCTGCCCAGGGAGCAAGCTTGGTGTATCTTTGATACCACCCATTTTTTTGCCATATGTACAGTAAGTGCTTGTGTGTGTGAGAGAGAGAGGGAGAGAGAGAGTGTGTATATGTTTACAACTAAGTTACAGGCCTTAAAGTATTAAAGCACTGTGTTGCCCGGGGAGAAGAGGCATTTCCACCTAAATCCTTTAACTGCAAATCCTCACAGCAGCCTCAAACGGGCTGTCCATGCCTACATCAGTACTGCAGTGGACATTAAAGTTTATGTGTCTCAAGTGTTAGAAAATAAAATAAAATTTGTGATAACTTAGAACTTGATCTCCGCAACACTCAATCTGTCTATCAACTAAGCTTTGTGAGACACTGCTTTTTCTATTCATCAAGTGAGTGAAACAAATAACAAATAGCAGATATGTTGGAATGGATATTTACCAAAATTTTAGATGACTGGAAAAGGAATAAAGCAATAACTAAAAACACTCCACCAAAGCTGCTAAATCATCTAAATATATTCACTTATTTTAAATAACAGAATATTTGTCTTTAACTGCAGCTTGACCCAGATTTGCATCAAAACACACACAGAAACAGTATTTTTGGAGAACACCTATATTCTGGGAATATTAACTCTTACATACATAAACTAACAACTAGCAAAATGAACACAGCCCCGATGTCAGAGGCATTTAAATTCATCATTGCTACAGTATCACAAATGGGCAAAATGCCATCAAATGTTGCATGCTGGCTTGTCATCTGTATTTGCATCTACATTTCTCATCCAAATATGTTACCAATTTAATAAAGATTGGTTTAATTTAACTCACTCTGATGTCGTAAACCGTGAACAGTACTTCTACAATTGGACCCTTTTACAATTTGTTCTTAGTAATTGAGGGAGCCTGCTGCTTTCATTTTTTATATAGTAAAAAGTAGATTCTCCACAAAGCTATATTTGGATTTGCATTCACATCTGAGCCAGAGCAATGTCTGGAAATGAATATAAGTATTACTTACATCCTCTTGAAGCCGAGGGTGGTTTTAATGTTTTCCTGGAGAGGGGCACTGACATGATTTGTTAAAGAATGAATGGCAGCCAGACAGATGTCTGGCATTCACCCACTCCACACAGTATCACAATCCTTAAAATTCTAAAATTTAAGTGAACATCTCCACTTCAGTGAATCACCTCTCTGCTCCCTCTCCATATTTCTTTGCACGTTCTCTAGCCTTTCATCACGCTAAGAACTACAGGATGTGTCACGCTTGTTCTCATCTCCTCAGGAATTTTAAAACGGAATAAGGCAGTGCTGGACTCCTGTAGTACGATTGTGTGTGTGTTTGTGTGCACGTATCTGAGAGTGTAAATCACGCTTACTGTTTATCGGTCGCTACTTGTCTCTAAATGTGTTTCTAGGAGAGTGTGTACTCAAGTGTGTACTCATTCTGTCATTCCGGTTCCCGTTCTCTCAGATGCCCACTGAGAGAAACAAATCCACTCAGAGAAACGAATAGTCCCCCTGTTGTGAGTGTGAAGTGGCCATAAAGAGAAAAGGCAGAGTGAGAAACAAAGGAGAGAGAAAGAGAAAGAGAGCAGGTGCCTACAAGTGTGAGTGTTGGTGAGGCCAGGTACAATGTGTACTCTCTCTCTTCCATCATCTATCTGTCTATCCTGGCCATTCTAGCGTCTCTTTTGCCTTTACCTACTGCCCTAATTTGCATGCTTTTTCATGGGAAAACATCCCCACGTTTGACAGTGGAAATGAATATCGCTGAATATACTATAAAGAGTGAATTCTAAAGTGGTTTGCTGAGGAAGGATCTTGCTTTGGAATCCATTTATCCATAAGAAAACCCCATAACTCAGCTCTAGCTTGCTTTGAAACACACAGATAATAGCACACAATGTTGTGTTAGGAGTTTCTGCCTTGGCTTACAGTTTAGCCCTGCTGCTGTTATTACTGCGGTCAGTCCCTTTGTACTTGGATCCATATTCAAATATTGGGGATTTATGGGTATTGATGTTTTTAACCTCTTTCTGCTGACATGTTAGAATTCAAAACAGCATTCCTGGGTAATGGCAAAGCAGTGATGCGGAGGCATATTTTATGGATACTGTTTGAATGTCAAACTGAGAAAACCACTAGCACAGCATAAGAGACAAAAGCGGAGATAGGGAGCGAGGGGGAGATGCAGGAGTAAAATACTGAAAAGGGGAGGCAGTGAGAGAAAAAAAAAAGACACAAAGACAAAGAGAAAAGACACGGAAAAAGGACAAAAGAAGAAAGGAAGATTGAGCAGATTAAGAGAGCATTGCTGTGTGTGAGCTTCATAGGCATATAAGCTTTATTCATGCAAATCAATGTGGATGTCAGCATCTAAGACATGACCACAATGGTCCTTTTATGCTGGCTAAAGCTAAGCACTCTTCTTGATCGCTACAGGGCAATAATTATTGAACATATCCAGCCATACGCCGTGTCTCTGGTTACAGAAACTGACAACCCCCACATTTAAATGACGGCAGCTCGATAATACCGGAATACCAAATAGAAATGTAGCTTTGCTTCATCTTGCACGCGTGCACACATGCTTCCTTCTCTCTCATTGACTCCTATTTTGAATTTCATTCTGTCAGCTCTCTTAGCATGGCTAAACACCAGCAAATGAATTCAGTAGGTGGTGATGTGTGTCGGGTACTGCATGTAATAATGCATATTAAAATTCCATAATTGGAGTCTAATAAGATAGGTAATACAGTCTTCTCTCAGCAAAGTAAGCAGAAGTCTAACTTTCCTCCCGAGAGGCAGTTGAAGGTAGAGAAGAAGGTGTCTCCACCATGCTGCCATGGTGACAACAGTTCACCTGGGATTCAATTTTACTTTGGATGTTTCTGTGCTAAAGGTGAGGGCTCAGTTTTAAGAAGACTCCAAGCTTTGTTCTGTTGTCAGGAAGAGATACTGTAGCCTGAGACCTGGCAATGACGGATGTAGAATGACCCTAGGTAACAGCAATCTGTCTATCGCTTCAGTGATTCATGTCTATCAAGACTAAACTACAAAATAAACTAAACATTCATGAAAGATATACAGCAACAGTGAGAAGTTTGAACACACCTTTCCATTCACTTGAATGAGAAAGGGCGTCCAAACTTTTGACTGGTGCTGTAATTTATGCCATAAAAGCTCGGTATGATCACAGGCCATCCAGGTGTTCATGAGAAAGTGTTTCCATTGCTTTTTAAATGCATCATTAGCACAAGTCATCGCAGTAACACCCTGCACACAGGATCCACATCCTTGTGAAAAGATACATTTTCCATCCCAAACAAATGTGAAACTAATGGAGTGACGCTGGCAGTGTTTTGGCAGTGTATGGACTGTACACCTCATATACTACTCAGCTCTGTTTCATCCTGTCAGCAGTAAAATGCTAACACCTTCTGCACCATGTCCCAGATTTGGACCATTTGCATAAACTGCCATCTTAAATTATTCACAGCTGCTGTCTTGGCTTTTCTGACTAATTATATTTTGAGCTCCTGTGCTTTCTTTCTACCTTTTAGACAGGGAGAGAGTCCCGGCACAAGCTCCTGCATAGCAACCCCCCCCACCCACCCCACCCCCAGCACACAACACATAGATTACATGCATGTTCAACACCACATATTGTAACCACAAAGGCAAGTGATGGTTATTTAATTTATGTTAATTTGTATTTAACATTAAAATACACATTTTCACATAAGCATTTTTCTTACCTTCTCAAAGTTCCACCTTCAATTTGAATTTGTATTTTGCCTGGAATCTAGTCGATTACCAAACACATAAGATTTAGTCCAACTAGTGTAAAAGATTGACGAATTACCAAAAACATTCCCTGGAGTAAACTTTCTGGAAGGCCTCAACTTCCGCCAAAACTTATATGTTTGAGAACAGAGAGAAGATTTCTAAACACACATTACTTTTTAGGAGCTACATAATGTCAGAGGAGATTCTACAGGTTTGTAACTTTGTTATGTTGACATCATGAATTAACAGCTGTTTTCTCCCATACAGCTTTATCCCTTAAAGAAGGGAACATAACTGCAGCTTCAAATATGTTTGTTTCCTCTACTTATATTAAAAGCTCAGTAGAGAACCTGGATTTTCTTTAGTGTAAACAGTCTACCACTAGGTCTTAATTAACAGTAGCACATTTAAAGTAGCTCTACTGTGGCTGTGCCCACTGTTAGTACATACCCCACTAAATTAAAAACATGTGGCCACACAAAATTTTGTGACTCTGAAGGTAATTTGCAGTAGGCTCAGTAAATCAACTCAGTGGTCTGAGTGAACACACAACTCATGCTTGTAATACCCTACATAAACAAAAAAGAAAAAAAAAAAAAAAACTGGTGCAAACACACATGCCTTCATGGTATGCACACTTAACACGGCTGGTAAACATTTATTCCACTTCTAAGCAGCATATGTGGCAATTAATCAAACCAGGTTATTGCTACTGTAGCTGACAATCTGGCACACTTGTGTTCTCTTTAGAACCTCAGCTTTTTCCTCCTCACTCACCGATTTTCTTATTATCTACTAATCTGAGTTCAATACATGAACTTGACAGAACTTGACAATTCTTTAATTACTATTAGGTCCCCCTCATCCCTCCGAGCAAATACTGATTCATATTTTTATTAGAAAGCATTAAGGTATCTTGTCTTGCCTTCCCTCCTTCATGGCCATTTTGTTCCCTCTTTCCTATTCCTGTCCCTTGTGTGTGTGTAATTAAGTATGTGTGCTTTTGTGCATGTGTATCTGTACATTTTTACATTATATTTATAATGTGTATATAGTGGTGTGTCAGCGACAAATGTACCACCGAAGGGCGTTTGTCATCATCTCGTGGAAATCACAGATAAACACTGTCATAAAGATAATCACACTGTTGTCTCAGAGATTACGCATGCGCATAACACTAACTTAATGCACATAGTACACATATGGTCACATGTCTGCTTGTTTGAAGGTTTCTTTTACGCACCACCTCCAATAAATAATTGAAAATTCATTTACAAGCGAGGATAACAGCTTTTAATATTTCTCCACTTACAGGATATTTCAACTGTCACCCCTGATTTATCTTCACACTCACACGTTGACATATGTTACTCTCTGTGAGGAGCTATCATAGGATCCCTCACATAACTCTGACTCTCACAACGGCAGATAACATACCAAGAATTTCTTTTTTGTTATTTTGAGCATGCTTTCTAGTACACACTAGCTACATAAGAGCCATGACAAGTTTGGAGAAAATAGAACCAGAGAAATAAAAATGTTTCAAGATGTTTATTCTGGCATGTGGGAATAAGACCTCTCCCTTCCTTCCTTTTCCTTTCCCTCACTCTGCCTCTCTCTAGTCATTGTTACCTAGGGAGCTGTTTTGCTGAATAACTATTTCCACATTAACATATTCTATTGCCCGCTTACCTGTTTTGTTATGCAGGAAGCAGGCACTGGTATTAAATATTAAACTTAAGTTCCAAAGAAAAAAGATATGTCACCTCTCTAACTGTAGATAGATATGGATGGCCTCTCCAATCTATATAAATGTAGTGGAGTGCAGAATGAAGTGCGGTTGGAAGAGGCGAGAGTGAAAGCACAGCATGAAATCACCTCCATAAATCAAAGTGTTTACTATTGATGGCATATCTCATTCATCAGTCTGAATCCATCATGTAAAATATGTCTGGGCGTGATAATGAAGCTGCTGATGTCTGAGTCAACAATAACCTTGTGTGATTGAGCATGAGCGGGTGTGTACTGTGTTTGGACGGAGCTGTGTTCTCTGATGGTTACAACTGATGATAGTTAAGTTATTGTTTCGGACAAAATGTTTTTTCTAAAGATATTCAAAGGGACACTGATGTGATACCAAATAAGGTGACAGTCCTTATAGGGTCTTTCTAAAACTGAAAAACTTGCCAAATGTATTGATTTTGCCGAGATACCCAGTTTTCCTTTAAATGTTGTTTTGCAAAGGCTTGCGAGATTCGAGGTTTGACCAACGGAATTTCCTATCAGAGCAGGAATCTGTGGACATGCTGTCAGTTTGTCAGCTGTAGCAGAGCTAATACTGTAAACATCCTTTCACTCTAGTGTGAGTAAGAGTCGCTTTGCTCTCCTCCAGCCCCTCTGTTGTCCTTGTGTCACAACATTGGTGGAAAATATGCTGGGTTTCCGTCTCCCTGCATGTATCGAAGGCTCAGAACATCTGCGACTGTGACTGTTTGTAACACTAGCAGACGGACGAGTGGTGTAGTGCGTGATGGCAAACTTTCATGCCTACTGTGGAGTCACATCATCATAATACTTTAAGTCCAACTGTTAATTCACATTTAGCCATCACTTTTATGTTTTTATCATTGAAAGGACAAAGAAAAGTTCTTTGGGGAAATATCAGAAATGCTGCTTTTCCATCTCAGCTGCTGTGTTGGCGTGTTGGTCTCTGTATTTATATAATCTATCTGCTGTTACCTGTCCATTTGCACTATTGCACGTTGTATATTTTTTATGTTTTTAATGGTGTGTTATGCTATGTGTTCTTTTGCTGTACCAAAGACAAATTTCCAATGAGGTGGACAATAGAGTCAATCAATCAATCAATCAATCAATCAATCAATCAATCAATCAATCCATCAATCAATCCATCAATCAATCCATCAATCAATTGACATCAGTTGGCAGGTTCATATCTGGCAGGTCAATGTGAGACCAAACAAACAAACTTGTGCTGTAGCTTACAAGCCATGGGAAGACAATGTGTTGTTAGCAGTGGTATTTGTGTTGTTAAATTAAGTCATTTGATTGGCTGTACGGAGGCAAGTTGGAGATGAGTTGGAAATAGTGCAAAAGATAAGAGGCACCATTATGAAATCAAATTTTGGATTTCATTAATAATACTCTCTATCTGACAGAGGATCTCGAGACACCCTGAGTGACTAACAGTTCCATAAAATTCACTGGTCTCTGTTACGTCATTGTTTGTCCTTGTTTACTTTGAGTGTTGGCTTGACCCAAATCCCTGAGACTGTCATTTATCCTGCGCACATACTGACACTGGTAGTTCAAAGAGAGAGGGGCTTTCTGGTCACATATGAAACACGGCAACAAGGCAGAGCTTGAAAGTAAAGAGGGAAGGCTTAGGAACTGACATAGTTACAAACAGTAAATGTTTCAGTCTTCACCCAGTTTATTTTCCCTCTGCGGAGTGAAGGGTGCAACTGGCATGCTGCACACTGCATCACACTCCCAGAGATCAAGCACAATCCACAACAGCCTCATATGAAGTGGACTAATTTACAATAACAAAAACAAACAAATAAATAAATATGAGCAGAAACCTCCCCATTGTCTTAAATATGCCAATCTACAAGAAATCACTTGATGGTAAATATTCACTGTCTCAAAATCCATGAATGCCAAATCAAAGTGTGGCTTTGAAAGTAGCTTTTTGGCTTTATTATGAATGAACATTCATTCTATGAATAGGGAATAGTGATCACTGTTGACTTTCAACAGCAAAATGTTATTAATATATAATATATATATATATTCTGAGTCTTCAACAGTCTGATGTCCACAACGATCATACAGTGCTGCTTCATGTAAAATATGCAGAGAATGTAAGAGCTGAAAAAACAAAACATACATTATAATGTCCCTCATAATGACTATGCTGAATGCAGTTACTCCAGGGAATCTTTCTAACCTTTACTCCTCCCTAAATAATAGCTCTAACTGCAGCTAGTTCCAACTCTGTAATCTAAATATAATTGGAGGGGGACAACCACTTCCTTAAGCGGGGAATGAGTCTTTATAGCTATCTTCAAATTAAACCCTCCCTGCTGCATATCTGATCAGTATTGCCTCAAATGCAGCTTTTTGCTCTCAAGGCTGTGATGATATCTGTGGGAATTTGTCACTTTAGTCTGTGGATAGGCTTACGCACTTAGGCATAGGCATTTTACTTTCACCTGGCATTAACATGCACCTTTGTATGAGTATGATACAGCAGGATTGTATTTACAACTGATATTCAATTGCATCAGTAGTATACATGTAGACACCAAATTCTCTTTCCCTTACAAAATGGAGATTGGCACATCACTTTGCTTCACAAATATAAGCTTCCCACCACCATTTTGCATGTGTGTGTGTGTGTGTTTGGTTCTATGATTGCGTCTTCATTAAAAAGCTTAAGTATGTACCTGCTACGAATACAGATGCATGCAATCCTTACTTATATACAAACATAACCAAATCACTTTCTGTCTGACTCCTGAAGTTATTTGGATGATGACATCTTCACAGTAGCCTGACATTTCAAAATTCCTAAATAAAGAAGTCTATAAAATTGTTGTCATACCGCCACAACTATAACCATGTGAAAGCACTGGGTGTGTGAATTGCTCTGTGACTCTTATGAAGCAGGTGCTAAGATCTTCTGGCAGTGAAGAGGGGATTGTTGGAGCTCTAGACAGAGGCTGTGAATGCGATGGGTGAATACCAAATAGTTAGTAAATGCAAGCTGAGGCTAGGTGCTGCTCTATGGCACTGATGAAAGAACTTCTAATCCTAACAAGGTGGCTGCTGCTGCCATTTCACAAAAAAAAGCCTCTTTGTCATTTGTTGTAATACATACACACACATGCATGCACACCTACTGTATATAAAAATAAGACAAACCAACACACATTTAGTTGCACAAGGGGTTACTTTTCACAATCATAAAGAGGGATACAAAGAAGAGAATGGGGTTTTTTAGTAACCAGGCAGCCAATAATATTACTGTTTACACACTTTGTGCATTTTCACAATTAGATCAATCCATAATTTCTTCATTGGAAGTAACGCTGCACATGCTTGTCAAAACAAGCCAAAACAAGACTTTGCAATCCAGCCCATCACGTATCTAACCACATAAGCTACGATTTCCCTCAACCAGTCCTCTCCTCAAGAATCAATGGCTGTCAAGACTTCACACTGCTGTTAGCGCTGACATTTGTTGGCCCTTACTTCCTTTGTCACTTCCTCTGGGGAGCTTACTGAAGGAGGAGACAGAAAGAGCAAGGGAAGAACACGGATAGCCAGTTGGATGGGAGACAAATAATTTTATTCTTACCTGGGTTGGAGGAAGCCAACAAGGTGGAGGGAAGACATGTAAAAGAAAGAGTTACTGTTAGGGATACATTTATAAATACAGAAATACATTTAAAAAATACATAGCATTGTCAAAATGCTTCCAATTGGATTCAGTTCTAAATGTAGGTATGCTTCGGCTTTGTTGTATTTGTTTTCTCTACTGAATATTGCATTGGCAGATGAATGTTGGCAACATCAATAGTGCAAGAGATCAAGCCCTGTGTTTTTACTTTTCTCTCTTTTCTCTTGATTCTCATTCTCTCTCACTTTCTTTCTTCCTCTCTCTCTGTCTTTCGCTTTTACATACACACAGAAAAAAAAACTGGGAATGGTCCCGTACCTCTCAAATATTCTTTAACAGATAACACTCCACAGAGGCTTTCCTCCAACAAAATATCTCCATGTCCCTTGGCACAAACAGCCATGCACCAAAACAGCATAAAGCACTGGTGTGAATAATTTATAATCTGTGATTGTAAAACTCTAGCATAGTGTATGCATTGTTACTTTTTATCTTGACAGATTTTTGGGGTTGCCCCATTTGCTGGCACTGGACAGATTGTGATTTACATTGTTCAGCCATGCAGCACTATGCTCAAGCCTGGACAGAGGGCTAATGGAGGCACACACGCAGCTTTTATTAGCTGTGAAATCCAATGGCATCAAATATTAAACACTTCATTATGGAGCACTGCTTGTCTTGTTCCACAGAACAGCCACTTAAACCTACAACAGCCAGGAGAAAATAAAGAGAAAAGGAATATGTGATGACAGCGGTAATTACTGGAAATCTATTTTATAAGATGTGTTTGTCATGGGAAATTGCACTGTGTGTGTTTGTGTATGTATATGTACTGCATGTGTGTGCATGTGCTTGTACTCATCAGCGTGTCAGTCTACAACGAGCATAATGTTGTTTGTTAATAATTAATCCTGATACATCAAAACAACAATCATTTTCTCAGTGGACACAGTGAAGAGTGTGTTTAATAAAATGAAATGTTCCCAGTACGTCTGACGTCAGAGCCTCTTGGAGCCTGACTTAGCAGCTATGCGCCAAGCAAGTGTGGGCAGCAACGGTGAGGGCTGATCAACAGGAGGAGAGAGACAGAAAGCAGAAAAGACAGACGGAGAGAGAGATGGAGAGAGAGAGAAAAGGTAATGTAAAGAAAAAGAAGAACGGACAGACGGCGAGAGAATGAGACAGGGAATTGGAGAAGAACCAGACAGACAGTCGTCCAAGTGCATGAGTGACAGCTTCACTGATGACCTCTGAATGATTTATCCCTGGACACGCGTCTGTCTATCGGAGCATCAGAGGCCATTAACATCAGAGAACACACTGAGTGGGGACAGAATGGAGCCTTAGCTCATCTGTCATTACTTAAAAGTTGACCCTCAGGACGCAGGTACGAAAGTGTTCCCTCCCTACCAAAGCCCTCCTGTCCCTTAGTATGCAGATATTCCTCAGAGGAACAGTTACTCAGAGTTAAAGGTCTCCTCACTTTTTCTTTTATTTTTTATTTTTTCATAAAAATGATCAAGCCTTCGCAGTGTAGAAATTTAATCAATTGTAATCCGGTCCACCTTGACCATTGTATCACAGAGCCTGAGGAGCTGTATTTGATTTTAAAAAGCACAGGCGCTCACTCTGGCTCCCAAGTGTGATTGATATTCATAGAGCTTTCTTTCTAGCAGTTCTTATTTGTCTGTTAAAGGAGGGGTTAAAGCCCACTTTTAAAAAAGCGCTGCAAAGAAGTACGAAGAGTTTTAACTTTGCTCGTGCTGAGACCGTGGTTGTTTTATTCATTAATGTACTTTATTTTATTGAAAATTATTTTACTTCAGTAAGCGATTTGGCCTTTAGGCCCACCAAACTGCAGCAAGCTGTGCCAAGATTGAGATCGCAACCCCAGCAGCTTTGGTGCAGACCGCTGAAAGCCTACTTTTTCTGTAAATGCACAAAAGAAGAAAAGCAAGAAAAACGCAGAGTGATAGTTGTGCTGACATCTGTTTATGACGGTCTCAGCTTTGAGAGTGAATGTTACGCAGTTAGAGTTATGCTCACACATTTTCATCAACCAAATTCACCGCTAACAGACGATTAAAACAGTAATAGGATAACAGCAATTAAGCCCTGGGCCATGGGAGGGAAGGAACCACTAGAGATAAAAGTGATGAGAGGAGGAAAGAGGAGAGGTGCAGATGGGGAGAAAGAACAAAGAGACAAATAAATTGGCAGACAGAAAAACATTGAAGTAATAACAAAGTCTAAAGAATAACGTCGTGCTGACCTAGAAGCCTGAGTTTTAACCAATCCCTGCAGCGGAGGTGGGAGATCCAGGGGTGATGGAAATTAAAGACAGTGATAAGCAGAAGAAGAAAGTGTTTAGGATTCAATTAGCCTTGCTTCTCCTCATTAGACTGGGCCAGCGCTGACAGCTGGAGGGGAGGGCAGCGAGGCCGACAGGCACTTACATCCTTTCTCTACTGTGGCAGGTGACATCTCAGCCACTTGCAGCATTATCAGGTGGGAAACTGTAAACAATATCTACAAAGACTTGTTTACACCTATCAGCATCACTGATTGAATTAAGCTCTGTCAAAATGAATGTGTCTCTCTGCATCTGAATATAAGTGCTGACAGATCTGAAACGTATCACATCAACTTGCACAGTCACATAAAAGTTATCTGACTGCTGAGCGTGTCAAATTATTTGTGTACAACTTCTCACCAGTCATGGCCATGAAACACAGGATCAAACCAAAATGTCAGATCACAAAGTTGTTTTTCCTCCATCTCCAACAGAATCAAAATGTTACATCCTTGATGTGGGGAGGTGAAACTTTTTCATCATTTGAGCTTGGCTATCATGTGGACATGAGGGAGAAGACAAATAATTGATGCCAAAAGACACTGCCGGAGTGTGGATGTGTGGATGATGCAGTTAATGCTTAAGTGAACTATGGACAATAAGACCTGACCCAAGGAGGCAGTGGATTATGATGCTGTTCCTCAATGAATAATTTGGACAGGGCCAATAATGAAGTCATAAACAGGATCCATCCCCTGCCCTCGGATCAGTTAGGAGCAAGCAGAGATGGGAACCATTGATTTTCTCCATGGCCCTGGATGTTATGTGGATCTTGTCTGCAGACTGCCAACTATGTGCATCAATACAGACGTGCCTTGCGTAGCCAATGGCACCCTTCAAAAGGCTGAAGAGGGAGGAGGGAGACTGTTTGTGTCCAGGGGTCATCTTAGAAGACGTTACTTGCCCCGGTTTGCAGTCGATGAGAAACTCTGTGTGTCCAAGTTGATAAGGACAAGTGTGTGCGAGTGTGTACTTTTAGACCTGATCTGTAAATCATCAGTGATAATTTTGCATGCCTAAAGAACCCCTTAAGATAATTACTATGTTAAAATCTTTAAAACAGCATCTCCTCCTTCTCCCTCATTAAAACTTCCAGAATCTATAAATATGCAAATATATTTCATTTCAGAAGTTTACCTGCTGGAGACAAGATGTCTCCTCCTTCACTGTAAAGTCTGTTCTCAGTGTTTGTGCACTGAAGGCTTCAAGTTTCCACATCGCACTTGTGTAACTTGCATACTAGACCAGGATTGGCTTTAAAACTGGTTGTGATGTCACAAATCATGCTCATAGGCCCACTCCTTAAAATCAGATTTTCAATGAGCACAGAGAAACTTCCCACTTTCAGCAGATTAATGTGAAAACAGCCTTCTAGTGTCAAACTCTGCACATACATCATTGTGCACAGTGAAGCTCAAACATTCAACTGAGGGAACAAGAAGAAAAACATATTTTTGAATGGAGGGGGACTTTAAATTGAGACAGTGAAGCATTAATACTGTTTTATCACCCAAAACTAAATGAGAGATATTGCATGGGCAACCAATTGATAATAACTAAATCTGAATCATTATTTCTTTCTGATGCTGTAAATTGTTTGACAACAAAGTTTTCATTTTTTTACCACTTGAGAAATGCACAAAATGTTTATAATTAATCTGAAAGTCAAACTCTTCAGTTGTGAGAATGTATGTGTCATCTACCACAAATATTAAGTTAAATATTACTGATAATAAAGAGCAATTAAGAATGTATCAAGAAATTTGTCCTCGGGACAGATTAATTATACTTCCATTAGTTTTTATTGTGACTGGTCTGCATATTACTATTTTCATTGTCAGTGTTGCTGTGTTAATTATGTGTATGGCTTCTAAGGCTATGCAGACAGGTTTGTGTGCGTGTGCGTGTGTATGTGTGTGTGTGTGTGTGTCTGTATGTTTGGATTTGTGTGTGCACTTCAGTGTGCATGTGTTTCCAGCTGTGCCAATGAGAGACTGGACATCTTCCATTAGATCTCTAATAAAGCTCAACCAGGTAAGAGCGTGCTGCCTAATCAACCCTGCCACTACACACATCACCACCGCTGTTTATGTTTTTAATTAGGCCCTCATTCGCCCAATGTTTTGTGTGTGTTTGCGTGTGTGTGCATGTGTGTGTGTCTGAACCAATCACTTGTACAGGTTGCAGTGCACGGCACTCAGCGGGTAATCATGGGACTGTCAGTGACATGCCATCTCTGATGGGCATCCACCATTAATATTTATGGTGCTCTGAATCAGCCTCACACTGAGCACTGTGACAGCAATCACCCCAGTTTTTTAATATCCCCATCCAGATCAATTCTGATTAGCATTTCAAGGGCTTGGTGGAGCCACGCAGTCTGCTGAACTTCTCATTGTTCTCAGAGATTAAGAGAGACAGAGAGAGGGAGGCAGAAGAGCAAAACACAGCTGACACCAAGCTAAACTAGAAATGAAACGTTTGCCATGAAACAACCAAAGTGGAGAGAAACTGACGTCTTGTTCTTATATGAAAAAAAATGGAGGTGACAACGTTGGGATTTAAAATATGAATAAAGAACCAAACAATAAAAAAATATTCAGCCAGTGAAGCAGCCACACGGTGAGTCTCATGCCAGCAGGAGACCCAGATGTAAAGCCATGACAAAAGTACCTGGGTAGGAATTTGCATGTCTTTATTGTTGATATGGGAAGTGACATTTTCTGGCATTAGAGGTAGGCTTTGGAGGCTCCTATGAGCTTGGTCTCTTCTCTACCACCGTGGTGGTGCCATTTTATAAACCTTTGTGTGGACTGAGCTCCTTTTGTCTTCTCCAAAAGACAAACCAATCTGCTTATCTCAAAATCCAGAGGGAGCGAAGGCGTTTGTTTCTGCAGATCGAAATAATACGCAGGAGAGGATAGTAACCTTCTGAACAACTGAATGGGTGGGAGGAGGTGGATTGTGTGTCAATGTGTGTGTCTGTGCGTGTCTCTGCATCTGTGTTATCGAGAGTGTGTTTATGTGTAAGAGAGAGCCTCTGCTGGCCTTGAGGCGCCCCCACAGATGTTTATTTGTAGTGACAGCGAGGTTTGTTCTCTCTGTGTTCCTATTTATCACACTGCGCTGATTGTATGGCTGTGGCCGGATCCCACAGAGAGCACACAATCACCGCCACAACAGATATACAAGCAATACAGCTCTATGAATTCACAGACATAATCTATCAGCTTGGATCAGCAGTCCTCACTGAGAAAAATGAATATAAGCAAAGAGGGGCAACAGACCATGAACTGAATATGGAATGTTAATTTGTTCCTTTTTACTATGTAATATTTATGAGGAATACACTGAAAGGTTTGAGGTAAATCTTAAAAGATCATAGACATTCCCTGAGCTCCAAGTACGGAAAATTCATCTGAAAAACAAACAAATGATAGACACTGGCATCCTGGAAGAAAGGAATGGGAAATAACAGGCAGGAAGGAGGAGTGGGTAGGAGCGACTCCTTTGGGGAACAAAATGCTCTTTGCGGCTTTAGTGAAAATAATGACTCACCAAATGGAGCACTTTAAGGAAATTCACACTCAACTCTCTTGGCTCTCTTCCTTTTCTATTCTCTCTCTTCTCTGCTTCCCTCTCGCTCCTCGCTTCACTGCTACATTGTCTTTTTGCCTCCCATGAGGAATATCACAGGGCTTCCAAAAAGCAAATACAGGCACTCTCATCACTGCCACTCTTCCATCTGCTAACACACACACACACACGCACACACACACGCAGGTAGGTGGCATACACCTGCAAATCCCCGGTGTGTATCGTGACCTTTTCACTCGAGTCATGTTTCCCATAAATATCTTCTTTTGTGCGTTTGCTTTTCAATGTGTCTATATGTGTGCTTATCTCTGTCTATATCTTATATGTGTGTGCTTGTGCGTGTGTGTGTGTGTCTCTATCTCTCTGTGTTTACTGCAGAGTTGACCTTTCCATCCCTGCTTTGTCCCAGATTAGAACTGACACCGCCCTCTGCTACAGACCAAACTGATACACATACTGACACCAACACACACACACAGACACACACACACGTAGAGAAACACACACTTAGGGAATCCAAAAAACACACATGCAGACACATTTGGGCACGCAGAAAACTGTTGACAGGTGAAAACCCTGTATCTCCAAAATGTCAAATGTTAAGGACTTTCTTTAAAGCTCAGTTAAAAATACCTTTTGACATTTTAAAGCTTCCTGAATTGAATTTATACGAGTTTGAATCGTTTTCTCAAATCGCAGAGAAGCTTGTGATCTTTCAATTTATCCGAAAACACAAAATATGGAGATAAAAGAGAGATTTTCGATAATGATACATACATTAACTTACAGTGTGTGTGTACTGATGCAGATGAGCACAAGGACACGCAATCGAGGCGCAGCAAAAACACGCAGGGGTGAAAGCAATTAAAAAGACATTACAATAAAATCCATTACAACATAATTTGCTGTGGCCCCAATAAGTTACCACAGAGCGAACGAAGTCAACTGGACTTGCTCACCCATGAGGATGAGGTTCTATGTGGTGTTGGTGGCGGACGCGGCTCTGTCTCAGTGGGAGAGAGACCAGAGAATAAAGCTCAGTCTGAGCTGAGCAACACTCCATTTCACTGATCGCTGAGCAGCCTCTCAGCCACTGCCGCAGGGGGATAAGCTCACTTACCTGGCCTGAATGTGTGTTTCTGGGTGTGTATGTACATGCATGTATCTATCTATCTCTGTCTATATC
The DNA here is from genome assembly GCF_963924715.1 of Thunnus thynnus. Lineage (NCBI taxonomy): Eukaryota > Metazoa > Chordata > Actinopteri > Scombriformes > Scombridae > Thunnus > Thunnus thynnus. The sequence goes on from NC_089522.1 coordinate 22,970,502, forward strand.
TGGATGATGTGTGATTTTCTATTGTTCCATCTATGTGCATGAATATACGCACAAGTGTGTGTGTGTGTGTGTGTGTGAAAGGGGTGAATTTGACTGGTCGTGGGCATGCTTTTTCTCTGTGGCAACCGGGTGACTAGCTGCTTGGAAGATGGGTTTAGAGCCCGGTCATTTAACCTGAGCACTGACCCTCATCGCTCATTGCTCCGGTGACAGGAGAGGGGACAAAGAAGTCAAAACCTCTGGATCACATGGGGTTCAGGGCGCAGCCTGGCCTGTGTGACCATCAGATAAATGTGTGTGTGTGTGTCTGTGTGTTTTTGTTTTCGCATTAAGTAAAAAGACACAGACAGAGAATAATGATGAAGAGGCAATTCAAGAGTGAATTCTGCTTGCACAAACACACCTTTATTGCTTTCATCTCAGACACATGAGCTGGCCATTTTACTGCTGACCTTGTCTATGCACTTCAAAAAGGTCTGAGTTTTTAATGTTCTGCTCATATAAAGCCTCTATGGAGACACGTAAGGACAAGGTACCAAATTAGTATAATACACAGTATATGCTATGAAACAGTATATCCATCAGTTTTCTATACTAAAATCATCTTTTACAGAAGCTTATATCCTGGCATGCACTGGGTGAAAGGCAAGGAAACACCATGTTACTAGTACATAACGCTAACAGACAAACATACAGTTTGACAAATATGTTTAGAGTTTCTAGTCTATTTTAAGCAAAAATGGTTGCAGCTTCTTAAATGTGAGTATTTGAGGCTTTTATGTGTCGTACTTGAGAGTAAACTGAATGTCTTTGGACTGTTGGTCAGACAAAACAAGACACACAAAGACATCATGAGCTGTACAAAACTATAACAGCCATTTTTTTTTAAAACTATTTTCTGATATTTTATAGACAAAACGATTAATCGATTACTCAGCAGATTAATAATAATGAAAATAATTGTTAGCTGCAGCCCTAAACATGAGCATCTGGAAAAAACTGACACAACCACAAGAAAAGCTTGAAAACTTCACACATAAAGAGACCAGGAAGTGTATCTAACTCCAGGACCTCCTTATTCTGGGGTGACAACGGTTTTTAATGACTTGTGCGCCGGAATCCCAAACACATACAGACTCAAACAAACACAACAGCCACACACACACACACACACACACACACACACGTGTAATTGCAGATAGTCCCTGCAGACAGAAAAGAGTATCGTCAAGGCAAAAAATGGATAAGAGCAGGGAATATGTAATATGTATGAAAATGAGACAAACAGAGTTTTGTTAATATCGTAGGCAAGATACATATGAGAGGAATATTAAAACAGCTGCCTCAAAAAAAAGACACAAAGGACAGAGAGGAGAAGTTTATATCTGCCTTAAGAAGAGGTTAAGAACTGATACTGAGAAAATCCAAAAGGCCAGATGGTTCACTGAGCAGTGATTTGATTCCAATAAGGTCTTCTGCTGATCCTCATTTTACCATCGTTATCTACAGCCTGTGTCTCCATTTCTTATTTCAAAAGCAAAAGCAAAGCAAATCAAAACCATGATATCACTTCAACTTAAATCCCCCTCCTGACAATATATTTAGTTCAGCTAATGACTGTTTTGCATCATTGTGTCAGGACACCACGAAGACAGAAAGCAAAGATTAAAAAGAACGGAAGGAGGAAAATGGTATGACTGATGAGGAGCTCTTATAAACATGCTGATTCATTCATCTGCAAGCGCCGGGAAGCACTTCCTTTGGGAGAGAGGGGTCAAACACATTAGCTCCCTGCATTGAGCGAGTGCATTGCTTTTAGAGAACTGCTAGTGCTAGCCTGTCAGGGATGCGTCAACTCTGCCTCCTCGCCAGCGTCTCTCAGGACAGAGTGACAGAACTCCTGGGAGTACGCTTGGGAAAAAAATGCAAAGTGAGCTTTCAGTTTACCTCACCTTCATTAAAGAACTAACTTGAATAAATAAATAATTAAAAACAAAAAATGATTCTCATGCATGTATTCAGGTGTCACAGGGCACTCATCACACCACATGTATTAGAATAAGTAAACAAAGAACACAAGAATGACTAATAATAAAAGCTTGTAAAAGAACAGCGAATTCCAAAGGGATGTCAAAGTGTTTTTTTTAATTACAGTAGTACTGTTTAATCACATGTACGCTTGGCGGTGGGATATTTAGAGTTAATAAACTTTTCATATTACTTTTATGTTTCATACATTTTTCAGAAATCCCTACAGCCTTCTATCAAAGGCCTGGAGGTCTTACTAATCAGAGCCCAGCTTTTTATGAACACATCAATATTAATACAAAAACAGAAGCATGGATTAACTAAACTTTAATGCCTGCTGTTACAAGTGATTTTGTGGCCTGGTATAATTAATGGAAAGGATTGTAGTTTATATTGCATGTTAACATCTCCCTTAGGAGTCTGCATGAGCCACATAGTCATGGATGGTTCCCAGGGCTATTTATGGTGTTATTAAGCATAAATACTCTAAAATTACAAATTAAATATTACAGTTGATTTTCCCCCATTTGAAATATATATATAAGTATCCCACCTAGAGCCGACTGCATGCACCTATTACTATAAATACCGATGGATGTAAGAGGACAATGCAAAAGACGTTTTACTGTACAGATGGTCAAAATATTGCATCTGCTGCAAGCAAACAATTATCTTCATTATTGACTGAGCAGTAGGTTATTTTCTTTCAAATAATCGATCAGTTATTCAGTCTATAAAATGTCTAAAAAAAAGAGTACTGTAAAAATTGCCCATTGCAATTTTTCAGAGCAAACAGTGTTTGATGGCCAACAATTTAAAACTCAAAGATATCAGTTAATAATGATATAAAACAGATAAAAGTAGCAAATCCGTACATTTGAAGCAGTTGGAACCAAAGAATTACTGACATTTTTCCTTGATAAATGACATGCACGATAAACAACAATTAACTGGTCAAAATCTCCACGTCTCCCAGTGTTGCTGGTCAGTAGCCAACTGAAACTGTCACACCAGGCAGCTCCCATATGTATTTTAAGTCAAAGTGTTACTGAACGCTCCCTGGGTAAATGAATCACTCTTATATTTCGTCTTTATTGGAGATAAACTTTTCCCACAACCTCCATTTCCCTGCCAGTCAAACATGCCCACAGCCAGCCAGGCACTTGAATTAGGAGGAATCATGGCGTGAAATGCACACTCCAGAGCCATGCCTCAGCACCGAGGCCCCCAAGCGGGAAACTGTGTCAGTGGTGGAAACCATCCCTTTGCCACGGCCAAGTGAGACGCCGTCCCCGAGTGAATATAGATCTCATTTATTACTTCTTATTCAAATGTGTCATTATGCCCAATGGGCAACTCTAGCTGTACTGTGATCTGCTGCTAGAAGTAGTACATAAATCCACCAGCTAGATTGGATATTGCTTTCAGAATGGCTCTCTGGAGTGGTATTGAGGCCATTCTTGGTGCAAAGGATTCATTGGTATTACACATATGCTTCGTCTGTTTTTAGTTACATGTGAGTCTGTGTTCATTAATTGTGAGTGTGTATCCATGCATTTAAGTGTGTGTGGGTGGGCGCACACCATGTGAAGAATCAGGAATGATTCATATTTTCAGTATGGCATTTGAGAGCTCCTTAAAAACCTGACAGGCTAAGATGAGGTCATGGCGCTAAACTTCATGTCACTTCCCATTTCCCACGTAACAGGTCTATGGGCGATGTTATCACAAGGCCTCTGGGGCTCAAATGGACTTGTATAGTCAGCTGGCAAAAATGATTTTGTATGAAAAATGACTCTGCCTTTTTTTATTAGAAACACTCCATTACATCCTTATACATTAACTGCATTGTATGTAAGGTGCTAATGTTTCCCTGCTCTCCTGTTGGTGTCCTCCCGACCCCTCTCCGAACCTCTGCCTCCAAAAAAACAGCACGCATGCAAAATTTATTGGATGCGTTGACACCCCGCGCTTTGGCTGTGTTGGTGGCTAAATGAAAAGGTATGAAATTAAACAAATTAATTCTGCTCTTTGACTGGCTGACAGCCTCACTGCCTGTCGCTGCAGCTTAGTGTGATGCTGGCGGGGAGAGGATGAGAGAGGCCTGTGGTGGAGAAGCCAAGCCTGGACATCAACTGTCAGACCTGGACACGACACTCAGCAAGCCTGAGGGATACCAGCAGTGCAAAGGCGCTTGAAGAAGGGAAATAGGCAAATAAGGAGAGGACGAAAGCGGGAGGGAAACACTGAAAGACGACAAAGAGATGCAGAGGGATAAAGACAGGAAGAGAGACAAAGGGAGCAAGAGAGAGGGAAGATAGATAGGTAGAGGGAAGTGAAAAAAAAATCAGAAGGAAACGATTAGTGGGGAAGGCGGTGGTAGAGGGGGGCACCTTCAAAGTGTTGAAGCAGTTGAAATTTATTGCAAATAACTGCTCCTGATGCTCCGCCGTTTCAATTTCACACAACACAATTCCACAGCTCTGGAGCAAATGTGTCCCTGTCAGCATCACTTAGGCTTCCGTTGCTCTCTGCCTCACACCTCTGCCCCTCCCTTCGCCTTCTCCTCCTTCTCCTTCACCTTCGCTCCTTCATCTCTCTCACTCTCTCTCTCTTTCTCCAACCTTTCTCACCTTATCCCTCCCATCTCTTTTTAATGTTCCTTTTAAATGGTTAGGCCACCGCAGACAGACAGAGATAGACAGAGGCGGGAAAGACAATAGACAATAGAAAAATGGGAGGGGAGGGAAGATAGAGGGAAACAAAAAAAAAAGTGACTCAGGAGAAACTATTCTATTCTGAACTACTGTGACTCAGAGAAAAGACAAGAGCAAGAGGAAGGGGGATCTTGATTATGCCAGCCAATATTCAAACCAGTGTTTAAGCACAAATGAGATGTGCGGCAACCAGAGGAAGCCTATTAAAGCTTTGGTAATAAAAGACTCACTGTTCATTAGTGGGCTGACACCAAACTGTCCTTTATTCAAGGTTCTGACACAGGATATTCGCCGCAGTCCCCTTCCTACACCCTCACCACAGTGGGTGAGGCAGGTTGGAGGGATGGAGAGATAAAGGGATGCACAGAGGGTTAAGACGAATATTATTCATTTGGGCCATGTTGTGAATAATTTATCCCTAGGATGAGGAGCAGCTCTGGATCCATAATGAGGTGGAGGCCACTGTTTGGAAGACTTTCATCTTCCACAGTCAGAATATCCCTTATCCTGGCATTAAAATTGCCAAATAAAAGCTTTGGTGTAACTTTAACTGTCTTTCAATATACTGAATCTCCATACACCCATGCACACAAACCACACTGATAGAGACCCTACAGCACCACTAAGCCGCATCAGTCAAAAGCGACACTCTTCCCCACAGTTATCATCATCGGGATGAGAATCAGCAGTGCTGGCGACGTGGTGCACCACAGCTGGATTACCGCTGTATGCTTCAACAGCAGCATCACAAGCACTGGCAGAAGCATCTGAGTGGCAGGAAGAATCAGTCAGGGAATCAGCCTGAGAGACGAGTGCTGAGGCAGAGAGACAAGCAGCAAAGACAAGGAGGCAGAGACGAGAGAAAGAGCAAAAGAGAGAGCTCCACTCAGTCTGCAGTGGTTTGATAAGAGTTATTATTTCATTATCTCTCCCTGGGCCTAGTCCTGAGCTGGCATACACACACACACTCACACACATACACATACACATATACATACATACATAAATATACACATATACACACAGACAAGATAGAGAGAGGGAGAGACGGAGAGAATGCAGATTAAGGAAATTTTAATGAGGGGGATAAGGAAAACAGGCCACAGAGCACTTATCACAAGTTAGCACTGAAACTGCAAGAGAAACAGTTGTTCCACCTTTTACTACTCGCCCATTTATTTGACCATGTTTCATCAGTCACATGCACACGCACACACACACACATACACACACATACATATACACACAGCACAACATGTGTCTGTAGACAGGGTGGTTGCATCTGCCTGCATGGTATAACAGTGGCGTTTTCTGCTTGCCCAAGCAATCTCTCCTGAACTGCTCAGAGTTTGGTCCTGGGCCAGGAATCAACTTTGGGAACATTTGTTTTATGTCCCTTTAATGTGGATACGATGGACTGATATTGTCAAAATACCAGAATTCGGACTGTAATCAAATGAAATGCTACTATGATAACAAGATATTTTCTCCATATATTTTAATAGCTGAAAAAGAAGTTTGCTTATATTACTTGAGTGCCCATCACAGTCAGCACTGTAAGCAAATTAAATTTTTCACTTCGCTTAGTCGACCAGTTTAGGAAGAAATGGGTTCAATTCAAAGTATGGTGGGCTGTTTGATGCTGGTACCATATCCTCAGTGGGATGTTTGTTCTCATTAGAGATTTTGTCCTGCTGTTTGGCATGGAGCCATGCAGAAGCTGTAGGCCTCTTTTTTAAAGCCCCAATCCACCATCAGTGTCAAGCTTGGATAGTGCACCTACTGTATATACACTTCAAATGCAATGGTTGGCACTACAAACTCATGTATTGGACTTTTCATAACTGCAATGTAAGTTTCATACCCACCCTATCAATTTTACAGTTTTATGTAATAAAAAAAGTAGGCCTATCCATAGTTTTTAGAATTCTGTGGTTTAAGTCCATAGTGTGCTGTGAAACATCAATATGATCTGATATGGAATTGTTGAAATTGTTTGGTTTCTTTTGTTGTTGTTTTTTTGTCAAAAGGAAAAATCAGGAGGTCAAAAAAAAGGAAAACTCAAGATCATTCCAGTCACCTACAGCTGACAGACCAGTGACAGGCAAGGACCACGCTCTGACATGCTCGGGGCATGTCAAAACAAAGGCATGACAACAGATGTGGAATCACTGATGCATATAAAGAGCAAGAATATGCACTGACAGGTACGTACTCTAGTGCAACCCGAAACGCATACACATTGAAGTGCACACACACACACATACACCTGGCACCACCAACAGCGAAAATTGTACATGCAAATGCCAGTAGCTCCTCTGGACATGACAGCTGACACACACAAACAGTGAATATACTGTATCTCCTTCTTTCATGTTTTCTTAGCTTCACCATTCCCACTATTTCCTTCCCACACTTACAGTAAGACACCAATTGCAGATGCACTGAAGAGACGTGAGGAATAGAGGAAACACTTACAGTATTTTGTGAAAATGAGATATACTTTCCACTCATGCTCCAGTTACTGATGACGATGCACACCTGTATCAATTGTAAGTGAGTTTGTATTTGCTCAGATAGGTGCAAATACGAACTCACGGTTAATTGCACCGGCGTGCAAATGCCGCAAAATTTGCTGGTGTAAATGCTGCACAATTCATGGTGCTATAGCATTTGCACCAACCTTTGCCCCATTTTAAGGTCCTATTCAAAAAAGATATTGCGCTAATGATACGCCGGTACAAACACGCCCATAAAGTTTTGCAGCTGAGTGCAATTTTTGTCCTCGTTTTGTGTCTGATTGAGTGAACGGAGCTGTTTCCAGTGTTTCAGGCTTTTCTCCATATTTCGGCACATAGATTGGTCCATAATGAAAACTGCAGAGAGCACAAAAGCCTCAAATTGCATGTCTTTAATTAAACGAGGTGTGCACACACAGAGCTCTCCACAACCACAGACCAACTTTCATGTATTTTGCTTCTTTTACTTCTCTAGTATTTCGCATCTGACATAATTTACTGTACTGTCAAATGTCAGAATATAGCAATTAATGACTCAGGCAGGTCTGAAACATGTTAGACTAATGTCTGAATATTACAGTAATGTTGCTCAGGTGTCACTGATTATATCTGTGATTTTGAAGAAACATCAGTAGTGATGTTCTATTTGTTGCCCACAGCTGGCTGTGTGTCACAGCTGGCTGCAGCATTACACAGCAGCTGAAACGATAAGTGCGTCTCCAAACTGAGAAAAGGCTGTGCGCATTTACACACGCAGCACAGCAGCGGTAACTTCATTAACACCGGATTGGTCAGGATCTGACGGTAATTAATGTTCTGTGTTTTGCTACACATCTACACAGGTCAGCTGTTACACACAGATTCTGTTTGTAGTAAAGCAGCTCCTTACTTTATGGATGAATCCTGAGCTCCGTCAATGCTGTTATTTTTATTTGTAAATCCAAGATAAGGCCACAACCCCACTTGATCCAACCAATGTCTGACTGTAGATTTTGCCCTTAATATCATACAATATCAATTCAATATCATTCAAGCCTCACAAGCTTGAAGATTTGGAGAGAGAGAGAGAGAGCGCACAAGAGAGAGAGAGAGAGCTACTGAGGAGTGAGTGTACGCACAGTTAACGCCAACTATCTGAAGACGCTAATAACTCCACCTTAATTGCATGTGGCAATTAGCACTGCTCTTTGTGAATTTGACTGTTCTTGCAACAAGGCTTATTGGCATAGAAAGGGACTAATTTTGCGCTGAATGTATTCATATTACCTAATTTACATACAAGCAAATGGAACAGGTGCACCATGACGCTCTGCATTTCAACCTTTGCGGGTGCTTTGTGAATTGCTATCTCTTTGTCTCATTTGCACAGGTTTAGCAGCCGCAAAAGCTACGTAATCCTTTTGTGGATTTGGCCTGTAATGTGATGTACTGTCAAACCAGTGAGATTGCACAGTTAGCAGTGGTTGTATTATTTTTTCAATCAAGCCCTGACACATGAAGAGAAGAAGCCCTCTGGAGAAAAAACTACCAGTATGGACTAGAAGAGTGAGATTTTAAGTAGCTGACAAATCAGAAAACAAGTAAAACCAAAGGACATGGGAACAATATACGCATAAGTTGATGCTGTCCTCATCAGTTCACTGCATCAGCTGCCATGCTCAATAAGGAGCAATTTATGTCCACTTTCACATAGGATGCACTTGTATTTTCTTGCTCAAGCCTCCTAACTTCCTTGCTTCTTTATTCTCCAAGTACAATTAAGGGAATTGTAATGTACTTAATGATGGGCCTGATTAATTGCTGGATATGAAGCAGATATGAAGCAGTTACAGATGATGTCCTGTCAGCTAAATAAGCTCACTTCCTGCTTAACTGTGACCATACATTAATAGAGCAGAACGGGGGTAGAGAAGGAGGTAGGAAAGGATGAGTCTAGACCCTTCACAAAATAATTGTGCTTAATAGATGAGGTATGGTCATGCCACCATACACTTGGGTGGACTTGAGTGTGTGGGCACTTAAAGACAGGCATGTTTAAATAACAGGAAAGGAGCACAGTTGAGAGCAGGTTGGTTGAGTGATACAGTAATAGCTTTGACATTTTTGCAATACCATTTTTAAATAGCTCTACAAAGTGCAAGGTACAAAGGGGTGAGGAAGTGAGAAGGGAAGAAACTTTAAAGCCTCCCCTTTAATGAAAACTGTTAAGTTATTATAATAAAAATGCTCGGGATAAAAAGGAGTTATTGTTAAAATTGTTTTTGCCTTTTTTCTCTTCAGCGTAAGATTTACAGTCCTTTCTCTCTAGAGTGACCCACCTCCCTCTCTGTGTCCCTCGGGCAGGTAGAGCTCAGGGAGGGAGGGGAGGTGGCGCTTGGCAGGAACCATGCGGCCATGCTCAGCCCTTCATACTTCATTAGTGTCTCCTGTTTGCTCCCTACCTTTTTTTTCTACATCCCCTCCCATTCCACCGCCATCCCGACCTCATTTATCGCCACAGTCTCCTGTGGAACTTGCTCTCCCTCAGGGATGTCCAACAAAGGAAAAGGTGTTTGTGTGTAAGAGAAAAGGTGTGAGTGTGTGTGTGTCTGTGTGTGTCTGTGTGCTAACACCATGCACCTGAGCTACAGAAACACTGCACTGTGTTGAAGTCCATACATTTGGTGTTTCCCAAGTCCCCTTGATCATGTTGTATCTGTTGTATCTCTCTCTTCCTTCAATCTCATGTGCAGTCTACCTTAAGTCAGAGGTATGAAAGGCATGAAGATGCATCCTTCCTAAGCCAGTAAAGCTTGGAATTTCTCATTGAACTACTCCAACCCAAGCACTACACCTCAAAAAGACAATCCCTCTAGGATTTCGCAGTTTCTTTTTTTTTGATTATTGCAGTCAAAAATACTTATGGATTAAAGCATACTGCATATCACAGAAACATCTATATATTTCAGTACATTTTTAAAAAAAAATGTATTCTCTGAACATGAGAACCATGGGCCCAAAGTTAAAAAAGAAAATACTGTTCTTGAGATCCATTTATATAAGCCTTTATTAAATAAATGTTCACCTCAACATCAACACTAAGTAAAATCAGTCAATAATGCCATTAAAATAAATCTATTAACATAAAAATATAGTTTCATTTCCAAAGTGCCCATTTTTATGCTTGGTGGTCGATTATGTCCATCTTTTCAACATCAACAACATCAACTTCTAACTAACTGAATGCAAACCTCATTTGGGAACATTTGTGAATTGTTTTGCATGCTTTATGGCAGTAATTTTTGTTGGCAGGTGAGATTTGTTCATCTTACCACAGCATGAAATGTGACAATTGGTCCAAATCACAAGCGGTCTGTTGATTTGGCCATATCAGGCGGAAAAGTTGCAGTAATTGCTAAAACAGTGAAGCTATCGCTCTGATATTATCTGTTTGGTCTGCTGTTAAAAAAAGGAAATGATTGATTATATTTTTAAAAGTGTTCATACGCATTTACTCATAAACATACACATGTATGTAATGTACATTGAAAGAGGAGAAGCATACATATGTACCTGCAAAAGTTGGATACTCTGAACCCACTTAATAAAAGCAGCAGGTGCACTCTCTCTCTCTATCTCTCTGTCTATCTCTCTCTCTCTGTCTCTCTCTCTCACACACACACACACACACACACACACACACACACACACACACACACACACAGACCTATATATAAACTAAGAGAAAAATGAATAAGTGGTTTTGGACCCTTTTAGCATCTCTCCACTCCTTCTTTCACTTTAAGTTTCTCATTCTTCGATTTATTTAAAAATAAATCATCATCTTATAATAGTAAAAAAAAAGATAGTTTTCTTTAATTCTTAAATTGCAGAGGGTCTTGGCCTGCTGATATTTCTATTCCACATTTAATTTCCTGGAAAAACAAGCTATTTAGGGTTAATCCAAAAAGGAAATGCATCTCCACAAGGGGCATTATGTATCGATGTATGTGTGGAAATCACATTTACACCAGAAAATTAGGTAGAAATTCACTTGCTATCTCACACTGATTGGATCTAAAGTAACGGTTTTCTTGACCCAACTGAGCTTGAAAAGGCTGATAATTGAATGAATTTACCTACTGCTCTCTCTACACTGGAGACAAAAGGAAGTGTTTTTTTTTAAAAAAAACAGATAACGCATGGTCTTCCCATGGCATTTACTATAAATACAAGACATGTCACAATATCTGCTATCTTAGTATGAATTATTTATACATAAACATTGCTAAAGCTAAAATGTTAAAAAATTCTAGTGGTTTGTACCCACAATGTTTCCAGTTCTTCTAACCATGGGAACCATCTTAAAGACACTAACATTTAAAGAGAAAAGAAAATAATCCCACCACTTGTCCATGTGCCCCAGGAGAAAGTGGTCATGTTGGCCTCTATCACGTCCACACAGTGAAAAACATTTCCCATGGTCCCTCCAGGAAAATTGAACACCCACAATTTAACTACAATGGGAGGACAGCATGGTCAAATGTTTACTTGCCTTGTTAGGTGACTGTCACCAGTGATGCATATTGTGGCCAGGAGCATGAAACGCAAAGAACATACATTGGGTTGCATTTAATAGCTACCTACACTGTGGAATATATGCCAAGGCCTTGTCACTGAGATAGATCTGTGATTACTGTATAAAGAAGACCAAGGAGTCTTTGCCCACAAGAAACAAAAGCAGACACAGAGGGAAGATCAAGGATGAGAGCAATAATGGAGAGGAGCGAGAGAGCTGAGAGGGAGGGACGAACGTGAAGCCGAACAGATTGAAAGTGTCAGCGCCCCACTTTACAGCAGATGGGGATTTCACGATGCACAGTTCTCCTCTCGTTCTCTATTTACTATTCTCCCACTTAGGCTTAGCAAGAAGCAACTCTTTAGTGAGACTGTCATGGCTCTTGTCTAAATACATTCATATTCTGCTGCACAAACAAGTGGAACACAATTCAGTGATATGAATTCGTCAGCAGCAATATAAGGTTACTTGTGTCTATAAGAATAAATAACAGCAAACACACAAGCACAAAACATTCTCTTCAAGCCAAAGAAACCAGAGGCATTACAGTGTAATTGGCTCAATATGCACACACAAACACACATCCCGCTGTCTCCATCCTTAAGGACTGCTGTGGGTTCAGGCGTGGAGCACCCAGCTTGGTAATGAGGGAGAAAACTAATATTTGGAGTGCATTAATATTGTTGATCTGAGGTGGCGCTGAGGCTAAGCACACCAGCCAGCGCTTGTTTGTAAAATGTGCTGCTGTTTGTGTATCGGAAGTGTAGGGAAGATCAGGCGGAGAGCATCACTCAGCCATACGTTGGGCAGCTGAACCTTCCAGATCCGCTTGTACGCACTCAACAGCAATCCATCCTCAACCCTCCATCACTCACACATGCACAGATGCACGTGGTGTCACACAGGCAGACATACATTACAGGCACACAAACGCACGGGCACATACCCATTTACAGAGTAGGAAAAATAAATTGATCCCTTTTACGTTGGGTCGTTTACATTGTACACCCTAAAAGCTTTACATCTGCTTCTTCTCTCAGTGATGACATGAACTCTCACAGTTAAAGTCACACTCATTCTGTGCTTTCTTTACAGCAAGAACATCTATCAGCTTTCTTCTTATTATTATTACTTATACATTTTTATTTGTGAAGAAAAATCCAGGAATTTACATTTACTTTAGATATTAAGCAAATCATGAAAAGATCTATATTGCAAAAATCTGGGTGAAAATGAGATTGTATTTGATCAATATGTGCAGTTTTCACTGTTACTGAACTCTGATGAACTCTGGATAGTCTGCAGCATCGTCAAGTGTTTTTCTATCCACTTTATTTTACCTGAAGCATTTTCTGAGCTCTCCTCTCCATGAGAGGCCCTTCTCTCTGCAAATTGCAGTGAACAGTGCTTCTTGCAGCAGGAAATTGTACAACAAAAATGCAAAAAACTGAAAATAAGATGTACCTTAAGAAATAAATTTAAATGAGTATTTTTTGGTTAAAATCCATAAAAAAACAAAGGACTTTCTTGTACTCCACTGTAGAGCCATCATTTCACCTCCAAAATCAAATGCATATTCATAGGCAATTTTAGCATATAATAATTCAAATATGGTATATATTGGTAGTACTGTTTTATCACACTAAGAAATTCTACAGTGAGACCTCAGAATTAAACAAGTCACAGTTACAGATAACAGCAAACATGACATTTCCTATACAATATATCATTGCCATTATCTTAGAATCACAATGATGGTTGACACTCATACATCATCAGCATCAGCATTTCATAGCTTTTCTCCAGTCTGGTCTTGAAAAGCTCTCATGTACAACAGTTTCCCTGCTGTGACAGGCAACAGAGCAGCGGAGGTGCTAGTACTCTGTAGGGAATTTGGCCCGAGGTCACTTGAAGGAATCCAGAAGGATACATGGAGTGTCCCTTCCATTTATTCCTGGATCCAGCAGTCTGGTTTATAGTGTTATGGTGAATCTGCTGAGCGGAGGGAGGTGAGGAGAAAGGAAAGGAAGGAGAGGGAGGGATATCGTATTTGAAATGTTGAACTTCAGCTATCGCTCCTTTACCTGAAGAGTGATTGTGTGCGACTCAATTCAGACATAATTTCTAATGAAGCTTTCTCTTCTAACAGAGGACCTGCGAATGACCTGCTAATCCCAGTGTCTCCTTGTCTCAATCACTAGCGTGTCAATGAGCCCAGTGCCAGGTCATGCACACACAGATTTGTCTTGTGCCTGCGCCAAAGCAAAGGTGACAGCACCATAACAAGGATGACTCACCCTTTCAAGCTGGGCATAAAAACATCAGCCATTTGCATTTGCCAGCCCTAGGTTAATTTGTTTTGACTGGAGAAAAAAAAAAAAAGTTCAGAAAAAAAACATAATTGCACCGCCTCTTGTTGTTTTCTCACTGGCTCTTCCCAATCCTTTTTCTCCCACCTACTGTAGGACGTCCACATCCTGGTGGACAGTGTGTGTCTCTATTAATAACTGTTATTTTAGCTCTCTTACCTCACTGGACTGCCTGATTAAAAATGAAATGAAAACTCTAATGAAGCTGGTATCTTTCTGGCCACCAAAATTTCCCTAACGTGCTAAGGAGGCCAAATGAGGCCCAGTCCCTAACCTCCTGTAAATCCCCCCACACACACTTTCCATGCCAGAGACTCCAGTACCTCACTATCTCACTAGAGCAATCCTGGCAACCACAGCTTTCATACAGATTGTATCTCAAGCGTAGCAGTGTCAGGCTGCATCAGGGCCTGGTGCAGGTATCAGCACATGTGGCTAACCAGGGAGGCTACAGATTGAGTTACGGCTCTGTCTCATGTGGGCAGAATGAGCGGAAACACATGTGTCCCTATTGCTGATTTAATGAGCATATTAAACACATCAGCACACTTACCATAAAGCGTCTGCACAGACATCTGCATGTTGTTGGAATAAGGAATCCTTTTACGGGATGCAAATGAAACTAATGCATCTCATTCTTTTTTCTGTGAGGAGATCTCTGGGAAAGATGAACACCAGGTTGTTGTTTTGGAAAAGATGTTTTCCTGTTAACACTAAAATGCACGGCAAACAACAGTTTTTTAAGCTTACATTTATGGATCTGAAAACACTTGGTCCTATGTGGACATAAGGTTAAAATGTCGAGGAAGAGAGATATTTTCATGTCAGCTTACTTTGGAAATGGCCAAAGAAAAGAGACCACAGACACATGCTAATTTTAAGCTAGCAGGGATAGTAATGGTTGTCTGCTGCTCAGTCTGTCCACTACTTTAATCCAGACTGAAATATTTTAACTATTATTAAATTGACTGCGATGAAGGTCAAAGTTTTCACTTACTGCACCTACTAGATTGATCGGTCCAAATTTTGTACAGACATTCATGGTTCCCCAACTATGTATCCTGATCACTTTGGTGATCCTCTGACGTTTTCCTCTAGAGCAAGCGAGAATTTTTGAGCGAAATGTCTCAATAACTCCCTACCTGCATCATCGGGTCAAATATTTAATTTGTCCAATACTTTGGACAGCTGCAATTTGTATTTAGTGGTAATAGCAAGTACAGCCTCAAAAAGCCGCTAACATGGATATAGACTCTTACTCCCACGGTCCTTTAAACAGATGGATGCTACAAAAGCACAAGTTTATCGATACTTCCAAACAATCTCTGTAAAACTCTAAAACTGCAAACTGAAGTTCCTGTGAGGAACATGCACAAACAAAATCAGTACTACACACCAGGGGCAGCAGACAAAGGGACCAGTTAGCACAATAGCATCTTAGCTAGCAAGCTTCAGTTGGCCCAAATCAATAGTTATTTACTCCCTCCAACTGGCTGGGGACAAAAAAGGAGAAAGAGAGAGAGGGGGAATATGTGTGTGAGTGAAAGAGAGATGCTGAGTAACAAGGCAATCAATTTCTGTTGTAAAAAAAGAACCTAAGTCCAATACTGCAAGGAAATGAGAAAATATCTGAACTAAAAAGCAACTAATAAATGTCAAACCATGTGTTCTTTTATAATCACTCCATCCATCTTGCTCCATATGCTGCATACACTCTATGGTACATGTGAGCAGCCTGGTGGAAACCAATCAAACCTGGTCTCTGGACATGGGTGATGCTGCCCCTTGATAGGCTGCTTTGCAGAAAAAAATGCCAGTTTTATTCTCTAGAGCAAAGAAAGAGTGGGAGGATGAATGGGGAAGAGAGATCATCTAAAGGTGTGTACGTGTGCGTTTCCACATGTGTTTGAGTGTGATTGTATCAGTAGGTGTCCTCAAAAACCTGTGTGAAAAAGTGTGTTGGAGAGGTGAAGAGTTGTACAAATGAGGAACTGTATTGGCAAGCCTGGACTCAGAGAGACTGAGATGGCGAGGGCAAGGAGATAAGAGAGCCACAGCAAACAGCAAGTCAGACCAAGTAATGGAAAAAGGAGGGGTTGAAGAGAGAGACTGAGAGAGGTATTGGGTGGATATGAATACCTGGGAAATTCTGTGAGGAAAAGCAGGCTGTCTAGTCCTGACATACAGTCTAACAGTTGTGAAGTTTGAGCCAGTGTTGCTCTGTCATGCTCGGCTCAGACAGAGACAGAATGGACAGACATTAGAGGTCACATCCCATCCTACAGCACCAACCCTGTAATTGAATCTAAATTAAAGCCAGTGCTCAAATAATCCATCCCACAGATCATTGCTGAGTATGTTACAACCAAAGTCGGAGTGCTGTCCTGTACAGTACATTAAAACCCTTCATTACCATGAATAAATCGCCTAACAAGATATGAAGTGCCACTCCACATTGGATTCTCCTCTATACAAGGAGAGCCCAATGTACCCTGTGATATGGAGGGAAAGGGAGAAAGGGGGGTGGCAGGAGGCACATAGAGAGAGAAAGAGAGAGAAGCGAGATAGTCCAATCACTGTCAGCGACTATGAATTATACATGAGTTGTAGTTTTAACACTGTCTGCTCACTCCCCCGCTTTGTCACTATTAAATATTCACACCAACATCTTTGTAGGCCATTGTTAATTACTCATCACAACAACAAAAGGTCTCAACTGGAAATTGCCCATGTCAACATCCATTAGTATGTGTATGAAGCCTACAGCTAGCACTATCAGGTCTGATCGGTGGTGGTAAGTCTTCCTTTTCTCAGAGACTGTTGAGTTCTGTGCTACAGTATTCCTAAAGTTTGCCATGGCACACATGATACCTTGGGCAAATCTAGAAAACATTTCTTAGTTCATGTGAATTAATGATGCTATAGTACAGTAGAACAAGACTCTGCCAAACTGGCGAAGGTAGACCTTGTTTTTGAAGAGTTTTTATGCACACCCTCCTGGCTGACCTAGAACAGAGAAATGGTGAACACATTACAAAAATGGTGTGCTTGGCATGTGTGAGTATACTTTTGGCAGGCCAACACTCAAAAGGTTTTGGAAGATCAGGAGGAAAGGACTGAAAAATGCTGATATGTTGAAGAGTCAAACAGACAACTCCCTCGACCCTACTAAAGATATATTTGGTTTTGAAATATCCACATTAGGAACCTCACCCATACTATGAAATTTAATTTCTTACTTACATTAATCAGGTTGCAGAGCCTGTTGTTTTCAACAGATATTTAGGTTATTTTACAGAAAATGTAATACTTTTTTGTACTGTTTCTTGTTTCATGTTGTACTTCATTAGCATCAGGTCTTAACTGTTACAGTATGCAATATTCAATCATGTAAATCATGTTTACATCATGTTAAATCAAATATATTAGTCTGGTTCCATACCTCTGAACCACCTCCTGCATCTCTGATGTGTTCAGCAATTCATATAGGTCATAAAGGTACTAATCAGAGCTTAATAGGCAGGATTAAGAAGGTCGATGCCATCTTCCTACCTAGATAGCTAGCTACCCAACAGTATAATGGTGACAAGCATGGATGAGATTGCAGCTGTACTGGTTGTTGCACGTCGACTTACAGGAATCGTAACCCTTTAAACCCTAAGGTGTTTTTGCTCATTTTCAATTTCCTGCATTTATAGGCTTATGACATAGTTAATATATGGGTCACCAAGGCACGCCATATATCATTTTTTTCAGGACAGGTCAGGCTATTGAGACATGACATAATTTTGCATGTGAGCAGATTAAACATGCTTTAGAATACTTTTTATGGAGGTGTTTAAGTACAATTTACAATGCAGGCCTACTTAAATACATTTACTTTAACTGCTGATCGGGATGTTCACAATCATAACTTACATTTCACACCAGAATTTCACATCAGACTTTTCACATCCTGATATTTGCTGGAGTCAAACTTCCCTCTGCATTTGGTGTAAAATTGAATACTGTAAATATCTAGACAATATCTCAACCATAGATGTCATAACACTCCCACCCTTGCATGTACACATACTGAAAACATGAACATATAGTTAACAAGCACTCAATATCCTTAACATTGACATAGGTAAAATCTTACTGTGGCTGACCAATTATGTCTGGAAACTACTGCTATCTGTCACACAGAAAAGCCATTTCTTTCTTTCTTTCAAATGGGAGACACAACACAACACCGGAGTGCTGACAGACACCCTTTGAAAAACATTGTTTTTTGCCAAGGGAGAGAACAAAGTGAACAGGCAACAAGAGGTTTTGCCCCCAGAAGCTGAAATTTACACACTTTAATCCTGAGCTAAGCGCCAACACACAGGAACCTTGAGCTGTGTGGCCTGGCTAACAAGGCTGCTGGGACATGCTGGAAAGTCACAAGGCAGAAAAAGTAGAAATGCCTCTTAAAAATACAATCTGTATTTTGTCACACTGAGTGCTGCAAGTGTATCCACACATGCAAATTTGGGTCTGCACAAATGTGTGATAATGTTTAATAGTGCCCCAGCGTGATTCCGTTTCTCCAGTCAGCCGCTGACCAAAGCGAAGGAATGTGTGAGTGTGTATGTGTGAGTTGTGGGTGGTGGCGGTGTGGGGTGGGGGTGGGGGATAGATGGTGTAAACACGCCAGCCTACATGGATTGGGCTAATATCCAGTTTGTTCCCTCTCGCCTCAGCTCCACGGTGGCTGCAACGCAATTTCTTCCAATTGACCTCCCTGCCACCGGCACAATCACTCTCCACCGGAGACACAACGGCCCCAGAATACGGAGCAGCCAGCAGCACTAGCCTGACGCTGGAGGAGCCAGCACTGAAAGGAGGTGGAGATTGAACCAACCACGAGGCGGAAATGAGATGAATTAGAGAGCGAGAAGGAGGAGGCACGGGGAGGTGAAAGAGTGAATTTATTCTGTGGTGTAGTGGCAGTGACAAAGCACAAGCATTTAGAGATCAGCTAAGGAGGAAATTAGAAGCATTACAGCCAGCCCTGGTTGTTTCCGAGCTTTCTTTCTGTCTGACTTTTAGTTGTTTTGGTCTGAATGACATTAATGAAACTGTCCAACTATAAGGCAACTGATAAAAAAATCACATTAATGGCCGACCTCAGCTGGAAACTTGTAGGTGAGTGATACTAGCATTATGACATTATAAGAGAGCCGGATTCTGTCTGTATACAAATGTCGATAAGTAAAACTGCAATAATACAAACATGAGGGAATCGCCCAAAGGCCAGGAACTAGATTTATGAGAGCAATAGCCCAGCCAAAGGCTAAAAGGCTTTATAACGGCAAAGGATTTCCAATAAAAGTGAGGTTGGAGCCCTCTAAGAGCAGCACTCTCGAGTAATAGGATTAGTAGAAGTCAAGAGCACGGCCATCTTAACTCTTTATGTTGCAGAAATCGCTGAGAAGAATCTCTGCCACAGCCAATATAGCTGTGCTGATGGTGCAAAAAAAAATCCTCAACCCGCTCCATGACGCTGGGCTCTGGCCCCTTTGAACTCGAACACACACATGAACACGTGTTGTCTGCCATGCCGACGAACAGCATGCGGGAAATGACCGCTGAGAGTGATTTGTAACACTCGTCTGGATCACGTCTGTGTTCAGCAGGGAAGAATTGATGAAGAAGAATTCAAGAGATGTAAAGGGATAGTTAAAAATGAGTAATATGTGGAGTAATGAACTGATGGCTCCCGGCTTATCTCTCATTCTCACTCCATTCAACATAAACTGCTGACTGCACCATGTTCCCCCCAGCTCCCCTCCTCTCTTCCCCCCACCTCCACCTCGCCCGTGGCAACTCTCTGGGACCTGTTCTTCTCATTTCTTTAAATGTTAAATGAAATTAGTGCAATGCATCAGTGAGTTCATTTTTCCCACTGAAAATCACTTCGTAATCTGCTCTGCACATGAAAGGAAGGCGCCGGGGCACCTGAAGGTCGGCCACATCTCTGCGCTCACCATGCGCTTCCCTTTTTCAAACAAAGGAGTAAAATCATTGATTTTTTTTTTTATCCACCTCCCTGTCCTGTACACCCCCCCCCCCCACCCCCTCTTGCAGACATATTCCTGTGTTCTCTCTCTCTATCCCTCTCCCTCTGTCTCTGTGCTGCTCAGCTGAATTTGTAAGAGGCAGTGTGTTTGGCTCTCCGTTAAATTTAGTGAGCCAGCAGATGAGCAGGGCATCCTCACTGTGCCAGTGTTTATGTGAATGTCTGTGGAAGCATGTTGGCACGTGTGCATGTATTTGAGTATGTGTGCGTATATACAGTATGTTTTCACACACGTGCCTACGTACACACGAAGCACGCTGCTGTTTTCCTCTCTCTGTCTTGTGAGTATGCTTAGGTGCAGCCTGCGTCTTTACTTCTAATGCCTTGTAGGCTCATTTCTGCACCTTTTCCTATTCTTCCAAATGGCTTGATGGGTCTTCCAGTTCCAATATCTGGCTGTCTAAATCACCACCGCCAGAATCCTCGTGTACCACTGCAAAAAAAAGGAGCACCCCTTTGCGTTCTGGGAGCATTCACAAGGCCGATGGCTCTCTTCTTCTCTCCCCCACAGAGACAAAAAACTCTGCTGCAGAAGTGGTAACCACCGCTGGGATTTCAGCAGCAGGAGGATAGAGCAGAGGAGAGCAATGAGTGATGGAATTGCGCAGAGATTTAATTCACCTCTAAGGAGATGGCAGCTTAATGTATATAAATGCACTATATGGAGAAGGATGGGAGGAGAAAGGCAGCTGCTGCCTGGGTGATCATGGCTATCTCAAAGCTAAGCAGTAAAGACATAATACAAGATAATTCAATATATTACTACCCTAGTATAAATGTACACCCCCTAAGCTAAAGATGGCACACTCCGGCTGTTTGTTTGCTGCTGCTGCTGCTGCTGCTTCTGCTGCGGGGGTCGTAAGGAGCTGATTTCTTTTGACAGGAACAGATAAGCAGATGAAAATAAAACCATTAATTTTTTGCTTTGATAGACTAATTGTTTAAAAAGTCAAAACAAATA
Organism: Thunnus thynnus; assembly: GCF_963924715.1. NCBI lineage: Eukaryota > Metazoa > Chordata > Actinopteri > Scombriformes > Scombridae > Thunnus > Thunnus thynnus. The sequence continues at coordinate 22,991,760 of NC_089522.1, forward strand.
GCTTTGCTGAGCATATACCATTTGTAGTATAAGCTTTACACCCAGAGGCCAAGTCTTTTTAGATTCAAAGGTGTACGTTCTCTTTGTGTGTGTGTTTGATGGACAAAATAGCAAAGGTCTGTTAACAGTGAGCTTTCTTCTGTGGAGTAGATCAGTAGTGATGGCACTCAGGCAGGGGGGGTGGTTGCTCTTTTGCTCACTGCTCCCAGTCAGTGTGCCATATGATGCCCAGACAGAGCCCACCGCCAACAGGCTATGTCTTTCCTGACCACCTACTGTCCTCACATCCCTATTGGCTTCCCTCCCTCTCCTCATGAGGCTTACGTCTACAAAGTTTGGTTTCATCCACATCATGCAGACAGCTAGCCACTGTCCCCAGCTATGGGCTCCAGAGTGTCAGATCTGGGGCATGCTATGACACTCGGGGCTGGCTTTCATTCCACGCTCACACACTGACACTTTGTTCACTGTCACACTCCGCCAGGACGTGCTAAGAAAACAAAACTTAGACTGTCCACTCACTGCTCGCCCAATGTGCAAACAGACACACATATGCAGGCACAAATAGATACATTCTCACACATGCAAATGCACACACATTCCCCTCCTTCTCTAAACTACTCAGCTGGAAGAATATTGTGTCAGCTATTGCTCGGTGGGAGAGGGGAGCAAAAAGATAGACAGAGACAGAAAGAGAGAAAATAAGCTCTGATAAAGAATATGTAGGAGAGAACTCATGAGGAAGGCAGCATGAAAGATGCACAGCGACATGAAGGAATATAAAGAAAAAGAATAGAGTGAGAGCTTGAAAATAGACAGAGACAGAGCGACATACGAGGGGAAAAGAAGAAAAGGAAAGATGGACAAAAAAAAAAAAGCAATGCATCAGTCTTTGCTGGTCCATTTGGCATTCTTCTCGCTGTCCTGTCTGTCTTGTCCAGCTACTCAACTGTGAAGCTCAGCTATTCAAAAGCCTCTCACATAAGACTTTCGCATCGGGCTCCAACGTTTTCTTCCCCTTCCTCCTACTTCATCTTACTCTCTCTGTCTCTCCGTCTCTTAACCCCCTACTGCCACCTCAGCTCCTCGGTGTGTGACTGTCCAACAACACTTTTGGCACAGGGGGAAAGGTTCTGCAAGTGGGAGGGCTTTCACATTTACCTCCTCCTCCTTTCTTCACCACTTCACCTTAGTAAAGGAAGAGTTTACAAGGACAGATAAATTCGTACGTAATGGAATATATGCAAAAACATGTGCTGCTATTGACTTCACTAAGTGCTAATCGTGCATAAACATACGATATTCCTGTCCAGCCATTATATCTCGGTTCTACTATAACCCCTCATCCAACAACATCTCATGAAGTAGGGAAAGAACACTCCTGCGTTATAAAAGCATGGGGTGAGTTTAATAAACAATGCTAATGAGGAACTAATTAAAAGCTTTCCGATCAAAACAAGCCAGTAATTGGAGCAGCACCTGGAGCAGAGATGGATAATGAGCACACTACAATCACTGGCAGACAGGCAAACCCATGGAGGCCTAAGTAGATCAATTCCCTTAGTATTAATGACCACTCTCTTTTCTCAGCCTTCGTTCCCCCGATGTCTCTCTCTCTGCTCCAACTCTTTCAATATGTCAGAGCATAGAGAAGATGAGTGAGGGTTGACATGAAGTCTAGAAAGGAGCTCTTGAGGAAATACTGTAGCTTGAGTGTTGACAGAAACATCAAACATGCGTCTTATGCCAATGCCACTCACTCAATGTCTCTCTCTCTCACATACACACACGCACACACTTCCGCTATCTATTGATTCTAATCTGCTTTTCTTCTTCTCTAGTGGGTTCACTGGTCTCAGATTTTCTCTGTGAATGGCAATTAGCTGTGTGGAGGGAACCTCTCTTGAGTGACTCTATGGTGACAGAATGGTCTTCACTTTCTGACCACATTGACAGGTACAGGTATGTGTCCGTGACTAGTTTCCCTTTCTGGAAAATCACGGCTGACAGGGTCACTACCACAGAGACTGGGGGAGTCACCACATCTATACCACTCTGGGATATAACCACCGCATACCTCGTGCTGTATCCTAGGCCAGCTTGCAATAAAAAAAAGAGAGAGAGAGAGTGTAGGAATGGCAGGTGAGAGCAGGGAGGGAGGGATGAAAGACTGGGAATGATTTGAGTGTGAAATTCCACTGATAGAAAAAGAAGCCCAGAGGCCAGTTAGATCAGACAGGAAGACAGGAGATGGTGATGAAAAGAAGAAAGGAGCAAGACGGGAAGACAAAAGAGCAAGGAAGCGATCAGAATGCGGTTGGACACACGAATATGATGAATGGCCAGAAAGAATAAGGCAGGGCATGCGGGATATGCAGAGATGGATCCAGCGACGGGCAAGAGAGATAAATAGATGGATAGATAGCGATGCCCTCTCGGCATTTTTCTTCCTTTTGATCCTCAGCTTGCAACTAAAAGGATTATCAGTTTCTCAGAAACGCCTCAGTCAACAGGGAACAGTCAGCATCATCTGTTTCCTCTTGTCTGTCTTTGCTCTCAAACAACCTGACAGAAAGCTTTGGAATGTGTGTTATTGTAAATCTCTGTATGACTGGACAGCGGTGTATTACATAAAAAACGTGTCCATCTTCTTCCCATCAAATGAAAGGGTTGACTCTTAAGTGGATCCGAACCGGTATATATTTAATACTTCCCAAGCCACCAGTATTACTGGTATCCTTGATGTATTTTATTCAGTTAGTCATGACCTATGCATTGCAGCACATAAACACACAAAGCTTTGAGAGTTTATTGCTCCATCCTCCTTGCACTCCTCACCCTGGGTGTGTGAACTGTTTAACCAGGTAGGCAGATCAAAAAAGCACCTGCTGAGGGCTATAACTGCAGCCAATACACATTACACATTTATTCTGCCATATATTTTAGCTGAAATATTAACTGAAGCGAGGAAAAAACACCCGATAAAAAAAACAAGGTCAGTGCAATACACATCTTCACAAGTTTTTATTTAACAATTGTTTAAAAGGTTTAAAAGGCTTTATTATTGATGAGATAATCAATACTACACAATTAATGCATTTATTATGATATAATTTCAAAGAGAGTTTCATAATTTTCTCTTTTGTTCCAACTATGCAGCCAGAGAGGATGAGTGGCATGCAAATTACCCAGCTAATACAGAGACCTTCTGTAGCTTGATGAGTTTCACTGATGAGGCCCAAATGATAGGATCATGTGGTGAGGCATTTGAAACTGCACGATACCTAAATGCTATGCTAATTGAATGGACATAAGCTTCCATTTAAATGAAAGATGTAGATAAAAAAAATATACACACACACAATTTTCTATATATATCGTTTTTTTTTTTGTCAAGAGCTGAATAAAATGTTCCAGGCATCAGAGCCTCTCCGACAGAATAACCTCTTGATAGAGGGAAAATGTTGAATTGTGGGAACTCTGTGCCTGCAGCTGATACTACAACCCAATCTCTCTTCAACAGAAAAGGGTGTGAAGGGACAAGGTCACATTCAGCCTTCCATTTGAATGTCACACACCCAAAATGCAAAAATAAATCATTTAGTGGATTTTGTTAAACCAGTGCAGACAAACCTAAGCCAGTTATACTCGCCCGAGTGGTCAGGTACTAAGTACTGTATTAATATTGTATAGGGCAGACTGCAATGACAGGTCTTGAGGGTGATGAACTTTAACAAAGCTCAAATTCTTTATGAACAGGCATGCAAATGGACAATGGATTAGCATCAGTCCATGTTAACACTAACAGTGATACTATTGCGATGTCTGTGTTAGAGCTGTAAAAGCAAATAGGGCAAATGATTTATTCTGAGCTTGTTACACAGTGGGTCATAGAGAACACTCTCACTCGAACATACTCAACACAGATTTAAATTAAACAAAGAGCTTTCACTGTGTCCTTCCATAAAGCATCCATTGAAATATGTAGATGCATTAACAAGGTAGGAATGTATTTTACAAACAAGCTGTGACAGATGTTCATTTGAGCTTCTGTGTGGGCAGCTAGTTTCTTTTTTTTTTTTTTTTTACTGTTGTGTATTTTTTAGCAAGACAGATTAAAGTTACACATTTTAGCAGAATGGTTGATATAGAGGTATAAACAGATATACAAATATATATGCAAATGTAGAAACGCAATTCTACAATGTATACAAATGCAGTCTTAACAAATTGAGACCATGCAAACTGTAAGTTCCCACTATGTACCTTATTTCTTGATAATTGTGGCGATTAAGATTTTATCGCCATCATTTTCTTTTCTTCTATTCTCCCCTAAACACCATAGCAGATAGATAATCGTTCATTATTTGTAATAGGCTCTAATGGTCTCTGTGTTTCACATACTGTATATTGGTGACCTGGATTCATGTTTGCAGCTGTTAACGGTTTCCAAAATGTGTGTGAAGCTTCAGCCGCTGCAGGACAAAGTGGCAGACTTTGGCAAGCACCTCGGATCACACTACATGTATCTACCTCCTCTCTCGCCTCCTCTCATCTCCTGTCCTCTCTTTTCCACTTTTCTCCTCTTCTCTGAGGAAGGGGGGAGGAAAAGACAGATAAGGCTGCTTCCTCAGAAATTACCTATCACAGCTTGGCAATGTGTTCACCAGTTCTGTCTGGGAAATGCTGAATTTGTCAATCCAGTTCAACTGAAAAGAATGTGTGAGCTCAATTTTAGCTGTCGTTTTAAATGAGTCAAGTACTGTAGGTGTATGGATATCGGAGCGCACGCTGCATACCTAAAATGGGAAACAAATCATGTTCTGCAGCTTTTGTTCACTTTTTTTTTGAACACCAAGATTAACCTGAAGTGAAAACCTTCACAACCTACGATCAGAGGACACTCATCACCGGCGGCAAAGCATACAGGTAAGATTGCTCCATGGGGCTGTATGGCAGTCTCCCTCAGCTACACACTACAGTACAGTAGATTTATAACTACTAAGTTTTCTGTAGTTGTGCTATGAAAGGCCATCATAAATTATAATAAAACAGCATGGCAAGCCCCGCCACATTGTTATTACCAAATCTGCAGTTATAAAGCACAGAAGTAATTGTGGTTAATGTGTATTTATTACAGACTGCAGAGGGTTTGCTTATTTATTATCTCTCTGTAAGAGAGGTACGTTTCAGCTGGAGTTGTGAAGGATGTATCCCAATTATCTACAGATCCTCCACTAGAATCATGGACCATCATCAGCTACTACTCCTTTAACCCCAACTACAGATGATGAATGGCTCTGTCTCAGTATCCAACCAATATTTTTTTCATGTGAACCTTGGGCCTTTAGGGACCTCTCATTCACAAAGGCAATTTCCATGATGTTCAGAGGCTGTAGTCACTCTCCTATCCAGCGTAGCCCATTCTTTGGTTGACTAAGTGTTTATAAGAAACGTCTGCCAGCTCTACTCCGACTCTGTGTATGCCTGGGAGAGATGTAGCGCTGCTGTGTTGCGTTGATGTTTTATGCTCTATCTGGGACGCATCTCTTCGTAACATGCCACAGCCTAACTGGATCACAGATGAAGTGATGTGTTTGGAACAGATGGTTCTAGGTTCACTCAGGCATCCTGTAAAGGCCCAAAATAGACTTGAAAGGACAAAAATGCCAAAGGTGACAATTGCTGAGGTGTGAACTGTCACACTGGAAATGCCCATAAAAGTCGTTGAAGGTGGCATATCTTCGAACATTTCACAAGTCGTCTCACAACAGTGGGACACATGATCATACCATAGACTGTAAAAACCAAAAACACAGATTTGTGAAGAGGTAGTTGAAGCCTGAGGTTTGGGTTTACCACTTGCTGCCATCTTGTGAGTTGCTAGAGCCAGAAAATCCAAATGTGAGCAATGTTGTGGAGCGTTAGTTGAGCTGTGGTATGGGGACAAGCAGTTTAAAACTCCCCGCCAGACATGTTTTTCAAAGACAGGAGATTACAGTTTTAAATAATAATCTGTCCGAATAATAAGACAAATGTTATGAACATGTAAAAAGTTTACCTGCTGGTCACAAGATGCTTCCTACGTCACTGGAAAGTCAATTCTAAATGTATGTGCACTGAAGGTTTCATGGTTCCAAACTGTCACAAAATCATGCCCATATGTACACGCTTTAAACTCAGATTTAAGGTGAGCACAGAAAAGCTTTCCTTCTTCAGCAGATGAATTTTTGAAAACAGCCTTCTAGTGTCAAACATCCAAGTGAAGTAGCTAATAATAAGAAAAACACATTTTTGAGATAATGGGAAAATAGCGCAATCACTATAACTGACATAAACTCTATCAACTTGGATTCACTTCCATACAGTAGAGAAATCTACCATTGGCTTCAACACTCAACTGTCACTAGTTACTTTTCAGAACACACACATCAAGCTCCACTGAGATTATTCTGATTCTCTCTGTTTATACCACTCTGGTCTTTAGCGAGTCCTGGCTAGTAGGAAGCAATCACTAATTCTCTCTCATCAAATACTGATGAAAACCTCTACTCTGATCAACAAGGCTGACTGAAAGTTGAGTCGGCAACGTTCCTGGTAATTCAAACAGGACATGAAAACTTGCTTCAGAGCAGAGTGGACAGAGTGACTAATGTAACATCTGGTACTACAGGGCTGATTGTGACACCTGGGAAAAAAGGGCTATGCTGTACACGTTGCCCCTCTCCAATCAGGAAGACATTCCTCTCATCACAAGAGTGAAATACAATTCTCCATTATTACCCGCCAGCATCCTAAATGTCAGGCCTGATTTGTAAATGATATGCTACAGCTAATTACACTGATATTTCCAAGAGCAAAACAAACCTCTCTCCTTCCCTCTCTGTGTTTCCTCTCCCTCTAAGAAATCTCATTTTCTTCTTTTTATATCTAAGATTTTACTGCCTTTTGGGGGAAAAGATCATTTCTTATTAGCACGAAGAGCATTTAAATTAACATTTAAGAACTCTTTTTGAACAGGTGTCCTTTCACATCCAAGTGTACCAATGTCCTGAAGGTTAAAACAACCATCTATCAGAATCAGAGTAACTCAAACCCCCAGTACAACTAGGAAAATCTATGTAGTGGAAACTGATGAGTAAAACACCCTACTCCCAAAAGAACCTGAGAAAAGCAACTTCAACTGCTCTAATGGAGCTGCCAAATGCTCACCTACTGTACACATTACAACACAGCAGCAGCAAAGGGAAACTCTCAGTTGTACAGTAAGTCCCTGAAGGTGCGCAATCCTCCCTCCATGCAATTTTTTTCACAATGTGGATAAGCTTAACATTCAAAAACGAATCCAAAATGTTGTTCTGTGTTTGATTTGTATTGTACTTTCAAGTCCTTCCACTGTGATGGATGTGTTAAAACTTTGGCCGCATCCATTACCCTCCAGTGTCACAGCCATTGTGACACTGGCTGTGTGGAGGATGTGCAATTGTGATATATGAGTGTACAACGGGGGGTTAAGACAGCCTTTGAGCTATGTCAAATAAGTCTCAGTGTCTAACATTACTTTTTTTCCCCCAATGGCCCACTTGGCCAGTAGATGAGAGTTTTATTGCCCCCTTGTATGTTTTCACTGGCCCGACAGCCAAAAAATGAAAATAACAATTTTTTCCATAATTTTGGTGATTTATTCATTGGATACATAATACATGCATAAGTGAAGTTCCCTTTAGATTTGGTTGTTTTCCTTTACTTATGGATATGTAATGTTGATATTTTACACAAAATATGCAAAATTAGGCACATATTGGATCAGTAAATGAATGACGCATAAATGTAGGTTTTTCCATTTTGTGTTTAAAGCCAGAGAGTATGGAATACATAAGAAGAAGAGAACAGACTTCACGATGATAACACTTCAGCCAGTATGGGTGACCTTGATAATAACCTCTTGTGTCAAGAACTGAGACGGTGCTGGCAGATCTGCAGAAATGTGCTTGTTAAGATAGAACAGAGAGAGGAAGAACATCATGGCGTTTGTTTTGCTTCAGTCTGCATCCGCGAGCCACCTGTCCACTGCAGACATGGGGTTGAACTCTAATAAATGAATGAAAAGGAGAAATGGAGAGGAGGAAAACGAAACATAAACTAAAAGCATCTATCTCCACAGTAAATCGTCTGTTGAGTGTTTGATTGCTTATTTATTTGTGCTTTAGAACGTAACTAATGTGAAACATATCGGAAAATAACGTTTTATTTCTCTCATTCACTCTTTGTTCTCGCTACCGCCGTTCGCTCTCCTCGCTCGACCAACACTGTTCTCTCTCTCTCTCTCTCGCTTGTGCTCTCAGCTTGCTCGCACTCTCTCTCTCTCTGCTTTTCTCTCATCTTTTTTTAAATGAGTCGGGAAGATGACAGCAAAGCCTAACTTCACATTTAATGTTATCAAACGAAGAGAAATGTCCTCCCCTCATCCTAAATTATATACCCATGACTCTGATTGGCTATTTGCCCTGCATAAACTTTTACTGGCCCCGGGTCATCGGTTATGTCGGACCTTGAGACTTCTGGCTCCAATAGGTAACATTTACCCTGAGGGTCAAAGAATAGGTCACGCTAAGGCATCTCATGGGGGATAAAAGATCGTTTCAACATCTTAACCCACTGGGTATTACTATCATCATTAGAGATGTTTTTCACAACATAGCCTTGGGATAGAATAAATGAGCCTTTAGACAGAATAAATGACTGATCTGAAGGAGGTCTTGCTTTACCACTGTAAGGGCAGAACTCCATGAGTCCCTGGCCTCCATTAGGAGAGACAATGTGATTCTCTTTCGTGGCCTCCCCATGGCCCTTTCTCAGTGTGTGAAGAGTTGAGTCTTCAGCTGCAGCCACCAGAGAGACACACAGACAGCCACACTGACTTCAGCTACTACCATTCAGACATAAAGACTGAGTGAAAAGGCTGGCACATTTGAAAGACGCTGTGTCTGGAGAGAGAACGTATTAGGGCTCCAGACGGTCTGAAAGAGGAGTGTGGGCTAGTTCGTCCTGATCTGAGAACCCCGACAAAGAGCCAGCATGCGCAGGGCAGACTCAGGCATCCCATTAGCCTTTGAGTCTAAATGTCAGTGTCTCCACTGGCCTAGTTCAGCAGGCTATTCCCCTCGCCCCCCTGAGACCCACAGAGCAAAAATACAAATAGAAGCTGGAAAAATAAGTCAAATGTCATATGAAACTATTACAATAAAGTACAATCGCTGTCTCATTTAAGCCTCCTGCCCATCATGCAAATGTGTAATCCTTGAGACAACACAGGTTGTTTAATGAGTTGTAAAAAAAATGGTCAATGTCAAGATTTTACCAAAGATGGAAGAAAGTTGCCATATATGAGATAAAGGTATATTATAGGTACAGGTATATTTTGTATGTTACATAACACAGACTGTGTTATTGTACGTGTGTGTGTGTGTGTGTGTGTGTTTGTGTGTGTACTGTGTTCATCTTGGTTGCTTTAGCCTCAGGCTCTGCCCTGAGAATGGACCTTGATGCCTGAGTGCTTTGTGTGACATTTCCTGGTAAAGGCCATTGTAAACAAAAGCAACTCCACAAGGAGTAACAACACAAATTCTCTACCTTCCTCAGTGAAATCATAACCTCATCCAAATCTCTCCTTCATAGATCTCTTTTTATAGCACAAGAAAACCTCTTCCTCCTTCTTGCCAATTTTCCAGACTAAAGATTTGAGCGGACTGTGGATTCTCAGTCTTCTATTACTTTTCCTGTAAGCTCTTCTCTCAGTACTATTAACTGGTGAATGGCTGTCCAGACGTTATGCATACTTGAGGTTAAATAGACCGCTTGAGGGGGAAATATCTTTTTACTTAGCTTTAAGCAAACCTCCGCAAAGCAAGCTATTTAAGAAAGATCCCACAGTTGGTCTATTAAGGAACCATAATGATGGAAACAAATGGACACTGAGGAGGACAGTTTGTGAGCCAGCACACAACTGCGGACCAATTTATACACTCTAAACATGGCAACAGAAGCTAACTGGTGCCTAAAGACTTGCACAGCATGCGACTGGCATGCAAAGCACTTGCTCTCTTTCTCTCTGTCTCTGCACTAATTGCGTGCGTGCTGTTTTAGCAGGCATAAGTATACTCCAGCCAATTTGCTGGACAATAGAATCACATTAATGACATCTACATTGTACTCCCTGCCCCAATCCATACCCTGCTCCCTTTCACAGTGACACACTCTCTCTTTGCATCATTACTAGTAGCATACGCTGTGAACAACAATTGTTTAAATTTGAATGCCCCAGCTATCTTCCAGTTTTGTATTTATTACCTTAAATGCTCTTGACCTCTTCTCCCCTTTTCTTCATCTCTCTCTCATGCATACATTGATACATTACACACAGTACCTACCGATTCTGCTAGAGTGCAAGAAAAGGTAGGAGAAAATAATGACTAGTGTTGGCTTGTGTTTTTGCCATGGCAACATATCACTCGCTGGGTTTCCATCCACATTCAGAAAGGGCAAAAACAGTTGGCGTCAGCTTCCATCCTCATGTTCAGAGACCATCCGTTGCATTCCATCTTATCTCATCCTATCCCAAACAGCAATTAGCTAACCCAAGCCACTATGGTCTAAATCACATCCAGCATCTCACTCTGGCCTTGGTTCACCAACCCATTACACACATTCCACGCAACTAGCCTCCTTTTTATGACACACACCCCATCCCCTCTCCCCTTGCGGTCACACCACTCTCACACACTCCCATTGCCTGAGTTGGAGGCTAACCTATTCACCGTAGAATGTGCTCTGCAGTGCAGTGTAAAGGTTAAACATTACCGAAGGGAGTCTGGGTTTTAGAACAACTGGCGATCTTCCATTAAGTCGCCAGTGTGGTCACAGTGGTTTTAGCTTTAGCACAATTAATAGTAACATCTCCTCTCCTTTTCAGCAGCAGTGGGACACAGTTGCTGTACACACAGCCATAGGGAGGCTGAGTGTGGCGTGGGATGCAATTTTTTAAAGATAGAAGTCTGCAAAGAAATATCACTTGTGTGTAATCCATTTTTGGAAAAACACATTACAATTTCACTGAGATGCCTTCTAGCTGTTGTTGTTTGGAAATTAGATTAAGCTGCTGTTAGCAACTTTAAATAGACTGCATGATTCAAATTAAATACAGAAATACATACATGGAAATTAAATAACAACACTCTTAAGCTCAATTACCCCTGGTAGAACTCAATGGGATGTGGAAAAACAACCACAACCACTCGCACACACACAAACACACACAAGAGACAGAGGCAGAGAGAGAGAAAAAAGAGAGACAAAGGACAAACTGAGACACATTGAGACTGATAAAAAATGCAGGAAGCTGGTTTAGCAGTGACTGCGATGTCGCCAGGGAATTCACACAATTGTTGACTTCCATGTAGAGAGAGACAATGAGTTCAGCTTCATTGACTTCTACAGAGGCAGTGAAGCACAGTAATTACCATGGCTCAGACAGAGGAGGCGCTACCACCACAAACACTCAGCACTGTGACAGCTCAGAAACAAACACGCGCACGCACACACATACACACAAACGGGCTGACACACACGTTAACCTTAACTACATTTTTAACTAATGCACACTGGCGCGCAGAGACAATATACAGTAACAAGGCAGAGATTATTCTTCAGCCCAAGAAGCAGAAGAAGAGTAGAAGTAGTTGCAGTTGCAAGTGATAGAGCTGGATAAACAATATCACAGCGGTAGGAATGTGCTACAGGATAGGAACACATAGACCAAGAAGTATGAAAAAATGAGGAATGAGAATCCCCAAACAATCTAATCTGTCCTTGAGTGCCCTCCTACTGCAGCATTGTTCTGTCAGAGCCAGATAAGTTGGGAGGCGCTGCAGTGAGTGAACAGAGGAGAGGAGAGAAAAGAGAAAATCAATGATAAGAGTCTCCACTTGCCACAGTAAAGGACTGAGGTGGGGAAGGGGAGCAGGCTGAGGGGGGGGGGGGGAGTTGGGGCAGATTACAGGGGATAGAGGGAATAGGGAGAGGGGTGTGATGCTAAGAGGTTGCCTGGCATTGATCCTGGTGTGAGTGTGAGCGTTGTTTCATCCCCCAAACAGCTATTAACAATTCAGAATATCCTAGGATCACTACACAAGGCCCGATGTTGTAAACACGTCTTTACTTTCCTGAATGTTCAAAAGCACATATAATTCCAGGGCAAGCACTCCCTGTGTGGGTAATAGGTGACAGAGAGAAAAGGAGCCCATTCCACAGAGTCCAAGATAAGCAAATCCCTTTTCCCCTGATGATGACATGAGAATACTTTATGCTAAATGTGCAGACGTCCCATCAGATAGGTGTAATATATACAACCTCTTTGTCTTCCACCTCAGGTCACCCATCCAGGGCCTGCTTAATTCATTAAACACTATCTTAAGTGGCTGAACTGATGGACTTCCATTATTCAGAAAGTTTCAGAGCAAGGCCCCCAATACAATTACCTCCGAGCACTGGTATCTAAATTAAAGTTAAATATTTAGAAAATCTTCCTAAAGCTGCTAGAGGGATGGGGGCTGGATGTTTTATGTGTTCATTTCCGAGATAAATCTGACTGCAAACAGATGAAGAAGAAAATAATTTGCGATGAGTCTGTTTTGAATTTCCTGAGCGCTGTGTTGCTCTCTGTCCAAACATTTGGTGGTTTGGAAAGAAAGCATGCTTGTACATGTTCATATTGAAAAGCACACACACACACATGCATCAGGACCTGATGGTGGATTTCTAACAGGACAGAGACACCTGTCATCATTCCAGGAGGCTCACACTGACTAAACCAGTTAGTGAAAAGGGCCAACTCTGTTTCTAAGCCCTCTATACATAGAGGTAGTGAAAATAAGATGCTGGCAAAACTGATGGGGAAGCAAGGACAATCACTCATCGATTCATTCCATCAATAATGCTAATTGCCATCCAGTTCCTTACTTTAGTCAACTGGGAGGTTGTTGATAGCCTCGCATGGTGAGTTCACAAATTTTGCTTCTCTCATTGTGGCCTGACAAGGTAGGCATTTGCATTGTTTAGGGCATTGTCACTGAGTGTGGATCAAAGTTACTCTGCAGGCAATAAAATCAGACACTGGCAGATGACTGACAAGTACTCTCCTTCACAGACAACTTCAACATGAATACTTCCTACACCTGTCTGGACAAATGCCCAACCTGCTGGTCTGTCCTTGGGTTGCACTTCAGCTTTTTAAACTAGAAAAACAGCAAGGTGGGGAGTCAACACTCAAATAAAATAAAGCATCGCTCACTGTTGTCATCATCTAAAACATTCCTGGAAGCTTGTTCATTGACTTGGCCGCTGCTGCCAGACTTCATCAATTATCAGCGGCCGTTTTACCAGACTAATTTCTCATCTTAAAAAAAAAAAAAAAATCAGGCGAGCCAGTTAGCGGGGTATGGGGGCATAAAATGTATGACGTGGAAAAACATATTTACTTGATCATCTATATTACTGCAGGAAATTCCATCACATCAGTTTTTTTAAACATGATTTGGGACATCTGACATTAATTTTTAATAATCGGTCAATGGCCAAAATTACAAAAGCATTCTAGGACATTTTAAACTGCAAAGTTACAGTGTGAGGCTCACATAGACCTGTTGCTTTGACGACATTGCCTGTTTTAGTGTGTGTGTTTGCAATGTGTCTTAGAGATGGCTCTGCTGTAAAAAGCGCAATGTAAATAGAGATAATTCATTTATTTGTTCATTCATTAAGCTAATAAACATCTATGTGGCGTATTGTCATTCCTCCTCTTGTTCTCTGTTTTCCTCCCTGATGTGATTCACTGCCTGCAGGTACTGCTGGTACACAGAGAAGGGACTGGTTTGTCTCAGCCAGTAGCTAAGTTTACAGAGAATGTGACTAGTATTAATATATGCGGCAAACTAAATCTAAACAGGCTACATACAGACAGCTTTCGTTTTAGCTTGTTCGTAACACTTTGCTATTAGCCTAACTAGTGCGCTGAGGTTGTGTAAAACATGACGAGAGACTTCGGACAAAACAAGTTGAAAATATTGTTCTTCTACATGCTTGCTGAACAGGTGGTTTGATAGTATGTAAGTAAGTACTTTTTACTTTTTATTGCAGTCACAGTAACGAACGCAGTTGTTGTCATCTCGAGATATCTTCGAGTTATCTTCACTTCACCTGGTTCACTGTGTCCACTGCAGCCTCTGTGCTGTGCTGTGTTCGCTCCGTGTGTGGGTGTGTGTGGAGCCCGCCCCGGGCAGAGAGCAGAGGACAGGACAGAGAAGCAGACCGTAAATGATAAAATAAAAAATCAATATTTGGTGGTCAATGTTGATATTGCTCGCAATGTTTTGTTTTGTCGGAGGTTAGTGGTTGTAAATGTACACGCATAGTGAATCACAACTTGTTAAAATGAGTAGTCAGTTGTTTGGCCGGCAGCCGGTACTTATGGGAGGCTCTGAAAAAAGCTTGCAAGAATTAAGGTAGCTTGATGAGGCTAGGTCACTGAAAAGTTGAATTATTTTTAATTATTAATTGGATCTATCGATCTACACACATAGAGTACATGCACACACACAGAGCCACATATATGTTCTGTTAAGCGGAAGGACTTTCTTTGTTTTTTGGCATAGATTAGTGCTTCAGCTGTGAGGAAAGGACAGCCCAATTTGTCAAGAGAGTGCATGGAGCTAATCACATCAAAAGAACTGCTACCCAGGCTAATATCAGCCCACGAGCAGGACGCCTCATTCATTAGTCTGCATCTGCAGGACAAATCATTTCTATGCTGACATACAAAAGCAACACACACGCAAGCAAGATCTTGCCTAGTAAAACTTCATTGCGCTATTGACATTAGATAAACAATGCCGAAGATATTTGATGTGATGAATTCGATGTGACATCATATTTAACTTTCTGAATTGTTTTCCGTGCAATGCCTCGCACCGTGACTCCCTGCATGGTAAAGCGGTGCTGCAATGCACACTGCAGCAATCATGCGAATGCAAATGTGTGTGTGCTTCAAAGAAAAATGGCCTTTTCTCCATGGCACACTTCCATTTAGAGTGCCTTACTCTCTCCTCTGCTTGAGTGGAAATACCGATCAATTGGATGAAAGATGTTTCCGCCTCTTCTCTATAAGGAGCAACACGGCAGCGCAAGAAGAATATTCTACCTTCTTAGCCATAACAGAACAGAGTTGTGCCCTTAAATGCAGTATCATTTGTCTCTATTTTCTCTGTCCAGTGGGTATCACATCCGAGTCAGCATTTCTACACACCCTCCTCTGAGAAGACGAACCCTCCTCTAGGGCTTTTCTGGCCAGAGATGAGATTACAGTTAAGGTAAAAGACCACAACTATTCAAACTCCTGGACCAAATGTTGCCATTTGCTGGGTGGGAACCAAACCACTAACGGGCTTATTTACTTAACATTAGAGTCATTATACTGCAGCACGTTGACCACAAATACTTTATAGTCAAAGATAGCATCAGCCAGCGAGAAGCAATACAAAATTCTTATTTTGAATAATTCACATCCTTACCAGTCCTGTCAACTCAACTGCCTTGATTTTAAGAAAATACAAACTGTACCTTTATTCAACTGACAAAAAAAACATGCCTGAAATGAGTATATGTACATTGTTTACGTTGTTACACACCTAATATAGCGGTCATCAGAAATGAGGATGAGAATGTGTGTAGCTATATAAAGCTTCTCTGACTGGCAGCTAATTCAAGCTCATACATGTTGCCTGTCACATGGCTGAGATGGTGTTATGCACTGCTTCTGTTCCGTAAATCCTTTTCATCATAGATACAACAATGTTGTTGTTGTTGTGAGGTGCTGTAGCATGATGAGGCCAAGTCTTTTATCACCATCCAACTGAGTGTCTTTATTCTGCTCTTCTATTTCATTTTCCTCAGTTCATCTCACTCTGCGGAAGAGAAAACAAACTTTCTCAAGTTCAATATTCATCAACCAGCATCCCCGATTTTACACACATGTGCGCTCGCACCCGTTTGCACGCAAACACACACACAGTGATGCGTGAAGAAACAAACAAAGAAAACATCCCTGATTCCAAACCTATTTTCTTAAAACACTACAGGAACTGTCAAATTGCTGTCGCTAAACTTTGTGATTCACCAAACTATGAATAATGTGTGCATAAATTAAGTGAAGGGATAATGAGAAATGCCACGCTTCTGTGATGAGAGGAAATGGAACGCAGCAGTGGCCAATCAACTCATGAAGATTGGAAATAGAATCAACAACCTCACCTGACATAAGAAACATGCGGGGATGAAAAACCTGACTGGAGAGTCAATAAGTTTTCATGGCTCTAGTGCCTGACCAGCTGTAAAAGAAGGGGCAGGGACTTCTTTGTGGACATGTGGAGATGAGCCGCTAAAGATAAGATGCACTGCCTCCTTTAGCTGTCTCTCCTAGCTGGGGGAGGTGAGGGGGGGAGGGGGGGGTTCTGTTTCTCTGTTCTTTCCCAGGCTTTGAAGCTCTAATGCCTCTGATCTGTCATCTATCTCATGCCTCCCATGCTGTCCAGTGCACGTCTGCTCATGAGTAGGACAATGTGACAGCACTGCAGCCAGTGCACAGTGGGAAAGGTGGCCAAGCCTGTCTTTTGTAACAAGCAGAGTATGGTAATGTAAATTCATTAAAGAACTCGGTTCTGATGCGACAGTTAAATATTAGCCGGCTGCTGTGCCGGTGCTGTCATTTTGTTCAGATTACCCCTGTCGCAGCCTCCTAAAGCGTATGCATTTATAAACATGAGAAATCAACCGTTTCACAGCGGGGTGTGCTGATGTTTTCTTACAGAGTACTTTTCCATTTACCATTGGGTACTGCAAATAGACTGCCAACAATACTATGTGCAAGGCCACAAGTATGCTAGAGGCTGAAGGATCAACACTGCTGAGTGCTCAGAGGATCGAGATTTTGTTTAGGTGCTGGTGGTCTGTCAGCAGTGGTTCTGAAATACAACCGGTGAAGACACCCAGACGATATCACAATAATCTCCTTTCGCTCCCACGCCCTCGCCCAATCTCCCAATCTTTCTCCCCCCCCCCCACAGCCTGGGGGTGTCTGCCTGGGAGGCACATCAGCTTGTATCTCCCTACGGTCTGTCTCTCTGCCACCCTGGCAAATCAATTCTTAATAAACCATCTGAAGGCTTCCTCTGCTATACCTTTCATTTCCCCTCCTCAAAGCTGCAGGGCAAATTAGCCTGCCAAGAGGATGAGAGGGAGCAAGCGGCAGAAGAAAGCAAGAGAGAGGGGGATGAAAAAAAAAACGACCCAACACCTAAATTAACAAATCACTGTTCTTAATTAATCAGGGAATTACAAGCAGATCTGTGGGTTTGAGACGTGACTGACATGGCTAGCGCTCCATGCATCTGCTTTTGTTATTGCTGCTGGGGTGGAGAAGCAGAGAGAGGAAAAGGAGGAGAGGAAAGGCAGATGAAAGCTTAATAAAAACTCTCCGCAGAGCCCCCTGAGCAGAATAGCGAGGCTGTTACCTCTACTCCTCCTCCCCTCCTTTCTTTGGTTTCCTCTTCCTCCCACTCTCTTATATCCTCGTCATTCCTCCCATACTTAGTTTCTCTCCCCTCCCACTCGAACTATCTCTATCCCTCGACTATTCCCCTTTATCCACTCCTTGCCCCTCTCCTCCCTCTATACCTTTCACTAGTTCTGAAACCTATGTTTGCTAATGAGGTGTGGGATTGACAGCTGGATTACACCATCGCTTTGTAATCCTTTCCTTTCTGTGTTTAGGATAATCACCCCCCCCCCCCAGACCAGTGCCTTGCCTCTTGCCTCTAGGGACAGTCAACAATGTATGTGTGTGCTTGTGTGTGTGCATGTATATAAGCACATGCATATGTAATATTCAATTTTGTGTGACAAACCTTTCCCGAAGCCATGTTCATAGGAGGGCAATAAAACATTAATTATCTCCACTGTGCACTAAGGCCAACAATACGCCAATCATCATGCAGGACCACCCACACTCTGCTATGTAGTTCATAAACCGTTGAACGCTACAGAGTTAACCCATCTTTCTGTCCATCTTTCAAGTCCTTGCTTAGAGCAAAGAAAGAGGCCCGTCTGCCTGCTTCCCAACGTTTCTACATCTCCTCATCCCATTCTACCCTAGAGATGAGCAAACACTGTCTTCTCTTCTAAGTGTGACTGCTCCTCCAGCCCTTCTCCTCCTCCTCCTCCTCCTCCTCCTTTGTCTCTCCTCCCTCCTTCCTCTCTCCCCTTCCCTTCTTTCCCTCGCTCCCTCACAGGAGCTTGTTCCCTCGGCGGCCACAGGATTCACTTTGTTTTTGATCATTCTCAGACTTAGAGCTAGACAACTTATCTGCTTCTCTACATTCTCCCAGGCCCAGAGGAGGAAAGCAGGGCCTTTTATTACCCTCACTCCTTGCCTCTTCCTCTGATGTGCTGAAAAAGACAATAGACAGATAGGGAGAGTGAGAAGAAAGGGATTCTGGCCAGTGTGCTTTTAAAAGCACATTGGTCCCAAGGCTTGAAACGGCTGGCTCACTAGCCTACATTTAGTCATGGAGTTTGACCAATAGTATCACAAGGCCTTTTTAGCCTTACAGCCAGAAATATGCTGCAGTGTCACATAGCAATCTTCAGCTTCTGGCTCAGAATATCTTAGCAAAAGCAATAATTACAGTTCTCCAAAGCAGAACGCTCATCCACAGTAATTTAGAATAAGCATGTAGCTTTCATATTAAAATGAACTGTGCCCGTGATTGTTAACGTTCTGAGAAGAAGCAAGCCAGACAAACTTCAAGGCTAATGGGTGCAAAAACAAAATTGCTGTTCACACTCAAGTCTGTACCCTGCTATGTCAATGTGTCGGCATAAAATAATTGAACTTCTTTTTTTTTTTTACATCAAAGTGGTATGGTCTCTTTACAGTACAGTACTATATTTGAAATGACCAGACTGCAAAAGCAATTGGTAGGACTCCAAAACAGACTCAATACACCACTACAGCCTCCACTGTAAATTATTATAATCTTACATTCAACAACCATCATTTCATTAATTTATACATGCATGTATTCATAGCTCAGTGGAGTGTTAATGTTATCTGAGTGATTGAATATATGCAAGTTATTAACACTTCATGAAAACTGTTGCCACAGCTACAGACTGTGACAGAGGCACATCACTTAGTTTCACACTTAAAATATGTGATTTCTTTTTGGACATCTCCTGCTGTCTTCCATAACCAAATGCCAATGATGACATATAGCTTAAAATGTAATTAACAAGCAAAACAAATGGCAAAGTCCATATAAACAGCGTCAATGATTTTTAAGAGATAAGATGTGTTTTATTGTAGAGGTGACTGTTTCACTGTAATACAAACCTTGCTCTGAAATGTACAGTACAAATCTACAACATCAGCCTTCACTTTAATGGCAGTGATTCAATAATCCTGTAAATTCTGTTCTACCAAGAATCATTTTCTAAAACAAATCAAACAGTATCTCCTTATGAAGCTTTCTCATCCCTACTGCCTGTAGCCTTTTTTGTGCTTTACTTACCACATGCATTGATTTTTGGCCAACATGCTATCTTTCCCACATTGCACCATAGACTATAAAGTTTTTTCATGGACTTTATTAACAGTCAGTGCATTACACATATATGGAAATATATTGATGCCCACATGGATGCATGTTCTGACACAGACACCCTCACACATAGAGACCTTTTAATTCTTCACATCCATATCTAATATTTTTTTCTTGCATTGGATTAAAGTTGAGCTATGCATCCAAAAATCAAAGATCAGAGCATCATGTACTCTGGTCTTCTGAACTGCAGCTCATTTCTCCACTGCCATGACGCCCACTCACAATTCTATTACCATAGTGGTAGATACTATACGATATCATATTTAATCAAAACAGGACTCCTACCATTACATATAGTGCTGGCATGACCAGTTCATTCATCAGTTAATCTTTTGAATAATTTATCACAAAAAATACCAACTGGTTCAAGTTTCTAAGATGTTAGGATTTGTTGCTTTTATCAGTTTTGTTTTTCATTTTTCTTTCTAAATTAATTATCTTATCGTTTATGGAATGTTGGTCACAGCAAACAAGACATCCGCTTGGGCTCACACAACTTGTGATGGTAATTTTTTATCATTTTCTGACATTTTATAAATGATTAATTTATTAAAAAGAAAAAAATAATTGACAGATTCTTACATGTAAATTAGTGTTAGCAGCAGCCCCAAATTAATGAGATCTAACGAATCAAAATATGTTTTTGAAGTTTTCCACACAAACCTCCCAAAGTATTCTCGAGCAATACATTCAACCCCAACCTCAGATAACTCTGCCTCCAACCAAAGGGAGATATAAAGAATCCCCCTTTGGGGAAATCAATAAAGTCTGTCAAAAAGCCAACACCTATCTTGACATGAATCATTACACACTGTTTGCAAAGACCAAGCTCCTCTGGAAGCGCCTTTGTTAGCCCTTTATTAGCTTTTAGCCTGTTGAATAGCGTCGGCCCAGACACCATGGGACTCATCATTGTCTTCTGATTAATTAACATTACTGGCACTCTGTTTGTCGACCCCCAACTCCTCCATCCTTTTCTCCCTCTGTCCCCTGTGTTCCTGCACGGCTTCCTTGTTCAGAGGCGATGATTCGACTGTGTGCTGAACTTAAGAACTTAATGGGGAACATTCACAGGGAGTTTGGGACACAATTAGTGATTACCAGACAGCCATGTCTTCTGAGGGCTTCCATCCTTCGTTTCATCCTCCCTTAACAAAGACGAGGGATCTCCAAGCAAAGGGAATAGCATATGAGGATGTAATGCTCTTGGATTTGTCCTGCCCACATTCTCAGAGAGATCTTACATTTCTTCTGGCTGATTAGAAAAGTGTGAGAAATGGACAGAAGTCTCTTTAATTAACAATAATGATCTCACCTCAGTTTGAGGAAATCAGAAATGGTAGAGAGATAATGAAGGTCTGGGTTAGAGGTGAGAACATTTTCTTCAGGTTCTTTTTATGGGGAGTTTTCATAACAACGGCTGTAAATTAGCTTTTAGCCCACTTCTCATTAATTATGCTTTGTCACAAGAAACCTGAGTTCTGAGGGGAGGAAGAATGCATTTTTAATCTGCACAGTGCTTAGAAAGTGCAGAAATCAAAAGTTGAAATAATACGACGTAAGAATCTCCAACCGCAAAATGGTGTCACCCATGTCCCTTCCTCTAGGGCTGCCTGTGTTTATCATCAACAAAATAAAAAGTGATGAAGCTGTGATACAACAGCTGAATCATCACCTTATTGGTTGCCTTCACAGTGGCTTCATTTCTAACTGAATCAATTAGGCTGTAATTAAAATCCATAGCCAAACAGAGGTAGTGGAGGAGTTCGGAGTGAGTGGGCAGGAAGAGGACACCACAGTGTTTGGGCTTAGGCCAAAGCTAGTGGGCGGCCTGGGAGGGGAAATCTGGATCCCATTTGTTTTACAGTACCATAATGGGTTTCTGTGTTACTTTTTGTGTGTTTGCGGGTGTGTGTGTTGCCATGAATGTACAATAACAGTGACTAACACTTCATATGATAATGTGCTAGCTGCTTCAGGGTACAGAGCATTATCTTATTCTTAAAGTCTTTCTCCCTCCACTTCACCCTCCATTTCACCCTCCCTCTGACAGTAGCCTAGCTGAAGGACATGGTCAGTGTGACTCTCGAGCAAAGAGAAAACAGCCTTGTAGGCTTATCGTTATCCTGCTGGTGTAATCCCTGTCCACCACATCCCAGCAAAAGAACAGCCCTGGGAGCGCCTTGCATCGCTCTTGCTCCTCATGACAAACTATTTTACCAAAGACAGCAGGGACACCTTACAGCAGCCGCAGTGTAGTCTTAATCTGACACTACCAACAAAAACACCCGTCCTAACCTCTGACAAAATGTGTATGTGTGTGTGGGTGCGTATGAGAGAGAGAGAGCTTGTAGTGTCCCTTGTCATCTTACAGCCTTCACAGCCCATACAGACCATCTGTGCATTAAAGAGCTTGAGTCCAAGCAAAGTATTTAAACGGGTTTAATGTCTTCAGGAGTGCCATAACCTTGGTCCTGTAGGACCCCAGAAGGCCCATCATACCAAGGCAGGAGGTCTCTTAATGTACCAAGCAGATGACAAGGATGCAGAGTTCACAGACGCCACAGAGAAACTCAATCTGCAGGAAGTCGTCCCCTCTTTTTTTTTTCATCCACTCTCCTCTTCCCTCCCTGTCGCCTTTGTCCCTCCTCTCAAAACAACAGGAGAAGGTGTCAAAAATCTCATTAAAGAATAATGGCCTCCACCTGCTTGCTTTCTTCTTTTCTCATTCTCTCCTGCTTGCCTTTCTAATGACCAGCTTGGAAAAACCTGGAGGATACCCACTATCCGCAGAGTGCCGGACAACTACCTCAGTGCACACAGCACATTCAACCACAAAAACACACAGTCACACCAAGCACACAAAAGCACATAACTGTTCCACCACATGGGTTCCCAAGCTTAACAGTATTAATCAAAGGAACTCCTGCAGGTGTAACGCCTGCCCCCCCTTGCTTATCTCATAAACCACTCATGTCTAGACCTTAACAGGGAAAAAAAGGCTCAACCATGTGGCTAAATCATCTACAGTATGTGAGCCTCTCTGGAAAATCCATGCACAATTCTTTAAAACTATTGGACATATACATCAGGCTTGAGGTTACACGTTAAGTAAGTACATGTCATCTGGCTATTTGTAACAGCTCCCTGTGGTCAGATTAGCCTTTGGCCCGAAGAGCATAAACTAGCACCTAGGTATGTCTGTAGTGTCTTCACCACTTCACAAGACATCCAACAAATGTCAGCCTCATGCGTTTCTGTAATTAATAACCATGGAAAAATGGATGTGTCTGAGCCTGTCTCCGTGACTGAATATCCTCACAAAAATTAGCCGTAAACCATGTAATGGTTCAAACAGATGGCGGAGACAGAATAAGGATTTGTGTTGTTATTTGCAATATAACAGAAATGAGACGTTTATATGGACGGGCTGAAACCAAACATGAATGATTCAGAACAACGGCAAGCGAGAATCAAAGAGAGATAGGACTTTGCAAAAAGATTAGAATAAAATAAGACACCGCAATCCAAAACTAATAAAGACACAAAGTAAACAATGAGGATGATTTAGGCAGTAACAGCAAGAAACAAAGGAGGCTATATTCCAACAATGTCTAATCTCCATGAGGACGCCTGTCTGCTATCGACCCAGATAACACTGCAGGCTGTGTGTCATGAGATTTGGGGCAAAAGGTAAACAGGAAATCAAAACAATCTAATTCTCTTTGAGGGTGAAGGGAAAGAGAGAACTGATGTATTGTCCATCCCTATAGAGCGTGCAAAAAGAAATGGCATCTTTTATTCTGGCTACTGTGAGTCGCTCTTTTGAAGCGGACTCGTGTCCCCACATCGCCGGCACTCTGAACTGTAGTAGACTTTGTGTCAGCTCTGATTTTGGGTAGAAGGGAAGGTAAAAGTACGCTCACTCTTGATGTATTATCAATACCAAAGGCAGAGGATCCTGTGAGATTATTTGTGATATTGAGCTTTTTTTCATAGTAATGTGCATTAAGCTGAGCATGAAACTGATACTCACTGTGTATCAACTAATGTGCTTCAAGTTACGAGCGGATGTTCATAACACAAAGCCTGCAGCAAAGTAACAGCTTGGCTATTGGACTTTGAAAAATCACCTAAAGCGTAACAGCAAACTTCAATAACCAAGGCAAGTGAGACTTATCAACCAGGGCCTTCTGAATGCCCGCTGGAAGAGATTTTTGGAAATATTATCCTGAGGAAAAGTACAGCTCAGAACAATTTGTTTTATTCAGACTGCAAAGCTCTCTCTACCATTTCTCCTGGTTTCTAGTTATCATAGTAGTGAGCAACAGCCAGCATATGTGAGAATATGATACGAATATGACAAAAACAAGGTGGCACTGAGGGGAGAGAGAAGTGATCTAGGTCATAGAGGGAGGCACAGATTTAAATGGCATCAACTGCATAGTGAATCTCTACTGAATGGCAGCGTATAAAGATGTGTGTGTGAGAGTGAGAGTGAGAAAGAGAGAGAGAGAGGAGTGCTTACAGTGCTTCAGAAAATGTATTTATGAGTACAATAGCAACGCTGAGCCTGGCTAGGGAGGGTTATAGGCCGATATGGTCACCTCAATACAGACATTCAGGCCATTCGTTCTGTCTGATGAGTTACTGGAGGGATCTAATTTTCAAAATGGAGCCAAGCATCAGTGGAGTTTCTAAAAACAAAGTGATGACTGCGGAGAAAAATCTCCAGTTCCGTCTGAGAAGCTGCACTGTGGACGTCAGCATCCGTATAGCTCAGGTACTGACTTCTCCAATAAAAGCACATGCACACATCAGAATTAACCAAATCTGTATTTCAATCCCCTTGACCTCTCTCGCGCCCTCACACACACACACTAACATAACCGCAGTCACACACAGAAAATGAGGGCTGCCCAAAACCACCAGAAACCCAAACAAAGTCCAAGGTCAGCAGAGTGGGCTCACTGAGCTGAAACCACCATCCCTGGCTTTCATTACCAGGAACAGAATCAGCAGAGGGATGCAGGGACACATGGGATGAGGTTACGTTCGCTGGCTCTGTTTATCTGTGTGAGTCTGGCCCTGGCCCAACTCATATTCTCTCAACTGTGGAACACAAAACACTCCAAACATCGTGACAGCATCTATTGTTGATCCAAATATCAAACCTTCAGATTATTTTAACAGCAAACTGTATTTCTCTACACATCTGAAACAGATTCTAACTGAAGAGAAACTCTGTTATTCTGTTTTTACTGCAGGGGAAACTGTTTAGTGTGTATGTGTGTGTGTGTATCAGTCATTCAGTGTGTAACGTTAACCAGGCCTGGCAAAGCTCTACCTCTAATGGTGCCTTGAGTGTGTGAGTGGTAAAGAACCTGTCATAGCTATAATGAAAACCAGGCATAAAAGACAGCGGGTGTCCTCAGCGGTGAATGTGTCATATGTACATGTATGCACACACGCACACACACACACACACACACACACACACACACACACACACACACACACACACACAAACACAAACAAACAAGATGAATGAGACCTCTCACCCCTAAAACCTATTATCTCACCTCTTAGATCCCTGCTGTTTCTCTGCTGTTCATGTAAAAAGGTTTTTTGTTTTGAGAATTTTAAATAGTTAAACCAACATCAACATCAATACTCAGTGTTGCGGATATGAAAGTCAAATTTTAAAACCATCCTGCTTATAATACATTTGTAAAAACTAAGCAGTGTCATTTTAAGTGTGTTTCAGCCATTAGGTTTGGTAACCAGCAGGGGTTTTCCTGATAAATAGAAAGAGAATCAATTCATTCAGCAGGAACAATACAGTGTGCAGACTTATGCTTATAAATGTTTATTGGACAGACTGTGTTTATCAGTGAAAATCCCCAGTTGGCCAGAACACCCAGAATTTTTTGAAAGTGATCTAAATGAGCATCACTGCTCATTAAAGCAAAATTAATCAAAAGCAAAGTCACGGTAAGCTGGAAATGATTCATGAATACAATAGAGAAGTAATTTTTTTTTTACACACACTTGCAATCACAAAAAGGGAAACTAAATGATTTCATTCACTTTGGACAATAATTCTAAAACAGCGCCCTTATAAAACTTGCAATGTTGCAAAGATTTAGTCTTAGCTTTGTTGTCAGCTTTGGCTTTGTCATCATATTTGCTGTGGTGGTTTTGATGACTGCACTTTACATTTTTGGCAATTTGGTACATCAGAGTGACTCAGAATGATAAAATGTGAAATGCAACACCCTCGTCCTCCCTGCTGACCTCCTGTCTAGACCCAGGCATCCTCCCTATCATGGCCAAGGTCCTAGTTCTGTCCTTCCCATTATTCCCCCGGTAGCTAACATGAATATACAGTATATATGTTTGTGTGTGAGTGTGTGTGTGTGTGTGTGCATTAGTGGGTGTCATTACTCCTGTCCCCATCTGACGGTTTTGGGTTAAACAATGTTATTATTAAAGCCTTTCCTGAGTAGCTCCTTGCCTCCCTCCAGTGACACCATTACCAACTATAAATCAACTGCCTGAGCCCTGTAAATCACATATGATGTGTATGTGTTTGTGTGTGTGTTTGTGTGGATGTGTGTACGCCTGGCCGCTGCAGCTGTGCTGTCAGACACACATGAAGGCGACATTGCAGCTGTGAGTGTGCCACGGCATAGACGAGCCTGTGTGACTTACGTTACATCCTTTCAAACAGCACAGAGGAAACAAATGATGAATGTTAAACTAAAGCATATGCTTTTACTGTGAGGGAAGGGAATACTGTAAATGGATCGTAAGTTTATATGTTTTATGAGTGGAGGCTGTCATGGTTTATTTGGTCTGATAACACATCAATGCTTGAGGCTGACTTTAGTGTGACTTTCGTTGGAGAAAAGTGTGCAGTAAAATCAAATGTATTGTTAGTGGTAAATTGAAATCCTAATACTGAAAACAACCCTGTTAGACCGGTAAAGAGTAGTTTATGTCTCAACAGAGACACACAGACAATTTCATCTCCCTGAGACCAAAGCAGATAAATAATGCTCTCTGAAATAAATATCTCCTGTGCAGCAGTGATGCCTCATTCTGTGATTGTTTCTGATTGTGTTGACACCCCCTGCTGGGCTGAAGACTTCACTACCACACAGAGAGCCAACTCTCTACAAGTGACAATGTCCCTGATCCAATCCCATGTTGAGCCAGGCTACAATACACTAAAGTTAATGAAACACTAAAATCAAGCTGATACCTTCCTCTAGACTCATATCATTCCAGCAAAGGACAAACATAAATATAGACACAAAATAGAAAACAACCAAAAAAAAAAAAAAATACTGTACCCTCGTGTAGTGTATATCCTTAGTCTAAGAAGCCTGTGTGTGTGTGTGTGTGTGTCTGCGTGCATGGCGCGCGCGCACTCAAGAGAGAGAGTCTAGACAGCTGTATTCCCGCCAGGTCTCTCACGGCTAAGGAGAGAGAGAAATATATACTGTGCAGCTGCCGAAGACACAGTCGACCCACAAAAGAGCTATTGTGCGCCCACAGCAAAACAATACAGCTTAGCTGAGCTATGAGGAAAAAACCATTGGGATCAATAGAGAATTGCAATTAGCCCACATTGGCAGGAGCAGTGCCAGATTAGACACAGGATGTCGATTCCATTTCCTGCACTATCGGGCCCTCAAACTTGGTTGGCTCACTGTGTAATTGGAGCAATACACATAGAACTGGGTAAGACGTTGTAGGGTGATGGTGAAAATATATAAGATTATAGCTGTGAAGATAATGATAGTAATAATAATGTTGACGAGGTTGAGCAAGGTCAAAACAGCATGCAGACGAGCATTTAGAGTGTACATACGCAACAGCATGTACTGTGTGCGCAAACATTTTGGCTTGAACATTTTAAAAACATGTCAGTCTGCTGTTCTTTGTCTGACACTCTCCGTTACTACATCTCAACACCACACTGCAACGGCAGACACGTGTACTGACTTTACAAGACTGAGTTCCTCCTGATCAGTTCATTTCTGTTGCAATATTTGATGTCATCATCAGCTTCAAACACATACATCAACGTGACTGAATTTAACCTTTCAATTTTCTAAGTTTTACATCACCGTACGTATTTCCTTTCACCGGCTTTAATGCAGCGAGGGAGCTCTTTTACTCACACTTTAAATCTTCCTGAAGAGATGTAAAAGAACTGACTTGCCAATTAAAGGCCTTACCTTTGAGTATGCCTTGGCCTTGCAGTACATCCCTTGAAATCAGCACAGAATAGAAGCTTTGTGAGAAGCCAGGTCGGCATGGACCCTTGGAAGCATGCTCCCCATTATTCCTCTGGAAGGAAGAGAATACAATGTAAGACATCGATAAACATGGATTCCATTGATTTCTGGCTTCTCTTTGGCCCTGAGCCTTGGAGGAAAGCTGCGTATGGCACGGCAGTTAGTAGAAATATATTCAACAAGTTTATCAACTATATGCTCCTGGGTATAGCAACATTACTGATTAAATTCTAGCACACTGCGATGTCAGTGATAAAATGTGTTGTGTGGCTCGCCATAAAGAAAGCAGCGTGGATGAATGAGGACAGTTCTCAGTCTCTAACTACTGTGCTCAGGGTTAAGTGAGACAGACAGACAGACACACACACACAAACACACACACACACATAGCATATACACATGAAAAAAGGAAAATGCAGGAATGCAGCAAAATGTTCTCACTCCTCACACTACCAGAGGGGTCCAGAGAACTATAAAAGGACTGAACAGTGTATGAGTGCATGTGAGGTGTGTGTGTGTGTGTGTGTACACTCAAGAGGTCTGCAGAAAACTTTGCACCCAACATTTAGTGCTCACTGTTGGTTAAATTGAACGACCTGACCCAAGCCACTACCGGCGCACAACTGAATGTGCGCAGACACACACGCCGGTGCCAAGACTGGCTGGAGTCTGACTGTAGAAAAGGCATTACCCACTAGCCCTCTCCTCTTGGGAGAGAATAATTAAAGTGTAAACTACCGTCGTCTCATTTCCCTGCCTTAGATGGTAAGAGCAAAGGCTTTGGCCACAAAAAAAGAGGAGAAACATTTAGGAAAGCTACTTGATGCGCCGTTTGGAGTAGCCCGCACCGGCGCCGACTAATTCAGCTTTCACTGATCAAATGGCGAAAAAAGAGGTGGAGAAGCACCTTACAACTTTAAATTTTAACTTGTGCTTTTCAGTCAGGAAACCTTAAACGAAAAAGGGTTGTATAATGTTAAAATAAGCGAGATTATTACATTAGTTTGATAAAGAATAAAGGTTTTACCCTGGGTGATTAAATTGTGCAGTGTTTTTGTACTGTATTGCAGCCCATTGATGAACCCGCAGCGATCCAGAGAAAACCTAACGACAATATCAGAGCAGACAACACTGGATCTTTCATTCTTACTTTTTTCTTTATTTTTCCCTTTACAAATTGAAATTCATAAGGGAGCCAATTAGCCTACTTGTAAAGAAATAACGACCAGCGCTGCGTTGCTGCATCAGCGCACTGGACTGACACTGGACTCCGACTACATGACTTTATTTAAGCTTATGTGCTATTGCTTTGAAACCCTGCACCTCAGAGACACCGTATTTCACACTCTCACAACTCCTCTACATATCTCAAGCCATACTAAAGAATGAGAAATCTCACCCAGAATGTGTCAAGAAGAAGGGCTGCTGTCAGGACCAGAGCGAAGTCAGTTCTCATCGTGGCGAGCAATCGAGCCAGGGCTGCCTGGACGAGGAATCACAAAGAGGGTCGATTCGTAATTCTTCTCCAATAATTGGGTAATTCCCCCCCCCTCTTTGGTGAGACTGTTCGTAACGTCCCTCCTTGCGCTCCGTGAGTGTGCTGCAGCTCTGCCCCGAGTTTCCCCGGCTCTCTCATCTGCAGGTGAGCGCTCCGCTCAGCACCAAGGCGCAGCCAGCGTCACTCTCCAACCCCTCCTATCACCCGGTGCAGGAAAACTCCACACACGCACTTAAAGAAACACTCGTTGGAGCTTTGGATCAAACGACCACACCACCTTACGTCTGCCTGAGGATCCCAATATTTTAGTCCCTATGGCGACCTAAAGGGCTACGCAGTTTTATGGTTGCAAATGAAAGGGTCGATAAAGCATAATTGAAGTCCCTGAGCCAAAGTATGGCAAACGCATTAACCATTGGCTATGAAACTTCCAACGCTGCGGTACGAGCATGGTTTCAACATACTGTATGTACATTATTAGATTTCAACTGTTAAGAAATTGCAAACGTGCGCAATTTTATGCATGAAATATTGCAGGATGTATAATGGATGTCGGTTGCTCACCATTAAAAAGTCCCTACGGTTTTATGTGATTAGTTAACACTTATAGGCTACACTTTAATATCATCAATTAATAAATGATCATTTAGTCAATTCAGACATTAATTAACACCAAAACAGACTGTAAAGCATGTAAACACAATTACTGTGGGGTATAAAAATGACAGCACAATACACCCTGATCTACAATAGGTTACATCCCTCTAGTGTTGCTGGCTTGTGGCTTAAAGACCACGAGGTCATGCATCAACATGTAGATGTTTGCAGCTGCCCACCCGTTTAATTATTTTAAGCTTCTGTATGACCTCTATATTCTATAAAAATATGTACTGATCTGCGCCAGAGTCTGATGAAAGGTCTGATATGCCCGTCGATGCAGCTAATTTAGTGGTATATCAATGAATGTATGAGTATAATTAACATTCAACTGATTATACTTTAAAGTGTTAACAAATCACAAAAAGTCATAGTGACTTAATCAGGTGAGCAACGGGAATGCAGTAATGTGTGCATCAAATTATCATTTGTTATGCATTAGTTAAAGGTGCAGCATGTAGAATTTTATTGGCATCTAGCGGCATAGACTTGGCAGAAATGGAGTATAATATTCATAAGTATGTTTTCATTAGTGTATAATCACCTGAAAATAAGAATCGTGTTTTCATTACCTTACATTACCTTAGAATGAGCCCTTTCTATCTACAGAGGGAGCGGGTCCTCTTCCATAGAATTGTATTCATCTATATCTCGGTCATTGTGTTTTTAATGTTTCTTACCTTGCTCTCATGCACTCTTTATACATTTACCTTCTCTGTTTTTCCTTTCCTTTTTTCTTGCTGTTGTTTGGCTTGTTTGTAAAGAAATATGTCTTTTCTCTTGACTTTCGGTATAATGATACCTTTCTGTGTGTTATGTTTACCTGAATGTACTGTAACATCATTTCCGCCATTGATGATTTAATTCCATCCTTGTTCTGTACATTTTCCTTGTGCTTAATAATAAAAAAAAGGTCTTCTTGACATGTTGCACCGCCATGTTTCTAAAGTAGCCCGGAACGGCAGTAGCCACTAAAACCTACACACTGGTCCTTTAAGCATTAATTATGTTTTGTACCCTTATTATAAAGTGTTATCCATTTTGAATATGGCCTGAATATTTGCTTTCCATTATTACAATTTTAAAAAATGAGCACAATGAATCAGTATTTAGGAAAGCATGCTATAATCCCCATCCCAACCCTCGACCATGCTCTATGTTTACTGCTATAAGACTACTTACTTTTCTGTAGAAATGAGAAAACCAGCTCATCACATTGATGAGTTCTTAAGCTTGTCCCTGTATGATAATACCATAACTCTCTTGACAATTATGTGACATGTGCAACACCTGTCTTCTTTGAGAGAACACACCATTGTGTTATTTTTCAACACAAGGGTATCTTAACAGCATTTTTTTAAATGATATGATTAACACATCATGAGATGTGTTGATTTTCCCTTCTAATCCAACTATTCTTGCAAAATTCTTTGAATTATGAAATGCCATTAGGTGATATCTGTGACACGTATTAAGGTATATACCTTTCAATTGTTTGTTTTTTTGTAATATCTGAGTGATAATTACTAAAAATACTTTTGAAAAAAGGAGAGGGATGTGCAAGGGTGACAAATAAATGCTTTATATAAATGTACAGAACTGAATTTGACCCTGTTTTTGAGTGGAGCTTTTGTATCTGTTGATACAAGTCTGTGGTATTTGATCATTTTTATTACATTTATAAATAAAGTCACGGAATGAAATGAAGCAAAAGTTTTCTTTCTGAAGAGATGTTAACTGTGTTAGACTTTGATTATAACCCACGTCTGCTACACTTGCTTACTTGATGAACTCACCCAATAGCCTACCTTTTTCTGCAAATCTAATACTGTCCCTGAGACTGAGACTGTAAAAGATGAATTTCATCAAAAGCAAAAAGTTGAACAAGGTCAGTTCCAAAGGTTTTCGATGTGAATCCAAATGGCTCAAAAACTGAACTTAGCTGTCTTTGAACTGAGCTCCATTTTTCAAAAGAAAATTCTTCTGACTAAAAAGAGTTGAAAAGATCATGGCAGACTATTACCTTGCATCTGTGTGCATGTGGTTCAGCACTACCTCTTACCATTAGCAGTTTTTGTGCTTGCACAGTGGCTCATGACTATATAAAACATCTCTCTGAACAAAAAACAGCATAATATAGAGGTTGGCCTGCATTTTGAGGAGACTTTCGTCCAAAAAAAATCCCTATGAGAATCAGTCATTTCAGCAAGTGCCCAAGTGACTAAACCTTGTAGCGGTTGTGATTATGACGAGAGCAAAGTCAGACATTATTACAGAGCTACAAAGTCATCCTCAGGAGGAGGTCAGGATGGATGGATGGGTCAACAAAACATCAGACTTTATGGCCCCATTTACACCTAGTATTATCAGGATAATGACATCCAATCCATCAGTCTTTGGTGACCTTTCAAGTTACTGGGATGATTTTTTTTCTTATGAATGTTGTTGCACTGTATAGACTGCATTTCCACCTGGCTGAGATCACAATTCGAGCCTGACCGCCTCCAAATGTGATCTGGCTGATCCAATTACAATGTGCTCTGAGTGCATTTAAAACTCGCATTTACATGTGTTTTTCCTCATCCAGAAAAAACACCCAGATACAGATTGCATTTTAGTACCAGGTGTAAATGGGGTATAACATGAAATTCCTGTTCATCTCCCATTTCCAACTGTTTTTTTTTAACCATGACCACAGTCATCCCCTAACCTAAACCACATGGTTATTATTGTAACCATAGTAGTCATTTTTACCTACACCATAATGTTTCCCTGACCTTAACAAAATATATATTTTATCTTAAACCATGATCTCCTCCTAAACCTAACCAAATCATTTTGTGCCTAAACCTAAGCAGACTTTAATTATAGCATTGTCCTATCAAAAAAAAAATTCAACAGTGATTTGTAACAGTTTTGGAAGGCAAAGACAAATGATCTCATACTGCAAATAGGGGCGTCAGATCAGAAAATGCTTCTATGTGTCATTCTGGAGTGCATGGACCAACAATGTGTTTTGTTGTTCAATTTGGAGGACTCATTACTTTTGAGCTCCTAATGACCTTTATAGTGTGCTGTCTCTGATTGACAGACTTGTCTCCATATCTGCTTATTGAGCCAACGGGCTCTAATCCTGTCAAAAAGAGCATGACTCTGCATCAGAGGGTGGCTGCTCAGCCAATTTCCTCTGTGTGACATGCAGGCATTTTACCACCTCTCTCATCCCAATCCCTTAGTCCCCAGGATGAGCTCCGACACTCCTATCCGCAGTCCTTTTTATTCCTGATGGGCTCTGTGACATGGTTATGGTTTTTGTCCTGTTCAGTGCTGTGATTGGTGTGTGTGGCCCAGAGTAGGATTCACTGTCTGGCAATGTCAGAAAAAATCACCAGTCAGAACACTGATATTAGATGATTCTGCTGAAGCCTTGAATTACAGAATTATTCATTGAAATTATTTATTTCTATGATATCTGTACATGGCAACTACAGTATGATTAGCTAAAGTTCAGCAACTAAAATTTGGTCAAGGTGTGATGCTACTAATACCGAGATAAGCCAACTGCAACCATTCAAGCTGTGTTGACACAGTGCAAACTGTTTTCCACAGGGCAGTATGGCAAGGTAAAATGCATTGTTTACCTTGATGACATGCTGGAGGTGCTTCACACAAACTGCAGTAGAGTCTGTCATCTGCATCTCTTCATCTAAACACCTCACTGTATTTGCTTCCTCTTGCACTATCCCTCTCTGCAATATTTAAAAGAACAAATAGCAGAATAGGTCAATATCTTGTGTAGACAAATTTGTATTGAAGAATCAGGTAACATCCACACTTTAGGTCATGGCCCACAACGTACAGAGTAATTCTTCTCAGTTTACACATATGTGGATATACTTCACCTTGATGGTTACAAATTATACAACAGAAATAGACTTGGCAGACCAGGTGGTGGAGTGCATCTAAATGTAGATTCAGGACACTCCATAAATGTTTGTGATGACCTCATTATTGAAGATGGTCACTCAGATTCTCTGTTCACTGAGATAAATGTAAAAAAAAAATGGTAAAAACCTCATTGTTGGAGTCTGACTCTGACACTTTCAAGATTGATCTGGGTGAACTTTTATACGGCATAAATGAAAATAATAAAAATTGTTTTATTCTTGGTGATTTTAACATCGATATTTCTAAAGAGGATTATGCTAAAATTGATTTTATTAATACTCTATATTCCTCATACTTTTCCCCACCATAAATACATTTACTAAACTAACAAAATCCAGCAGCTCAATTATTGATAACATCATTACAAATATTTATAATGCTTGTATTGACTGAGGAGTAATACTTTTGGACATTAGAGACCATTTTTCTGATGAAAGACTGAAAGACTGATGAAAGATTGATGATTCAAGTCCTGAAACAAAAGTTAAAGTTCTGAGTGAAAAAACCTTGCAACAACTATGCAAAAACCTGCAAGCCAAAACATGGGACTGAATCGATAACTGTACAAATCCAGACACAGCATATAATTTTCTAATTGATTAAATAAATGACTCCATTGATCGTCCCATACCTGAAAAGATCATTAAACATCGTGCTGCAGATCAGAAATTATGGCTTACTAGGGGTATCTTAAAATCCATCAATAAAAAGAACAAACTTCATAAACGCTTTATCAATAACCCAAGTGATGCAAATAAAGAACCATATACAAAATACAGAAATAAACTCAAACACGCTATACGAATGAGTAAGCGAAGACATTACACCAAGCTTATTAAACCTTCTCAGGGTGATCAAAAGCAATCCTGGAAGGTGCTTCCGGACACCAAAATCAAATACATTGCCAGAAACTTCAGCAATGATTTTACAATGCAGATCTTGCTAACAGTTTCAACTATAATTTTATCTCCATAGGTGAAAATCTCTCTAACAAAATGAGCCAGCCAGAGGGTGCTACTTTCAGACAATCTCTTCAAGGCAATTATTTGAATTTATACTATTTGATGCCAACTGACAGAAATGAAGTCTCTAAAATAATTATGAATATGAAAACCTCCCATACAGCTGGCACAGATTAAATCTGTAGCAAAATTCTTAAAGCTATTGTGAATGAAATTGTGAAGCCACTTGTTCACTCTATCAATCTTTCTCTCTGCTTTGTGGGCTTGTGCTTAAAATGACAAAGATTGCTAGAATTCTTATTCTGGTGATAAAAATGATATGCACAACTACTGACCTATGTCTATATTGCCTGCTCTCTCCAAAGTATTGGAGATAATTGTGTATAGTAGTTAGTCATTACTTAGATAAATCAAATATTCTTGTCACATCACAGTATGGATTTAGAAAAAAGAGCACCATTTGTATGGCAATTCTTGATCTCATCAACAAAAAAAAAATCAATGATGCTATTGAAGAAGGCGACTGCGGCATTTTTTTCAGTTTTCCTCGATTTATCAAAAGCATCTGACACTACTAACTTTGAACTTCTTCTAAGCAAACTACAACATTATGATGGCGAAGGCACAACACTCAGTTGGTTCAGAAGCTATATGTATGGGAGGAAGCAATATGTATTTGGTCACAAATCTCAAAATAAAACCATCAAATATGGGGTCCCCCAGGGATCCATTTTAGGGCCACTCCTCTTTATTCTGTATGTAAATGATTTATATATGTATAATGAATTCCTCTAACATTCTACATTAAGTATTATTTGCTGATGATGCAAATTTATTCTTATCACACAAAAATCTAAACCTGCAAAAAAATCTAAATGAGGAAATGGTTAAGGTGGATACATGGTTTAAATGCAATAAATTATCCTTAAATATCAGCAAGATAAACTTCATTGTTTTCCACTCCAATAGAAATCAAAATAATATTGAACATGTTATGATCAAAATAAATGGTGGGGTTATTGAGAGAGTGACATCCACCAAATCCCTGGGGGTTCATATTGATATTTTTTTAAACTTTAAGGGCCATATTGATAAATTGAAAAAAAAAAATCCAAATACGTTGGTTTATTTTTTCAAGTTGAGGCTCTTTCTTCCACTTGACGCACTTCTAACCTTATATCTGTCTTTATATGATCCTCATATAAATTACTCTTATGTTATATGGTGCAATACTTTTCTTAGTTATCTGATACAACTACAGAAGAAAGTTATACATGCCATATCTTGGTCTAAGGTACATGCTCACACTGACCCTCTTTTTTACAGCTACAGCATTCTAAAGCTTACTGAATGTAATATATTTTGCATTGCTTGTATAATGTTGTATGTATGCTCAATGACAGACTTTGTGACCTTATTCCGACTTACTTTCCCTCTCATACATATAAGACTAGAAAAAAGCATCTTATAAAAGGTAAGAAACATAAACTTAAATGTATGGGCTTTAGTGTGGTTTGCAGAGGTTCACAGGTGTGGAATGAGCTTGATAACACTTTAAAAATGTCATTATCTGTGTCTGTTTTCAAAAAGACCTTAAGGCAGCAGTTGCTACTAAAATATGTCTAAGCTTGAATACCCTGGGGACTTCTAAACTAGTTACTCTACTCTGAAATCCATTTAAATTGTACCTTACTCATTTAATCAATGTTTAGACTGATGGAATAAATGTCTTAGGACCATCTAGCTGTACGTTTTAGGGTCTTAAGATAGTCTTAGGTGTTGTGTAGGTTGTAAATGTTACTGTATAATACATGTACTTTGTACATGTACAACTTGTACTATGGGCGTAACAATCTGGACACTCAAAAATAATTTATATTGTGGCTACTTTTTTTAACTAACAGTATCTACTCTAATATTAGGGGGTACAGTTTAACCTACTGACAACAATCTGGCGTTTGGAAGGAATTTAATTGAGAATTCATACTGTAAGTATTTACAGATTACCTATACCTATCTATTATTACAGGGTGGAGTATTACCATTACTGAGCAACGAAGCTGGAAGTTTGAGGGAACCTGGGGTAACGAGTTCTGTAATGCTTTATAAATCTGCTATGATTTATTGCAAAATGACACTATTTACCAACACTGGAGGGGTACAGATGAGAACAAAAAGAGGATAGGGAAACTACATAGTTCTGTTTTTAAACTTGGGACACCTCTATGGGTGTTTTTGTGTTTTGTGTTTTTACTTTGGAACAAACAGAGATCCAGGGAGAAGAGTATTGTGAGGAACGTACTGTAGGCTTGTAGCCTATATGGCTTCTTTTAGATTTTTTTTTTTGGCTTTTTGGCTTTTTGCCTTTATTTGACAGTCTGTGCAGAGAGGCAGGAAGCACAGGAAGAGACAGGGATATGACAGATCCCCCGACTGGAAGTTAAGCTGTGGACTTTGCGGGTTATTTGGTATGTGTCTTAACCATTAGGCAACTTGTAGCCTTTATGTTATTTTGTATGTTGTAAAGTAGGCCTACTTATGGGGTACAACACTGTACTCACAGGGGAATCAAAAGAGTGAGATGGTACAGGTTTATTTGGGTTGTTGTTGCACAGGGTTCTATTCATTGTTGTTGTTATGGAGTACAGTGGGTAGAAAATATTTCTATGATGAGGTTATTACAGTCAATACAGCTGCACTGAAAATTCAGAAAACACTTTTTGCTAGTCTGACTTGAGAAGCAAATTTTGGTCTCAGTGTGAAAATCAGACACACTGCCCATCCACTGCCATGACCTTGACAACCAGTACCAGCCTGTCCTCACAATAAAACAACAGTATAGGTCGAAAATTCAGCTGGCAAAAATGACCTATAGTTACATTTACGCCATGTAGCAGCACCGTATTATGAACCAGGGAAGTGACGCAGTTCAGATGACATGAATATAAGGTGATCAATTTTCATATTGGGAGGAGGCAGGTTGGGTGGATGGATAGATAGACTGTTGGCAAAAAGTGGACTTAGCTGCAGGTGACCACTGTCTGCTTCCCATTTCAAACCGCGAGTAGGGACTGTTTTTTAAAAAACGTAACTTTGATTGTTATGATGTTTACTATTGCCATGACAATGAAGGCTGAGTAACTTTAAGGAAGTAACTTTAACCCATACCACGCTTCAAGACAATCTCAGATCATTTTAACCCAAACCGCAATCCTGACTGACTTTATACTCTATTCTGACCTAAATCTCAGAGCTCAAAAAAAATTTTCACATGTGGCCCTAATCCTCTTCTGTAGTGATCATTGATGGAAAAAATAACTTAAAAGTTTGTGACATAGCGGTTTGGTTAAGGGAAATTATATGTGGTGCAGTTGATTAAAAGCTATAATGAATTAAGTGTAGTGTCCTTGCATAGATCTTAGAGTCTTCAGTACTTCAAGAGTAGGGTAGCCTTAGGCATTGATTGGGCATTTTTATGTGCATAAATAAGCAGTGAATTGTCTGCCAGTTGAGGAAACAACTTACTGGATATGGGTTTTCATGTTAAGAATATCTTGATGAATATTAACTGTAATTGTGCAGTAGAAGCAAACGTTTTCAAATAAGCAACACCAAATATTGGCAAAGAAAATGTAATTTTCTACTTTTAGCTTAGTCAAGTTGAAGACTTTTGTTCTACACTGTTCCCTAGAGCTTACAAAAGTGATTAAACGCTGTATTCTGACCCCACACTATGACATCACCTAACATAATAACATTTGTGTCAAACAATAGCTGGCATTAGCAGCTATGTAAGCTATGTTAGCAACAGTAACAACTACATACTGTAAGCACAGAAGATGACATTATAATTACATTGTTGGATAAATACACATTTGGCACACTTACTCAGTCAGTGGTTCCCTTGTGTCTGCTGTCATTCTGCTTATCTTTAGCCACAGATTCAGACATTGTGTCTACTCTTTCAGGCTACCTGTTTTCTTATCCACAACTGAATTGAAAATAAACAATCCATGGTGAAAGTTTTGATTTACACTCATGGCTTTAGACCTTTTTTCACAACCGACATTTTGACTTGGCATAGCTGTAAAAGCACAGGTGGAGCTAATAGCATTAACGATGGCTCAGTTCCATGTCCCTGCCATGTACAATACCCTAGCCCTGGAACATGACTGTGGCTGGTAAATGTCCCTCTCGGTCTTCCGTAGGGCTAGATAGGCCTTAGCACCGCCCATTTCCTGGTTGCCAATTTGTTTGGTCTAATCATCATCCATGCTAATCATAGACTGTATATATAGTCTATGGGTCTAATATATACTGAAAAGACCCAGTATGCTGCTGTTTAGAGTCCTTAGTGCATTCACAATGGGAGAGTTAGTAAATTAAGTATACTCCAAAAAACATTTTGCACACTAAATAGTGGATGATTTTTGAGTGTGCCGTTGATGTGCACTACTGGCCCACAATGCATTGCAAAAAAGGAAGTGGAGGAGCTCAACCAAGCCCCCGGGAACAGCGCCGGGCTTTGAATCCAATTTGACATAGCGGCCAAACCACATAATTACAACGTCACGTGATGCTATTGGGCCCAAAAAGACTTTTTCCCATAGACTTGCATTGTGAAAGAGATTTCTGTAAATCAGCAGATAATTTTATTTGAGCATCACAACCTCCGTGAAATGACTGGTCTCACTATCAGAATTTGATCTGTTCGGTCCGATCACATTTTGACAGTGTATAAGAGCCGCACCATTGAATTGTTTTATCCCCACTCAAGTTAGCCGGAGGGCTAAACCGGAGGTAGCTGGCTCGGCCGACGAAAGTCGCTAGTGCACATGCTCTATGGGCCCAATGATCCTGGAAGATCCAGGTAATTTTATATGCGGAAGTCAAACTTTTTTGGCTTCATGCGCCACTGAGCAACTTTAATAGGAATGAACAGGGCCCCGCCCGACACTGTATCCAGTTCTTTTTATACATCCATGAACTCAACGCAGTTGGAAAAAAAATTGCAAATGGTGGTGAGACAGCTCCAGAATTAAGTAGTTAAACAAGAAAGATAAGTATTATCTTTCTTGTAAGTATCTAAAGTATAAGTATCTAATTGGTAGTAGAGTCGGACATCAGTTTGGTTGACATTTGATGGCACATGTATTGAATCATTTCCTTTTAGCATAAAATGATATGTGTTGATTTTTTGTATACTAACTGCAATAACAGCATGCTACAATGACTAGTATACAGTACATAGCCTACTGTATAGGCTACAGTGTGTAATATACTATATCAGTATGAAGTATGGAATTGGGACACAGCATAAGTATTTTCTCTAGAAACACAGCACAAAAAAAGACTCTAGTTGTCTTAAAAACCTGGTATGGTATGGCTCCAAGATCTGGACACTATTTGAGAGTGATGACAGAAAATCCAAAATTATATTTGAAGACATATATTCTAGTTCAAAGGGACATTGTCTGTTTGAAGGTGAAATTTCTGCTCTGAATGAGTTAAAATCTTTGTTGCATGTACTTTAGATACCACAAAAGCTTATTTTTATGTAGGGAGAATTTTATTTCAACTGATCAT
Source organism: Thunnus thynnus (assembly GCF_963924715.1). Taxonomy (NCBI): domain Eukaryota; kingdom Metazoa; phylum Chordata; class Actinopteri; order Scombriformes; family Scombridae; genus Thunnus; species Thunnus thynnus. The sequence goes on from NC_089522.1 coordinate 23,032,492, forward strand.
TCCCACACACAAGCACACATTTCAAAACAAATCTCTTGAGTAGCCAATTTTAAAGCAGGGACTGCCCAACACAAACACATGGAGAGGGCGCAGTTATCAAAATCTGTCAGCAGAAGTTATAGGAGCTGGGAGCAATGAGAGCCCTTATTTCCTCAAAAAACTGCGTCTATCTGCCAAACTCCCATAGAGGCTTGCCACTGTACTGAGTAAGTAGCAGTTCATTATGTCATCTCTTTTTTACAGTATTCAGAATAGTCAAATAAACTCAAGCCCAGGGAGTAGTAAACACCCAGACAGCCTGGGTCTAATGGCAGTAAAGGAAAGTAGGGGAGACAGGCGGCATCGCTCTAAGTCGTCTGTAAGCATATTCTAAGGGGCACAGTCATCTTGCTCTCCTGATAATGATGCTTTCATTAGCCATTGGGATGCCAGGCATGTCCCATACACTAAAATCGGTGGAAATCTCTCGCTCTTTTACTCTCTCCCTCTCCCTCTCTCTCTCTCTCTCTTTCTCAGTGAACTGATTTGGTCACAGTTTGGGTTCCATTCCTGTCTCCTGTTGTATTCCTGTCTCCACTTCACTCTGAGCCCATTAATGTAAATTATACCGAGAAAAGAAAGCAAGTTAAAGTGCAAAGGGTAAAAAGTAAACCCACTAGTGTGGTACCAATCTTTATAAAAACTATTAAATCATTCTCTCTTTATATTCCACCAAGGACCTGCCTTTGTGTCAGAACAGTCACTCAAGACATAGAGATTCTCTTGTCACCAGCCCACTCGCTTGTAAGAAAGCATGACTGATGCGTTTTTGGAAAATTGGATTCTTATGGAGGGCAAGGATATGATCCCATCCCATTCCTTCTGGATTATGTGGTCACTGGGGTTTCCTCGTCCTGGCCCCAGTATCCTGTGGTACTGTGCATGGTTGACACAGGAGGCAAGGCACTCAAAAGTTGATGATGGATTCAAAGACTCGTTGACAGCTCTGGAACAATGACCAAGGCAGGGATCAGGGAAATTCTGGGCTTGGAGCAATACAGAATACTATTGTTTGATTTCCCATCTTTGATGGAGACACAGTGGAAAGAAAATGCAGCTGGATATCCCCAGTGGCATAGCAGTGGCATGAAGCCTTATGATATTCAGACATCACAAAGCCAGCTGCAAAATGGTCAGCTGAACAATGTGGAGCAGTGAGTCCCACAGCCTGTGTAATTCACATGGCAAGTGAATAAAAATGGTCCGGGGAACGTGGCATTGTGCCATTCAAATTTATTCATCTCTTAAATGAGTCATTCAAATCCTGTTGATGTATTTAAGAGCCGCCTCAAAGTCCTAATGCTGTTTTAAAATGTGTGAGGTAATATATGGAATTGTAAATGCAGGCTACATATATATTCTTTATAAAACTCCTATCCCACAGGTATACCATACCATAGTTTAGCATTGGCTTTCATTTGCAGCTGTCAGTCACATTTCTACCCTCAGTGCAGCTGGACTACGAGTACAGACCGATCTCTCAGACCATCTGAAAATCATCTCCCATTCTTTTTCATTAATAAAAGTTCTATTATATATTTCTGCTAATGTGGGAACATGGAAACCCTGGCAACATGTACAGGTGTTTTCATGTGTAGCAGGCATGATGCTTGTGCTATGGCCTATGAATGGACAAATATGTGAGGGCTATGAGAGGAGAGGTGGTAAAAATTATTCCTAGGCAGGGTGAATTTTTAGCAGCTATGGGAGGCACTCAGTGGAGATGCCCCTAAGGCTGATAGGATGCTTTGATCAGAGATGGAGGGACACGCCTGTTAAAAATCAGCAGCCGCCCGTTCCCCCTCTATCTCTTTGTATTCCTCTCTTCCTCTATCCCTCTTTCACCCTCTCCACTGCTGTCTTTCTATCTCCTCTCTTTATATCCCTTCCTCCCTCATTTTCCCAACGACCTCTCTGTCTCTTCTGTCTCTTCTTCTCTCTCTTTCTAACTCGCTCATATGCAAACATACACATACCTAAGGGTCAGAGGAGCCGCCTTGTCTCCATCATGCCCCAGCTCATTCCAGCTCCCCAGGTGGTTGCTCAGTCATGCCCACAGGAGGCAGCAGCATTGGGCAGATGACCCACAGCACTCTCTGACACCCAGCAAACCCTTAAGACAGGCAGTGTTAATAAGCGCACAGCACACAAAGTAGCAGGCTCACGCACATAACTTCCTGCAGTATGCATACACTAATAAATCATACAAATTTAATCCAGATTCAATAAATGTGCAAAGGCAGAGACAAACTCACAGCTGCAGCTATAGACTGATTGCACCCATATTTCTGTGTTGTTCAATATGATATTTCAATTGCTTTGATTTCACGGGAGCATATTTATTTCTGAAAACACTTTCCCAGTGATTTGTTTTAGTGGTTCACTTTATGTCTTTTCCAGGGTTGGTGCAGTGTGGGTATTCTCTGACACTGAGCAACAGTAGTGAGTAAATTATTCCATTCAATTATCTGAGCATTTGCTCAATATAAATACCATCTGGGTGCTTGAAATAGATTAGTTTAAGGCCATACTAAATTATTAAACTATTCCCAGTGAACGAGTCCCCATTCCCCTTTAAATGAGGCAGACTTATGGGGTTCATACTAAGCCCCTGGTCGTCTGACGCGCTCTGCACTTAAATCGTGTCTGCCTGGAACACTGCGACAGGATTCCCAACAGGAACATGAAAACAGGGGCCACCACTTGACCCTCACTGCCCAAACAGTTAACCCATTTCCCAGACTAACAGGCCTTGCCTAACTAGCATGAGGACAGAAACAGAGAAAAGTGTGCTTAGACTAACTGTATCTCAGACTAGGGTGGGTTATGAAATATTAGCTCTCTGATTTTGGTATATTACTCTAGACTATAATGTATTTGACAGGAAGAGTTCTCTATCACATTAGTTCATACTTCCACATGACCTCATTCACTCTCTTTCTCTCACACACATTTATTCAGCTCTGTCAAACAACAGACCTACAGCAAAGTATTTCTCATTTATTTGACACACTCCCTCCGGAGGTCCAAATCAAAATGTGAACATATGGCTGTGCTGCAATGTGCAGACACTACTATCCTCTAAACTGCCTTAGCTCAGTGCTTCAGGGGCTTGAACGCCCTGACAGTACACACAGCAACACACATCCAGTACACTTGACATCCCAAAAGCTTTCAGCTCTGTGTTAGAGGACTTTTATCCATCTTATGACCTGTATAGCATCAATAAAATGTCCTTGCCAGGGAATGTTTTTTTTTTTTTTTTTACTATTTTATCAGATTCCCAGACAGAAAAATTAATATGAGCCTTCATGCTGGAGAATTTGTCTTGAAGGATATACTCAAAGACAGAATTCGAAAGATGTCTAAAAAAGACTTTAAAAGAGAATAACATAATCATAATAATAATCACATTTAAGATTTTGTATCCACTAAATATTACTTCTTCTGGATGAACGGTAAAATTATTACTTCTTTAACTCTTCAAACCAAGAAAACAGTCTGAAAACTCAACAGCATGAAAGATTTTGATTCAAATTAGTATGCATTGCTATTGGATATCACATATAATCAGACTGCTCATATAAACAAATCGTTTTCCTATATCTGTCCACTAAGGAGCTCAATTTTACAACTTGCTTGCACTTAGATTTATGATTTTCAACTAGATACTATATTTTGCTGTACACAGATTTACCTTGAAGTACAGATTAAATGTGTGTTTGCGTACTGTGGGGAATCTTTTTAATTAATATCAACCTCCCCTACTTTTCCCCAAGTATACTTTGGTAAAAGCAAATCTTTTCTTTACTGCACACAAATAAGATCTAGGTGATAAGTGTTTCCCTGGTGTGGGTAGGACTAGTAGCTGGGGCTTAGATCAAGATATTATATCATCAGATGTATGTTGTTGGATGCTTCTTCAAAGATAGAATCTCACAGGAGAAGGCACAAATCTTTTTAAATCAATTATGTACAACTGCCAAATTTATCCAGTAGCCACAAAAGTTGTTTTTACACGCTTTCAATAAAGAAAGTTGCATAAATAAATAGCATCACTCAATCCAAGTATTTTTTTTCTTCAATAACATAACATTTTGAGTGCTGATCCAAATAGTTTCCTGGTGCCCTGAGTGAGCGTTCAAACGCTTTATTTACTTTTCCCTTTGCTGTATAAAGGCTTGTCAACAGGCGCTTCACTGCACGTCTTGTGCTGATCTTGGGGCTCAGGTGTCCCTGAGCAAGGCCTCTTCGCAATAAGATCCTTCATTTATCACTTCCACCTACCATAGAAATGAAACACAAAAACAAAGCACTGTTACCAACATTTTGGAAACCAGGGCTGAGACACTCCATCAAACAGCACATCATCAAAACACACTTTGATAGAGAAATAACTTCCTCTATCTTACCACAGATCGTGAGAGCCATTTTTCAAAGACCAAGTATAATGGAAATTATGAAAAGGCAATTTCACGCTTGAGTAGAATTGGGGCGACGCAATGCTGCCATTGTGCTTTATAATGTTGGGTTGTAAACACTGAGATGCGGCCCTGCAAGTTGTTGACACATCTCCTCGGTGCATGGTAATGTTAGCCAGAGCACCAAAAAGTCCACAGTTCAGAGAGCAGAATAGGTGGCAGTGCTGCAGCTCAAAGCTCCTTTCATTTGTGTGATGACAGTAGCATTAACGTCACTCTATGTTTGCCCTTCACTCTTTATCTTCACTTCTTTTAAATTATGTGAAACCTAATATTGTATGTTTGTGCTTTTCTGTTTCACCCAAAGCATTGACTAGAGTCAGGTCAAGCTGTGCTAGATTTGCATATGTTTAGACTAACAACCTTTTTACAAATTCACATGAAAAACTGGTTCTTGTCCTTAACATGAAAGTAATGCATCATGTTCTATCTTTCTCTGCACTGGAGAAAATATATGAAAATCAATCCAGAGGCATTATGGTGATACTGTCCTTCAGTGGCCCTTGAAAAATTGTGAGGTTATTCAAAAGGACTGACCTTTTCTTTGAGAAATTGACTTTCAACTTTACCAGTTATTCAATTATATTTTTTTCATTCAGCCATTTATGAAAAGGCAGAATTTGACAGACCAAAATGATTTAGTAGGAAATGCAGGAAGAGTGACAAATTGGACAAAATAAATTTTACCTCCTGCTACATTTAATTTTGTCAAACTGTGCACTGCATTGCATGAATCATGTAGACAAGCCATTGCATTAGATGGGGTGTAAGGATATCTTACTCAGCTCAATTAGTTACATACAAAAATGTGTTATAATTTGGTTATAATTTGTGGCTCATGCACACCATAGTTGTTTCTGTTTTGATCACTAGAAACACAAGCGTCATATAAACAGAGCCCTGCACTGTGTGCTGGAATTCATTCTTTGTGTATTTTCTTATATGTCTGCAGCTCAGAAACTGTAATTCCAAGAGTGTCTGGCCTTATAACTCCCTGGCACTCCCTGACACCTTCCTTATCTTCCAGGTTCTTTAACTTCTATTCTATAAGTATAAAATTGTCGAAAAGCAGCATCACAAATATTTTTCCCAAAAAAGGTAGAACATGGAAACATATCACAAATTCAATAAGTACAACAACTGAACACAGTTGTCCTATCACTTAACAAACAAAATTAGGACCATAGACTGTATAAAAATAATGGACATAGCCACTGTGACATCACTCATTGGCTGTGTTGGACTCGCGTTTTGAACAAGCCCCCATGAACAGCACCGGGCTGTGAAGTCAATTTGACATAACGGCCAAACTGTGTAATTACAACGTCACGTGACACTATCGGGCCCAGGAAGACTTTTTCCCATAGACTTACATTGTGAAAGAGACGTCTTTGAAACAGCGGATAAAATTTTTTGAGCAGCACAACCCCCACGAAATGATTCGTCTCACTATCAGAATTTGATCCGTTGGGTCCAATCACATTTCAAAAGTCCAAAAGAGCAGCATGATTGAATTGTTTTATCCCCATTCAAGTTGGCTGGAGGACTAAACCGGAAGTAGCCAGCTTGGCCAGCAAGTCATTAGTACGCTTGCTATATGGGCCCAATGATCCTGGAAGATCCAGGTAATTTTATATGCGGAAGTCGAACTTTTTTGGCTTCATGCGCCACTGAGCAACTTCAATAGGAATGAACAGGGCCCCGCCCGACGCTGTATCCAGTTCTCTTTATACATCCATGGTTTGAAGCCTCGAGTTTGGCAATTTGACTGTCACCATCATGGATTTTTAGAGCCAGAAGTGATGAGAATGGACCATATTTGGACAAGAGGTGCATCTAACCCTAACGCTAGCTGCTAGCTTGATTAGCACGGTGCATTTACAGTCTATGGTTAACTTTTATAATGCTAATGCTAATGCTAATTTTCACTAGCGAAAAATGGGCTTAAAACCATTAAAACAAAATGTACTTACTAGAAAAACTGAACATCGGACTCTTGAGTTGGTCTTTTAGTACAACCAAACACTGAACAGGACTTTTTTAGGCCACCAAAATGTTACACAACTTTCATGAACTGAAAACTCATTGAAATAGCGACGGCTACGGCTACGCCTACACTCTGTGAATCTGGGGTTATGCCATGTTTACATTACCTAACCAACGTTGTCATTGTGGTAGCGATTTGTCAATCACAACGTAGCCATGCCCTAAAGCATACCCTGCTTTATCATCAAATTTAAATGTACTCTGAAGTTGGATTGATGTTTGTACATTCAGAAAGCATTTTGGTGCAAGAAAAGAGAGAGAAAGAGTGCTTTCAAGAGGGCCATTTGAACGTCCCACTATTGTGGTTCTCACAATTATGTAACCAGTTTGATAGCTCTCTAATAGTTCATAAGTTATGATATGGGGTCTAGACATGCAAATAGTTTTGGTTTCATTTAGACTTTGAGATCTGCTGAGATTTCTGCTACAACAGCAATACAATTATGAGGAATGGACTGCTTCTTGTCCTCAAAGCATTTGGAAATACTTTACAGAGATAATGTTGTAATGTGATGACTGTATTTCAGTGGAGATATTTGAAGACTTTTAAGATTTCAGTCGTTTTCTTTGAGCAAGGCGGTATTAGAGGAACTTCAGCTTGAGGCAGTTCCACATTGGATTCAACATGTTTTAGATACTCACAGAGATTCATATTCATCTCTGTCATGTAAATAATATATTAAGTTATACACAACTTGACAAAACACACTTATTTGAAATCTTGATATCAAGTTTAATTCTGGGAATTCTGTAATTTTCTTGTTGCCTGCATAGTGAACTTTACTGGCTGACTGAAACTCAGGCAGTAACATCATGGCATGTGTCTAATTTCATTTGCCCAGCTCTGCAGCTCTGACTTAACATGCTTCAACTTACTGCTTTTATCCTTGTATCTGCTGGGGATGTTGGATTTGTTTATCCACTGAGCAGTCTAAGTCTTGGTGTTAGTCAAACTGGTGTAGCATTTATGTCAATCCTTGTTCCACAGTAGGAGTATACACATACAGTAAAAGTATTACAGGGTATTTTTTCACCCACCAAAATGTATGCTACTAACTGTTCAGTACTTATGGGCAATTTTGTGACTCCAGATCTTGACCGTCATGTCTTTAGTGGAAACGAGAGCACCCATAAGAAGCCTAGGTAAACTATGAGTGAACATAGAAACCTTTTGGAAATTCACAGCAAGCGTAATTCAGTATTCTTACAAAAAAGTCACAGCCATTATTCCTATGCTGCGATTGCAGCTCAGCTAATAAGTGGGGCTGGACATTAAGTTTAACTATAAATGTAACTCCTTATCAAAAACTATGAATTGTCTATTATTCCACTTTTTTCAGCACAACTTGGACATTCTTAGGCAATCAAGATGCATTATGGTCTGTAAATGGCCTTAATTAAATAAAACATGAGGCAGTCATAAACCAGAGGATTAAGAGTAACCTTACAGGCCATAATAGGCCATAACTCATTTCCCTGTCCAACCCTCATATGCCTTAGTACATACAGTGGTGCACTTAGTGGGAAAGTAAATGGGCTAGTAAAGAGAATTTTACAATTTACAATTTACTGTAGTCTCACAGTAAGTTAATACTAAATGTGTGCTCTGTTGTTTGGAATTAACACTTAGAAAGTTTTTTGGAAAGACCAAAGAAGGTATGTAGACTGTTTGTACAGGTTTTTGTTTTTTTTCCTGCAACTCTCAGTTCTTTAAAATCACAGCTGAAGACTTTTCTGTTTGCCACTGCCACCAACTTTGAGGTTTAATATCTTACACTGCGCTCTAACTTTTATTCTCCTTTTTTATCTTTCTTATCCTACTTTAGCCTCTTTTTATTTCCAAATTTAACACTTTTTAATTGTATTTAAATGTCTTTTTTACATTGCCTTGTGTTGCTTTTATATTGTCTTGATGCCTTTTATGCGCGATGTAAAGCACTTTGAAATGTGCCATACAAATAAACTTGCCTTGCCTTGCCTTACATACATCTGCACCTTACTCACTATAATCTTTCCCCTTGTTTAATGAGATCTTGTCATTGCTGAAAGCATCTGTCTTTTTATTTCACCCCTCAGGCCTTGCATAAAAATAAATTGAACAAATTGCAAAGAATACCAATAAAGCTGAAGACCACTGTACAGTATGTCAATAAACCACAATAATATACATGAGATAAAACTTGAAACTAAATAATTGAGGGCTTATTTATTTTCTTGTCAGATTCTGGAGGTCTTATTTTCACTTGGGAAAACTGGGATTATAATTTTTGCAGTATTGCCACCTTGAGGTGAGAATCTGCTTTCTCCTCACTAACCTTTGGCTGATAAGACACGAGTCTGGAATTAAGGTGAAACATTGCCTCAGTCGTGGGTTAGATTTGATATATTGTACATAATCTTCCTCTGCTTATATCTGTGTGCATAAAGTATATGTGTGTATGAATGTATTTACACATATTGCAGATCCATGCCTATGAATTATGTATATGGTTGTGCAGTTTTAGGGCACTGCCAGTGATGCTGTACTTTATTGGATAGCTAAAAGAAGTTAAGCATCTGGAACTGGCTCATTTTCCTGCCAACTCTGTCTCCCACATCTGCATCTGAACTTAGCTGATCTATTGTGTTTACACAAAAACAAACAAATAAATTGTAAACAGGTTTACTATCTGTTTAAGTCTTTGCAAACTGCAACAAGATGCGCTTGGGCTCCCTTATACCTTACCATGATTATGATTACACATTAAACATTACCACTGATGTTAATGGTTTTAAGTAAATACACTAATTAATGTGTCAGTTAGAAAACTCTTTTATGTACTGTAAACATACTTGTGTTCCAATAACATGTTGGCAAAATCAATATGAACCACTGGCTTAAAACATTGATGGGTTACAGTACAGCTTCAAAGAAATAGGTTTTCCTTCATCAAAATGCAAAAGTCTGCAGCAAAAGAATCTAAAATATAGACAGATCATTCACACTAATAGAACTGCAGTTTGGACACACTTTCTCATAGTATAGGTGTATCCAAACTTTTTCTGTATATGAAAAAGTGTATAACTTTTGAGTTACTGTATTTATAAGAATATGTCTCTACACAAACAGCCATGCACTGAGATGACACCATAACATAATTGGTGGTGGGGGGACATAAAATGAATTTATGGCGACTCTAAATATTCTCAGAGGCTTACTGTACAACAAGCTTAGCTCAGTTTTGTTGTCACTGGCCAGTCTGAAAGCAGACAGGCCAGGTGTGCATAAGGTCAATACTATGTCTCTTTGTTGTGCTTGTGGTGTGATTAACCTGTCTGGCACCTGTAACTCTGGCTGAACTCAGGTCAGTGACACTGTTGGCAGGGATTGTTAACCCAGCTGGTGTCTGTGACTCCAGGTACTTAATGCCTGAACCTGGATCGGTTAGACTTATTAGTGCATGGCAGCCCACCTGGGAAGCTGAACTTAGGTCAGCTGGACAGTTAATAGCAGACTAAGACCCATTTCCCTCTGTGTGCTGTCATGTAGCCCTGACAGCTAGTTTGACCCCATACAGCGAGTTCTGTGTGTTGACACCCTGATCCGCTACATAGGGTTTAATGCACAGCACTTTTTGAGGTCAGTAGACAGGTTGGACTCATGTTGAATCTCCACTTCAGTGTACACACATCCACACTGTAACTACACAAGTGTACTTATAAGGATGTATAGAGTTGAGATGACTATAGGCAAGGTGAATTACTCACATTCCTGTAACACATTGGTACTGTATGTGCATGTAGTATGGTCTACATAAAACTTCAAGGTCTTAAACACTGTAGAAGAATCAACTCTCTCTTCTGGAGTTTATCCTGACTTGTTTTCATAAGAAGGGCAAAAATGTTAAGAAGCACATCAAATATAAGACTGATATTTGCTTGTTGTTTTTTAATATGTGGTTACCCAATGAATAAAACATGAGTCATCCTTAGAATAATGTTGCTTCATAATATCTGTATGCATTCATGCATATTGTACAAATGACACTAAAGCAAAGAACTACACATATTGAAGTGTTACAGATACAAGACATTGCTCATAGATACTGAGGCACCTTCTAATGGCTGTGCGATGACAAAGACACAGAGGCAGAATTACAAAGAATGGATTGCGGCCACTGATAGCACCATGAAGAGCGCATCATCTGCAACTGCTATCTGCCCCGTCTCAAGGTCTGATTCACAAAAGACATTGCGCTAATGATATGACGGTGCAAACACGCCCATAAAGTTTAGGTGCTGAGTGTAATTTGCTCTCGTTTTGTGTCTGATTGAGTGAGTGCAACGGTTGCCAGTGTTTCAGGCTTTTCTCCATATTTCAGCACACAGATTGGTTCATAATGAAAACTGCAGAGAGCACAAAAGCCTCAAATTGCATGTCTGTAATTTGCAGAGGTGTGCACACACACAGTTCTCCACAATCACAAACCAACTTTCATTTATTTTACGTTTTATACTACTTTAGTATTTCGCATCTATAGTCTAACATAATCTACTGAAAAGTCAAATGTCAAAATACAGCTATTAATGTAATCAGGAAGGTCCGAAACATGTTAGATTAATGCAACAAACAGAACATCAGTAGTGATGTTCTGTTTGTTGCCCACAGCTGGCTGTGTGTAACAGCTGGCTGCAGCATCACACAGCAGCTGAAACGATAAGTGCATCTCCAAACTGAGAAAGAGGCTGTCTGCATTTACACATGCAGCACAGCAGTGGTAACTTCATTAACATCGGACTGATCAGGATCTGATGGTAATTAATGTTCTTTGTTCTGCTACACAGCTACACAGGTCAGCTGTTACACACAGATTCCAGGTTTATAAGGTGGAACTGTTTGTAATAAAGCAGCCCCTTACTGTATGGATAAATCCTGAGCTCCATCAGTGCTGTCAAGACATTTTTATTTTTGAGTAGCTGAAAGTCCGAAATAAGCCTCTCACCCCATAACTACTATGTAACTGAGTCCTTACTCCGATACAGCAAATCAAATCTCGCATAAAGCAACAATGTGGCATTTGATCATAGGTCACACTGAGCCTGATAGCACCCTGCTACACAACACAAGAGCCACAAACTCTTAACAAGCCACTTTAGCTTTCCTGCTAAAGTCTCCTACTCATCCAGTGTACAACTACTACTACTAAAAAACACATACCCTGTCCTGCACCTTAGCTTGTTGAACGAGCCGCCAACATATGTGGAAATGTCACTTTGGACCCATTAGATGCTGGTTTGGTCATTACTCTTCAAAATCCCTGTTAGCAACGCACTGTCACACTATCAGCCAGCTGAGACAAAAAGGAGAATTTCTGATATTTTCCCAAAGACCTTTTTTCTTCATTCTAATAATACAAAACTTAGAATTAAATGTGATTTCAGTTGGACTTTAAATATCCATCATATCACTGTGTTAATATTTTCGAAAGCAAGGAACGTGAAAGGTTTGCTAGTGTTTCTGACTGCACTGAAAATGACCACCAAACTCTACAGATCTTTGTAGTTTTCAACCCACTGTGTTGGTTTACTACTCCAAATGGTTGAGACATACCAACCTAAGATCAGGTATAGCCAAGGAACAGTAGATTGCCAGATGGTCTTGCACAAAATAGTGCATTTATTTACTACATTTTTTTTAGCAGTTGGTGAACCAAACCTCACAAGTCCTGTGCAAATGGCATGTAAACTGTTACTCCAGCCTGTTGTGCCTGTGTGAATCATACATGGTATATTTCTGGGGTTGTGTGTTCTCACCTCTTAAAACTGTCACAAAAGCCTTAGTACATTTGGCTGAGAGTGCACTAATAAAATCCAAGCCCAAATGCACCAACAATGACACTGGAGTAATCTACTTTGTAGTGGTGTGATAGAAAACATCGGGAAATGGATACAAGTAGATGTAAGAGTGGGTTATTACTTTTGATAACACTTAGTGGTGGTTAAAATGTACATTTGTTGGGCTAATGAGAAAGATATTAGAAACATCAAAGATCCTCTTAAAGTAAAGTAACAGGTGAACTCATAACCACTAAATTTTCCATATTACCTGCTTCACTCTGCGTTCTTCATTGACTGACTTAAAAAGAGATCAAAGACACATTTCTGATCCTTTGTTGAAGAAAAAATACTTGATGTCCATGTTAATGGATATAGTTCTCTTGAGAATGATCTTTTCTTTGATTGTTTCATTTTCAGCTATGCCTATCCAGTTTGCCTTTAAAAATTGATGCACATCAAATTCTTTACTTTGTCTTATCTGGATGTTCTTTCATGAGAGAATGAACATGTGAGAAAGAAAGCTGAATGTTGCAGTGTTTGTCATCAGGACAAAAGCAGCATAATAAAGATACTGTATTTGTTGAAGTTGAAATCCTTATCATCATGAAATCCTTGAATACTACACATAATCTGTACAAAAAATATCTTCTCAGTTCCACCTGCCTAGCAACCATAGTTCTCTTCAGTTTATGAACTCTCCAATCAGTAATGATTTTCATTTCTTACCAGTTACAGAAGATGAGGTTCGGAGATCTTAATCAATTGAAAGATTCTTCTCCAGGTTATGATAATATTGACCAGAGCTGGATCTACGTACAGGCATTCTAGGCACATGCCAAGGGTCTCATTACCACTAGGAGGCCCAGACAGAAGGGTAAAGAACATCAACTGTATGTTAAACATATATTTTGAAATATATAAAATATTTTTTTAAATAAAAAAATCTGATCTTAAACTTCATTTCAATGTTTATATATTTATTTATTTATTTATTTGAACATACACGTTTACGTTATTATGTTAATGCCAATGTGTGGGAAAAAGCATTTCCGGTTCAGTGGAGGTCATGTTCATATGTTAGCAGCAGCAATATATAGGCTAGCAGCTTTTTGGTATTGGTATTCTTTTGGATGCAGTAAAGCGGAAAAAAAAGAAAAATGAAGAGGAAGAAAGAAAACAACAGAAAAGGGCTTCACACAAGTTTGTCTCGGGCCCTGCAATTTCAAAGCCCACAAACCAGCCTGCTGCAGGACCCCCCGCACCCAAAGACTCAGCGGCAAAGGCAGGTGATTTTAGCCTTAGAGTTAACATTAGCAGAGCAGCACCGGGTCACGACTTTGACAGATACTGAGGATGATTCCTCTACAACGACATAAAAACACCACCACAAGCAACAAGGATGGACAACAGATGAGGACAACACATCAGCATCATAGAAAGGGTGTTAAAAGCAGGTAAAACTTCAATACATATATCCACCTGTGAAGACAACTCACAAATACACTATTCTGAAAACAACAAACAATATGGGGGGAATACAGTCTGCCTAGTGTAATCTATCCATTTAATCTGGCTCTGACATCGATATCCATTTCATAAGTACATTGTAAAATCTCTATTTCACATTATTAATCTCTCATTTGAAAAAGGAATTGTATCTCTTGAACTAAAAATTGCCAAGATTATTCCTATTTATAAAGATGATGACCCAGCTGTCTTCAGCCATTATAGTCCCATCTCCATCCTGCCTGCTATATCAAAAGTACTTGAAAAGCTTGTCTATCAAAGATTAATCGAACATCTTAATAAGTACAAAACTATACACATCAGTACAGGTTAAGGTGTTAGATGATGAACTTCTTAAGCTATCTATTTGGTTTAAGTCCAACAAACTATCACTTAACATTTAAAAACAAGCTTCATCTTTTTTGGTCTTAAATCAGAGATTTTTAACTCCTCGTTTAAAATTGCAATCGATAAAATAGCTAATGTGCATTCTACACAGTACCTTGGCATTCTGCTTGATGAATCCTTATCTTGGTAACCTGATATCATGTTCATGACCACGAAAATGGCCAAGAGCACTGGTATACTGGGCAAAAGCCCTCACTTGATCAACACTGAGGTGGCCACTACATTATATTTTTTGTATGGTTTATCTGTATATGAATTATTGTAATATAGCTTGGGCTGGTATTCATTAGACCAAAACTGAGCCCATATACTGTCTTCAGAAATGAGCTCTAAGAATAATAAGTTTGTACATCAAAGACATTCCTCTCAGCCTCAATGTTTATCAAGTGAAATATCTTCAGATTGGTTTATTTGTTCATAGTTCCTTAAAAAGAACCCTTCCCCCTTTTTTCGTGAAGTATTTGCATAGAATTATCAATTCCATAATTACTCCTCACATAGCTCCTTAAACTCCCCAAATTCCTGTACTTCCCAATCTCAGATTATTATATTTTACCAAGCGCCCAAAATATGGAATTCTCTGCAATCACATTTTTTGAATTTGTCTTTACAGCAGTTCAAAAGACCCCTGAAATCATACAATTGTCATAGAAGTCCAAAAGCATTCATTATTTGTGTTTGCTGTAACTCTAAGTGATATAACATGAGTGTATACTCTTAGTCTGTTAATGATAGTGTTCGTGTATACTTACATGTATTATGAACAATTATTCTTTGTGTGTGTGTGTTTGTTTGTGTGTGTGTGTCTTATGACTATGACTGATTCAAGGACAATGATGACTCATTATAGTTGTGTAATAGATGGATGTTAATGGGATGCATTGTTGTTAAGTGCTATGCTAAACTATGTCTTCCATTTTAACTATGTCTAAACTTATTGATAGATATATTCTAACTGTGTACTCTACATTGTGATTATTTCCTGTAATATGCTGCCTGGAGAATGCCACTTTTCAAGCCCCTGGAGGGTGTTTAGGCAATTCTCCTTCACATTCCTTTGCAAATTATATATTGTATCTTTTTTTAAAAAAATTATATGAGTTAATAAAGAAACAGAGGGAAATAAAGTTTATCAAGGTCCAATTCTTTTGATATCTGCTGTCACAGAAATGCTGTGGATGTTACTTCCACCTCTACCTAAACACATAATTGTATCAAAGAAATTTCAAGTTTAATACTTTCAACTTTCAATTGGTATCAATATTTTCATGGTCAGAAGCCTGAAAATCACTGTCCTCATGAGCTGTGTTATATACTGGCAGTTGTATTATGAACATGTTTCTTGCATTTCCAAAACACTACATCTTACAATTATATGGTGTTTTATAGTTGAACAATGATGAAATATATTTTGTCTATATCAGAGCCAAATCATTTAACACTTAAATGTAGCATAAAATCAGTTGTTTCAGCAGCAGGGCCAGCAAACATCAATTCTGTAACACACTTTAACAATTAAAGTTGTAAATAAAAACTCCCTCTTAAAAATAATGAAAAATCCCAATACCCTTGCATAGAAGAACTACTCCAGTATTCAGTGATTCATCCCACGCATCTAAAAGGGACAGAAGAAAAGCAGATGAAGAATAATTGATTCACAGAGAAGACAAATGCATACACTCAATTAAAGTTTGCATAATTTGGTGAGCGACTTTATAGATGACAGAAAGCTTCAGCTAGGTTTCCACTGAACTGTGAATTCACTGTTTTTCACTTAAGTCTGAGCACCAGCTCTCCCTCCAGGTATCCTCTCCAAAAAGCAGAGAAATATGGGTGTGTAAAAATAGAGAAAAGTAAAAAGAAAGTAACAAACATTGATTTGCATCATCCTTTGAGGTTATGCTTTTGAAATGTATTGCAACCTGGAATAAAATGTGCTAAATATTTGCTCAGCAAATAAACCCAACCCATGCTCATATGTCACGGTCCTCATACACAGTAAAATAGCATTTATCATTAAGTGTCTATTCAAGGTTTTCTTGTCTAAATGATGTCTAAAGCATGGACAAAGAATGGTCTTTTACACTGCCGGCATTTATTCACCCACAGTCTGAAAATCCACCATCTGTTTGAGTCTCATAGGCATTCTCAAGGTTCAATGTTTTCTTCCCTTTAGAAAAGGAGGCAGAGATTGTTCTGTCCTCTGACCAAAACAAAAAACAGATTAGTATATTGTAGATAGACCTCTTGATGATGAAAAATGGCAACAAGAAAGAAGAAGTTCACTCTTATGTGGAGTAAGGAGAAAAGGTGTACTAAAAGGCTTTATTTTATCAGGAATCATTTTGGTTAAAAACAAAGGACAACAAAAAGTTTCATCCTCACAGGGTCTTCACAGTGTGTAGTCAAAGAATAAAGCCCCCGGGAGGTTGTTAAGAGTGTCTGAAGAACTTTATTTTTCTATCAAATTTGGGACAGAATTGGCTCTGAAAAAGAAGTTCCACATCAGACAGTGGTGAAAGAAGTACTCAGCCCTTTTCTTACTGTAATTAAAAAGTACTAATACAGCAATCTAAATATACAAGTTAAAGTCTACCTGAGTAAAAATATAAAAGTATCATCAGCAAAATGTACTAAAAGTACTTTTTCTAAAGAAAAATGTCCCCTGTGACTGATATATATTATTATATGTTACATTATTGCATCTATGCTTAAGTGGCATTTTACTGTTGTACTGTTGTTGGTTGAGGTGGAACTAGTTAGTGTAGTCTAGTGGTTCCAAACCTTGTGGTTGGGCCCCCTCTTATTCTATTTTAGATTATTTTTATTTCCAATATAACACTTTATAACTGTATTTAAACATCTTTTCATATTGCCTTGTGTTGCTTTTACATTCTGTCTTGATGCCTTTTATGTTTTATGTAAAGCACCTATAATTGACTTGTTGATGAAATGTGCTATACAAATAAACTTGTCTTGCCTTGTCACAAGATAAATCCGAGGGGTTGTGACATGATGAATTGGTTAGGAAATAAGAAAACATAAGTTTGTGTTCATTTTTATGAATTTTCTCTAATCTTTTTAGATTAGTTTAGAGAAGAAATGTCTCTTTGGTGGAGCTGCTAACAACCCGACATCTGAATTGTAACAAGGTAAGGGTTCACAAGCCAAAAAGCTTGGAAATCGATGGTTTGATCAATTAATAAATAAGCATGTCGTTTGTAATGTTTATTTCACAGGGACCATATCAGATAAACACTGTCAGATGTGCAAAGCAACAGATGTAATGTATAAAGGGCATCTAGCTGAAGCTAATTTGCAGGCCCCGATGCAAAATCTGAATATGCAAAGTAACCAGTAACTATACCTGTCAGATTAATGTAGTGGAGTAAAAATTATTATATTCGTCTCTGAAATATACAGGAGTATAAAGTAAAGCAGCCACTAACAACAGAGATAAGGGATTCTAAGGTGACATAAAGAAAATGAAAACTGTATTAAGATGCAAAAGCTATAGTATACAATTGATTTTGTATTACATTACATCAAATCAGTGTCACAAACTCTCAAAACACTGATACCATATCTGGGAACTTTCTTTAATGATTTGTCACTGTGAAGTACAGTATGTGCATGTGATTACTTTTACCTACAGTACCTACTGCCTTATATCTGTTATTGATAAACCACTCAGATTTGTCAAATCTGATGAACTGTGTCATACTAATAATGCAATCCGGATCTCGATTCAAGAGACAGAGAAAAAGATAGGGCAAGAGTGGCAAGGATGACTGTGGGAGACAGGTGGGAGGAGGAGAGGGAGCTGCTTTGATGTCAGGAATATGTCTTTGAAGCCTGTTAGCTTTGTGATGTGCTTTAAACGTTTCCATACCTGAGCAGAATTTCTACCTCTAATGGTTTTCCTAGTTCAGGTATCTGTGCCTAACCACAACATTAAGAACAAATTCCCATAAGTCCTGTGATCCCACAAGACCTTCAGATAGCAATACTACACTAGCAAAATTATATATTCACACTGATGTTGTGAGGAAGTGAATTTGCCACTAAACTGTAGGCTATCTCCTCCTTTCACTCCTCTCTCCTGTCTTATCAGATCTCTAAGTCTCGTAGTCCCAGGTTTCAGCAGACACCAACAGCAAAGACAAGATGCTTCATTTCTGACACATTTGCAACTGAACAGCACCACAACAAGCTGCAGTGTCTGTGCCGCTTCCTGTCACCTCCCCTCCCCGTGACCTAAACCAAATACAGTGTCACACCTGAGGCACAGGGACCATAAAGAGCACTAATCGACAGATGCCAGGGTGTTCTGCACAAAGTGCTCCAGTTTGACAGTCTGTTCGTCTTGTAATTACTGCATCTTGGTTGGGATCATTAAATATTCATACGCCATCAGCTGGGAGCTGCTCCAACTCTGCTACTCCAGTGGCAGCTCTCTTCACACTAAGATTGGTAATGCACCCTTTTCTTTTGTATTCTCTTCTTATTCACATTTAAACTTTTTACCTATAACTTTGCACAAGAGTTTCACAACTTTAACTTAATTTCCACTGTATTTTCTCGATGTTCCCTTTTGGTAATTTTATACCTAACCAACCTATTTCTTTAAAGGGGACACATTATGCACATTTCCAGGTCTATATTTACTGTATATTCTGGTATACTGGTACTACTGGAATATCTTTGCATGATTAACAGTTCAAAAAACTCATTATTTATCTTATACTGGCTCTTTATGTATCCCTCAGCAGATTTCCACCAGCTCCAGAAGCTACATAAAGAAACAGTGGTAGTAAGAATTCACTAATTTCTTCTTCTTCTTCTTCTTCTTTACTTGATAAACTTCTTAAATACATCTGTACATGTTCAAGCCATAATCCAATCCAAAAATATGGACAATGCAAACGACCCATGGAACAACTTCAGCAACAACCTTAGCAACAAAAGCTATGAAATGGACAAAAAATCAGACGTCATCACAAGTAGAGATAACTTTGCAAATGGAGTGTTTAGGGTATGCAGAACCCTGGCTTTTGACTTGCAGGGAGCATTTTACATATGTTCACCTCAAGTTTTGGAAATTTGACCATGTTTAACACCCCCCTTTAAGTTAATTAGATAACTTAAGTTATCTGTAACTTCACATACTGTACATCACATTAGAATAACATTATCCATTTCAGAATGCTTTAATCATAATTAATATTTAATCTGATATATTCACAATGTGCAGAGAGGAGAAACAGACTCTGCTGTGATGTTGCAGACAGACATAAAGAGGAAAAGGGAGGGGCAGTGTGAACTCTTACAAATGTTAAGGCAGCTCTCCTCTCTTCCATGAATCACAGCAACAAAATGTGAGAGGGAGATGAAAATCACCAGTATCCGACAGGATTAAGTCTGAGAATTACTAAAGCATGGGTAACATTTGGGTTAAACCTGTGTGAGGGAGGTGCATTTAATATGAGAGATGGGTCAATTCAATATACTCAGCTTTATTACTCCTGTGCGTTTTTAAAAACAGACCAAAATACCTACAGTATGAGCAAAGGGACAACTGGAAGTTTAAGTTCAAAATGGTATTTGCTAATTGTATAAATCTTCAAATTCTGACAGAAAACTCAGAAAACTATTATCTGCCTTGATATTTTTTAACAGTGAATGAGCTATAGAGAATATTTTACTTTATGATTTGTAAACCAATGATAATAGTTGCAAATAAACTGTAGTCTGGCTTTTGATATGGTATATGTGTATTTTATTTCATGTGAACTATTATGGGTTTTTATGAAAATTAATGTATTTATTATGAACAGTTATTTTGATAATGTTATACCTAAATGAAATATTAGAAAGATGTATTGTATGTGTCTGGTTAAGGTGCTGGCCAATATTATAGGTATAACACATTAAAAATAAAGATGATAAAACAATATTGCCTTCCATTACCTGTGCTGATATTTTATCCACATTCATATTTTATTCATTACTTTGTGGTTGAGACAAAGGTGTGATAGTGTTACATTTGAACAACTTTAATGCTAATTTGAGCCCTTCAAAAGTCATGTTTATTCATATAGCCCTTTATCACAAACAGGCACTACACTTTTGAGCCTACTTAAGTAATCAACAATGGCTCACAAAAGAAAATGAAGGAATAGAGCATGTTTGCATATTAGTTTGACCAGGAATGTGTCTAAAAATGTTTTTTTTTTAAAAAAGGGTTTGAAAGGCACATTCACCATACAGAGATTCGATTCATTATGTCTTGTTTTATTTCGTGGATATTGCTAAATGCACATAATGCACATGGTTATCTCATAATTTTGGGGGTTGTTTTTAGATCCATTAGACATGGGGCCTGTGAATGTGGTTGGCCCATCCTTTTGTGGTTCACAGCAAAATATCCCAACAACCACTAGCCACACTGCCATAAAATTTAATATGGGTATTTATTTCCAACCTTTTATGACTTTATGACATTACGTAATCTAACAGCCATCTTGCCATTACAGTCATGCTCCCTAAGGTACAAACCTTTTTGGTTCATTGCCTTTCCTCAAGTGCCACCCCTTGAAAAACCTTTACTTTTTTAGCCCTCCAAGGCTCCTCTGCCAACTCACCTTGAGGATAACAAAATCATTTTGAAAAACATCAGTACAGTTTATACTGACACACAATACAAAGCTGTGATATGGTATGTGTTGATAAAGACAAAAGTCCACTCAAAAGTCTTTAAAGTCAAATTTTATATAATAACAGCTGTCAAACTGCAAAGCCTAGGATTCATAAACTGTCCTTGAAACAACTATCTCCAAAAATTCTGTTTGGTTCTATGATCTGCCACAGACAGAAAAGGCCTTTATGGCATGGAATCTGAATAGCACAAAGGATAAGCAAAAAAAATAAAAAATAAAATAAAATTAATAAAGCTAGGATTTTTTAAATAGGCTTACTTAAAGACCTTGGCTACATAAGAAGTTTATTCATATGCATCAAAGCAGCCTATGTCTAATCACAACAAGCTAAATACAGCTGCACTGACAGGGGTTTAAAAGGTCACAACAAGCACATGGCACAACAGCTGACACA
The DNA here is from genome assembly GCF_963924715.1 of Thunnus thynnus. Classification (NCBI taxonomy): domain Eukaryota; kingdom Metazoa; phylum Chordata; class Actinopteri; order Scombriformes; family Scombridae; genus Thunnus; species Thunnus thynnus. The sequence continues at coordinate 23,053,902 of NC_089522.1, forward strand.
ACACAAACAAAATGTACATAATGCAAATAAGAATGAGTTGAACTTACTGTTTTAGGTGCACTGAAACATAAAGTCCATGCTCTTGTAGTCCTCCATTTTGGCCTTTCTTTTTTACTTGACTTTGAGAATGGCCAGAGCTGAAAACTGTCCATGACAAGTCAAGTCTTTTGCATCATTTTTTTTCAGTTTTGCAGGCTGACATGATTTTACCTTCATTTATAAATTATTATTCTTATTATCATAAACAATTCCCTTGAAGAGACCAGAAACAGTGATGAATTTGGTTTGCTAACGTGTCACATATATATAATGTGATATATGTGTCACAGACATCACTAGGTGTCAGCTTGACACATGGGGTGGGGGGTCATATTTACATTTATCTTCTTTGCTAGCTTGCTACATTCAGGAATCAGCTGCTTCTGTTCAGAGTTAGATCTTATGGAGTGTCCAGTCACCTGGGCTAAGATTTATCTGGCTGTTGATGGTCAGAAATCACATCCAAAACATAGGCTGGTTGCTTGTTAAACCACATGTTAAATGCAGAATATGTAACGTGTTAGTATAACGGATTTGGAGTTGTGTCAGTATTTTAAGAATATAACTGATTACTTATTCTGTTAGTAAAGCAATGAAATTACTTTTAATGAGCAGAATGTAATGAGTAATTGAGTTCATTTTTGAGGTAACTTGCCCAACACTGATTGGGCCATCCCAATGCCCACTCTTAGTAGCTACTTGTATGATGTATTTCCGGTAACTGACACAGTGTCCAAGTATCCGTTAAGACTGCAGTGTGGAGGTTTATCAGAGCTCACTGGGACACTCTAAGGGGTTAATAAGGACATCCCATCACTATCACAAATACAAACAGGATACTGTATTTGGCACAATCGAGCTCAGATGATTTGTATCAACCGAACAGTATTACAGTTAGAGTCCAATGACAGTACAAAATGCACATTCAGGAGCTGAAAGGAAAAATACAAAGCAATTACATAGATTTAGGCTATCTAGAAGCACATAGGTACTGTATATTAAAGAGACATAACACAGTATTATTTTGAATGGTTTCACACTGAAGAATGGAGAATATTTTCCAGAATCTCTTATAATGGATATGACATTAAATATTTATCTTGACAGTGTCAGATATACATTATTATTCTTATCAGTCCCATCAAGAAGAAGAGATTAATTGTTAATATTACGTGATAGCCATCCCTGGAGGTACTGCCCTAAGACAGACATGTCAGACATGTGACACACTTTCCTACTACCTGGCAGTGTGTGAACACGCACTTAAAAGCTCAAGACTGCAAGTGAGTGAATTGGGACGGATCCATACAGTATTCTTTCATTGGGCCAATAATTCCTTCATTGACTGAAGTGCTGCTCAGCACAAATGTACTCAGCACTGACACTTCTGGCAGGAAGCTGTATTATATTGTAACAATATTATTTTAGCATGTGTCATATTTAAACATCCATAGAGAACTGAATGTCCAATACACTGTACAGATCATTGTCAATTCCAACAACCTTGACCTTTTTTAAGATAACGTTTTCCTTCTGTTTCCCCACTCCACAGTTATGAGATATGTCGTCTCCTTAATGTCGGACTTGTTAATGCTTTCTGTGTCATGTGTCTTTGCTTTTGTATTGTACTGCCTTTGCTTTGTCTGTCAAAGCACTTCGTAAACTCTGTTTTTGAAGGTGCTATATAAATAAAGATATTATCATTATTATTATTATCTTGTCCCACATCTGGGCAACCAAAAGCATAAATTATACATCATTTATAAATGTTTCTACCATATGTGTGACTCATATCTGCAATATTTATTCACAAACATTTGTCAAAACAATATTCACAAAATGTCAGCCCAACTATACATTAACTGTTGACTGTTACCAGTAAACACCTAGATCATTGCGGCACCCCTGTGGCTTGGGTAGTGGTTCTGGTCCTGCCGGGGGCCTTTGTCATGTCTCTCTCTCCCTCATTTCCTGTCTGCTGTCACTTCTTAATTAAGGCATAAAATATTCAAAAGCAGACAAAATAGAGTTAGCAATCTTACCAGACTTCTTACTACTTTCACTATATGGAATTTCTGTTGCTTACTGAAAATTTAAAGGAAAGCCTTTACACACATATGTAGTTTAACTTGTGTAACAGCACTGACAATTAATTTAGTAACACACATGTAGACAGGTATAATTTAATCAATTAAATGTAGTAATCAGAATCAGAAATACTTTATTGATCCCAAGGGGAAATAGGGTTATGTTACGGTTGGTTACATTCTAGAAGAAACATATATATAAGCATAGAGAAATTATAAGGAAAAAAGACCACAGACCCCTGCATATTAAAAAGAGTTTTTAATTTATTTTTATTTTTATATTTATTGGTTATTTATTGTCTTGTAATGTTAGAAAAAAATGGTCTAGTTAATGTAAATGTCGCCATTTTTTTATGTGGTGAAACATTATTAAAATTGCACAATCAAGGGTGAAATAATAAAAGATAGTCTTATGATGGATGAATTTTGATGGAGCTCAGAATTTATCCTTAAGGGCTGCTTTATTATAAACTGTATAAAGCTGGAATCTATGAGTAACAGCTGAACTGTGTAGATCTGTAGCAGAACACAGAGCATTAATTACTGTCGGATCCTGAACGATCTGGTGTCCACTGCTGTGCCACTTGTGTAAATCAAGCGGCAACCTCCGGAGCTGAAAAATTAAGCCAATGTGGAAGTGCCAAAAACTGCAGTTCCTCAAATGGCCACCTGAGGCTGGCTTCAAAAGCGAGTCAATCCCTATAGACCCCCATGTTAAGACGCCTAACTTTACAGCAAAAATAGACATGTTTACAGTCTTACAAATAATGGTTTTGGTCTCTACAGCTAATTTCCCATTTCATAAGAACTGTATGGGGGGTGAATTTTTATATAGCTCACCCATTTAAATTTCATTAAGGCTTAAAGTTATGTATAATTAAGGGCGTGACTGCTTTGGTGACAGTTGGGTGCCATCACAGGCAAGTTGTTACCACAGTGACAACATTGGATAGGTAACGTAACCATGGTAAGTGCATTTTGTTTTAAAGGTTTTAAGCCTGTTTTCAATAGCGAAAATTTGCATTAGCATTAGCATTATCACAGTTAACCATAGACTGTAAATCATGAATGCACCGTGCTAACCAAGCTAGCAACTAGCGTTAGGGTCAGCTCCACCCTTCGTTCAAATATGGTCACTTCTAGCTCCAAAAATCCACAATGGCGTTGGTCAAAATGCAAACTCTAGGCTTCAAAATGGCAGTCCACAAACCAATGGGTGACGTCACGGTTGTGGTATTTTTTACAGTCTATGGCATAAATGCACACATCATTCTCAAATTAAAGACGCACTTAACGTTATAAAGACTGGAGACAGCTGCAGAAACCGCTCCACTCACTGTAAAAGTAACTTTATGGATCTTATAATACATCCACGGCCTGTATGCATCTTGTTATGTGCAGCACCAAATTTTTCCCCCTCCCTCCGACGCTCCACATTAAGTTCTGCTCTGTTACAATAAAATACCAGTTTTGAGTAGCAGAAATATGTGGGGCTATGTTCAAAACATTCAGGGCTGAAGCGGTGGCAGCCCACAAGACCTACAGGACAGACCCAAAGCTTTGGCACGGAGCTCACAGCTGCTTTTCACTGTTGCTGAACATGAACAGAAACAAGATGCAGCAGGTTTTTTGTGAATGATACACATCCAGTGCGTGAATATCGAGGAGAACAAATCAACTTTTTTTCAGCTTCTGGGGGAATCTGATGTCCAGTCAATTACAAATAGTGCGGGGGACAAATTTCATTGTTTCGTATATTATGGTCTAAACTGTGTTGACTGAAGGTTGGTTTATATATCATAACATTCTGAAATTAATACTGTGTAACATGTAAGTATACTGTAAAGGCTGTGCAGAAAATATAATAGTACTGTGACTCATTCCCAAACAGTTTCATGGCATTTTTCTGTTCCCCCCGTCATGTCTACTTGCCGAGCATGGTCACAATTTTGTATTGACCACCCTACAGAGACAGCCCGACACTGCATCTGAACTGCTCACGTGTGCCACCTGGTGGTTGTTGTGCACACTGCAGCTACTCCTGGATAAATGATTTCAACCCACTTCACTGCCGCCACAGCATTACTACAGTATTACCGCAGTAATCATGTCAACTGAAACATGTGACATCTGTATTTAAACTTTTTTTTTTAAATAAATATGCATTAATAGTGACATATCAATATGGCACACAAAAGACAAAGAAGGGCAATATAATATGTAATGCAGTGGATTTTTACAATAAACTTACCCTTATACTAGCTTGCATTCAGTACACTTTCTTGATTGTCTGTTTTTTTGCACCTTGTAAGAAGTCAGTTACTTGAAAGCATATAATTTCTTTAATTAGTTTAATACAATTGTAATCACTCAGTGTTTCCTTTAGTGACAGATTCAATCTCAAACTGAGACTTTGCTCAGCATTTACCATCGCACCTGGGTGTCCCAGCCTTGGTGTCACCTTGGCTTTCATTATTCAAATCCTTCCTTCTCCTATTTTCATAAATTTCCACAGTAAAGGACTCCTCTAGCCTACACCTTTACTGGAGTTTGTCCACAGGTGTACCAAAACACTGTCCTTTTCTATTTATATATATATTTTGTATTATCACTAAAAGCTACAGTAAACCTACAAGTATTTTGACACATAAAAGGAATTTGACCAGGGTTCTCAGTAGCTGTCAATATACTATACACCAAACTAACACATATAGTGTAACTTTAAACATATAGCCATTATATACAGAGAAAAGCTGGACAACAAACAGGTCAGATTATTACTATGCACTGGACATAAAGGGTTGTGGTACAGGTAGTGCAACGCAGTGACTAAGAGCTGGACAGTGAATGCTTTGAGGGTACAATATACATGTGCTTTGTTAGCACATGTGCTGTATGCATTCAGACGCTGGTGAGGTTAAATATCTTGTCAAAGATGCATTTTTAAGCTCGTAATATTATTTAACTTTACTGCTAAAAATGATGGCCTTGACTGAAAGACCAACATTAAAAAATTGCTCTTTTTTAACTCTTTGTCGAAAATATACACCGTCTGTTCCATTTTCTCACCATATCCAAGGTTTTACATGCTGCAAATGCTAGGGAAAACTGTTTGTTTTACTCTTTTTTTATTTGATTAATACTGTTGGCAGCTAAATAAACATGTAAAAATCCTCAGAGTATAGTAATAAGCATTTTCTCCATTGGCTGTTGGGAAGTGCTAGAGACTGCAGCAGCATTCAGTGAGGAGCACTCTCTGAGGAAGCACTGCTCTGCCGGCTGTAATAAATTGGCTGTTTATTACGTTACAGGAAATTAAACAGTGGCCCAGGAAAGGCTGCATGTTCAATTTAAACTCCTGAAGAGAGGAAGAGGTTTAAAGGACCAATAAAGTCACTCTACAATTCCTCCAAAGGAAAGTAGGATGTCTCAGAAAAAGCCTTTGTCTTCCCGATTGCCTTTGGTCCCCTATTTCTTTAATGTCAAATTTGCTCTCTTATCTTCATCCTCATTAACAGTGTTCTCCTGCTCAAGTCTGATCTCCACTAATGACTTAAAGGAGCCAACTGAAACAGTTAGGCTTACCGTGGTGTTTATTCACTGCTCCCTTTGAGAACTACATATCAAGAAGAACAATGTTTATTGTTATGCTGATAACTCACACTTTACAGCACCCACAGCAAGCACCACCACTAGTATAGTCAAATTACATTTTTTCTGTTGTTAGGTACACACATAAAAATTATTTCATATTTTTGAAATACATTACCAGCAGAGAGTGCTGCACATAAACAACAGGAATGAAATACTTATAGGTTGCCTAAAGGTAAATGAAAATATGTGAATGTGTGACAGAACGGAATGCTTTATTGCAGAAATGGAGGGAGAAAGAGAGACAGTAAGTCGTCAGAGGAGGCATTGCATGTGCATTATCTACTGAAGCAGTTGTCGCAGTTGTCCTATAGCCGCCCCCTCCTCCTCCCTCTCCTCCTCAACCTCCTCCAGAATAAACCATTACAGAAACAACAGAGGGGAATTTAAAGAAATAGTCTCAACACTTTTAAAAAGGTGTTACATTTCATCTGAACAACAGTGTTATGGAAATTTATCAAACTGAGGAGTAAAAATATGTTTTCACATCTAATCAACATCTGAACTACTCTGTCTATGTCAGAGGGAGGAATCAGATTGCCTAGCCTTCCTAGAATAACAAACCGGCAGAGAAACAGAAAGAAGGCAAGAGAGAGTATGAGTCAAGATGAGACAAAAGCAGGCATCTGGATATCATTACGTCCACACAGTCAAGGTCCGAAGTTATTTTAGTGAAAGACTGGCACGGACAGACTTCCATCACTTTAAGCTTGGGTCTGCTTCATTAGCTACGGACAAGTTTGCACTCAGGACAGTGTGGATAAGACTGTTCAGTAAACAAACAGTGTGTGTGTCTGTGAGTTGGTGAATGTTCAGGTGAGGGAGAAGTGATTATGTCTGACTAACCAAGTGATAGAAAGAATGGATATACTGTACAGAGCTTCAGAATAATTCACATGCTCATGGAAAAGACACTGCACACACACATGAAGTTAAATAATTTTACTTTTAGGCCCATTATCCAGGCTTTTCAATATGACACTTTGCTTGATATTATCATAAATTATGCACACTTTTTACCTTAAATAAACAATTTTTTATGACAGATGCAGATGAAGTTGTTTACCATGTATAATCAGACACGGAAACAAGTAGTTGTGTTTCAGTGTGTTGTACTAATCATTCAGAGTGCAAGGTTTTAGCAAGCAACACAGCACAGCATTTTTGCATTACATTATTCAAGTCACTCTTGCACGCATCTTTGCATATGTCCAGGATGTAATACATGTAAATAGACCAAACTGGAAAGTAAGTAAGTGATCAGCAAAGTACAAATCATTAAGTGGATATTTCAAATGGCAGATTAGCTGGAATTTGTGTCACAGTTATTTTCTCAAACCTTAGAGAGCTCCCTCCAGAACCACAGAAGACATTCCAACTGTTTTCAGAGGATGAATAGTACTCCTTGTGATGAGTGACCTTCATGTATAAAATTTGAGTGTCCCTTTAACCCATCAAATTACCTGCTGCAGCACTGAGCCACTATGTATTGTACAGTAGTGGCTGTCAGCTAGCAATGATAATGCTAGAGTTGCCCAGCTTGCAAAATGTTTGCCAAGATTAAATTAAAGCTATGATTTAATACATTTGCATTACATTGTCCTTATTTCTCTTTTATTCTGTCTATCTCCTTCGCTCTCTCTTTTTACCCGCTTTATTTACAACTCCCAGTCATCTTTTTTATTCCATCCTTCTATTTTCTGTTAATATTCTCTCCAGTTTTGTGCATTTCTCAATTTCCCATTTCTCTTTTCTCCCTTCATCCTCTCCTGCCATGATGAGAAAATGATTGCCTATCCACAGAGGGGATTCTCATCTGCTTTATTACACAGGTGAAAAAGACAGGTTATTCCATCACTGTTCTCACTCGGCTCCTACAACCAAAGCAAAAATAATAATGATGATGATGATTTTGTTATTTTTTAGATAGAATAACAAGAAAGCCATTCAATATTAATCTGTCTTTTATGGTGGTTGTAGAGTGGGCTGTACATGTAGAGCCTCAGTAGAGAACCGAAGAATATGGAATTGAAAAGCTGGTCATGAATAAATATGACACCACATTTTTCCTTCTCCTTATCGAGGTTGCCCAGAGAGAGGTGGAAAAGGAAGCACACTGATTACTGCAACTGCTGCTGACTCTCTGACAGCAGATGTCTTGTTGATGATAGGGCACATAACTACATGAAGGCAACATACAAACCTGTTGAGAGTTAGCATACAACCTCACAGCACTGTCGTTATGGTATAAACCAGCCATTTAGGACTATAATTCTGCTTAAGTACAGTCATAATGTTCAACATCTCAATGAAAACCTTGAATACCATCTCTGGATTTTGAACTGCTGGTTGCATATTTGCGGTCTGTATATTTTCAAAGGGGTTGAGTATTGCTGGTATGACTGGTATGGCATGGTGTATGTGCTGCATCCATCAGAGTGGAAGTTAGTACGCACTGCTGGGTACATTCTTGCTGAATTTCAATTAACATAATCTTTCTTTTTTCACAGATGTCAGCTGAAAAAAAGCAAAAACAGTCAGATTTAAACATCCAGATTTAAAACAGCCACCTTTCAAAACAATGCATCACAATAATGCTCGTGTGCATCTGCCCATTGCCATGATGATCTCCTGCTGTGTCCGAGAGGCTTAACAGGAACTAACTGTACTTTGTGGAATTGAATGAATACAAAACAGAGGACGAGAAAAATGACACAAGAAGACACATGGAGATAGGCTGCCACTGGTGGATGAATTGTTTGAAATAATAGTGGTGTTTAATGCTCAGGCAGGTCCTTTTGTGGAAGGGGGTAATATAAGCCCTGTTGGGCCTTGCAGTGTTTCTCTAAGGGCTATTCTCAGCACACCATAATGCTCATCAGCTCCTTAGACTCCTCTACACACACCCACAAACAAACAGTAACAGGCACTCCCACACATCCAGCTCATGCATTCTCTTGCTTTGTTTATGTTTTGCTGCCCTTTTTTTCTCCCCCCAATCTCTCCCAGGTGATTGAACAAAAGATTACAGATTGCTGTCTTTAGACGAGAGGAGCGAAGGGAGCATTATGCAATAGTCACCAAAGTTTAAAGAAACTGTAGTCCGCCAGTCAAGGCAAACTGGGAATGGGGGCATTTTTATACCATGCAGAAAAATCAGTCAAAGTAAGTGAAAAATGTATTCTTTGCAAGCTATAATGCAGACAACCAAAGCAAGGTGTAGTGTATTCTGGTGGCTTTCACCTTTGAGTGATGCTTAGCAATTGGATAACATACCGTCTGGAGGACGGACAGCATGAATAAAAAGCAGATGAACTGACATCTCACTAAAATCAGTGTCTACCTGACTGACACACCTGGATGCTGAGGCAAATTGTGTGTGTATATTTTTACTGAATGCACTGCAGAAGCATGTCTGCAAAAAATCCTGTCGCCAGGTCTGTTTTCCTGGAGATCATAAATAAGGCAGAGTGTTTATTTTAACCCTTGTCCCAGCTGATTTCCAAGCTTGTACTGTTGTTTCCACTCCTGAAGGGTGGTTGCTCTCTCCCATGCCCCCACACACAATCTGTTACTCCTGGCTCTGATATGTAATGCACTCCAAGAGGCTGCTCATGGTTATTTGAACACTTCTACATCTTTATTCCTGGTCATCTGGCTGAGCCTCTAGTTTGAATGACACCTCTCTCCATCCAGGGAAAATGGCAAAAAAGGGATCAAGAGAGGTGTCCACTTTGGGAATTTTAAAAAGATTTTTTACTTCTACCTTCAAAATTTTGGATTAATCACTATATCATATCAATTACCTGAACTGTGTAATTCAGCATGGTAAATAGATAATAACTGTTTAAAGTTTCATGATACTGTGATGGGCATTAATGCTATTTCCAGTACCATTACCCTGGTACTTGTATAAGTAATACATGAGTTACTCCTGCTTTGATTCACATACATGCCAAAGCACTGGGGAATATGACACATTCATGATTATTATTTTGAAGATATAAAATTAAGCAGAGAAGCAACACAGAAAATCAGCCATATGATACTACTTTTCTGTTTTGCTATAATTGCTAAGGGTGAAATCATGGATATATTATTACTAGATACCGGGCTCCAAAATTGCCCCCATTCATTCCAATGAAAGTTTCTCTCAAAAGGTTTTCTGTCTTTCTGATTTTGAATTGTATTGTGCACCCCACTGCACATGTGCATTACTGTGTGTTTCCCATTGACCTAACATTGAGATGGCAACATACAATAATAGCCCTTGTTTGCAATTCAAGGTCTGCTTTCATCAGTTTTACCAATCTCTCTTGGAATAACTGTCTAAGTGAAACTGCAGACTGCAGAAACTTCAATTTTACTGTACTGAGTTGGAAAAAAGCCATGATTTTAAACTTGCATTTATTAGTTTTGTTGTTTCTTGAGGGCAGAGCAACAAGCTGTAAACATATTAACACCTTACTATATTATCATGGAATTGTGTTGATGTCCACCTGTCCAATATCCACACTCCCTCTAGCCCCGTTTTGGTCTCCACCAACTCCTGAGGGATGTGTGTCATTAGTTGCTAAATGTTCAGTCCTTCCAGGAAATTGTGATATTGTGATTGCAATAATTAACACAAATTCAAGAAATCTCCACAATATTTGCGAGAGCTCGCAATTTTGCTAAATTACCACAACCTTTCCTCATGAATGGACAAAACAACAGACTGCTTGTGATTTGAACGAGTTATTGCATTTTATGTTGTGGTAACTTATACCATCGCAGTGCACGTTCAGCAAGGATTCAGACCTTCTTGTAAGACATCCGTGATTCAGGAGTTTGGACAAATCTCACCTGCTAACAAAAATTACTACCATAGACTGTGCAAAACAATTCCCAAATGTTCTCAAATGAGGTTTGCATTCAGTTAGTCAGAAGAATACAAGTTAATGCATTATTCAGACAGCAAAGATGGACATAATCTTCCTCAAACATAATAATGGGCAAGTTGGAGACAATTTGTGCCCAGTAGATACTGATAAGCCCATTCTCAGTGCACTAGTTTTGATGTCACAAATCATGCTTGTAGGTACACGCCTTAAAGTCAGATTTAAGGTGAGCACAGAGAAACTTTCTCCCTTCAGCAGATGAATGTGAAAACTCTGCACATGCATCATTCTGCTACTCAACTGAAAAGAACTTCATTAATCCCACTACGGACAATTAGTTCCTAGCAGCTTGTTGTACACAGAAAAAAAACCCAAAGTAACATACAACATACAAACAAACAAATACAACAAGGAGCTAAAATGTGGAGATAAAATCTATAAATGATGTTGATAAATAAACAGTGAAACTCAAAAATCCAACAGAAGTGACAATAAGCAAAACACATTTTTGAGTGAAGGGGGACTTTAAAGATGCATGTGCTCCATGGGCCTGGATGAGTTTTGTGTTTATTGTATATTCACGAAGGCTGCTGCTAATGTAACTACTACAGTAAGCCTTGACTTCAGCTTATACAATTAAGTGCAACACTTCCTTTGGCTACTTCAAATTCTCATCTCCTCATGGAATGCAAATCTATAAATCAGTGCTCCTAATCCTTGATCTCAACAGCAATGTAGAGTGCAGGTATGTCTTATCTCTGATCCTAGCAGGCAAACTCAAAGGATAGTCTTAATCATTAGCCTGCTAGCTAGATTAATACTGATGTAGAGTATTACCATCCTGAAACTCAGATGAGAGTGAGAGGATGGTTCCCGTAATGAGGCACCCATCTAAGTGCACCTGTTATATCTGTTTTATCCATTTTATCTGTGGACAGGAGTGAAAAGAAGACAAGAGAGGAGAAGAGAGGAGGTATTCTCTCATGTCCCCTGTGAATTTGCCAGGTAAGATTCATTGGCTGTGTGTCTGTCTCTGCCTCATTAATGGGCACACTCCCAATTAAGGACACTAAGGCTAATCAAAAGCTAGATATAGGACTGTACTGTGGTTCCTTCCCTTTAGTATTCCCTGTTTCTGTCTGTCTTTCTTCTTTCATTGACATCTTGATATTGTTCTTATAGAGAAAACACAAACCAGCATTTTTAAAAAACAAATCTAACGCATCAAAGTGACACTTTTCTTCTTAACGTATTGTTGAGAGTCAGTGTTATTTGAATTTAGCTGAGCACCTGAGGCTAATGCCATCACTGTGTAGAACTCTGTCACTGAACACCACAGGATCAGATACACTTGGCTAGATGAATCGCATCAAGATTGAGAGAAAAAAACATTTTATTCACAATTGCCGTCCTTGCTCTTAGTGTGGCTCAGTATTCTAAAGAATAAAGTTATGTTTATTTATTTAGAGGTTATTTTAGGGGTATGTGCAATGTATAGATATACCCTGATGGACACTTGAAAAAAAGTATTTTCTAGTCGTGTTCAGTAATTGAAATTGGAAAAAAATAGACTAAATGGAATCGAATTCTCATCTTTTGTGTAAGGAAATTACAAAAAAACTATAAAGATATATGTATAGTTAGTTATGCATAGTTTGCAATTTTTCAAAGGGGGATAAAACCATGTTTGGACATATTTGGGTGGATGTTTCTCATGGCAGCAGCTGACTGACATCTGACAGCCAATAATCACATTTCCATCCAAATGTAGCGCAATTATAAGCCAGTTTTCAGAAAATCCTCAAAACAAAATGTGTTTCCATCCACTACTGTTATGCTTAGAAGTTGGGTGCATCAAGATAAACATTTGGTGGCACTAATTCTCCAGTCCGGCGCCGTTAAACCATTGCAGAAGAGATGACGTGATGACATGACTAAAAGAGCTCCAAACCTCTAACAGTGTAAAACCAGTTAGAGAACATGATGGAAATATAGCATTTATGTTTGTTAAATGTATTATTTTGAGAAATGTTACAATCTTCTCATCATTCCACACATATCAAATGTCTTTTTCGCCTGCTATTTTTTATCTCTCCAGTGGAGTGGAAGCTAGAGTGACATTAAGTCTCATCAGGGCCGGCTATAGACAACAGGGGGCCCTAGGCAAGATTTTCTTTAGGGGCCCTCCTTACTTTATCTGAAACCAAGAACTATGGAATAAACTATAAACTATATATATAGTTTAACTATATAAATAACTATATAAAATTATTTTGTTTTATGGGGACAGGGGGACAGGGGGCCCCCTGTACTGGGTCAGAGCCATTGATTGGCTTTATGTCTCCCAGCAACAGAGGCGATTCTAGAGTCTGATGTCCCACGGGGCCCTTCTGACTGAGTTTCGTTGCCATTATGTTCCCCAGAACACCTGTTAAATAATCAGATATTAATTAATAAGCATTTATAGAATCTAAACATTTTAATTTTTAAACACATTTATATTAACAGCAAAAAAACAGATGTAATAAACTCCTAAGTTACAGTAGAAACATAGTTAAATATTAAAGAAATAAGATAAATGTAAACAACTTGAAAGTATAAAGTAACTAAGTATACAAATATCTATCTATCTATCTATATATCTATATATATATATATATATATATATATATATATGAGAACATTATGTGATCATGTAGGAATCACTATTGCAAAAGAAAAGAAAAAAAAAAATTATGATACCATTCTCTATTTCAGTGTGAGAAAGAAATACACTCAACTTTGAACTTTTCGACTTGCCTTTGACTGTGCACCTCTCAAATTCCCAATTTGGACATGAATTTCCACCAGTGCACAGTTCTATTTACCAGTTCCACTCAGTTTGGCAGCCACTCCACAACTACTGTCACTGCAGAGTAGAAGAAAAGAGAGAAGAAACGGGAAGGGGGTTTTAATGCTTCTCGAAAAAAATCTCCAATGACAAGGCCAGCTCATAGCAGGCACGAGAGGCCTAGTTCTAAAACCCAATCCAAAAACTTCAGACACCCCCAATCATTTATTGACTTTGTTGTTTAGCAGCTGATTCACTCCTTGCTCTTGTCTTGTGGGACAGAATTGGGGAGATGGAGTGAGATCTGCTGTCTCAGAAAAAACTGGATAGCCTATTATTTGAACAGAGCAGAAGCCATTGGTGATGTCTGGGAAAATGGGATGAGATTACGAAGTGCTGTGTGACTTGAACAACTCTTGTCCTAAGGCTTGTTCAAACTGATTTGTACTGCACAGTGCTCTGGAGAGATTGGGCTAGAGAGGCACTTTTTGTTTGGTCAAAAGTCTATGTGTCATCTATATCAAAACAGACACCAGAGATGCAGTTTTCAGGAAGGAAATGTGTACAGTGCAATTGGTTTGCATGAAAAAATCTTTCTGATAAGCGTGAAGCAAAGAACTACATAGCCATTAGATAGTAATAGATATTGGATATTGGAAATAACACAAAAAAGAGAGAGAACAGAGAACTACTGTAGTACTGTATGAGAGACTCCAAAAGTAATATTTCAGCCAGTGCTTTTTGGAAAAAAAATCCCGTTGATGTGTACAGTATATTAATGAAAATGAATCATTCTAATCAGGGCTAAACAGAGGATCTTATCATAGCCCACTGAGAGGCTTATCAATATCCCAGCTTCAAAGGCGAGGGCTAACAGCGTGGGCCTGAGAAATATCTTCAATTTACTGCAGTTGTATCAAGGAATAGCCCTCCTAATGAAGGAGTGAGGCATAATTATAGGGTAAATAATAAAACTGGCTGACATCAAATAAGTCTGAAATGGATTTCTCACCGCTGGCATGAATTTTGGCATTTTTCCGACATCAGAATATACTGTGTGATGCATGACTTGCAAATGTGTTTGGCCTTGTCCATATTATGATTTTCTCGAGTGAGCTGAGAGCACCGTGAAGCAGATTTGAAGAAATAAAATTCAGTGTCTTCAGTAAGCTTGCAACAGATTCCTCTGACTGCTCACACATACACAGTGACAGTCATATAGAGATCAGAGGATAGCTTAATTGAGCATATGAGCATACCGCAACACACTTGAGCTCCAATTATGCCCTTTTTTGTTCTGTCAGTGTCAGCTGTTAATAGCTTAACTTATTGTTCATTATAACCACAGGTTCACCTTTCATTTGGATGGAGTGAAAAGCTGATTTAAACATCTCACAAAACTGCATATGTAAATTCACTTTGAAGCCAAACTCCCATCTTTTTAGCAAGTAATCTTTTTGACTGAAACACACTCACACACTTGGTGGAGCTGGCAAGATGAAAGGTAAGGTAGCTGCTTGTCAAAAACCATTAATGTGGGAGTAAAAGTAATTATATTGGCATCTCTTTGAAAATCAGACACATTGTGGTGAAGTGCTTCCAGTATATTCAGTATCTTGTTTGTACTTGCAGGGTGTTGCATCCGGTTGAAAAGTTATTAAAGCAGCCAGGCTGTAGTATAAGGAAATGAGTGAGAAGAAGGTCATATAGCTGAGATTTCTGACTACAGGAAACATGAGTGCCATCATTTCCTATTTCCCATCTCACATCAATATAGTTTAACCTACATTATGAGAGCATACTCACAGTATGTCACTAAAAGCCCACAACAAAGATTCATAATTCTGCATATTGCTGCAGTGAGGTATTACTTGCTACTTAGACTAAATGTCAGATAAGTCAAATAAATCACTAGAGACCATTAAAAGAAGACCCTCAATAGAAAGAAATTCTGTAATAGATGTGTTTAAAAATCCATAGAGCTTGATGATTGCCAATTTTAAAAGATGACTGCAGCACTAAAAATGTTTTAAGTACCTGCTGAGAGCCATGCTGGCAGTCTGCTTAGTTATCTTTTCCAATGGCACATCAGGGAACATCGTACAGCAAAATCAGGTCAGGCTGGCATCCACTTGATAGTTATTGGTGATTGTAAATGAATGAATGAATTTGTATGTGGGATTGTGTGTTTAGTAAATCTATGATATAGCTTCAGGTAATATGTTTACAGCTCATTGCCATACAATATGTGTCTTGCTACTACACCTTAAAGGGGACTTATCATGCTTTTGGTGATTTTCTGTTAGTTTCACAAAAACAAAAGCCCAGGCTTCAGTCTTCTCTGAACTCTGTTTGAATTGTTATTTCTTCTTGACACCAGGTTGCATGCCCAGGATTGGAACAGATTCAGACTTGAAGATGTACGGATGTATTTGAGAAATTTCAAAGTAAAGAAATTTCAAGTAAAGAATGAGAAACAGAAGTAAAATCCTATTACTGTCTGTTTACATAGCATCCAGAGCTGCCAGAAGTCTGCCAAGGGGCAACTTCCGGGAGCTGGCCAATCAGAACAGAGTTGGCTCATTGGGAGGGGGGCCTTAAAGAGACAGGAGCTATAACGGCCTTTTTCAGAAAGAGGTTGAACTGAGGGGCTGCATAAAGAACCAGTATGCAATAAACAAGGAGGTTTTTTTACTGTAAATCATGCAAATGTGGCAAGAGCAGGGAAAGTTTTTAATAGTGTGAACTACACTGCCTCTGGGAATTTCACCCCAAGGAGAGTCTTGAATTTAACCACTTTGGGACCCAAAACAAAAAGAAAGGTCACATAGGCTCAAAAACACTCGACTGAGACGTGATTCCAAAGAATACAAATATTAATTTTATTGATAATGTATATATTTAAAAAGATGACCAGAACACTACACTGCATGCAAAAATCCCCCCCCCCATCAGTCAACTGTACTAAAAACACAGCAAACCACACACACACACACACACACACACACACACACCTCAAACACCCAGCTGACCAAATAGAAAGCAAAAAAATCTACAACATCAAACACAAAGGAAATAAAAAGGAAGAAAAAAAACAATAGTAATAAATAATAATTAAACAAAAAGTACAAAAATAGATTAACAGAAGATTAAAGAAAAACACACCTTGCTTATTTCATGGCAGTGAAACCAATAGAATTCCTAGTGTCCTGCATGGGCAGCTCAGTTCACTCCTGGCTGAACTGAGTGGAGGCAAAGCTGCAGAGGCGAACCAGTTGCGATGCAAAAACAAACAAACAACAACAAAAAACAAAAGAAGTGAAATCAGTCCATATGCAGTAGGGATAAAACAGCTGAGGCAGAACAGTTGACACAGAAATGCAGTAAAGTAGAAACAGCTGATGTAGTGATGTAAAGACAGAACAGCAGTTGCTCAGGGAGTGGGGGCTGGGAGTTTGGAAAGGGCCACCAACTGTAGCGTACAACCTGGCCTCAAAAATACCTGCAAAGTGCACAAAACACTAAAATTACCAAGTGGGAACTACATCTGAATTAAAAGTAATGCAAACTCACATATACATACCAGAGAGTGAAAGTGCAGATTCCCAGCAGCGGGAGGGGGGGAGCCGCAAAGCCGCAGCTCAATCACTATCACGGCAGATCAGAGACCAAAAAGAAAAAGTTACGTTTAGCTGGAGGCCAGATAAAAGTGGCCTAAAGTTAGCAAAAAATAAAATTAAGCCAGCTTACCTTGACACACAAGCGATGCTGCGTTAAACATGGGCTCGAAGCAAGGCAATATTACTCTGGGTCTGCCGACAGGAGATGAGCAGACTAATACTGCAAAGCAAGAGAGCAGAGGTAAATATAACCTCAATAATGCACACTATGAACATGCAGCACAGGAAGACTGTAAAAATACACACCTTAAAATTGCTGGGAGACAAGATCACAAGGAAACATGGCAGACATGCAAGTACGGCAAACTGTGCACACGCCAGCCACATGGAAATCAGGCTCCAAAAAGAGGCAGAAACATTAATCCGAGGAATAGTCACTTGCCTAGATGTAGCTCTGAACGTGCTGCCCACACCTGATTTATTGAATCCACCCAGTGACAATTAAGTGTGCTGGAAAAAAGAGGGGAAAAGCCTAATCTGCCACACAAAGATATACCAATAGAGCCCCAGAATATTAATATAGCCTTGACATGTGCATATAATGTCCCCTTTAAATTTGACTATACTTGTCACATATCATGCTATTTTTTCATCGATGTGTATGTCATCAAATAGTCTCTGTTTTACATTATGATGATTACAGTCTTGCAACACATAAACGGGAGACATAAAATTTCAAATCACAAAACAGTACAGTACAGTGTATCTCAGTCTGGAGACATTACATACTTGGTACTTTGTGGGATTGTGGCCATCATTTTTTAGCACCAGGACCAGTCTTTACATTGCTTCTCTGTTATATGCTAACATAAACATCACATTTTGTGCTACAGGCTGGATTATGACAACATCTGCATCTAAAATAAAGTTTCAAGAGAACTGTGAATTGAAAATGATTAGTCTAAACAACAAGTGAGACCCTCCACAGGAGTCTATAATCAGAATCAGAATCAAATTTATTGCCAAGCATAGAAGGAATTTGTCTTGGAGTAGTGGTGCATAAAAATCAAAAACTAAAAGGTATCTATACAAAGTGAGAGAATACAGTACAGCTACCATAAAAGACAGGTAGTATAAATATATAAATAAAATTTTACAAGAGTTTATTAGATATTAGATAATTTACAATTTAAAATAGTTTAAAATCTATAATGTACAAGATATTGACTAGGAATGTGCAAATATTCACCGTATAAACAGTATGTGTGATATGCAAGTGTAATAATACAAAGAATACAAATAATTGCATTAGTGTAACAGTGTTAGATGTGATGATGATGACATTAATATGACATGTAGTGACTATGAGTGGGATAGAGTCCATGTCAGTGGGGGCCCCGGACCTTGGTGATGCGGCCAGCTGTAGTCGGGAAGAAACTGTTTTTGTGGCGTGAGGTTTTGGTCAAGCGGGTAGCTCCAGGTTTGAAAAGTGAAGCCAATGCCGAAGTGCCTTAAACCTGCATTCTTTCTAATGGCTAGCAGGGGGCAACTCCACTGGCTGCAAAAAGAAGTCCGATTTTATGGATGTCTATGAGAAAATGACCCTACTTCTCACTTAATTTATTACCTCAGTAAACACTTTCCTAATGAGTTTATGGTCTCAAACTCTAGTATCAAGTCTTCTTCAATTCATTATGATGTACATTTTGTAAATTGTGGCCCCATTTAGAGTAAAATAGACGGTAAAGCAGGGTATGCTTTAGGGTGTGGCTACGTTGTGATTGACAAGTCGGTACCATGGCGACAATGTTGATTACGTAACGTATCCATGGCATACCCCAGACGTAGCTGCTGCTATTTCACAGTGAGTTTTCAGTTCATTAAAGTTAATTGTAACATTTTGGTTGCATAAAAAAAGTCTTGTCCAGCATATGGTTGTGATAAAAGATAAAGAGTCAGATGTTCAGTTTTTTCGGTGAGTAAATTTTGTTTTAATCGTTTTAGGCCTGGTTTGCGCCAGCGGAAATTAGAATCAGCATTAGTGTTATCCCAGTGGGTGATGTAACAGTGACTACATCCATATTTTTTACAGTCTATGGTTTTGGTCAAGATAGACATCAGCCTCCTGCTGGAGGGGAGTGTTTGAAAAAGTTTACATCTGGGGTGGGAGGAGTCAGTCATGATTCTTCCTGCTCACCTCTGTGTCCTGGAGAGATGGCAGGATGCAGCCAATCACCCTCTCAGCAGAGCAAATGATACATTGCAGTCTGCCCTTGTCCTTGGCAGTGGTAGCAGAGTACCAGATGGTGATGGAAAAGGTGAGAATGGACTCAGTGATGGCGGTGTATAAGTGCAACATCATTGGCTTTGGCAGATTGAACTTCTTCAGCTGCCGCAGGAAGTACATCCTCTGCTTTCTGTGGACCACTCTCTGAAGTCCACAACCATCTCCACTGTCTTTAAGGCATTGAGCTCCAAGTTGTTTTCACCGCACCAGGACACCTGATGGTCAGTCTCCCACCTGTAAGCGGATTCATCCCCAGCAATGATGAACCCAAACTTCAGGAGCTTGACTGACTGGTGAGTGGAGGTGCAGCTGCTTGTATACAGGGATAAAAGTAGAGGGGAAATGATGCAGCCTTGAAGGGAACCAGTGCTGATGGTCTAGGAGTCAGAGACAGGTTTTCCCAGCTTCACATGCTGCTTCCTGTCAGACAGGAAATCGGTGATCAATCTGCAGGTGGAGTCAGGCGCGTGCAGCTGGGAGAGCTTGCCCTGCAGCAAAGCTGGGATGATTTATTAAAGGCGGAGCTGAAGTCCACAAACAGGATCTGGGCATAGGTTCCTGCAGAGTCCAGGTGCTGGAGGATGAAGTGGAGCACCATGTTTACTGCATCCTCCACAGACCTGTTGGCTCTATATAGGCAAACTGCAGGGGGTCAAGGAGTGGGTCTGGGATGGATCTGAGGTGGGACAGCACAAGGCGCTCAAAGGACTTCATGACCACAGAGATCAAGGCCACAGGTCTGTAGTCTTTCAGTTCTGTGGACCTTGTTCTTTTGGGGACAGAGCACATGGCATGTCTCAAGTGAGGTATTAAAGATGTCTGGTCCAGCTGCTTTGCGGGGGTTCTGTATCTTGAATAGTTTCTTCCATTTCCAACCTTAGCTGTCTGAGTTTAGCTGTAAACCAGGGTTTGTCATTGTTGTAACTAACCCTGGTGTGTGATGGTTCACAGCTGTCCTCACAGAAGCTGATGTATGATGTCACAGCCTCTGTTTACTCATCCAGACTGTTGATAGCAGTCCTGAAAACATCCCAGTCAGTACAGTCCAAGCACGTGCGAGGATCCTCCATAGCTTCACCGGTCCACTTCTTAGATGTCTTCACAACAAGTTTAGAGAGAGTTTTAATTTCTGCCTGTATGCAGAAATCAGGTGGACTGTGACATGGTAAGAGTGTCCCAGCGCATTACAGGGAACTGTATAATATGCACTGTTGATTGTAGTGTAACAGTGATCTAATGTGTTCTCCTCTCTGGTCGGGTATTTAATCAGCTGACGGTATTTAGGGAGTTCATGGCTGAGATTCCCTTTGTTAGTCACAGAGGACAATAATGAAAGAGTCTGGGTTTGTCTGCTACGCACACAGTATCAGACCAGATTGAATGAAGCAAACTCATGGGGGGAGTAGAGAGGTTTACAGTTGATGATAAAAGTTTCCAGAACAGCCATCCACAGCGCCATCTTGATCTGTTTTAGGCTTAATGCTCAAGTCTGTACTGAACCATGTTAACCGTGTTAACCACCAATTTTGTGCTTATTTAAAAAGGAATTCTACTAAAATGGGACCCTTAAAGGTGCAGTGTGTAGGATTTGGATTGCAACCAATTGAGTACCCCTCACCTCCCCTTTCAAATGTTCGGGAGAACCTATGGTGGCGAAAAACTCACAAAGAATGTGAAAGGCCCTCTCTAGAGCCAGTGTTTGGTTTGTCCATTCTGGGCTACTGTAGAAACATAGCGGTGCAACATTGCGGGCTACATGGACAAGGACCTGCTCCCTATGTAGAGATAAACAGCGCATTCTAAGGTAACGAAAACACAATTCTTATTTTCAGGTGATTGTACACTAATTAAAACATACTTACGATTATTATATTCCATTTCTGTAAAAGTCAGTTCTGCTAGATGCCACTAAATTCTGCACACTGTGCCTTTAAGTGTAAGACTTACACAAAAATTACAAACTTATGTCATATAGGCAACTATGTAATACCCATATATTATTGCTTTCCATATAGTGGTTATTTATTCAGGACTGATTTATTTGCACTTCCTGTGAGAAACCTACCTTGAGAAACTTTTAAAGTTCATTGATCCTATGGGCTTAAAACTCTGACATGTTCACTGACCATTATGGAGTCATGTTCATTGTTAGTGAGGTCACACAAGCACACAGAGGAGCAGCTGTCTGATTGGCTACTTATCACCATGACATCAAGACATTCCAGTGGACACGACTGCTGTCAAGTTGATTCTGTCTAAGTTGACATTGTGCAAAGAGGGACGTCTGCTGCGAAACAATTAGAAGAAGAACATCGGCTGAGGCCCAGAGAAATAATGCTGTTTGAGGATGTTTTCCATTCTAAGATCATGGAGTGTGTCTCCTCTGATATTCCCTTCACTCATTCACTGATGTGTTCATTTATTTATGGATCTCACTAAGCAACCAACAGAGACTTTGCATCAGCCTTCCTCTTGAGGAGCCCTGTCACATCTACATATTTTTAATAGCTCATAACTCAAACGATCCTGGCTTGACATTTTCCATCAAAAAGATGTAACACTTTTTCTGACATCTAACTTTCTCTCTAAAACCTTTGGATGTGTGTCCCACTAAACCTTCACTTCTCCATATCCAGATGTTTGTCACCTCAATGATGACCACCAACTTCATGTGCACTCAAATAAATAGTGCAGATGCTTTTGATGCACAATCTATACAGCTGCCTGGTAAAACTTCTTTAAACTATGGTGAAATCATACAACAATGATGATATAATATATAATAATTATTGTAATGATCTGATTGTTTCCCTATCATTATTGATCATTAATTGCAGATATGGCTTTGACTTACATGAAAATAGCCATAAGCCATTAATTCCAAGCTCTAGTAGGTGGAGTGCATGTCCATATCTATCCCACCATTGTTGGCCTGTTGCCATATACATATATTCCACCTCCTCCAGCCTGGAGGATAAAACTGTTTTAACAGCCAAATGAATCAGGGATGCAACAGCTTCCCGCCAGCTTTGATTTCAAGTCAATATTTACATTCAAGATTAAGGGAAGTGAAAAGCAACAGCAGCTATTAAACAGAGGATTTACCATCAGCACTTAAGACACACTTGCTTCTTCAAAAATATAGGGGTGACGGTGAAAAAGATGAATATGCAAAAAGTCAAATGACCAAAATGAAAAATGAAAAAAGTTGTATGCTGCAAATCACAATGGGAGTAGTGACCTAAAGAACAGAGATTATATAGAAGTCTTGCTGTATATGTACAAAAAAGTAGTCATCTCACAAGGTGAATCATAACATTTTAGGGGTTATTACTTGGTTTTTGGTTAAAGTTAGGGTTAGGGTAGGTGCTGGTGATAGGCACGTAGTGGTTATGATTAAGCTTAGGTAAAAATTCAAGACCTTTTCTCTAACATTTTGCCTCATGCATCTTTGGGTTCATATCTGCTATTTATTCTTACTCTAATCTTCTCTGTCCACTGTCAGCATCCATACATTCACAATTCTGCTGTCACCACCAATGACCAATGATTTTTCCTTGAGCCAGTCGTTTTTTCTGCTCTTTATAAATGATTGTATTTCTGTCATGTGGTCTTTTAGATCTATTGCCCACCACCTCCCCATACAGCACCATTACATCCAGGATGTTCAGGGAGATTTAAGTGAGAATTTCCATCAACCACCTGCTGGCTTTATTCCACCACCACCAGCATCTAGACTCCAGGGGATCCTGCTCTATCTCTTATCTTCATATAGGCCTACGCTTAAAGGGTACCTATTATGTTCATATCCAGCTCTATATTTTTATTTTTGGACTCCACTAGAGAAGCTTTGCATGATCCACAGTTCAAAAAACTCCTTACTATTCTTATAACAGCCCTTCATGCAGCCCCTCAGTTCAGCCTCTGCCTCTTAACAGGCAGTCTTAAGAGCTTTTGTCTCTTTAAGGCCCCCCTCCCAATGAGCCCATTCTGCTCTGAATTGCCAGTTCTCCAGAAGCTGCTGAGGGGCAGCATGTATCAGAGTTGTATTTAGTTAAGTTAGGAATAGCACAAACAGAAACAGCCACCATGAGATGTTTGATGAAGAGCTGCAGACAACCAGCACACCTCCAACAGGTAAACAACTAATTTTACTTTGCCCTGCTGTGTAACGAAATCATGGCTCGGCATGACTACCCCCAAAACAATGGAAAAATGCCATAATGTTAGCGGAGTGGAGCAGTGAACAGATGACCATATAAAGAAATCCATCATGAGCTGACGTCGGCTTGGGCTGAAAGTAGAAAAAAATGTTGGAGACCAAACATTCAGAGCAGTCTGAAGCCTGTGCTTTTTTTCTCAAAGGGATTACCTCTACATACGTTTACTTCATTATTTGACACATTGGCCACTTTTACCATGAACATCTGACATTGTAACATTATATATATGACTGAAAATAAGGAAAAGCATAATAGGTCCTCTTTAATGAAGAAGCGTCACACTGATGGGGTCAAATTGCTGAATTTGTTCTCCGTTGCATTCCTTAATAAATACTGTTATTCACTTCCAAAGATCTCTCCTTAATGACAAAAACTGTGTGTTGTATATATGTATTGCCTTGTATTTCAATGTAATACTTCATATGGTGTCAGACATTCGGTGAGGATGAATGGGGAAAAAATACCAACTGAATTCATATCTTTATAGTTATAGTAAGTTATGATAACACTTTACTCTTCTGTATCATTACTGAGATATACTGTAGGAACACTGTGATGCTGCCAGACACAGCTTTACAACACAGTCCATTAGGACGAGCACTGACAGTGTTTATGAAGAGCTGAAAATGATTGATTTTAAAGATTAAACAAGATTATATTATGGAATCTATGCGGTAAATTACCACAAGCTGGCAAAAAAAACTACAGAGAACCCGTTTTGCTGTAAAAGCATTTTCAACAAACAACTTGTGAAATACTGCCAGGAATATAATAATATATGATGTCACAAAAATATTGTCCACTTGCAATCATAAAACTTTAAAATTATTCTCTTTTTTTGTCCCCAGCTGAGCAATAGATTGTGGAAATTGAATTTCTGGCCATTGTACTGTACTATCACACTGTATATTTTTGCTCAAACTAAATCAACATTATTATGTAATAAAAACATCTCTTTAATTGTATGTTGAGTCATGTAAAATGTAAACCTGCGTATTGTCGATGTGCCTGAATGAGTAATGAACCTAAGTTTTCCTTATGTGTAAGATTAAAAGTGTGTGTGTGAGTGAGTGAGTGTGTGCACAGTATTATAATTGATGGTGTCCACAGAGGAGGACATTGAAATAACTATGGTGTCATGAGCACGGTGTACCTGAGAGAGGATCATCCATCAAAAACTATGGATAAAGACAGTCAAAATCTATGACACTGTATCACCATTACCCTGAGAACCTGGGAGCATTGTACAGCTAGGAGCATTATACTGTATTCACTGGTAGCTTTACAGTGAAAGTTGCCTTTATGAAACACATGTCACTGACATGGGCATAACTAGAGGTATATCATGCAAAGCCTCACCCACCCACGTTCCAACTGATTTTATGTCAGCCATGCTTCAACAGCTATTTCCCTTTAACCACTATTTAATGTATACAATTTATTTTATTGATCAAAACAGGACAAATTACTTTTAATATTATTAAACTACGAACAAATATCCATCTCTTCTCACACACTGAGCCGAGTGTCTTAACATGGTGATTCACATTGTGATTTCATGGGAGTGCAATCGCTCCATCTCTCATACTCAAAGAGCCACTGTATGTGAGTCTGACAGGAGTGAGTTATGAGATTCTATGACTTTAATCTATTGCAACCACACAAACATTGGCTGACCTTAATTTCTGTGCTTATAACGCCTGGTGCTGCAAGGTATTAGAGCTGGAACCCTGTCTTGCTTGTTTTGCTCCCTCTCTCTCTTTTCTCTCTTTTTGTCTTTCTGTAACTCATCAGTTGTCTCATCAAAAGCAAAGGGTAGACAGGTAAATGGAAGGATGCTGGTAAGTGGGTGTGTTTGTCTCTGACCTATTTCACAGTGCTTTGTATATTTTTATGGCACTCTGAAGTATTAGGTCCATAATATCTGAACGTCACACCTCATACAGTATTGTAGTTGGTCTATTCAGTCAGTGTGAGATATTCATTAGATCAACCTAACTGTCCTTTAGAGCATAGCTCAAGAGCATAAAAAGCATTTCATTTTTCATGAGACTTTCTCAAGAGTATCAGATTTATTTTATTTAATATTCACAGGCAGTCTTCTGCTGTTATTTAACACATTTACAAGGTAAAGGAAAAAGAGGTAAAACTGCAGCCGGTGTCTTTTTTTTTTCTGTTTTCTTCACCACATGAAGTGAGATGGTGCACAAGAGTTGGCAGAAATAATCTCTTGTAGAATTGAAAGAAACAATAATGATTTGAAATGAAAAAAAGAAAAATCCAATTGCTATAAAGAGTCACACCTGGTTTTTCAAAAGCAAACTGTGCACAGGGATGACAGGATGTAATTGCATTAAAAATCTCAAAGTGTAGTGTTAGAAATGGCACCTGAGAAACAGTAATGTACAACAAAGCAGACAAACAGCCAGCTATTAGCAGAGATTTAACCTGAGGGGTAAATTATTTAATAGTTAATTTAGTATTGTTGCAACATTCTAATCTACATCTCAGAGACACAGTATTTTTTGTCTGTCAGCTGGTGCCTGACATACAGTACTGCCATTTTAAGCCAGTGACTATTTCGTCCTTGTAGTAAATAACTGCTAAAAGCCCAAATGTTTTCAAGGAAACCTTAATTTGTAGTTTGGTTGTGTGAACATGTGCAGGTTTGGAGGAATTATCATCCTTTTCTGTTTGAGCGTGTCACGGTGCAGGCCCATGCCGTCTAGTGAGTAATGATCATGGATGACTAGACTGGCTGGCCCTTGGCTAGCAGGTTGACCCTTTGGCTGAGTGGCTAGTGCAGTCATCTGTGGTCTAGGAAACCAGGGTTTGAGACCCAGTGTGGGCGTCCTCCTTTGCTACATTTGATGTCAGAAGTGGGATGGTTGGACTGTAAGGCCATCAGAAGCAACCACGGATGGCTAGACGCACTTGGCCCTTGGCTAGTGGGTTGACCCTTTGGCTGATTGATTAATGCAGTTGTCCATGGTCTGGGAGACTGGGGTTCGAGCCCTGGTGTGGGATCTCTCCGTTGCTACAGAGCAACATAAAAAAATAAATAGGTACTTTAAATTGTTGACTTGAAGCATGACCAGATGTTGTCAAACCAGTGGGTCATTCTGACATGTTTGTGAAATGTGGTTGTTCTTTTACTGTAAGTGTCTTTGTCATCTCTTGATAACTATCTAACTATAGACAAAAAAGATAGTGAAGCAAAAGATGAGTCACTGCTTGACTGAATATAACATTTAGCAATAAAGCCAAAATTAGTAAGCAAAATATTATGCCAACACGATAAAAGCTTATAAGTATTAGGTGAAAGACGAAATTACATCAGCACTCGGCTTGTTATTTGTCACAGAGTTGAAATATCAACAAATTCTTGGCAGTGGTATTCCTCTCTATTGATAACAACATATCCTACTCATGTACAAAGGACGCTGAATTAATTATTTGGCTGAATTACTCTTGAAACAAAGGCTGCTAAAAGTTCTTCCTCATATGTAACAAGTAGTTTTAAAAGTTAGTTTTGTCAGGTTTTTATATTTATACCATAATGAGTATTTTTGGCTGGACTGCAACAACTGCGGATGTCTGTGACTGACTGACTGAGTCACTGAGACACTGAGACACTGAGTGATGAAGTTACACCATTGGTCAGCCAGCTGAGTGTTGGAGTTTCCCCACTGGCTGTTGCTGTTTCAAAATGAATCGATGCAACCAGTTTTCGTTCTCAGGAGGCGTTTACAGCAGTTCCACTCATTGACTGCAGCTCATTCCACATTTATTGCATGTTAAGAGTACCCTGCAGCCAAGCCAGTAGATGCCCTACCTTGGTCTGCACCTGGACTCCCACGCCATGATTGCACGGCTGTCAGAGGAGCATGTGGAGGCGTTGTTGTGGCTGACCCGGCGCTTGAGGTCTGTGGCCTTGTTGCCGGCGGGGAGTGTTTTGTTGCTCCTTAGGATGTCGGCAGCTCATCCATTGGTGTGCCTGGGGCTGCTGCATATGATAAGTACACAAGAGTACACCTATCCATGAATATCCAGGAATTCACATTATAGACACTACCACTGACTCCCCCTGAAACAAATTGGCCACAATTTTGCACATTGACTATACACAGTCCAGTCATATACTAGGTTTTGAACTAGTCTTGTTTACCAATTTAGCCTTTGATTCTTATCTGAAACATGCATATTGCCCTTTGTTTTTGGTTCAGAATAACTTTAAACAGACAAAAATGTCATATTGTGACTGCAGTTAGTCTCATTCAAATACAATATATGATAAATCATCTAGTATATATTTATATAGATTAGTACAGGTGTTCAGTGTGTAATCTGCTTTTTAAATCATTGGCCAGGGCACAAAATGCACTTTAGTGAAGGTTGTAGTGATCTGTGGCACTACAGTAATTTGGATATTCCCTGTACCACTAAGTGCAAAGACTGACAATTCATTCTGTTCTCTGAGAAAGGAACATCAATGTGATGTTAATCACTGAAGTCATTTATTTCCCTTAAACTCTGGAGCCAGCTGGAGGCTGAAGTAATAACAGCACTCTGATACCCCTCTCCATAGCCACTCAATCAGGATATTAATTGCCCAGCTATGTCCCCCTGTTATCAATCTCTACCAATCACACTTTATTAAATAAAGATACAATTGCCTTCTGGCACACACACACATACACACACACATGCACGCACACGACTGTGGGCTTTATCATTGTGTATCTACAGTCGACAACTCTGCAGCTCTGGATACATAAAGATGATCAGCTCAAGACTGATGAACCATTGGTAACTATCAACACTAAACACATAGTGCAGGCTTTCTAATTAAAATCTCTTTTACAGTGCTTCTTTCCACTGGAAATTGGTGTGTTTGAGTGTGTGTGCCTATACGCATATGGTCCTACATGATAACGCTGAAGGCTGAAGCTACAATAGCATGTCTAAAATACTGTCCAATACTTAATGCTGTGAGGAATTGTTGCTTACCTTGACTGATGTACCCCGTTATTTGTTGTCTGTTCTTCCCACATGGGATGACTCAGTGGCTTGTGGGCTGCCATAGAGACTGCTTTAGTTTGAAATTATGATCCTTTTAGTTGATCAGATTTGCTTTACTTCCCACATGAAATTCAGTCAAATATTTCAGAAAACTTGACATCTTTAGATGTGTTACATAATGTGGAAAAGAACAACCTTGGTTGAGAGCTGATTGTCAATTTCTTGTATTTTGAAGACGTGGAAAATGCTTTTAGTTTGATGCCGGTAATTGAAAATAAAGTGCTCAGAGTTCTGTTTTCTGCAGAAAGAATATTTTATTTATTTGAGAAGAAGTAATGTAGCACATAACTTTAGTTTTTGTAAACACCTTGTAGAAGGCCACTACAGTCTCACTTTCGAAGCCAAAGACGGCAATTGTTCTATTGTGTCTAATTGTTTATTTGGATCTTTTCATTTCAACTACAACCTGACACTATGAATATCTTTGTGATTGCAGCTTTGTGAAAAGGCCTGAAAGCAATGCAACAAACAACAAAAGCCTAATATCAAAAATTAACTGATGCCTCTGTGTCCTTGGGGTTGTACAGAAATCATACAGAGGATTCCTTGGATGCAAGTAAAGACTGCACATCCAGATGGCTTCATTTGAGTTTGATTTCAGGGCTCATGCAAATGTTAGAATGTAGAACACTCCAGGCTTGGAAACATAAAGTTAAATATAAAAAAAGTTTTATTTCAGTTTGTCAACTCTTCTGACTGAAGGCTAAAAGAAAGTGGGACAGAAACATGTCAGGAAAAGGTGAGGATGTTCACATCATTATCAGTGAAATGATTTCACTCAATGTTTCACATAGCCTTTGAGCACAGACAAAATTGAATGCTGGGTTCAAATTAATTGCCTTTATGCTGTTATCATCCTCCCACAGAATGGCTTTTATCAAAATCATTATCTAATGGCTGAAAAACTCTGGTTAAAGCTTGCACAGCTAGCAACAACTCACTCATATTCTGTTTCATGGAAGCTTATATGACCCACATCCATTTTCCTCCCACACCCTCGCCTTCCTCACTGGCACCACAGTTAACAGCATGCTGCAGCACATTACCCAACAGAACCATGACAGCAGAAAGAGAAAAGGAACAGATTTGTACCTAATAGCAATGTGAAGGTTCATTCATCATTATGCTGACCCTCCCACTCACCTTGTATTCAGGGATGACCCCATGTCAATCACGGGCCAGGTTCATTATTACCCACTGCAGCCAATCACAACCGTGCTTTTGAATCACTCTCAGACTGCCCTGCCTTTGAACCTAGCAATGAGGTCATATAACATATAATATATTTCTGAATTATGAATGAATGTAATGCCTGTATCTCTCAGAGAACCATCATTGAAGTTTTGGTATCTGACTGAACAGACTCTCAAATATTGTGAATATACAGTGTGCCTTTCCAGTGATGCACAAGCAATTACAAAATTTATAATGAAATAATTTATCCATATTTCATTTTTAAAATGGCTTTGGAATTGACGGATCAAATGCTATGACTGCAGTAGCTGACAGAGTGAAGGGGCAGGAGTAGCAGTCTGTAAGTTCTAGCCAAAGGTTAGAGCCTTATTACTGTTATTCAGCAGGTGTAAGTGCAGGTAGTTTACAGAGGCCACGGGTCATTTGTGTGATTGCTGCAGGTGCAGCTGTGTGAGTTGTGAGTCCGATCCCTGCTAAGGGCTGCACTCAGTAGAGTTGAAGGTGACAAAAAATGCAAACGCATACAGGTGCTCCCAATCTGCTGATTGAGACTGCAGAACACAGTTCTTCTGATAAGACTCCTCTCCCTTTCTGTTTTTAAGTGTTAGTCACCTCAAACCTTCAGGTTTCATTCACAATTCAAAACTGCGTTCATCTCACAAACGTACAATATATTCAATGACAGGTCAAGCCTTGTTCACACATATTTCCTAGTAAGTTACTGGGATAACATTTTAGGTATTGATAGTGATTTTCACACATTCCTGTTCACACATGCAGCTACATTCATGAACATTTGCGTCTTGTGCCTTTTCACACATGCCGGAATAGATTGGGCAAAGGACAGTCCAGCAAATGGTGGTCATGCAACACTTATGCATGGCAACTGCCATAAAACTCAACAGAAGAAGAAGTTGGGATAAGGATGGACGTACACGTACGTGGCAGAAGACGTCTCTTATTATTTTTAGGAACACGGCAGGCAAGGTCCTATTTCTGTCCAGTGCCAATGTTTTCATAATTTATTTAATATTCAACAAGTTTGCAAGACAAATCACCCGTGAAATCATTGGCAAGGCAACTGTGAACAAGTTGTGGATTCAAATACGTCATCAGCAGAGATTGATGTGATTGGTTCACTCACTCCACATGAAAGCATCTCTCGACAGACAGACATAACCCTTTACATGCTTCTCCCTGGGATGTTACTGCTTTCATTCACAACACAGCTGTACTGGAATTTTCCCTGAAATGTTAATAGGTCTTGAGGTGTGAAATCGGATGGTACAGATTTCCCTGAATATCGATTCCTGCTTCCATTCACACATGACCCCATGAAGGAAATGTTCCTGAACATTTCAGGGACAGACTGCATGTGTGAAAGGGCTTAACATACTGGCTTGCACTGGCACAAACACCCCTCCTTGTCACCTTGTCTCTTCCTCTCCTCATAGTAAGTTGTTTAGAAACAGTGTTACCTTATTTGAATATATTTCCCAGCATACATTACAGTGGTGTGAAAATTGTCCAGAAAACTGTTTTGCTAGATAATTTACATGCTAGACACCTTTGTGTGTCTTTTTAAACATTTGTCAGTGCAGTTAGTTGGTTTTCTCTCTGATCAACATTAAAACAATTCAAAACATGATATAAGATAGAGATAGATGGATACTAGGTGCGTGCCCGAATACAAATACGTTATTCGGCAAAGCACAAATAGTGTATTTTTTTTTTTTTTTTTTTTACAAATATTTGTATCATGCAAATATTTGAAAAAGAATTTGTTTTCAGGAAGGAAAAAAAAAACATACCAGCATGCAGGTCAGTTACATCGTTATCTCTGTCTCTGTCCTCTGCTCCGCTGTTAGGTCTATCAGCAGGTCTCAACGAGGGGACTCACATCCACCTGACACACATTTCCTAATTTGGACATCACTTACGGAGTTGGGTGTGCTCCCCAGAGATAAAGCTAAGCTCTTGACGCATGCGAAGTGCTCCCAAGCGACTCTCCATAACCTGTTGTTCCCCCTCTCCTTTCCACAAAGTTAGGTTGTAAAAAATGGGCAATAAATGTAAAGTGCAACGCGATAATCACCTTTAAAGTTCTTCCCTACATGGAGATGGTGTGCTGTCTCTATGTTATGAGTGTATAAATAGGTAGAGGGCTGTCTGCAATGAGGTGATGAGTAAAGATTTAGCTCAGTAGTCAGCGAAGTCGTCTATGATCTGGGAGACTAGAGTCCAAGACCTGGTGTGTACCTTCATAGGGTAGTTTATTCATGAACACTTATTGTAAGACTAAGTAATTTTCTAAAATTAAAAGCGTAATAAAAACAAAAACAGGATTTTTAAGCCTCTCTCCACTTTTATTCAACTACAAATACAAATAAATTTGCTGCCTCAACAAATACAAATACTTTCAAAAATTTCTTGAATTATACATTAGCTATAGTTGTAACTTACCATACCCACCTTGCTTTCAGGAGACAAAAGGGGGAGGCAATTAACCACTTCCTGCTTTTAAGCTCTCACTGACATCACCAGTGATGTCATAGGTCAGACCAAGTATGGTGGTATTTATTTTATTTAGTTAAATATTTGGTTTTGTAGTTATATTGTTTGTACTTATTTTGGTTTATGGTAAGGACTATGCTGTGGTTGATATGTGCATAAACAATGTTGACATTGTCATATACTAGCTGTTGGTATAAGGGAAAGGCCTCCCCTGCTAGAAATATGGTTCTGCCTAGATAGATTGGAGGGTCTATTTAAGGGGAGAGTTGTTGGCATGAGAAAAAGCAGAAAAGAAAGAGGATGTCAGTGTAGCTGTGTTAAGGTAAGTCTGATTTCCTTGATTTCATTCATTTTTTTGGAGAAACTTGTTTTTGGTTACATTGATGTTTGAGGGTAAAGATGTCTGTTGGTGGCTTCACATCCTCGTTATGAGTTCAAATTCATGATTTTATTTTTATTTGAAAGCCAGAGTCTAGGAATGTCTCTGTGATTATTATTCCAGATGGTGGCAAGAAAATTCAATTTTTTAGGTTTTATTAATTTTGGTTAAAATGGAGAGGTTCGGTGATGCTTTGCTTTCTCACTGACGAGGCTGACTGACATGCCAATGAGGAGATTTGATTTTTGGTCATTATCTATTCATAAGAGAAAATGAACAGAACATTAGTGGGTCACCAAATGTGGGAAGGAGGGGAGGGAAAGGCAGAGGATGGGTGAGAGACAAACAGTGATGGTCAGTAGACACAGAGTAAAAGAGAACAGGCAGCTTTACATTACAGTGCTGTAATGTATCTTAATTTTGGGATTGCACTAAAAACAATCCTTTCATCCACATGTCTAAATTGTGAGAGTGTCAGCATGTGTGTATGTTATACTGTAGGTCAAGGCTGCAAGCTGCAAGCAATCACACTATTGTTAGTGTGAAACGTTTGGCGTAGAAACCTCATGGAATGCCAAAATCTGTGTCTTCTTCACGAGATGGTAAATGGACTGCACTTATATAGCTCCTTTCTAGACTTCCAACCACTCAAAGCGCTTTTAGACTATAAACCACATTCACCCGTTTACTGGCATAGCCATCGGGAAATTCCAACCAAATTTGGGAATGTTGTACATACAGTCATATTGCACAAGTGTGTAACATTTCATACAATTCTACCCACAGTCGGTGATACAGTAACAATATAACATGATATTCCTGTTCATTCTGTTTCTGACAATTCTGTTGTCTATAATAAAATCAAATTTGGTACACAAGTTCTTCATGAGAATGCACACAACATATTGAAGCATGGCACCAAGAGCCCCACCTTGTTTCCATTAATAAAACACCACCATATCTCTTGAATGCATGATTCAATTACCACCAATTTTGGGTGGTATCTTCAGACATTAATCACCAACACTTCTTGCTGAGATTTTTTCAGAAGCTGGGCCAGCTAGGAGCAGCCACTGCAGCAATCACACATTTTCTTCAGGAAATTCAAATATTCTAGTTGTTTATTTGCTGAAAAAAGAAAGTAAATGACCCCTCACTAAGCCCTGCCCCCTTAGTTAATGTTGCTACACCTATCAAGAGTTCAGCACAGCACTTATGCAGCTTACAATGATAAGATTTACCTCTCAAAATGTGTTAATTTTGAGAACAATAAGTCCATGATTTTATGCCAAGGTAGACAAAGACTTCTCCGTTTTGGACGGCAACTTTAAAATTAATCAAGAATAGATTACGGAGCACTACATCTTGAAGCTTTCATGCTTATGGCTACGGAAAAAGACATTTTTTGGCTTTGGACACTGATGAAATAATTGACAGGATGGCAGAGAAGAGTGCACTGATGAGACGTCTACTCACCGCCTAAGGTAGGACACGCTATTCTATTCACTGCATAAGGCTGCTGTGCTAGGCTGTTTTTTTAAATGATGTCAGCTGATTAGTCACTCTGGTTCTGTGCCAATAGGGTGCTGTTTGTCACAGCTTAACAATAGTAGTGAATGAATGTTTAACTAGTGTCGGTAGCATGAAATCCTGACTGTTAAGCCTGATGTGTGAATAGCATCAGATCAGCTGCGAACACAATGTCAGATGATTGACTATAAACAGCTCTCACATTTTCAGATGAAAGGTTTTGTCCAGTGTAAAAATTAAGTTTTGGCTAAACTACATTCATGACATATGATTATGTCATATTTGTTTTATTTGTGAAATTACTGATTATGGCATATATACGCCAAGAGTTGAGTTGCCCATATCAATTGTCAAATGAATAAAATCTTAAGTGCACCTCTTGGGGTGCAGACTTTTCCTCTAGGCTGTTTCTTGGCTATTTATTTATTTATTATTTTATGAAACCCTGTAAGTACACCTGTTGTTAGGGTGTCAATTTGATATCTATTGCTTAGCCTATATGTTATAAATAGCCTTATATTGCTTTATGTAACTAATAAGTGCCTGTGTTGGGGAAAAATGGGGCCAGTCCAGACGAAAATTGCCAGGGCTGAATTTTGTTACCAGTCAGGGTAACCCTGCAAATAATGTATTTGTATTCGGGCACACTCCTAATGGCTACATAGAGTATATGGTGTAATGCAAACTCAGCACAATGTAATGATGCAAAAAAGATTAAAGGCTAAAGCTTACAAGTCCCAGGTGAAAAGTCAGCATCTTCACCAGTTAATAAAACAGCCTTTAAGCCTTTGTATTATAGTGCAGTTATATTAAGTTAGTAATATAGTCCCTTTTTATACAGCCTGTTTGAGACAAGAGTGTTGCACCATTATTCTGCCTCACTGTTCTGTATAAAAAGTACAAACAAGGAATGGGAGACATAGTTGTTCTGCCGTTAAGCTGGCAGCAGAGGTAGTAACATTGCCGAATCAACATCTGTGTAAAAGGGAGACCCGGCAGTGTGGGACAGGCGACACTAGATGCCGATGCTGTTGTGTTACATGTCGAGCCTCTGATTCCAGTACATCAGCATGCTATCTAAAATAACACACAGGGGCAGCATTATGACGGCTTTGTTTGGTTCAGTGTAAAAAAGCAAGACCAGCATAATGAGGGGTCTTCTTTATGGCAATATTGCAGGATCTGTGTTAAAAAGATTTCTTTCTAACATAGCCCCTTTCAGGTCACTAAAGAAATATATCATATAATTGGACAAACAAGGTTACAGTACATTAATTGTAAGTATTATTAAAAACAGTCACTTTTTCACGAAAAAATGTTTTGAGCATGAGGATTATATTTAGTAATGTGGTTAGCTAATGATATGCTAACTCTTGGCCTTTGAAGCAATGCTAACATTAGGTAACCACTATAGTACTATAGTAAGGGAGTTAGCCAGGCATGCTAATGTAAGTGGCTAACACACTGTTAAATCCATTCCTTATAGCTATTTATTTTATTTTTTACTTTTTTGTGGAAACAAAAATAAAAAAGACACAACCTTCTGAACTCTTGGGATACTGAATCTCCCTCTTTCTACAGCCCCAAGCACACTTCGTCATTTGTGGAAAATCACAAGCTAGACAGTTAGTTACAGTTTCTAAACTCAGTCCTGGTGCCAGCTTTAATTTAACACTTTAATTTAATGTTTTGATCGTTAACAATTTCGGTTTAACTTGTGACCATGTTAACTGGTGACTTTCAGCTAAATGCATCATGGTTGCTTGTAGTGACGGCAGCTGGCTCTTAAAAGCCTTGTTAATTTTACTTTCAGTGCATACTCTGTGATCAGCAAGAAGCATTCACCTCGTAATACTGTATACTGTATCGTATACTGTAGGAAACAAACCATAGCCTATAAGTTGGCAGTGCAGCCATAGTATATCTTGTGCTTTTATACCATTATCCTCAATCTGAAAGTGGCCCATATTCAACCAATTAACCTGCTTTGTCATTGAATAGAAAAAGTAAAAGTAGAGTTTGTAGCTAAATAGTGTGTAAACTGTGTGGTCACACGGCCAGTATTCACAGCACAAACTGACAGCACAAATGGATGAAAAAATGTACAAACGAGAAAGGAGTTGTTTATTTCCTCCCTGTGAATTTTTTTTTTCCTGAGCCTCATTTTCTGAGCCTTTTTTTCCTGAGCCTCCTAAGATATTAAAACGACAAATATGTCTGATTGGTAAGAGCCGTGACACTGTTTACATAAAAGTTGGTAAACTCTTCAAGTAAAGGCATGAATTGCCCGTCCACTTCAAGGTGTAATTATTAGTCTTTACAGCTTGAGCACCTGGTGTGGAAGTTAGTATGCACACAGACTATTTCGGGGGGGCTACCCATAATGCTGGGACTGACTAAACTATGATTGAACACTTGCTGTTAGAGGGATGACTTTAAGGAACAGTTAATTGTGGGAAAATAGCCTAATATATTTCTTGAGCAAACACTAGGCCACAGAAGATATTGTATTATAATTATTAGTATGAAAAACAATGCTAACATGCCCCAATTTTTATCTGCACTTTAAGATTGTAACTCTTTTCTGTGAGCACTATGCTTCCTTACAGGGATGCTTGTACTTACTGTTGGAAGAGAAGGGCTGTTTTGAAGAGGACCAGACAGAATTAGAATAAGTGACTCGTAAGTATTGCTGTTCAGTGGACTCATTGCTCACTTAAAATCATGGCCATTAGGGACCTCATTTATGGCTGACTAAAGGTTTGTAGTCAGAATCTGAACTTTAAGCTATTATAATGGTAATAGCCAAAAAATCAAATGCGCTTTAAAAAGCCACTGGAAATGAGAGCTTAAAGGCAGCTTTTTAAAAAATTGCATCCCACAGGAATGTGAAAAGAGAAGGAGTTGAGGTCGAGAGAGAGGCAGGGGGAGGGAGAAAAGGGGAAAACCAGACGAGCTTGGTGTGGATTTTCACTATAACTTTAACCTGGGCTGTCTCCCTTCCTGTTTCTGACTGCTACAGACAATGGGACGTTAGGCATGCTTCTGCCGGTGTCATTGGAAGACTAATGAGATGGCACCAGGCCCATGAATGGCTCATTGGCCTGATGCACAGGCTGTCTGTAAGTGTTTCTTCATCCCGTTATGGCCGGCCATGCAGCAGATCTTCTACCTGTAGCAGAGATTGTGATGAATAACAAAAATGCACAGCATGATAGCCCACAGTATACCATCATTACAACCAAATGTTAAGGCCTGGAAGGCGTTCTTCCTACACCCACCTAGTGTATTCAACCGTGACCATTTGCTATTCCAGATGCAGTGATTAAATTTATTCACACCTTGGTCACAGGGAAAGGATGGTATCATGTCAAACTCACTGTTATGGATTAAAAGAAAACAATGAATTAACAAAGGAGGCTACTAATTGATGTTTTATATGTTCTCTGGATGTAACCACAATAAATATTTTAATTAATTAATATCAGTGAAAAAATGTGCAGGTCCATACTCATACAACTTTGACTTCTTGCCATTTTTAAATGCCTATGTTTAAACTATGATGATTTGTATGTTGTGTGTGTATGATTAAATGTATCTCGCCTAACTTACCTTATCATTCACTGTCATATATTTTGAAATTAAGAGGGAAAACATTCTGTAAAATGCACAAGTTCCTAATTCACCTATATGGAACTCAGCATGAGTGCTTTAGTTTTCTGAAGTTACTGCATAAGTGAACAACAAGCAATTTAAATTTGCTTATTGGTGTCAACTCTATTTTGCCTCACATCCATTTAGAACCAATCATACATTTTCCACTAAAATGAAAAGGCATATAAACACCCATGCTGGTAATAGTTTAATACATAATTTTAGCAAAAGTAAACATCTGCATCAGACTAAAATTGTGAGATTAGTCATCAGCTTTTCAAAATATAGTGGTTGTTTGGAGCTGTGATGTTTTCATGGGTAAAGGGTGTCAAGCGCAGGCATTACAATTGCTGTAAATATGAACAATAATAATAATTACCTGACCTCTGACCGATCCCATCTGAATGTGGATTAATAGGACAGGGACAGTTCAAGAACTGTAATGATAATCATCTATTTTGGTGGCTAAAAAGCCGTTGCTGTTTGTTTATTTCTATTAAATCAGTTGAAGTCATATCTCCAGCCAACTTAACACTTAGGTTCTCAGAATATCATCCATAAATAATCAATGATATCTCTCTCCTTCAGCCAGTCCCAAGGGACCCTTTACTTCTCTTCAAGAATTTAGTGCTTCTAGATTGAATATTCCTGTTCTATTTTATGCCATTAAAGAGGGGTTGTGATATTTGCCTGATTATTAATGCACCAGGCTAGATTCCAAAAGGTAAAAGGAAAAGTGAATGTATATACATACACACATATATATATATATATATGTGGATGGATGGATGTATTCAAGTATATATATGTATATTTACATAAGTATATATATGTGTATATATATATAAATAAGTCAGATACTATTACACTCCATGACATCGTGTTGCCCCGTACCCCGAAGCTCATCTCCAGGCTAGATATGCTTCTTGGATCCTCGGGCATGGAAAGGAGGGCAAAGCGAGAGCAGAGTGAGGCAAAAAATGAGAACACAGCATTGGGTGGTATTTCAGCATGGGATGCCCAGTCAGACTTCAGGGAGGTAATTAATTAACAACAACAACAAAAATGTCCAAGCTGGGACCTCCAGGGGTACCCTATGCTTCCTCAGATCTCCGTCCAGGAAATGGATGGCGGGGCTGGGGTGGGTTTATGTGGAGCGGGGATCCATCCAGACAGACACCTCGTGAGCAACCACGTGCTGTGAGTCAGGCATCACAACAAAAGCCCAGTTTATGAGTCTAAAGTTAAACCCAATAATCCTGGAGATATCAAACATGCTTCTAGGCCTAAAGGTGCTTTAACAATTTCTGTCGCTTTGTTACATAACAATATTTGAAAATTGGCTCATTAAAGATGGAATTTGAGACCTTAATATCTGTCATAATTACTGTAAAAGCAATGTATATGTTAATGACTGTAAATCTCATTTGGGTATGTAGCTATATATCATCATTAGTTCATGGCCCCCCTTCTATACTGTATAAAATCAGTCTCATTAGTAGATAACCTTTCTCTTGATATTTGATTTGATATTTAAATATATTTCTTATGACCATTTTTTCATGCAAAAACATTTGAGAAGCTTTTTCTGTCATTTACTGAATATTAACTTTAACAAGAAGGATTTTCTATCATTTTATTTTAGCTGAATATTAAATGGAGATGTTGGGTATGTGTGGCATAAGTTAGTCTTGTTTGTAAATTGAATGACTTCTTCCACATCCACAAATTGACAATACAATTTTGTTACTTTTAAATGTATGTTAAAAGGGAGGGACTGATCTGGGCATATTGTGAACATATGACATAATGATAATGTGGATGATCACATGGCTGTGAAGTTCCGCACATTTAACCTCTATTAAGTAAATCAGTAAGTGTTCAAGCATGTCTGTGCATAATGTAATAATGAGAGTAGACTATAAGGACAGGAAGTGCTAGATGTAGGTATTTGTAATGCTTTTCAAATGCAGATTTTACATTAAATAGCATATCACATGATGAAGTAAGATGTTTGATTAATGCTACCATCATTTGAGGAATTATAACTCTAACATAGCCATATTCTAAAATTATGAACATTGAGCAGGATCTCACTCCTCTCCAGTTTCATGAAGACACTTTACTGACATCAGTGAGACAAAATATGCTTGTCACATATGAAATGGAGAGTAAGATGTATAGAGAAAGCCTGATGAGGTCTATCTGATACAAAAGGAGACAAAGTGCAATCACTGATAAAGCCTTAGCTTTTGGCATCCTTTGATGCCTGACCAGTTCTGCAAAATAACAAATCCCTTATGTCTTAGGCTGCACACTGTGAACCTGTCAACTACCACATATCTCCTCTACTCTATTAATAAATCAAATAGATGGAGGGTTTGGGGATTTTGCTATGATGAACTAAATTATTAACATAGTGTCAGTAACGTAAGTGTTGGGTCTACAGCTGGAGTTCATGTTGATCCAGAAGGTCCTGGGCATGGCAAGGCAGTATCATCAGTTTGTTACAACCTCACAGATTACTGAGCCACTCAATGCCTTAAAGAAAAAAGGAGCGAAGTTGTATGTATGCATTGTTTATGCATCTGGCCCCCACAACGTGGGACACAAATTAACATCTGCCTATCATCCCTAGACCAACCAGAGTTCTGGTTTGCTCTCAACTTGAAAGTTGTCCACATTTCTCGCATGAAACCCTGCTGCCCTGGTGCTAAAGACCTGCAGGAGCATGAGCGCAAGCATGTTCTGGAAATCTTGAACAAGGAGTCAGACACTGCATGTTCTGCTCCCAGTGGTGGAGGGCAAAATGAAATGAAAATGAAATACCAGGAAAACCCTTGATGTCTTAAGCATGTGACGACCCCTCCGCTCCACTAGGTGCTCCTGTGTTTTTGGTTCGTTTGCTGGTTTCTCTTTGTTTTGCAGGATTCGGCTTCATGAGCCACACCTGGGCCCGGTGTGGTCTCGTGTATAAAGTATGGCCTTCCACAGAGCTTTCCTCTCTTCCTCCTCCCCTCCCAGTGCGGTGCAGCACGGCTGTTTTGTCTTTTGTTGCTTGACTTCCATGTTTTTTCCATTTTGATTTATTATTTTTAAATAAACATACTTGTCCTAACTGGTAAGCTTGTCTGGTCTCCCATATTGGTCGCAGCCTATGAGCTGAGCTGTGACAAGCAGAAGAACTTATGGATATTTAATTGATTAAGGAGACACTTAAGGTACAGTCAAAGTGCGTTCTGACACCGTGAATGCTACTCCCACAGGTCTGCAGGAAAATCCTCTGTATCACTAGTTAAACTTTCAGATAAGGATTTGCTTCTTAGACAGCCTTGGTTCAAGACAAAATATAACACCCTAAAGAGAGGTCCAGCTTGACCCAAGAGGGGATATCTGGCTGACAAACTGATATATGGAAAATTCCTTCAAAATGATGATGAGGAAGACTTCCTTGGCTTCTCAGACACTGCATGTTCTGCTCCCAGTGGTGGATGGGCAAGAGGATCTGCAGGAGGACCTGACCTTTCCCTGATGAATCAAGAACACATTAATCAAAGCCTTGGGATTGTAATTCTAAGAACCCCAATATTTTTGGGACAACTACAGCACCTTACCTTTGGTTAACTTTCACTAAGGGGGGAGGAGTGTACCGACCACCCATCAGAATTATGTTACCCCCCACCTGTCAAGAGTTCATTCATGTTTTCTAAAGTTAACACCCACAATCTTCCAATTATCCAATCACAACTCCCCAAATAACCCACGCAGCATGAGACCAACCTCCAGGAAATGTACTTTTAGGTCTCTGAGCCGCTAGTGTCCGTTGGTCAGCTGAGGAGATATTATCAACTTTACTGTGGGCAATCGGATCACATTGTTAAATCCATGTCATTAGCTAACTCGTGGTGAATTGCTAAGCGTTGTCTCTGGAGTCTGTGTCAGGAAGAGGAATTATTCGTTGGAAGTGTTTATTCCCCTTTAAATTTTGTCCAGGAGTTGCCAGTCTTGACACTGCAAACCTGACTGACTGACTGCTGACTGACTGACAGATCAATGGTACCGTGAGTGGCCAGTGTATATTGTAAATAGTTACTGAATTACTGAACTGCAATTATAGACCCTGCCTTTTCAACTTGGTTTAATTTGTTTTGTTGGGATCTGCAGTAAAATCCGGAGCAGACTTTTGAGCTGTCTGTCTTTTGTGTTTGAGCTTGAATTAATACACCCATTGAAAATTGAATTGAGTAGTTGTCTATTTGTTTTTGCAGAGCTGGTTTTTGGTGATGCATATTTCATTGCTACTTGCTTGTTGCTTTATTGTTTTGTATGGTTTGACTGCACTATTTTCTCATTATTTGTTAGATGTGAATGACTGGCACCCCTCTTAAAAAGGGTCAAACCCGCTACAGTGTGAGCAATAAGAGAAAGTAATAACAACACCATATCCCATCTCAATTATGTATGATTTGAACAAAACACTTACTATATAATGCTCCCTGAACAAACAGATCACTTAAAAAAAGTTTTAAATACTGGGATTAAAACATGCAGTATAGTCTTGACAGAGAATTTGTCTTCATAATCAGGAAACAAAACATTTCACCCGCTGCCTATGACCACATCCAGACCCCAGTGTACATAGATGAATGTACAAACAGCAACCCAAGAGTACGAATCACATTGCTGATCAAGAGCCACAGCAATCTTTTAACGTGTTTTCCCATCATGCATGCATTGTATGCTAAGAGGACATAGTGTTGTATGAGGGTGCTACGGCTGTTTTATTAGCTCCCTCAAACTCAATTTCCATTTAATTTGTGAGCTGGCTCCCCGAGTCTGCGCCTGGCAGCTAAAGGTATAAATCTGGCCTTATCTGGCCCCGGCATGCACAGTTCATATCCACACACCCTGTGCCAACAACAGATCTATAATTCATGGCCAAGCACACCCACGTTATTGGCTGCCCATGTATTAGAAAATACAACACAGGAAAAATCATTCAATGCAGTGTCATCCAAACAGTTCAGAAGGCAAGGGGGTATGTTTCCTCTCCCCAGAGACAAACCATGTGACATAAACTTCTCTGAAGTGCTGTTACACATAAAAGACATGGATGTACCAGATCGAACTTTTTTACATTTATATTCTGCTGGGTGGTTTCCTGTGTCGTTAGGTGAGGGTTAACATCAATGTGACCCCACAGGTGAAAGAGTGCTGTGTTTGACAGATGGGGAATTATTCCTCCAATTAGGCTAATTGGATGAGACAGGTCAGGGCATATAAGCTGCTGAATGAAGTTGAATAAACAGAAGGGATGGTGGTAAAGTGTCTTGAGGAATAATTCTGTAAGGAACGAATCAGGCCACTGTTTCTGTAAAAATCTATATTGGGAAAAAAATTACTGCTTCGGTGGTGACTGTCCTTGTGAGCAGTTGTCTGCTTTTGATGAGTTTTGTTAAAGTGCCATCCGTGAATCATTATCCAATCATGCTCTCCAGCTCTTCTGTGTCTGCCTCGTATTGCTTGCCTGCCGTACTTCAAAACTGCTCACATCAATAGTACTGTAGTACAAAGTTTTAAACTTTTGTCAAAGAACTGACTGAATCATCAGTCATGAACATTTTTTTCAGTTTTTCATTTGTCAGAGTAGAAATGCCAAAATCAAAATCAAAATCACCCAAATGAGGGAAGATAAAGACTTTGACAAAGAACAAAAAGCACTTACACTTACATGGCAAGGCAACAGGCTTCCCTGCTGCACATGTTAACACCCCAGCAGGAAGGTAGTGACAGTCAGCTTCTCACGCTCCCTGTAAGAGCAGGAGGTTTAGAGCTGTGGCATGTAGACAGGTGGTGCTGGAGGGAATTTTCAACAGGCCACTCCTTCTCGGGTCGTGCGAAAGTGAGAGGGGAAATGTAGGGCAGATGATGAGAATTGAGGGCCAGTCCCTCCGGTTTCCTCCTTAATGAGCATTACTGTGCCAGCAGAGGAGGAGGACGGCTTCAGCACAGCAGCGTGGCATCATGGTCAGCCCAGCGTTAAGATAACTTCCTCAGCCCACCAAGGGCCTACAATGGGAACAGACAGTGAGATGAGAGAGACATCAGACACTGGGTAATTAGGACCACTTGAGAAAAGAGGTGGGGGAGGATACCACAGCTAAACACCTCATCCTCTCTTATTCTCTCCTTCTCTGATTCCTTGGGGTCGTGCTTGTTTTCGCCTTGATATCTCTGTTAATGAATGAGCGCAGCGTCTATTGCTCAGAGGGGACCGCTGTTTGTGTCTGAAAAGGGAGGCAGGGAGGGAGGCAGAAGAGGATGGGGGGGCCACACAGCATTTTGTTTGTGTTGTTCTAGAGCAGCTGGAGGCAATGACGGGGAACACAATAACAATTTTCATGCACTGAGTGA
This sequence comes from Thunnus thynnus, assembly GCF_963924715.1. NCBI lineage: Eukaryota > Metazoa > Chordata > Actinopteri > Scombriformes > Scombridae > Thunnus > Thunnus thynnus. The sequence continues at coordinate 23,098,286 of NC_089522.1, forward strand.
ATGCATAAGCACCCACTCATCACAAAATCATAGGCATACAAACACAACTGTAAATGAACACCTGCTGTGATGTACAGCATATGAAATAACACATCATCAATACTATACAGTATGTAGCGTAAGTGTCATCAAATATGCTTCAAACCACTTGAGAATGTAAGTGTAAATAAAATCACAAGTGCAGATGAAAGAAAGGCCTTGCTAGACTATATAATAGAATTTTGTACTGAAAGGTACTGACTCGTACATGTGTACAAACATGTCCACAAATCTACATTAAATACACTTTGCTCTGTTCATTTACAGTAGTATGTTAACATGAGTATAGCTACTGCTGATACTTCCTGCATATGCATCACAATAAATGCATTTTAATGTGAAGGCAGTGGTAGGCCTTTACTGTGAAATCGCAAACACTGACTTTCATGGTCAGCTAACATTATTAAAGATCTACTCCATGTAGTTTTCTAACAGTACAAATTTTCTGCTTTTTTGTCGGGAGGTTGTTTTGAAACTTTCCATGGACGGAACATATTTTATCATTATTTATTATGATACACACCCACAGACACACTAATTAATACAATCACAAATATGATGAAAAGTATCAGCTGGTAAAACTTGACTTCCTCAGAAGAATGAGTGTCTAACTTCAAGCTGTCTTGCAGTTCATTACAGTATTGTAGTACATAGTATCCCCAGTTCAGAGTTTGTATGAGGAGTCAACCTATCCAGTGATCTGGTGTCATGGTTATTACCTCTGAACTCAACTAAGGATGTTAAATATCTTGGAAACTTAGATAGTAAGGCCTTAGAAATAAAGAAACAGGTATGCCGGTGCCTTTTGGGTGTCTGTGATGATCATCTGACCTCTTCATAGAATTCACAGTAGTGAGTGCGATAGCTGTCTTCTGAATGAATTGAATAGCATTGTGATAGATATCCAGTGGATTAAGACTAGTGGCAACAGCATGACCATACAGGATATCTCCATAACCCAATATATAAAGTATGGTAAATTATATAATAGTTTTGTTTGTTTTGTTTTGTTATGAAAGAACAAACAAACTGCAAAGAAACTGTAGAACTGCTTTCTGACGAAATTCCTGATGCTGTACTGGATAAATTAGATGTTCATTTAGAGCATTGATAGTGGATGGATTGCGAAATGCACACAATTTGTCTCTTTGGAGTTCAGAACAAGCTTTAAATTAAAGGTCTCCAGAAATCTGGAGGTTGTCAAAAGCAGACTGTAACATGGAGAAGGCTTGGTTTGCATTGGGGCCAACGGCAAACAAGATGGTATCATCTGCATAAAAATGGACATTACAGTGCTGAATTAGAAAATAAACATTATTTATGTATAGACTAATGAACAGGGGGCCTAATATTAATCCTTAAGAGACACATTTATCAACAGTTTGGGGGCTTCATATGAAACCATCAGCAACAACAGTTTGAACTCTATCACAGTGATATGATTTGTATTAACTGTTAGCAGGCACCCACTGAAAGGAGCTTATTGAACAAAATGCTTTGATCAACAGTATCAAAAGCCTTGGACAGATCTACAAATAGTGCAGCACAGTGTTGCTTTTTTATCAAGTGAGTTAACAATGTCATCCATAACAGCTGTTTTAGTAGTTATTGTACCATGACCCAGTCCAAAGACTGACTGCTGTGACTGAGGGACTTTATTATCCTCAAGGAAGGCAGGTAGTTGTGACCTGAACAGTGATTCTAGGAGTATGGACAGACAGGACATCTTGGATAGGCCAATAGTTGTCTGGGTGTCAAGTGTCACCAACTTTATGCAGTGGAGGGACCTTGGATGTTTTCCATATTAAGAGAATTTTGCCTGAAGTAAAAGTTGATTTAAAAATGTGTTCAAGTGATACAGTAATAACAGGATTACTGAGGCATTACATACCCTTATACAATATGTAGGCATTTCATACCCCTAAGTATGTAACTGGTTGGAGTGAAAAGCAGAACAGGCAGAAAACTAGGACTGATGTTACAGATTTATTACCTAACACTATTGAAGGAGCAACACTGCTTAGCAGGTTGGTTTCGGTCTGACAAAAAGATGGAGCCATGCACAGGTGAAGTGATTTAGGTGAAGAGATGTAGAGGCAGATAATTACACTGAGGGAAGCCTTTCAGTGTGGACAGTGAATACAGCACTTGGCACTGTTTGAAAGGTCTGTATCTGTTCACAACACCAGTAATCCTACAGCAAGAACTGTGTCTTTTACATGAATTAGACAAGAATGTGATTGTGTGTCTGTCATTATGAAACTGATTTATTGTGAAACATAAACCTTCTAAACAATATAGATACAATTTTTACAAGCCTTAAAGCATGTTGCTGTATGAATGTCTCCACTTATAGTTAAGAAGTGATCTGTAGTTACAGTCTCAGGTTAGCTTACTTATCATCATCATCAGTTCAACTTGGAGAGGTTTATAGATTTTACATTTTGAAAAAAAGAACAATGGTATTGGATTGGTACTCATATTGGCTGATACTTTGTGTTTGGGTATTGATGCTGGAGGAGAAAAATTGGTGCATCCCTCATACAATCCTTAACCTCATGTATTTGATTTGAGTGGCATATACCCCAGATCTTCTATCTATTCACCTCTTCCGAGGCCTCCATCCAGCTGTCCAGATGTATGTACTCATGTACCTGCTGAAATATTCACACCTGGCCTCCTCTTGCTTGGAGCCAGAGTCCCTTCCACAGATGTGTCCTGTCAATCTAGATAAAGAGGAACATGGCCAGCTAATCACTATGCTGCTGCGTTATATAATAGTGCTGCTCCGTGACTTTTTTACAGAAACATGATTTTTATTTTATTTAAATTTTTCTCCTTTCTGAAGCATGTTTCTGCCAGCATCAGGATATGTCTCAATGGAGTCTGGCTAGTGTGCTTCAAACATGCACAATACCTGAGTATATAATGGCATCATAAAATGTGTTTATGGTTGTAATGTTTGTAGAGATCATTTGAAATGTGAAAGCTGTTATACTGTTAAGCAGATTATGCTATAAACACTAGTGTTGGAGTCAAGGGGAAAAGAAGGGGAGGGTTTGAAGAGCACCCGTGGGGACAATAATGTGTTGTACAATATATCATTTACTGTAGTTGGCTAAGTACTATAAACAATATGATTAATATTTCATGTTCTGAACATTGATTTAATGGATTATTAGATTATAAACAAGCAGGGAAATTAGAGTTTAAACAGAGTCATCACATCAGATTTATTGGTAGGTCAGTTATCTGGAGATGACAGGGTCACCTTTTATTACATCTCAAGCTGGACGAAGGATATCATTCGTTTTCTTCATATGACCGAGAATAAAATGAAATTCAGTGCCCCCTCCCCTCCACCCCTACCCCAAAAAAATCAATCAATTCAGTCCTACTACCATTTGAAACCTTCTGAATGGACAGAAAGATGATGGTTATCTCAATTCAGACAAAGAATCGGAGGACAGCTTTAAAGTGCGTTCAGCCTATTGTCATCTGAAGCGGGTCTTCAGGAGCTCCCTGGAGAGCTCTGAAGGGCTTACTTGAACTTTGGCTGATGAGAAATGGCTAACTGAGCACAGACAAATATACACAACCAAAGATAGCAGATTAATAGGGGTCCATAGTGTGTCTTCCAACCATATGAGTGGATTTAAAGCCCAGCAGAGCACTACAGTATGAGTGAGGAGGGAGTGGAACAATGACCATATGTCGAGCTTGGTGCAGCCGCAGGGGGATCAATTGGTGAATATTTCATTAAAGTATGAGCTAAATTCTTTCCAAATGAAAACATACATATCTCCCTGAAGGTGGGGCTCCACCATATGTGCATGTTTATTAATATAGCAGCCTTGCTCTTAGGATAGGGTGATGGATATAGGTAATTACTTTTTTCTGATCCCATTACCGGCTGTTACTACACTGTGTTAATTGCAGAAAACTCCACACTGTGAGAAACTTACCCGGATTTTTGCTGTAACTAACTGGCAACAATTGACAAGCAGTCAATCTGTAACTGTAAAAAATGAAAAAAGTAATTGAATGATACTGTACTTAAAATCGCAGTAAGGAAATCGTAACTGTAAAATGAAACACAGTCATATAATGATACTGTATCTACAGTTACAGTAGCTGTACGCAACTATAAAATAAAATAAAGTTATTTTATGTTACCGTATATTGGATTACAGCACCAGAAATTTTGCAGTAAATTAGATTACAGTTACTCAGGTAATTCTGTAAACTTTGTGACCAGACTTTTAAATTTCAATAAATGAATACAGAACAAACATATTTACTTATTTTCATTGTGCGCAGGGATTGTGCATACCATGTTTACAGAAATCTAATGGCCTTCTTCCATATGGCAGATATACCCACGCTGTAGTAGTGAACTGCTGCAATTATATCTGTGATGTACAAGGCAAATGATTTTCCCTTGGACAGGACAGCAAAACAAAATAAGTTGTTTATCTTAATGACATATTAGATGTGCACTGGTTCACACAAACTGCAGTAAAATTGCCTAGCACAAAACATTCTGCTGTGTAGACCAATATTTACTGACCAATGGCACCAGTGCAGTCAGTTCTGCAGTTCCTGTATATGCTTCATAATAAAAGCCACAGAGTGGTAAACCAGTGAGAAGCTTTTGATGTGAAGTAGCAACAGCAGTTTGGACTGCATGGGTGTCAACTTAACACAGTAAATAAGAATTATTTCATTGTTTCCAGTTGTTATAATTTCTGAAAACATAAAACATGAAAGAAGCAGGGACCATGTGCAGCTTTCTGTCCTCTAAAAATCTGTAACTCACAAGGTCAACAAGATATTCAAATGTATATATTACATTAACATTAGCAAATGTTACAAAGACAACGTTAAAAATCCAATATGTAAAAAGCTTGTTTAAATCTGTAGCCACAGTAAAATAAATCAAATCACTGAACTTGACAATATATTAGACAATGTAATTTCCTTAAACCAAAGCACTCTCTGCTAATCTAAACATGAATATCAACTGTGGGAGGTTTCAAGTCATCAAGTTGGCAGGTGTCCATAAAGTCTTCAAAATGTTTTTTATGCATGCATGCTTGTCTGTAAAGAGTCCAAAAGCCCACCTCAAGTCCACTCGACCAAAAGGCTTTGGATCCTTGCAGGTCAGGAGCCGGGTGATTTCATTTTGATCCTCCACTGCTTCTTCATGTATTTCAGCAAATTGAATCACAGCTACTGTAGATGAAAGAAAAACAAAAATGTTTTACCATTACTGTCAGTGTAATTGCCAAGCCAAGATTTGAAACACACATTTTTAAGACTGTCAAACATAGAGGTAAGCTTTTGTAAAATAGGTTACACCTAACAAGGTTTTAATTACCTGTAACCTTTGTTACCTGTAATTGTAACAAACTTTCAAAGACATCTTAATAGCAATCTTAGCAACCACAGGGAAAATGCAAGTAAAAGAATGTAAAGGAAACAGGATGTGATGTAAAAATGTTGATGAGTAATACCTCTATTGAGGACTCCAGCAATATCAGCAATATCATTGTTTCCTCCTGATATTCAACGGTGAACATATATTAAAATATTAAAAGGACAGCCAAGGTGGTGGTGAAGTCAGGTCTCCATCAACAGCATCCATTTGGTCGCACACAGGATCTCAGGTTCAGGTAATAATACTGTAACCATTTTCTCTGTGAAAACTAAGGAACTTACACAACCGAAACAGCATTGTTTGTGTGAGTTAGTACATAAGATCAGGTCTAAGCAGATGACCGCTGGGGTGCTTTTGTTTAAGCCAAAACAAATATAAAATATAAATATAAAATGTCTAAAAACAGGCACATAGTATTACAAGCACAATTGCCACAAGAGCTGACTTAATTGGCTTTGTCTGTGGATTTTCAAAGAACTAATAAATAATAATAAATAATTACCTTACAGGTAAATTGATGAATTTTACACTACTGTAAGGTCTTTTGTAGACTACTGCCCAACGCAAGTGCCTTTTTTTTTTTGGCCCTCATACCAAAAAGAAGACTGTGACTGAGTGGATTTACTTCACACAAACAAGCCAATTCACTAATGGCAGCAATTCCATAACCACAAATTTTGTTGTTTTAAATGCAGCAATGACCAGATCTTAAGCGAAATTTGAAGATCGTTTCATCTTGACTATATTAAACTGGTTTAATAAAAATAAATTAGAGGCACCACTGCTATGTGCTGAAGACGTGCAGAAGAAATTGGAGGTGCTCAGTTATTATGACACTGATGTCATGGCAGGGAGGGTTTATTGCAGTCATGTCATGACACATTTCTCTCATGTGACAAGAGACAATTAATTCTTTCCACTCTCAATCTCCTGCAACAGCAGCTCAAAGAAGTGGAATAAGAGGAGAGGTTGGGGGGAAGGGGGGGGGCAAGAGGGCAATAAACCCTAATCAAAGCTCTTTATCTTTGTTTTCCCCTTCTCATCTCTCTACCTGTCCGTCCTATCTGTCCTCCGTTCTTCTCAGTTTCTGAACCTTTATCTACACATCTGTCTCTCTGCAATATCGTCCCTCTTCTTCTTCTTCTTCTCTTGTCATTATCTGCCTGTCTTTGCTTTGTTTCCACCTTGTTTCCACCTTCCACTCTGTTGTCCTCTATCTTCAGTATTTTTTCTTTCTTTGTCTCGCACTTCACCTTCTCCTCCCAGAGTTCTGCCTCATGCATCCGTATTAGGGATTGTTTAACTGGATGAAGACTCGAGAATAGGCTGAACTTTAAATAATCTACAATGCTGTTTCACCTGCGCATAACCTCGAATCATTTTCAACAAATTACTTTGTAGTATTCACTGGTAACCTATCTAATGCTGTGATCTGGAAGCATTGTGTTACTCTTTTCCTTTAATCAAGTCCGCAATACGCAGTACCTTTTTTTTTACTTCAGTGGTAATAACTCATATTTACATTTTAATATAGCACAGGCAGCACAGTTTCATTACATTTCTTCACAAATCGCTCACACTGAATAGAATACCTGCTTTGTCACAGCCTTTTTCCATATATAGCTTTTCAGTCTCATTCAAACACATTCAAACATCTCATTGTGTTCTCATTATGCTGAAGGGTTGACTTCTTAAGTCAATTTAAAGGCGCCTCCAGCTATCTGATTTGACTAAAGATACTCTAGCTCTAACTGTTCCTGTCAGTATATCATGACAGGGACACATTTTCAGGTATTACTGCTGCTGAGCAGGAAGAATACAGGATGTACATAAAGCTAGTTAAGCCTTTAACGATATTTTTTAAGCACATACAGTATAGTGACCTCTCCTCTCTGACATTGCCTGCACAGGGAGGAAAAATGAGACTATTTGACATTCATGCCCACTTAACATAAATTATACATTATACATAGCATACATGCACTATGGCCTTAAAGAAACTGAATAATAATGTAGCATGATTTCCTTCTAATGAAATAGTTCCATCGACGGTTATTTTTAGATTTTTCAAAATCTTCTCTTTCTTCTCCTGGAATATTTCCCCAGTATCTCACATTCTTTGAAATTAAAAATACACTCTCTTTTAACATAAATCTTTAATTTCCTTTATTCTGTCCTTCCCCTTACACCTTTGATTTTTGCACACTTCCTTATTATGAGCTGGATGTGATGCCCTTTAAGCTTTGATGTTACACACCTCACCGCCTAAGGAAAAAGTTTACTGTCATAAAGACATCAAAGCCTTACTTCCATTATTAATGGTTTAATGCATTAATATTGATGTTTATTTACAGCAGCCATGTCAATACATCAAAACAGGGGAGAGCTAGGAAAGAATGAGAGTGTGGCATCTGAATCATACACCGTTCATGTATTTTTATGCTTATGCTTGAAGGATCAGCAAGGTTGCACAATGATTAGAGAGTCTGTTCTTAAATGGCAGAGTACATATTCAGGTAAACAAATGAATCCCTAACTAATTCATTTACTAACTAATTGACTGGATGACTGAAGGAATGACAAACTATAGTGTTTATATTTTTTATTTATTGTATTATATCCTTAGAAGAAGCAGTCAACTTAGGAGTTTAGTACATAAACACACAGAGAAATGCAGAGCTAGTCAAATGGGTCCGCCTGAGTTGAGTAAAAAGACACATCTGTTTTGCACATCACAGGGGCTTAAGCTGTTTATTTGTAAGTCAGTTTGCAGAGATAGCAGTGTGTGTGTGTGCATGTGTTCGTGTTTGCTGACGGGTAAGAGGAAAGCAGTTTTAATCACCACTAACCCTCACACCCTGCTGACAGCGTCAGAGAGGACCAGCCTCACCCTCTTCCTATGATCAGCCTCATCAGCTGTCTGCTTAGCCCTCCATTCATCTATTTATTATTTATTTACCTCCACTTTGTACATACATATTCCCTTGGGAGCACATCCTTTGAGCATTTAAGCAGGGCCCAGCTAAAGTGCTTCAGCAGAGGAACTTTTCCACTCTGTTTGTGTTTTGTGTGAAAACCAAGATAGCTCTGAGTTTAACTTTGACATGAGATGCCTGACTTTAAGTAATGTTTGTCTTGAATGCTTTATCTTGACATATATACTAAACTAACAGATGGCTCATTCATAAGGAGTAATCACGCTAATGGGAGACCAATTAGAGGCACCAAATGACAGCGAATTTGTTTGTGCTAGTATTGATTTTGTATATACCAGATCAAATAAACACAGTCAAAAGACAGCCTTTCTCTTGTCTTTGCAGTTTTAGCTACAACAAATCAAGCCACTTAAATCAGTCTTTGGAAATCATTTTGTCTCTAGACTTGATACATCACTTTAATTCCCATGTAGCCACCAAAAGCAGATTTTGTTAGATTCATTAGATGAGGTCATCCTTTGTGGGCACCAAGGTCAGTTTCTATTCTTTGGTTTCTGTCAGGGACCTAAAACCTGCTGTGGGCCGTGTCATGTGACACCACCTCTGGGCAGGAAACCAGAGAGTCTCTCCTCACTTTGTTATTTGTTATTTCCATATAAATTTAAAATACAGTCTTAAAATATTTTCACCCTGCGGTCATCACAAAATACTTCCAAATTATGGAACACAGTTGGGAAGCAACAGTAGTCTGTTTTCTACAGTTTAATACTAAAAATGTTATATATTATAGATGTATAAAGCAATGCTTGACTTCTTATCCTCAAAAAAAGTATTTTTCCCTTTGTGTTTCTTAGTACAGTACCTGCCTTACTGTTTTTGTGATTTATGTGAAATGGCTGCTATTATATTGCGATTTCCCTTTGGGATTAATAAAATACTCTATTTCTATCTATTTATTTAGTACTTCAGCAAGTAACTCCATAATTCAAAGGGATCAGAACGTGATGGGATCCACCAGACCACATTTAGAGGTGGCCAGGCTCACATTATGATCAGATCTCAACCAGGTGTAAATGCAATCCATACAGCTAGACCACATTCATAAGAAAAGAAGTGTTGAAAGGTCACCTAACTCTGCCTCTTCCTGATAGCTTAAGCAAAAGCTAGTAGTAGCAATAACTAGCAAGTCCTCCCTTGCAAATGATGTAGAAATAAATGATGTTCATTTATGGCATTGCTTCCCTTGACCTGTCATGTCACCTTGACCTGTCATATCATTTGACAAGACCGCCAGCCCCGCCTAACTAATTTGCATATTGAGATCTAATCACAACGTGAGCACAATCGAGGCAAGAAGAACACATTTACTGTAAATACTAGGGGTGTGCCTGAATACAAATACATTAGTCGGCAAAGAACAAATAGTGGGTTTTTTTAACATTTATTTCATACAAATATTTATTTGTTTTTGGGAAGAAAAAAAAAACATATTAAATACTAGCGCGCAGGTCGGTTACATCGCTGTCTCAGCCTCTCTCCTCTGGTCCGCTTTTACGTCTATCAGCAGGTCTCAACGAGGGGAGTCACATCCACCTGCTACATGATGATAAAGCTGAGCTACTAACACAAGTGAATTGCTCTCAAGGGACTCTCCATAACCTGTTGTTCCCCTTCTCCTTTCCACAAAGTTAGGTTGTAAAAAAATAGGAAATAAATGAAAAGTGCAAAGCATCGCCTTTGAAGATCTTCCCTACATGTTACATGCTGTGCTATCTCTTTGTTGTGGGTGTATAAATAAGTAGAGGTCTGGCTGCACATTTGCGATGCACTTGGTTTTAGCTCAGTAGTCAGCACAGTCGTTTATGATCTGGGAGACTAGAGTTCGTAGACCCAGTGTGGGGACCTCGTTTGTAAGATAGTTTATTCATAAACACTTATTTTAACACTTTGATATCCTAAAATTAAAAGCACAATAAAAACAAAAACTGTATTTTTACACCTATTTCTACTTTTATTCAAATACAAATACAAATATAAATAATTTTGCTGCCTCAGCAAATACAAAAACAAATACTGAGCTCTCTGCACATCCCTAGTAAATACAAAGATCCATGGATTGGATCTCATTATCCAGATAATGTATCCAGAAACAGATCACATGTTAATCCCAGGTTTAAACTGGTCCTATATGTTGCATTCACAGTACTGTTAAATACAATTATGTTGCTCCACAGCTCTCTCTGTGAGTGGGACTGGCATGAGAAACTGTAAGAGAAAGGGAAATTTTGGAAGTCCTGTGTACATTCCAGTGCAGAAACATGATCTCAACCCACAACCACAACTGAAATAAAATTCTCTCATGAGATTGTTCTCACGGAGAGAGTACATGAAGGCTTCTGGATATTAAGTTTCATGCTGTCCCATTGTGAAGTCTGGAGAGTCCCTCATGTTTGGAGTTGCTCCATGGAAAATTCCAACTTTACAAGTATTCTGGCCATTTTTCTCATCCTTCTTTTTGCTTTGTATTCTAAAAAAATATCAGCTGACATAAACAAAGGCAGATGAAGATCAAACACATATCAAAACATTAGGCCAGTTTTACCATTAGAAATCACAGTGGTAGGTAAGTACTGAATATAGATTAATTTCATCACATCGAGCCACAATTCTTTTCTGCTGTGAAAGGCAAATGCTAAGAAACTAGGACCAGGCAAGTAAAATCAGCCCACAATTAGTCTTGCAAAGCCTGACCTTGATTTACCTTGGCTGTGACAACATCTGAGGGGAATCTTTTGCCATTATAGTGGTGTGTTCTGTAAAATATCAAGTCAGGTAGGACTGTTCTGTGGGAGAATTATACAGAGTAAATCAAAAAAAGAAGGTCAAAATAGTTAGCACTGGGCATCTCACAACAGCAAGATAAGGGCCATTACAACCACTACAGAGGTTGAAGAATAAGTTAGCTTTGGATCACAAGAGACAACACACTCCTACAACACATGGACCCCTCTTACACCTGAGTGGTAGGGTCATAATAAGACAGAGAAAACACAAATGAAGGTGTAAAATCACGCAAGACCCATTGTAAATTTGTTGAATTTGGCCACACTGTCAACAAAACAACTGAAGCAGCAGGGAATTTGCACACCAACTTGTAAAAATATATACATGTGGATGGAGGACAAAGAAAATGAGATACATGCTGTTTATTAAGGACATAAATTGCAAAATGAGAAAAAAACATGAAAAACAGCATCCATCCTCCAAAGCAAGGAAAACAGGAAATTGATTTCACTGTACTATATTAAATATAGATTTAAAGGATACGTCTGGTGAGATTCTATATCCTAGTTATTGTCAACATATCCTATGAAAAGAAGAAAACTAACAATGAATAGACCCTACTAACAAGGATTTTCTGTGTAGTTTAAGTCTTACATATATATCTTATTCCTCTCTAGATCTCCATTGTTGTCCAAAAATTATTTAAAAACACATCAGTGATCCACAGCATTGCCCCAGGTGACACATTCATTCATTATGATGAAAATGGGCACTGTAGTTTATTTTGAGTTGATCCCATATACACCACCATCCCGCTACCCGTGAAGCACACCAAATCTGCGACTGAAAATAGTACTCTCCAAGAATGCACTATTTACTCCCATTCAAAAAATGTTTGCTACAGTATACAGTGTCCAGCTGTTTTAAGAAATAATTTAGCATCTTTTAAAAATGAAAATATATATCTGTGACCCATTGTATTAAGAATTACTTCTTCAGCAGGAACACATGGGCTTAGTGCTATGCACACACACACTGGTGAAGTCTGAGAGTATTGAGAGACAGACTAATGCATTGTTGCTTTTGTTCTTTTCATGGGAGTTTTTAACATATAGAATATCTTCAGCCATATCTTTTAATGCTCGGTAAGTTCAATAGATTCCAGCTAGATCACATCTAGACAATACAGAAAATGTCAATTTTGACATTACTTTGAATTATCAACCTGAGCTGAAGTGTTTACTGCTGAAATAGATGACACAACCAGTGTCTGCAAGTTACAACTCTAATGTGTTCAAACCGAAAGACGAGGTATAGTATATGTGATCTCAAATTACACATATTCACTCCCACACCATGGATGATCTTTATTTTAATTAAATACAAGCATATTGTAGAACAGTATAACAGTACATCACCAAGTGGATCAATATGCAAAGCAGTCAACCTCTTTAAATCTGCAACATGCAACAATTCTTTACAAGTCAATGCTTGTGACCATATTGATTAAACTGAGGAAACGCCGACATAGCACATGGTTCGCCCAATAAGCGGAAAGACACATGTTTCTCTTGATGAAGACACACAGACATCCAGATACCACTGTTTTTAAGTCTCAGTTGTCAATGGGACGCAGATCCTGCAGATGAGGCACCATGGTTTAGATCACACATGAATAGGTCAGTGTAATGACATCTGCTGTGGTGCTGTGCAAAGGTTAGGGCAGCATAAGTCACACATTCTGATAGTTCCAGTCAAACAGCATGCAGTTTTGATTGATTCTGTGTGGCACTCATGTCATTTTTCCTGGCCTTTGGTCTGACTAATCCACAAACAGGTTACACTTCGAAATGGCTCTCTCAGTTATCTGAAGGGATTCAGATATTCTTGTTAAATCAATCAGAGAGCTAATCAAACCAGTGTCTTTTAGAGTGACCAAGTGTGTTATTGTCCGAATCAATAGACTGCCTCTTGGAGAAAACATTTTCAACTAATGTATCTGCTAGGTTACAAAATATTGTAAATGTTTACTGACTACATATACAGTATGTAACCATACAATACTCACTCATGGCTCAAACATAATTGTATGGTTATGTTAAGGCAATTAAAAGCACTTGGTAGACGACAGATAATGATCTCAATTTAAGATTTAAAAAATAATCTGTGACATGAGACGAGATGTATATTACCCACACTAGTGGTGTGGCTCTAGGGATTTAAATGAGGTAGGTCCATGACTGTAGTCCAGACTGAAATATATCAACAACTATTGGATTGCCAGTAAATTTGAATTGATGGTCTCCAGAGGATGAAGGCTACTGACATCCCGAACTTTTCATCTAGTACTACCAACAGGTCAAAGTTTTCTTTTATCCAGTGAAACATCTCCACATTCACGAGATGTATTGGTTTTTATGGTTTTTATCAAAATGTCATGACAACTATTAGATGGGATTCATGTCCTCCTCAGGATGAATTGTATTAACTTTTTCTCTTGTACTATCATCAGGTCAAAAATGTAACTGGTACAATACCAAATACCTGCACCCCTGGGGTTAGTATTATACTGTACTTTGTGTTCAGTCATAATTAGTGCATGCTAAAACCATAAATTGAGATGGGAAACAATGAATGTGTTAACATGCATATTCGTATCCTGGTTTTGAATCTTATCCTGGTTTCGATCATATACGGAATATGGTGTTTACATGGAACATAAGAAACCTGGTTATTCATATGCCTGTATACATGATCATAACGGTATCCAGGTTTCAGAACATCTCCTGTTGGTGTGTCTTGATTCCTCTCTGCCATTAATTTCTGTACTCCATGAGTTCTATCAACAGTTGACAATGAACACAATTTGGTTTCTAGCTGTCTCCGCCTCATCACTGGTAATAGAAAACAAGAGCCACAATATAATTAAGAATGTATATGTATGTATGTATCACTGAAGTCACACTTCTCCTTTATTTTAGCTTGTTGATCATCATTACATTACTAATTACTCATTACATTAATCATTTACCATCAAATGTCTTGTTTTACTAACTAATTACTACCTAACTTTAGTTGATGGTGTACCTGTACACAAGGTAGACAATGATCAAAAACCCGCATAAGGTGTTTACATGCCAGTTTTCTGATCATTTTCTGCCATGCTGTAGACTTAGTCTTTTTTTTCAGTATTTAACAAAGCCACCATCTTTCCCTAATCAAAGTACTTCAGTAGCGTAAATGTAACCACATGCAGGACACCAGTCTCCAGTGTCAAAGTCCTGCTTTGTACGCCCATTGGCCATCTCATTCACTTCTCTTCATCATCCGTGTGGTGCAGTACAAGGATGTCACACCTCTTAGACTGGAAAAGACATGTTTGGCACACTAAAATCTTCAAATAAAACTGAATTTCTGGTTAAAACATAAATATCTGTTTTTTGTCCTGACACTTGTAGTATATATTTGTCACGTAATCAGAATTTGTTTGCTCTATAATTCAATATGTCATTTTTTGAACAAAGACTGTGATTATCGGATAAACAGCAGCTGCAACTATATGGAGAGCATTGTGTAAGTTGTATGTATTACACAGGCTAACTCTCTTGATAGAATTCTACACGCCTGACAAATAATCTCCTTCAGTGCTGTTTACAGAATGCCTAACAAGTGTTAAATTTGTACCTCTAATCGGGAGAAACTGTGAAACCACGGCTTTGTGTACAGTGCAGTAATCTATTATGGAATTCCATCATTGTTATTCAGCTCCAATCTCATTACCTCTATTCAACATTTAAGTATGTCGAAGATGAAGACTGGCACTGCTGTACAATAAAAAGCGTTTCAGAAACGCAACACATTGGAGAAAAAAAAAAACCCCACTGCATCGCTTTCATTTTTAAGCTTGCTTCTTCCATCACACAGTGGCATCTCTCTGATGTATGAATAATACAGTAATAAAAACATAGCCAAGGCGTTTCATATTCATAACAACTTGAACAATGTACTGTATGTAAGCACCTTTGGATTTCATGCATCTAAAATTACACCTTCTCAAGGTTTTTTCTCCCCCGTAGCCAATGAAATTCATTCACTGAATGTTTCATCATGTCTCTGCCGAAGATGTTATTGAGAAATTACAGTGCAAGCAATGAGTCAGGAAGCACTGTGACAGTGGCCCAAGTGGAATCTGGGGGAGATGTATTATTATGATATTTTCTTGGAGGAATCTGGAATTGAATTCTGATTCAGTGGAATATGATTTTAAAGCGAGGTTATGTTATCCCCTGATAGATGATACACAGGCAACAGTCACGCTACACAGAGCATCGCAATAGATACACTGAGTACAGAGCTGGCCATGCACAACACCAGCGGGCTGCATACAGATGAGGTCTGAAGGAATGGGATCACTGGGGCATAAACACAACAACAAAGGATGTAATGGAGGGTTTACCACCCAAACCCAGTTAATCCACTTTGTTATCTATGAAATATAAGTTTCCCAACATTTTCAAAGGGCTGGAAATTTTTACAGTAGGAATTCACTGTATGCATTATAGTATGTGACTAATGGAAGTTAAGGACAATGAGTTTCCATGTAGTCTAATCAATAAATCCTAATATTTCATAATACCAGAATCTGTTGGTTTTATAGTTAAAGGCTAAACTTTACCATTCACACACATGAAAAATAGATTCGTTACTGAATTTTTGTGTGTAACATCTCACCTATGTGTACCTGAGCATCTCAGTTTACTGTTTACAGGACATCCTGGTCTCACAATAAAAAAAAGTACAAAAATAAAAGGGCAGTGTGACCTGGGCAGCCATTGTGGCAAAGCAGGATTATTCTATGCCTTAGAGCTGGAAATGGAAAAAAAAAATGTACTGGAATACTTTGTGAAGTTTCCTGACTGAAAATGGAGCTGTACAATCATTACAAAAATTGTATTGTATTGTGAAGGATGGATTTCGAAATAGAAGAGTGAGTCTGAGCATGCAATTTTAAGGGTAAAAAATATATCTGGTTGCAGCACTGGATCCATCCTGTGTTAGCGGATGCACCATGGGATCACATCAGTCCTCCAGGGGCAGATTCAAGTCTGATAAATGACTCGATACAGGATAGCACTGATTAACTCTTTGCTTCCCTCTCCTTTTTACAATAACACACCTAATCTAAACTAATCTTATTGTTAACTTCTATTTCCCTCACAAAACCATACCATTTCACTCATGTTCTCCAAAAATGCAGCGTATTACTTGCAAGCTACTGATGTCATAAATCACATGTTGTAAAGTAAACTGAAGCAGTTCTATATTCATAATAATGGCCTCACCTCATGAGCGGAGTTTCAGGTTACAGAAGCCCCAGAATAGTGGTTGATGGAGGATTTCATCAGGTGAATGGTGCTATTTATGGCACACCTGTACAGTACATCATGACCAGTGAATCACTTGCTGGTGAATGAGAGGAGAGCTGTGGGTGATGAATCTGTGCTCTGTATACTGGGAGGTCATCCACATGACATCAAGAGCGATTAGGGGCCTTGTCCCCAATCTATCAGGGGACAATCGGTGTATTTTATCATCACATCTACCCCCTTTTTCCTTCCTCCCTCCCTCATGGGAAACCGCTCATCAGAAACACGGCCATTTAAGTGCGTGGTCATGGACAAGGTCACAGCCCAACTGTACGCATGTACGTTTTCTGTGTGTATGTGTGAGTTTTCACCTGCCGATGTATACACTACAAAGACAAAGGGAGACAAGGAGCAGCTCAGCCCTCTCTCGTACCTGAGGAGTCATCCATCAGAACTGGATCTGACCCTGGAGGACAGACGTGGTCCCGTGGTGCACTCACTCACCCTGGATGGATCCAAGGCTCCACTGCTGTGCTCAGGGAGCCAGAGGAGTGGTTGGACTCATCAGGCATACTGTAAGGTTTGGGATCCTGTGGTTCCGTCCTTTAGTCTTGAACAGGCATCAGTCTTTATGACTGCCTTTGTGTCATGTGACCCCTCTGACTGTTTGTGTGACTCAATGCCTGTCTAAGACAATTTGTTTGGCAGGTCAATAGATTTCCAGACAGCACAACTCCTACCATATGATAATTCTGATGATATTAAAAGATTTTAGAGTAAACTAAAAATTAAGACTGTGCTGATTGATTTTCCAAGAAAAGGATTCTACAAACATCCACATTACTCTGTATAATATACTGTATGTATATGCAGTATATCCATCTGTCAAGAAACTATACAGAAATGGTTCATCGCACATAAGCGCGTAAGCACATAAGCATATAAGTGTAGAGGAGTTCAAGGTGAAGTGAAACAAACTTATTACAGTCCCAGACTTTATCAGACATTTTCCCATTTCTCACCGTTTTAAACAGAAACAAAAATGTGAACCACCTAGTTACTTTTCAACTCCATTTTACATGATCAAATATTGGTTATCACAGATGAATTTGACTGGAATGAGTTAGTAGAGTTGACATAAAAATAATTGGGAGCAAACACTATCTGGCCACTTCAAATAAAATAAACACATCATCCACTGTCCCTGATAACGACGGAGCAACTATAACAAAAGAAGATTAAAATGTTTATTCAATATCAATATTTCAATAATTTCCCTTAAAAGTCAGCGCTTTCAAGACCGTCTGTTGTTTGTCAATGGCACAAATTAAAAGTTCACAGTCCACAGTTGAAGTTGAAAAAAATGATTTACTTTGTTCCCGTCATCGAATCCACTTATCACCGATTTCTCAACTGATTTCACAGCAGAGATTCATCATTTTGAATGCTGGTGTGATGGCCTTTGGTTTCTAAATGGATGAGCCTTTTATTTAGCATTTTAAAAATTGTTCTAAAGTTGACAAACAAATGAAAGTTTTACATTTTGCTCATCAATATACCCAGCCTATTGCATTTACAAACATCAAACAAAATTCTTATGTCAGATTAAATCACAATGACTTTTCTTATATGATCATTCAAGACTCTTCATGTTGTAAACAACATTGGCAGACTACTCTGCTTTATGTATTCTGTTTCTTTCCTCCCTTGCTTGCTTTACGCTCTACAAGGATCTACCAGCTCAACTCATGGCTACTGAAATGGTTGACCAGCAGAGAAAAAGCTCTGTGCCACAAAGAACATCAACAGGCTCTACATTTTTGAGTGTTAGGTCTCTCTCCTTTTGTTCCTCACTGTTCTTTCTCTCACTCTTATTCTCCTGGAACACAGCTGAAGGTTACTATGCTTCTGTGTTTCTCTCTCTCTGCATGAATCCCTCCACCTCTCTCTCTCTTTCTCTCCATCCTTGGTTTCACAGTATCCATCCCCGAGGGCCGATCAATAGACTGCAACAGCCTTTCAATGAAATCTCCCCTGTGCTACTGGAGAAAAGAAACGTCGTTCAATCGAACCGATAACTCTCTCCCTCTGTTCCTTTTGATCGCTCCCTCTCTCCCTTTCTATATATACAATCTCCTTTCCTCTCTGTTTTGTGTTTAGTGTGAGTAGGATGATAGGGAGGCGGTATAGGCAGCGGTCAGAGGCCACGGCTGGAGGCTTGTTTGATGATCAGTGGGGAGGGATACTAAGAAACCATCACGCCACAGGCATTGTAAATTACCTCTGAGTAATGCAAAAGAGATAAAGCAGACAGCGGAGGGGCCGAACAGGTAAGCACATTCAGGCTTGTGGTCAGAAATCCCAGAGAGAGGCAATAGTCGTCAAATAAAACAGGACACGGTCAATATCACAAGCCTTTATATGGTCAAGCTTCGAAGCTGACACAGCTGCAACATGTATGTGCATGTGTGTGTGTGTGTGTGTGCCTTTACAGCTGACGAGCATACAGAAGAGCTGATGAACAGGTTGGTGATAAGATTTGTAGGTGTGACACATTACTGCAAATGTCAGCATATTTATTTCCAGGAATTCACAGTCAACATCCTGAATTCCCATTGGGAGCTATGAGCAAAACAGCAGCTCATAAAATCCGCTTTAATGCTGGGTAAGTGGGCAGCTGTGATATCCAACTGTGAAACATATGTGTTGTCCACAGTAGGCCCAGTGCAAACCTGATTTGTCAGTCACAGCTAATTGTGATGAATCAGCGAAGGAGGAGGCTAAATGATTTGTTGATCAAGTTGGAGTCACTTGGTTTCTCGTATAGTGTGTGCTGTTAGTATTACATATGAATTACAGTGGAACGTAATGTACTGTATGCATCCAGGTCTGTTTATTTTTGTAAGTGGGAGAGACAGACTGGGAATGTATTTAATGTATAAAACTATAACGTATATAGTGCAGTTGACTTGTGAAGTTGTGCTAATTGTTGTTAATTTATGTTAAGGTAATGCTTTTTCCAAGGCCAGTGACAGGGGTGATACAAGATCTAATTTGCGAATTTAAAGGTATAAATGATAACTTTTAAAATTTAGAGACACTTTATATTAGAAAAGACCAAGGCCGCATTAAAGTACCATGGGCCCCGGGGCTACATCTTTTTCAAGGCCCCCACCTCCCTAAAGCACCATCATAACTCAACTATTGCCCCGTCCAACCTGCACAAACAACAGCCACATTTAATTTGCATACAGTAATGCATTAACAATCACTCATGACTGCAGTTCAATTTTATGACTGTTGCTGCACCAAATACAAGTCATATAATCATTATAAGCCCATAGTGAAGCATAACTATACAATACAGAAATTGTGTCACCAAAAGGTACATGCCGGCTCACTGTAGACCAATATCCATCTCTCTCACACATAATGCACACATATGCACGCTTATATACACACACACACACACACACACACACACACTCACAGACACACAAACAAACACTAATGAAAGCGTGCCCTCTGCCTAATAAATTCAAGTGCCATAAAGTCTAAATGGCCACAATGAAAGGGAGCACCAATGTCCAAAAACAAAACTCATACAACACTGGTAAGTGAAGCCTGCATGCATCATTCTGTTCACTCACAAGTTGTGCAAGCATAAGAATATTGCACGAATCAATCAGTAACAACCGCAGGTATTAAAGTCAGTTCCTACCTTTAAAACAACTTCCTCCTGATTTTATGCGTTGCAAAGTCCTTGATTAGAACGGTAGAAAGTCCAGGGCACAGTCTGTTCTTGACAAATTCAAGTTTTGAAAAGGAGCGTTCTCCAGAGGCATTGGTTACAGGGAGAGTTAAGTAAATCCTGAGGGCTATATCCGTGTTTGGAAAAATTGATGACAGGTTCATCTTCTTTATTAGTTGAAGCATTTTTATTTTCTTCATTTCTGATGAATTCTTTGAACTGCTCTATTTCATCAACAAAGTCCTCCTGTAAATCTGAATGATATTTCTTCTGAAGTAGTGTAGCTGCTGAACGAAGTTCTTGAGATGAGAGGTGTTATGACCCCTCCCTTTCTGCCTGCAGTGGTTTGACTGGCCACTTCCTGCAGGTGCTGGCAGTCAGGGAGGGTTGTTAAGGTAATGCCAGGACACCTGGATAGGCCTCCACCAAGGCTATAAATACCACTCTGATCCCATTGTCTCTCTCCCTTTCTCTCTCCCTCTCCTAGGCTACACATCTCTCCTGGTTCTGGTTTGTTTTGGTATTTTCTTTTGCATTCAACAGAAGCATACACACATCTCACTCATCCACACATTACATTCACTACTGATGCAATTACTCTCCACACCTCATGCCTTTTGTATATAGTTTTGTTGTTTTATTTTACAATAAAATGAATCATTGGCACCTGAATTTGACTTGCTTCCCCTCTTTGTCACATGCATTGAGCTGGTTTATGATAAGTGGGAGCTCGTCCAATACTAGGAGTAAATTAGCTTGAGCATTGTTTAGCCTGTACTGGTAAATTGACAGATCTGGTCTAGCTCTGCCACAAGTTTATCAATGATCACAATGAAAATATTCACTGCAAATTTTTGTCAGCCAGTCATTGTCATTCCAACATCTGGCTCAGATGATTCATCTGGTGTTTTGTTACGCCTTCTTCCTCTGTCTGTGCTCTGTCTGTGCTGGCCTTGTAAGTCTCTGTGACACTCGGTAACAGTTCCTTTGCCGTAGACTTGAACCTGTCAAATCAATCCCATAGACCTGTGATAAAATCCCTCAATGAGCGTAACAATTCTACTGCCTTGGAGAGGTCAAGCTCAACTTCTTGGAGTTTGATGCTTGTTTTCTGGACATGCATGGAGAGTGTTCCATAGACTGCATAAGAAAGCTATTTCTAGCCTTTTCATCTGCCTGCAAAGAACCAGAGCTTTGTTGCCTGTGGTTATGTTTTGATTAACATCCTCTGCGATTTTAAGAAGCAAGTCGTGGATGTTGCCATAATTCAGACATAATGCACTGGTAGCCTGGGCATGGGCACACCACCTTGTGTCAGATAATGACTTCGTAGTCTGAATTCTCCTGTTTGTATTCAGTGCGAGGCCAGATCTGACAATCTGCCACCGCAAAGTGGAGTTTGAGCAGAAGTTGAATACACTTTGAACAAACATGAAAATATCATCTGTTTGAAGGCAGAAGTTCACTATATTTACTCCAGCTAAATTCAGCCAATGCACAGCACAGGCACCCATTCGGCCAGTGGATTGATGTTTCTTATTTGTGACTGCACGCCTTTATATAATCCTGACATATTGCTGGCATTGTCAGAGCACTATTCAAGGCATTTGTCGATGTTAATGCCAAACTCACCCAGAACAGAGACAATAGCATCGGCAAAAGACTCCCCTGTGTGACTGTTTATCGGCAAGAATTTCAAGAAGCATTCCTGTATAGATCCTTCTAGGGACACATAGCGCATAATAAATGTGAGCTGATACGTCACACACTTATGGAAAAGTACTTGGCTATTTGAATGTTATTTATAATTTCTGACAGAGCTTGCTCCCCCATTAATTGAACAAACTCATCACAAATCAATTCTAAGCACCCCAAATAATGGCTATTATTGAGCAAGCCAAATGTGTGTATCCCCTCTAAAGGCAAGCTCATGCTCAGATAGAAATGTCACAGCGGGTACAACCCTTTTTTAGCACCTCAGTCCAATACTGGCACTGAGTCTCAAACTGTTGACACAGTCCAAAATCAATTTGTCCTGTCTCCATGGTTCTGTTGATCCACACGAGCATACTCTTGCAATGGGCCTCCGACCCTTCATACTCAACAACATGCTCTCCTGCTTGCTTCCAATCGTTAAAACCACAACCGGCAAACTTGGAAGTATTCTCATTTTTACCAAACAACCGGCAGACAAGGCAAAATACATATCCCTTTGACAGTGAGTCAAATC
Source organism: Thunnus thynnus (assembly GCF_963924715.1). Taxonomy (NCBI): domain Eukaryota; kingdom Metazoa; phylum Chordata; class Actinopteri; order Scombriformes; family Scombridae; genus Thunnus; species Thunnus thynnus. The sequence goes on from NC_089522.1 coordinate 23,120,832, forward strand.
ATGGGTACAGATTCTCCTTTGAAATTTGAAGTTTTCAGGTAAATAAACTTTTTGAAAAGCTTCTCTTTTGATGCATGTATTGTTGTTCAGATCCTGAAAAGTCCATTGCATCCTCATTGATTTTCCCCCAGTATCCTAGGTCTATGCTAGTGTATGCAGGTGCTGTGGCAGGTAGTTCGGTGGCTGGGACAGTTTGCAGCCAGTCAGGTTCAGTATAAGCAGCTGTTGATGTCTCAGGGCTGGGTTCTTCCGTCACCGTCAGGATTTCAGGGTGTGATTCTGAGGCTCCAGTGTCACTGGGTGTGGGAGCTGACAAAATCACTACCTTGAAATTAGACTAGACAGGCTAAATTAAAACTACATTATCTAATGCTAGCCAGCTAAGCTGGGACAGTTATAGATTACATTTGTTAGCCTAGAACTAGTTAATGTTAACTAACCTAGCTAACGTTAAAGCACAAATTCATGACTATCTGGAATTGCTCATGATAATTGGTTTGGGCCTGTCCTGACTCCTGACTGTTATTTGTTCTCTAAATTCGCTAATGTTGTCAAGCTAGTTAGATAGTTAGTTAGCTACCTAAAACCTAGCCTGCTAGATACCTAACCTGTGGATGCAGGTGATAATTCCTGTCCCCATAGTTGTTTCATTCACCGGCTCTGCTACTAGTACTGCTGCTGGAGAGTTTTCAGTCCTCTCGACCTCAGGGCTTGCAGTCAGCTTGAAGATTTTTCTTAATAGCTGTGACTCCCGCTGCCCTTTCTCTCTTTGATTTTTGCATTTTTGAGCTCCACTTTAACATTTCTTTCCCGACATTTTTGCAAATGTGGCTTTTGAAGTAAATTTCCATTCAAGCAAACTACCATGTGTATAAACAGTTGAAGTTGCTACTCATTCATTGGACAATCACAGTGGCTTTTATTTATTTTTTCCAAGATATTAACCCCACCCCCTCCCCTCTCCCTGTGAATTTTATATTATTTTTTCCCCTGAGCCTCATGGGCCCTTTCACGTTATTGGGCCCCGGGGCTTGAGCCCTGGTAAGCCGGTGCATTAAAACATTAATGGAGAAGATATCTTCAGCCACAAAAGCTACACAAGTGCAGCTCCAAACAATAATAGGGTCGAGCTGAAATGCCTGGAGCTGATCCACTGAAAATAAATACGACACTGAGGGCTCTATTTTCTTTCTCAGTGGGCCTGTGGACCATCAAAGTGACATTGTTGTTAGCTATACACAGGTGTTTTTTCCCACTTGTGCAAGCTTAGAATATGGTTGACCTATCATGAACTGGGAGGACAGGCACCGTCTGCTGTCTTGCAGAAACAATAACAATTCAGTAGCCACTATAGTGCAATTTAGGTGTCAAAATCAACAGGATCCATGCTGATACATTTTCCACTGGCAGGCTGCCAGAGGTACAGTTAGGGGAGGAAAACCCTCAATGATTCTGGGGGCCCAAAGCTTGACAGAGGCCCTGTGACATGCCTGCCTATAGTTGAGAGTTCTTGTTGAGCTGATGTCAGGGAGCATAACATTTCTAGCACTGCCCCTGAAAGGCTCAGCTATCATATATCCTATTTTTGTGTTTGGCTTGTAGAAGCAACCATATGACAGAATACACAGAGGTTTCAAAAACAAGTGTGTTTTCATCAACAGTAGTGACCAAGAACTCTATTAACTGCTTCTCCTTTAGCAATGCATATGAGGCAAAACTGAGAGTTAACTATCTTTCCACATCAAAGTTTTAAAAGCAACAAGCTAAACCACATTTTTCATTCACTCAATTTGAAGTTTAAGTGTTCAACATAAAATCCCATCTATGCTACTTTCCCTTTCAGGAATCATATCTTATCTCCTCCCCTAGGTGGCATTTCCATTACTCCCATATATCTGAAAGCGCTAACATTATGTTTGTGTCTGGCTACTGAAGATTTAACTTTATTTCTAATTGCAATTTTATGTTCACTTATTCTGATCTTTAACTCCCTGTTGCTTTTACTATAACATTCACATATTCTGCATCACATGTAATGGTGCCATTAGTACAAATTTCCTTTCTGTTTGTGGGTGAGAGAAATAGCCTGATTTTATCACCGCACTGCAGTTCATACGGATGTAACATATAATTAAGGCCTAAAGACCTAAACTCAGTGGGAAGGGTATTAATGATGGTCTTTACTCCCCACTACATTTCTTTATCTTTTATAGGTGAATCTAGATTTATCTCTAAACATGTCACCAAGAGGGTCTAAACCTAATAGAGTTGGAAAGTAGAAGGGCCCACTCATTCCTGTTTCTTGTGTTTTTCCCCATTATATATTCCCATTTCAAATTTTCTTTAAACAATGTCCTCAGTGTTACTTAACATACATAGATACATGGGACTCTTACAGATAATGTAACAATCCTATAGGTTTACATTATGACCAATTATTTAAACGTGGTTTCTGAGAAATCGTGTTTTGTTTATTATTTTGGCATGGCAGACGGTTAAAATACTACAACACCTATGACACTTGGCTGTCATTGCTATGGAGAAAAAGCCAGTCAGAGGCATGAATCCATAGCCGTAGTGAATTTGAAACACTTCTAACGCAGCCCAATAGTTGCTGAATGAATTCAAAACCAGAAATCCACCAGAAATCAAAAATTAATTGAATTAAGCTAGATATCATGTTTCCTCAACAGTTTAATATTTAGCTTCCACCGTCTTTAGCAGCATGCATAACATAATTCTACCCTCTCTTCTAAACGGAATGTTTCTTGCCGAAACGCACCTTGGAAGCCTTCTCCCCGAAGTCCTTATGTACACAGACTTGTACCTTCAAATATTTTATCTGAGAACCAGGTTATTTTCTCATGTGGTTTTTAATCTTTTGTACCTATGAGTCAACTGGGAGAGTTTCATGTCAATCCAAGCCTTGGGAGTGTTTCAACTTCACATAGCGGAAACTGAATGGGATTTTTATTTTGGGTACCAGGGGCACCCAAAATAGCTCCTCTGACTTTTCTGTTCTATGCAGTCTGTGCCCATGACATTGAATGTTTATCTTATGATATATTAACTTATTCAAACAACTATCATTAACTCTTGTGTTACAGTATATAGTACTTCTACAAAATTATCATATTGTACATCTAATTACAAACATCTAATTTTGATGTTTTGCAAAACCTTCAAGATAAAAATAATACACTGTATGTTCATGTATTTTAACATCACTTGCATACACTTGTGACTTTAATGTGAATAACTGTAGTAAGCATGGCACGCAGAGTGAGGATTGCAAAGGAAGTTGTTTGCTCTATAGATGTGTTTGATTGACTGGCCAGTACCTTAATTCCTGGAAGTATGCTACCAAGATCTGTTTTTCTCTTTTTCTACAATCACTGAAACATTTCCTGTTCTGGGAAAATGTGCTCTGTGAACCACAGCTTGATATGTAATCTCCTCCCCACCTTAAATGTAAGAAGCTGTATATATTTACCTGTTGTGATTCAGCACCTCTTCAGCACAAGAGTATTAGTTTCCTCTGGAGAGAAGCTTTTGAGGATCCTCTCCAGACTGCTCTTGCCATTATGAAATTGCTTCAGCATGGTGGCAGAGTGCAAAGCTTGTAAAGGGAACGGAAACAAGTGATTTGATTGGTCATGACTAATGCCAACCACTACTGTAGCCACTTGTTTATCCCACCTTGTTACCCTGTCTAATTGCAATATGTGCCAATAGCTACTAAAGCTAGCTGAAACCAACTAAATGAAAAACAAACATTTGCTACTTTTGACTGCTGTATTGCTGTGTTTGATTCTCAAAAATCAACACTATTATGGCCTTTTTGTAAAAGATGAGGTTTGGATGCACTTTACAAACACTGCATTCTGCTATAGTCCATGGCAGAGAACATTTTTCAGTGTGTTTTCTAAATATATAGCTCATTGAAATATATTGTTTTCTTTTTTCTTTTTTTTTTTGTAGTTTCTTAATCTGTGATTTGTTTTGCACAAATCCCACCCCCATACAATTTGTAACTCAAGCATGTTCACAGCCCAATTATTGAGTGTGAGCTGTTCTTCGTCTGCTGTAGAGACCAGATATACAAGTCAGTAGGTGTCAGGAAGTTTTGCTTGCCTTTAGGGGCTCTCATAATGAATGAGCAGGATTCTCAGTGCCTGATCAGCAGAACGATGACATTAATGCTCAGGCTTGCCATCCCTGCTACTCTGGCTCCTCCTGCATTATTACATGTCCAGATACCATCTTTAATTCTACTTCCTTTAAATAAGGTTGATGTGAGGGTCATTAAACCTCCATTCATGACGTTAATTACCTGATAAGGCTTGCTGAGGTAAGATGGACAGAAAGGCTTTCAGCAGAGAAAGAGTGAACAAACCAGCTGATTTCCTCCAACACTGAGCAGCTGTACACATTATTCTCCCACCTAATCGCATGTACCATCATCCCATATCCGAAAAATGCCAAGAGAAGTCCATTTAGTTAGTGTGTCTGGGTCTCCAGAACAGGAACAATGGATTACATTTGGGCAACAGTGCATGTTTGCATACAGCACAGTTTCTCAGCCTTTTTTTTTTTGGCTGTGACCCTATTTTTAGGTCTCCAGGTTTATTAGTTAGTTTTAGTTAGTTTAGTTAGTCGTATATAATTCACAAATCTGTGAGCAAACAGCATCTTTGGCAAGTTTGCTCATCGAGTAGAGTATCGTTCATGTTTGAGAGCATGTCATGTCATGTCAAGAGCATGCTGGGAGCTCAAGGTTGACTAATCAAATGAATGACAGGCCTGTATTTGAAATATATTCAACATTTTAAATACAAAATTTATATAAAAATAGTAGAAATTTTCCAGGACCCAATCTGCTTTAGTAAGTAACCACATGTAATTTAACTAGAGCTGCATATTGTTTTCTCAGTTAATTGATCAATTGTTTTGTCATTAAAACATCAAAAAATACTGAAAAATGCCCGAGATAATTTGCCAAAGCCCAAAGAAGTGTCTTCTAATTCCTTGTTTTATCTGACCAGTAGTCCAAAACCCAAAATATTACAGTTTATATGCAGTTATATGACTAAGAACAGCAGCAAATCTTAAAATCTGAAGAAAAAGATCCCAGTGCAATCATTCTGTACCACATCCACCGTACCTACAAATTAGATATTATTATATCATATTACAATTTAAAATACACATTGTGCAAAAACATGTACATATCTTTCATCACTGTAAAATTCAATTCCAAGCAGGCTACAGTGCACATCAACATGTATACATCCATATAACCACCCACTATATGCATATAAAGTAACTTACCACTGCACATTACCCATTCAATATTTATTCCAGCACTCCTTGCACTCTCACACACCCTTGCACTATTTGTATACTTGTCTTGTCCACAATTTACAGAAACAGTTTGACCTGTATATATTATGTAGACAATAGTAATATGTTTATGTTTGCTTATCTTTCTTCAGCTTTGTTGCCTCCTGAATTCCTGTTCTGGAATTGTGTATAATTACATGAGAGCTACAAGAAACTGGAGTCAAAATAAACACATTTGGCCAATAGAGTCTGTGCAAAATAACTCAAACAATTAATTGATTGTCAAAATAGATGCTGATTATTTTCCTGTCAATCGACTAATCATTTCAACTCTAAAATTAACACAGCTCTGATATGGCTGAAGAGGGCTACTGTGTCAATGAACAGGGACACTTCTATCAATAAGAGAAAATTACAAACTTTAACACTGAAGTAATGATGATAATAATAATAATCTTTATTGATATAGCACCTCCCTTAACATAGTAATAAGGTGGTGCACAAGTAAAAGCAATAACATAGAACTTAGCATATTTAATTGGTAGTAGAAGTAGCTGTGTGAACACAAGGTATAAGAAAGTATAAGAAAGGTGGACTCCTCTAGTAACAATGAGGCAGTTACATAATGTCAATACATTTTGAATGTCTATTGCAGAAAACAATCCAACCATGAATAGTATAAAAATGAGTTTGATATAATGAAAATATTATAAGTTTAAAGTCACAAAAGGTTGTGAAATATGCATTTCCTGCTCTTACTCTGTCTGTACTTTCTGCACTTTCACCAGAACACCCACAGTGTTGACTCACAGGGTAACAATAAACGCTAACGAAACATAAAGCTAATTCACTTTAAACTCCATCAACCATTTTCCCCTGTCGCCGGTAACAGTGCTGCGCAGTGCCTGCATTAGATAGGCTTCCTTGCATGTAAGTAGTCAGCCATCTGCTCTGGCTGCTGTAGCAAACAAGGGCCCAGCAGAGAATTTCACCCATAGGAGGCCTTATTTGGATGAACAAGGTACAGACAAGATGGTCAGAAGCTCAGCGACGGTCAAATCATCTTTGCGCCCAGTCACCTGTGAGACAATCCCTCAGCTTTATATATAGAGAATGATGTATTACTGTCTTCTCAGCTCTGACCTGACTGTAACCTGAGGTTGACCTGGTTGTGACTCGGCTCTCTGGAGAGGAGAGCATCATAAGCAAGCTGAGGAGTTTCGGGGGAGACTGCAATATGCTGCAGGCGTTTCTGCTGTAAATATAGAGCCAAAACAATTAGGGATTTGTTCTGTTCTGTTTATGGTAATTTTCTGAGACAATCAGACACAAATCCATCACACACGCCACAAATTCCACCTACAATGCCAACACACAAAACCACACTTACCCTTTTCTACTCTCACCATGGTGTATACACACCCACACTGATCCCCCTACACAAATGCACGGATGAGCACACACACACGCATACTCGGAAGCCAGTGCAGTGTGCAAGTTGAGTAGAATAGGAATAGTTCAGGTTGAAAAGGGGCTACAGTGCAATCAGTGGAAACGCAGGGGGAGATTCAATTAAATTTCTCTCTGCAGAGGAAATGCCATACACACAATATAACCGTCTCTGTTCGCATTCCATTATGTTGTCACCAACCATGAATCACAATGAAAACAGCTTCAATTTTCCTGAAATGTTGAGTATAAATTATTTTTCTAACCCCTGGCTATGTTTTAATCATGTAAGCAGTTGCTTTGAATCATCTGCCCACTGAGGAATCATTTCAGTTTAAGATGAGAAAATTGAAATAGATTTTCAAATACTTTTTCAGGAATTCCAAATAAGTTTTGCAATCATGTATTCCATGACTTAAAAGTTTCCTTATTGCAATTTACATACGACGATTCCCAACAAAATTATCATCAACTTGATTTCCGCAGGCACATTATTTCCACCTCAGGAGACCAAGCCCTGTGCTTCACTGACACAATACTGTCGCCAATTCTGATAGAAGGTGTTTGTATCTGAAGATACTCTGTTAAGTGAAGAGAGGATATGAGGAAAATATTTCAAACACAGAGTGAAAAGTCCCTGAGGACCATCAGTCAGAAGACTGCAGCACTTAGGAACTAAAATAGAGCCAGGCAGAGAGCATAATTAGGCATTTTAAGTGCTTTACATAATACAGTCAGTCATAATGAAGGCCCTGTGGGATCCAGTGGCTGGGCGGCTATTGTCACTCTGCGGCAGGAGGAGCATTCGTATGAAGGCTGGAAAAAGAGATGGAAGGATAAGGGGAAATGGAGAGGTGGAAAGTAATAATGCATAAAAAAGCAATAGTTACAAAACATAAAAATGAAATAGGGAAATTGAGTTAACTAAATTAACATACAATACCATTACCCAGAGAAGAAATGAGACAAAATCAGTGATTTACATTTTTTAACTATCCCCTAGAGTGCACAGTAAGTCAAGACAAACATGATCACTAGAAAATATGATTTTGTAAAATACATAACAAGGACACAGCAATACTGTGCCATAACAACACCCTCCTCTCATTCTCGCTCTCTCTCTCTCTCTCTCTCTCTTTCTCCACCTCTCTCTGTCATTCTTTGATAAGTGAACCACTTGATGTTGACAGCGGATTGATACAGGCTCTTAATGAATGATGTTTTATTAATGGTCCCATAATCAGATTACCTGCAGGCGGACAGGCTCCATCCATCTCTCTCCTCGGATGTCTAACAATGAAGGAAGAATAACACATCTGGAGGAACAGAGACACTCGTCTGGTCCACATTTAACCTTAATCAGCTACAGGAGCTCTGCTTGTACTTACAGTATGCTGCAAGCAAGAAACAAACAGGTAATACATGCTTGTAATAATCACAAGCAGGAATGCAGTTGCAAGTAAATGATAAAGATCTCAACAAGTAAAGCTGTCCAAGTCTTTGTTTGTTTTTAATAGACAAAATCAGCTGACATATACATATGGTGGGGCTCTGGGGATGGTGTTGGTCAGTCAGTTCATCAGTCCAACATTTTGGTCCAGAGTGGAATATCTTGACAAGTATTAGATTAACTGCCATGGCATATTTATGGTCCCCAGAGGATAAATCTGAAGAATTTGGTGATCTAGTATTATATCATCATTCCTAGCCAGAGCCTGAAAAGGATGTCAGATTTACTGATTTTATGTAGAACACGTATAGGAACTAGTTAAAAGCTCTCGCCCTCTCCTGCCTTATCGGCTTTAATATTTTACCAAACTCATTTCCAGCCATATAAATGAAGCATTACAACATGTAATAGTGTTACAAATACTCTAGAGTACTGTGTGACAAAGTTTAGATTTAAGCACTGCGGGTGGTGACTGATTGATTTGTGTTTTCCCCCTGTGTCTTACCATAGCCATATGCACTCACTGCTGAGATTGTTCAGTACTAGTTATTTACAGAGAAAGTAAATGTCCCTGTGTGCTCAGTTATGAACTGCTACTTGACCGCTGTGTTTTTTGTGATTTTGGTGTTGTCAAGACCGAGTTTCATTTTGTATTCAACACAATGACTTGAGGAGTCATTTGTTTGAAAAGATTCAGTTGAAGAATCCTGATTTGTTTTGGTTGTCTGAAGGCGATAGCTAGAGTTGGCTCTTTAATGTGAAGATTTTTGTTTTGGCAAGATTTATAAAAGATGCATGGCAGCTAAGACAGCGAACAATGTGTCCATCATAACAAGAGGTTTCTGTCATGTTAATTTAATGTTTTGAAATTTACTTTTTTTTTTAATTTGTGAAATTTCACATCATTATTCATCATGAGGCCATCTTGGTTATTGTTACTGTCAAGTGTCTTGTAAACCCATTTGGGCTGGGCACCAGAAAATGTGCTGGAGACTCAAATGAATAAATCCATCAATTAAGTACAAACCCGTATACTCCACTTGACCTGACTTCACTCAGCTGCTGCTGATACCAGCTGTCAGACATATTCACTGCCCTCAAAACTTCACGTACACATAGAACCGCTGCCCACATGCCAAAGAATACCAAAGTGACAATTTGGGGGCTTTGGGGCTCCCCTGATTCGTTCTTGTACCAGAGTCAGACAGTAGACTCTGTGCTTGTTAGCCAGTTAGTTCCCTGCTGCAGCTTGGTTGATAGTAGTACTAATAATAGTTTTGCATTTTGATTTAAATACTTAAAATACTTTCAGGTATTTAAGGTCATTTCTTTTTTCTGCTTCTATCAAGTCAGCAGATACAAGTCAGCAGATTTTGGTTTATTTACTGTAAAAAAAAACAATGCACATGTAGCTTCAACGCAATTATTACAACAAGTAAAATAAAAAACTTGATTTCGCTTCATGTAGCTTACAGTTTAATATATTTGGAGGATAATGAAGCTAATGCTTTACTTCCACTCAATACGTGCATATCCTATTTGTCCTGGACTCTTGTGGCCTGAAAGATGCACAGCATCCTATACACAAAAACACAAAATACTTAAGAAAGTTCAATATAATTAGAAGTCCACACCCAGGTATACAGAGGCAACATAAGGCTCAAAGTTCCTGGCACTATCAAGTGTTTTAGCTGCGACTCACCACTTCTGTAATTTGACTGAGTTATGACTTTGGGAGCAAGTGATGTGCTGTTTGTCAAAAAAAATGTGGATGCTGTTCATATCTATTCAAGAGCACATTATCTGTTCATATTCATGCACAGTCAATTTCTTTACACCTAATCTTTCCTATGATTGTCCCTTTACCTTTTTCACAACTAAGGAGCAGCTCTTCCAAATTAGAGACATTTACTCTGATTTATTTAACTTCCCTGGTCTTACTTATCTCACTAAATCATCCAAACAATCTGACTCGTCCTCCACACTGGCACCGACTGTTTCATCACTACAGTTATTGATGGACAGAGCCCTGAAAATGGATAGAGGGGAGGAGTTTGCTTACAGGTATAAAAGTTGACATCCAAGGTTAAGATTTTGATTATGTGGCTGAACTCATTAGGAGAAGACTAGGAAAAGAACAGCCCTCTTAATGTCATTAAAGTTACCCACAAGAGAAGTGGTACCTGGAAGTTAGCCTACAAAAGTATGAAAAATGAGAGACCCAGTGTTCACCAAGTTCCCTCCTGCAGCAGTTTTCCGTTAGCAGCCAGGGCAGGAGGAAAGTGTACATCAGATGCAAACTTTTTAAGTGTGATTTATGAAACTGCCGTGATTGAGGTGTCAGGATTTATGACCAGACCCGCTGACAGCAATTACTCCCCAAACACTAATGCAACTGAAAACTCCCCTTTGATAGATCTGGTTATTAATGCAAGTACACAGGTACGCAGTCACTAAGGGCTCCCCGGAAAGGTTAGATTTATCATGGTGACATTTTACTTGTATTATGCACCCACAATCTCTCAATGTGGCCAAGGAACGGGAAAAGGAGGTGCTTGGTGATAGCGTCCAAAAGAACACCAACCCCACTACTACGAAGTGCAAGAAAAAGCTAAGCATTTCTAAACCAGATGTATAGATTTGTTATGGCAAAGTCACCCCCAGAAATAATTTCACCACCATTTTTACAGGAAAAAACTGATCTAATAATGAGGTTGCTGTCATGTGCTGTAGCAAGAGAACTGTTTGCAAAACAGTTTTCATCTGTCTGTAAAAAGAAAAGAAAATAAACAAAGGTGTACTGACAAAAAGTTGACTGAAAAAAGACCAAATGTTCTCATTTAGTCATTCTGAAGTGCTGCCAGGAAAAAGTCTGGATGAAATAATCATTTTTGTAATATATTTAAATGCTGTTTGAAATTAAATCACACCAGTTTCCACCTCAGGACATCAGAGTGCTGTCATGTACTTACTTGTCTCATTATTTATACGAATTGGATAACACACCTGTGTGCACCGCCACAGTTGTGTGTGTTTGTGTGTGCGTGTGTGTGTGAGTCTGTGCTTTAATATCCAGTTTTGTGTCTGCGGGTTTGGCATCATGTTCTGTGCAACCAGATAGAAGCCGTACAACAACAATTTTAAGGAACATAAATGAGAAGTTCAAAGTAACTATTTATGTTTCCTGCAGGACAAGAAGAGACTGACAAAAGTAAAAAAGAGCGCATAAAATAGAAAGTCGTCAGAAGTCTGCACAGAGGATTACTTGATAGTGCCCACAAAGAAAAATGCCTTTACAATCCCACTTAGATTTACTACAGAATAGTTTCCAGGAAAACCTCGTGCAAAGACCCCTGCCTGGCTGTTCTCTGACCTCGTGTTCATTTGAACCCATGTAGTGAGCTACGGCCAGTGGGGAGAATACTTCTCGTTTTCTGTCTTCTTTCCCGGTGCATTCAACACCTTGGGGTTGATGTTTTAATGGAGTATGGGAGGCAGTCTCCTGGGTGTTTCTGCATGATAATCTGGACTCTCCGGAGCTCTGCGTGGCCTTGTGTGTTGACTACTAATGCAAGGCGAAGAGGAAGCACCTGAATTCTGAACTCTACCTAAGATTCATTTGTTCACTCTTTCCGAACACTGACCTGACTTGAAGATGCAGTGCACTTTTCAGAGACTGCTATGCTTCTTTAGAGTAACTGCAAGTCTGTGCTGTGGTACATAACCTGTCATTGTCTGGAATTTAATTTTTTCTGGTGATATATCCCTTTTCCCACTAACTTCTACATAATTCAACCATTATTTCATGTAGTAAATGTATCCACAATGTGTTTTAGGTGTCATTTTATGATCTTATATTGACACACTGATATACAGAATGTCCTATGAATTGCAATGTTTCCTCCAGACAATTCAGGTGGGAATGAATAAAATCAGTAGGGATAACACCAGAATCAGCAAAGAAACAGTGTCAAAACTCAGTAAAAAAAACTTTTTTTTGTCTTAACTGTCCACAGATGATATGCTGAAATGGCTGCAGAGCCCATGGGGAGCTCTGCATGTGAATGTTTTAAGATGTGAATATTCTCTAGAGACTGATCATCCCACAGGAGTAGACACTATATACAAAGACATTCACACTTGCACACAAAGATACACAAACAGAGACAAATGGAAAATGCAAGTTACACATTTGCAATCATGCCACGTATGAGAGAAGGACAAAAAAAAAGAAAAAAATGGGAGAATGTAATAGTTAAAGTCACCATCCCCCAAAGTTGTCATTTCTCTGTATAAGCATTTATGCAGTTAAGGCAGAGAAAAAACACTTGAGAAAGGATCGGGGAGGCAGAGGAAATGAAGGCAGGGAGGGGGAGGAGGTGTTGCAGGTGAGAACCAAAGCATGCAATAAAGATTAGGGAGGCAAGATGAATTATAAGGCTCCAAGGCTATGGCACAGAGGGACCTGACAGATCAACTGTTTCCTTGGCTTGGCCACTCTTCTGCAGGGACAGCTGCATTAAAACCTCAGGGATGAAGAGGAAGTTTTCTCCATACCGCAATTCTCTCTCTCCACTCCAACACTGTATTGAATGTTTGGCAGGAAACAAGTTGAGCTAAAGAGGCTTTTGACCCTGAGAACATTTCATTATTTAGAGGTGTGTTGTGCAGCTGTGTCGTCTTTTGAGAAAGAAAGAGCCAAAGAGAAAGAGTGAGTGTTAAGAGTAAGAGAAATCCTCTGTTTGCATTCTGCCTGGTAAAGCATTACATATATATGTGTGCTACCGTGTGAAAAGTAAACATCTCTTTCTCCCTCTTGGTAAGACTGTTTTGATGTTTTTGCATATTTGCGGTGGCGTTAGACACATTGTACAGGGTGCTGTGTATATTCACATCATTACATACTCTGATTGAATCGGGTGGGCATTCATTACATATTTTCCATTTCTCTGAAATCCTCCTCTCATTTCAACATTATGAAGCAATCAACAACAAGGTAATCTTAAGCAGTTTAATCCATCTTTTTAAATCACGCTGGAGGGTTAGAGACTCTTCATTTAGGTAGAAAGCTTGATTGTGTGAGAAGATCTCACTTTTTACATCTTTTTAATTTCACATTTGTTGGTTATTTTTCTCTCTTGCCATGTGTGGTTCCATCATCATTTTGCTATGATTATATTGATATGTTTGTCCAAGAGGCAACTTGGACAATTATATCTAACAGCCAGAGAGCATTTGCAACCAAGGTCTAATTTCTTTCTCTCTTCAGGAAAATCAATTACTGTTGATCATTTACAACTAGTGTAAGGGTCATACTGGGCTATCACAGGTTCTGGAGATGGACAATGGACTGAAAGAAATGATCAACCTTTACTTAATTACCATATGGCCTTGGAGAAAACTAAATTCCGATTGGTCGGAAGGTAGGCTTGAATCATTTAAGATACACTGTATATTATTGTATGCCATATATTTGAGAATTTATCATTATTTATTCATACTGAAAATTAGACAGCTGGTGGAAAAACTGATGAAAAAATCAATAATGCAAAAAGCTGATTTTAAATATACAATTTGCAGCCAGTATTCACTTTCTGTTCTTTAACCCTTTTTCTGTCGGTCTGTCAGTTGGTCGATCCATCTCTTTGGTCTGAACTAAAATGTCTTGACAACTATTAGATGGATTGCCATAAAAATTTATACTGAAATTCATGGTCCTCAGAGGATGAATCCTGTTGATTTCAGTGATCCCCTGACTTTTCATCTAGTACCACCACAAGGATGACATTTTTAGCTTTTGATGACATGTCTTTATGACTATCAAATTGATTGACAGGATATTTTGGACAGACATGCATGGTGCCCAGAGGATGAATGCCCAAAATTTTGGTGATCTCAAACTTTTCATCTAGCTCCACCATGTGGTCATATTTTTAACTTATGAAGTGAAATATCTTAACATCTATTAGATGTATTGGAACAGAATTTGGTACTTGGTGAACCTCTGACCTTTCATCTAACGCCACCATGAGTTGAAAATTTAAATTTGTCCAGCACTTTGTGTCATGAATAAATGCTAACATGCTAAAATAAGATGGTAAACATAGCAGACATTATGCCTGCACTGACACTGACGGCATGTTACAATGCTGACCAGCTAAAAACACCATTTGGCTGCAGATTCTTAGCCTTGTTATATTACTATGAGGGACACTGTAGCATGATATGCAGCTGTTTTGCTTTTTTTTGTTGGTGTTATTTTCTAAGCTGTCATCACCAAAAGAGGACCCTTTTGCCAAGCTGCAATGAACAGCCACCTGATATAGCAAGATCCACATGACAAAAAAAAAACAAAAAAAAAACAGTTCAAACAAATGTCCATGTCCAGTGGAGTATATTCTAGATCTATTAATTTAAGGAGCCTGAGATTAAGGGTGATGAGTGGCAGTCACAGTCATCTGGTTTATAGACCTTGTATGAAAGGCTGACAAGCAGCTAAAAGAAGCTGAGTAAAAGATGAAAAAAAACCATTCCTCCCTTTTCCTACACCTTGTAAATACTGGATGGGTTTATAAAGTTTAAAAATGTCTAGGAGTCTAGTGGCCAAAAACACATATATACTCTCCTTTTCCTCATCCACCTGCCCCTGTGCTCCTGCCTCAGTCAGGGTGAAAACAACATTCTGGAAAACCAAGGCCAAATGGGAGTAGCAAGCACTACTGCAATTGTGCACCAATATTTTATCTGCAGACTGATTTTTCTTTTCTTTCTTTTTTTTAAAGTGTAGAACTCAGCCCCTAAGTGCTTTTGCCACAGATCTTGTCGACTGCTAGCATACATCCCCTAGCTGTCGACTCCCCTCCGTTCCCCCTCTTTTCTGCTCTGTTACCCCAACTGTGATTATTTAACTCTCCACAGGTGTTGCAGAAATGAACAGAGGACGGACAGACAGAGAGAGAGAAAGTGAAAGAGAGCAGAACAGGCAGCAATGTGAAAGCAGGTTGATCCCACAACGCTCAAACAGGAAGAAAACTCATGTGCAATCAGGCTTACTGTTGATGCACTGATGGACTTGTTTAGGGAATCAGTGGTCACTTTTCTCAGAATTTGACACCTAAAGGAAAATATCTTTATTTGTGGTTTCTTATAGTTTAGTATTTTCATAAAGACAAAGAACTGTATTTTAATTTCTCAAAAATGGCACAACATGAAAAGAATTAGCGTTTGGCTCTCATTTTGGTTTCATAAGCCCTGCACAGAAGTGATTACAAGTATTTCTGCAGAGGTATATTTGTGCATTTTTATTGTTTTGACAGTATATCTTATTTTAATTGTATTCAATATAACTATGTTTTTATCAGAGGGTATAAATGTGCTACACCTACCTAACTGCTGTTTTCTGTATCACAGAAATATTCCTTATCAGTTTTTCTGTAATGTGTATGAGGAGCATAATATACAGACATTTTACAAGTTGTTTAAAACTAAGAAAATCTTCTACCTAAAATCTAACAAAATCTCGCCCTTTTAATGATCAGTGGGCGTTTTAACTAAGAAAAGTTTGGAAGGCACATGGAAAATACATGTGTGCTTGTACTGTTGAAGTCTGTTATCAGCTGTTACATTGTAAGCTTTTAAAACCATGTTTTGCAGTTTATTTATACATAATTTAGTTGACCTTGTTTTAAGAGGTTTGTCTCAAAGTGTGTGAGAATTTAACATTTAACAGTTGAACATTTACTTCTAAAACATTATTAAATACATTAAGTGCTAAGTCTTGGATGTCTTCACATCATGCACTTTGGTCCTCTTCATTTCCATTTATAATGGATGAATCAAAGCCAAACAAACAAAACAGTCTCAATCCCTCACTGTTTTAACAACTGGATACATAAGAGCATTTCTGTAGGATTTAATTAAGCAAATGTCTGAGAAATCAGTTGTTTTATCCTCCAACCCACATGACAAGTATGAGCTGAATTCACAAAACTCACTCACATATGCCCAGATATTAAAGTTTCAGAGCCCTGTGAATTAATGTTTAATCCTGGAAGTGTTAGGCGGGGAGAGCAATATGTTCCTTGTCCCCCCCTAGGCTAGTTGGCAGCCATGAAGCTTGGAGTAGCTCGAGTCGGGTCCTGTTTATAAGAGGGGGAAGAGGGGAGAGAAATCACAACAACACAAACGTCAGTGGTCTTCCACGATTATTTTTGTTACCTTTAAGGCAGATTATATCCAGTGAGAGGAGTTTCTAAAGAATGTGAGGAACACAGATGCCTTTGGGTTCACGTTTCTGGAAGTTACCAACAGTTCACCTACACAAGGAACATCCATCCCAGATGTAACTTTGGAGAAACACTCGAGCCTCCTCTGAGCCTGAAAAGGGCTGAGGTTGGCTGAGTATATCCAGTATCCACGGATCGCTCTCCCTCAGGATGATATGCACTGCTAGAGGCTGATTGAAGCTGACATTCACAGACGCAGATAAATTGTTAGAGACTGACAGAGATTGATGTCGACCACAGAAAATTAACAAAGACAGGTAGGGTAGACAGACAAAAGGCACAGGCTCTAAGAAGTTAAGTAGAGTTTTTATTTTCAAGTACATCATAATTTCTTCATGTTTCATTGATGCCTCATCATTTCTCTGCTTTGATATTACAAATACCGATCAGAAAATACAACTGACTGAAAAGTTGACAGAAACTGTACTGCACACTGTGGTAAACATGTTGTATATGTGTGTCACATTTACATACTACTAAACTGTAACAACAAATACGTTTTTTAACCTAATGGGGAAACATTAATTAAGATATCTGGAATATTGCAAAATGCAGATACTAAATGTATTGCAATGAATGTATTTCATTTGTTTTCCTACAATATCCGCTGTTTCAATACAACATCCGTTTGTAGCAACTAATGCATGGTAAGACATCCTATGTTTAGGCACTCACTGCACCTAGTTAAATTGAGGTAAAGATAATCATCTTGGTTAAAGACTTACAAAGTCAACACTGACTTGTAGCACAACACAGGAAAAGTTGACTTTTTCGAGCATTCAACCGAAACCACAACTTTCTCTCAACCTTAATGGGGCACTCCACCAATTTTACACGCATAGTTCAGTTCACTCATTAAACTGAGTACTACTCAGCCTGTGAAAACAGTTGTATAATACCTTCTGTGGCTCCAGACTTATCACAGCTTGGGCTTGAGACTTGAATTTTTAACTGAGAGCCTACTAAAAACTACAAGTGTGGGATCTGAAAGAATTGGGGGAATCTGATGAAAGACACTCTAGTTGCATTATGGAAAATGTATAGGATCCAGTTTTTTTGTGTCATGAAAACTTTGGAAGGGTTCAGAATGTTTTGTGTTCTGATCAACAGGCAGAGTTTAAAAAAAAAAAAAAAAAGTCAGGATATCTCTGCCTCTGTTGCTTCAATGTTGACCACTTTTTATTAGTGACCGAGCCCAAAAGGCAGAGGACTACTGTAAAACAGTAGTCCTCGCCCTTAGACTATTGTTTTTCGTGTGTTTGTAACAGGTATAGAATGGACCCAATTGCAGCACAAATGACACCGGTATAAATTTTACAGTCTTTATTCCACACATGGTCAAGACAATAGTAGCATGGTCAGAGAAACACAGTTCTGATGAGTATGAATCGAACCCCGATCTTCCACTCCCAAGGCAGACAAAGACCAGGGAACAGGCAGGCAGAACTCAGAGTCAGGGACAGAAGGCTGGTGGGTTTACTGGGGCAGAGACAAGGAGCGATAGTCGGAGACAAGCTGATCAGGAACCAGGAAGGCAGTCCAGAGATGAAGGCAAGATGGCTTTGCATAGTAACATAGACAATCTGATAAAGAGGGAGTGGGCCGAGGCAGCTTATATACTGGCTTGATTGGAGATGATGAGCAGGTGAGAGCGCCAGGTGAAAGTGGTTGAACTAATGAGGGGTGTGGCAGAGCAGAGAGTGAGACTGAATGATTGGATAATTCCCACAGCAACAGGTAAGCGGGAGAGCAGACTCTGACAGTGTTTGTTTCTTTCTTTCTTTCTTTCTTTCTTTCTTTCTGTCTTTCTTTCTTTCTTTATTATTACGCCACTTAAACCCTTAATTTGACCCCCTAAACATGCTCAAAAACTCACTAAATTTGGCACACACATCAGGTCTGGTGAAAAATTTGATAAAATGTAAAAATTAATCCCCAAAGTGCCAAAATGTGCTCTCTTGCGCCACCTATGTAACTAAAATGGCCGCCACGGCCCGTAGGAATGTCGTAGAGAGATCAAACCAAAACTCAATTATTTGTCTCATCAAGACCTACAAATCATACACAGACACCCCTGATCTAAATCCAACAGGAAGTCCACAATTAGCCTTTCAAAAAAAGTTGTTAAAAACTTTGTAATAACTCGAACGGTTTGGATTTTGTAAGCCCTGAAAGTTGTAGTGCCACATCACCCTTACAATGAAAAACAATGGGGAGGCATGATTTTGTGTCAAACAGAGGCTTCTGACATCTAAACTATAAGTCTGACCACTTTCAAACCTGTATCAACGGATTCGCCACAAAATATCCTACTAAAATATGATTTTTAATGTAAGATTTGACCAAAGTTATGGGATTTATGTGGATATTTCACAAGAAGTGTTCTCTAAAATCCTGCTCTCAAACTGCTCCTGGTGATGTCACTCCCTCAGTGCTGTGAAACATTCTGCAATACACACTCATTATAAGATCACAGGAGGAGCAAGAAAAGACTTTAAAAGTCAAACTCTGACCAACACTGCTTGCAGCTTTAATTTAAATCTGTCTCTTGTGCTTCAACTTGTGCCTCAATGAAGACAATGCATTTTGCTAACAAACAAAAACAAACCATGTATCCACAGCTTAGTGTTAATGGACAAATAATCAAAAATGTTAATGAGGTTAAATATTTAGGTGTGATTTTGGATTCCAATTTGACTTTTGAAAGACATATTAAAAAGATGAGTAAAAAAATGAAGTATAACATTGTTAAATTTAGACATATTAGGAACTCGTTAACAATAGAAGCATCAAAAACATGTTTGTGTGCTATGATTTTTTTCACATATTCATTATTGTATATCCTGCTGGTCAGTAAGACTGTGCTGAAACCAACTAAGATTCTTTTTAAATAAGCCTTAAATGTTTTTGATAGGAAATCATTAAATCATCATCATTGTAGCATACTATCCAGCTACAACCTCTTAAGTTTTGAAAATCTCATTCTGTTTTCAGAAGTTCGATTGGTATTTAAGATCATTCACAGTGCTGTTTCTCCACCACTCAAGAGTTTTTTTCAGCTTTGCTCTCAGCAAATGAGCAGAACCTCTCGATCTGCCCTAAACTCAGACTTAAACATCCCTCTGCGGCAGACTGCCTCTGCACAGTCTGCTTTTTCATTTACGGCCATCAAACACCAGAATATGCCTCCAGCTGAGCTTAAAACTTGCACAGACTTTCATTCTCTTTCCCATGGTGCAAAAAGATGGATATTGAGCAACCAGTCATGTCGACATTAATTTGACCGTGATCACATTTGTAGTTGTACTGGATGAATGCGCTGGTATTTATATGTTGATGTGTGCTTGTAGATTTGTCTGTATAATTGTTAGTGTGATAGAGACTATGTAATGGTGTTGCATGTAAATGAATGTTTTTAGTGTCTGGTGGTTGTTCTGTGTTTACCTGCCCAAGGACTGCAGAATTAGCTAATAGCTAAATCTGGCATAAATCATCTCTTCTCATTTTGAGATTAATGTTTTTTATGCACGATCCTTGTTTAATAAAGACTAATATTAGAAATAACTTCATAGAAGTGTAATACTTAAATCATTTGAGTGACCTTTAAGTAAAGTGCTTCTGTTGCCTAAACCAAACCACATGCAAGACATGCAAACCCTGGTCTCTGGTGTCAAATTTCTTCACCTTGTACATCCACTGTCCACCCCAACCACCTTCTTACAACTCACCTGCACTGTATTCCAGTGTAGCACTTCTATCACTGGATCAAACATCGCCAGTGAACATTATCGAGACAGTGATATCTCTTCTTTAAAATGTATTTGGTAAAACAAATGAGATGTCTATGAACAGAATTTCAAGGATACAGGGTTTGAAGAGCTGACATAAACTGTTCACATTCACATTATATTTGGTAAATATGAGCAAGAAAATTATATATAAATAGCCTTAAGACTTGAGCAAACATAAGAAGTGCTACAGCCAATATGAACAAATGTGAGAAAGCAGGCAAAGACTGGAGATTATCGTAATATCACATCAAACCTTTTATCCCTGAGGCTGCAGATATTTGGAAGATGGTGACACTACTGGGAAGAATTGATTGGATTCCACTTGCCTTGTTGCTACCTTGAGATTAAAGAATTAGCCAATGCAGGCACTCTGACTACTTCATGGGACTGCAAAATTGCTGCATTGTATGTCCATTTGTGTATTGATTCACGTGTATAAGCCAGCATGTATGATGTGCAGGTACATGTATATGGGTTCAACTGAACTGCTTTCACCTGGTTTTTGAGCTCTAGCTCGCCCATCTTATTGACAGATACTTTCAATCTCTCAGCATACCTGTGTTTATCTGGTGCAGTCACTATACACAGCTCCTCACCTGCTAACACCTTTCTTTTGAGCCGGTGCTGGCAGCGTGTGCGCTCCCTCTGCCTCAAAACACCGCTCTGTTCGGTTAGAGTGCTCTTTGTATAAAAGACACCCCTCTGCGTCTCTGGAATGGTTCTTATTTGCAGTCCATCTCTCTTCTGGTTGCCACCCTTTTTTTCTGAATCTCACTGTCTGTGCAGCCAATTCTGGCCCTCCAAACAAAACATGAAAAACGTTGGAATTGAAACGACATGATTGTTTTACATTGAAATGCAATCAAGCTTTTGATGAGTCCTTGTTCTCTATTCCATTGCCATTTCATCCTGTTTTGCCAATATCTGCTGTTACAGATACCAGGTTCAAAAATAATTTAAAACGATGAGGAGATATTCTTAAGCTCCCAGTCCGTTTGACCTTAGACTGCTATTTCAAACACACAATGCCTGATTCCTCCTGATAGACAGAGATTTAGACTGAGAATTTCCCTGTTCAGATCAGTGCTTCACAAGTGATACTGAGAGCCTTAAGAGGATTATAACAATGATGCTCCATTTTCCATCTGCATGGTAAACCATTTAACATTAAGGCTACTCTACTAAATATAGTGCTTAAGTCTGTTAGTCAGGCATTTTGTCCTGCTTCCCTGTGATGAAATTAAGGATAAAATCAGTGAGAGAAAAGTGCGTTCTCTTCCTTTCAGTGTGAAGAATGGGCATGGAGATGTGATTTACAGACATGACTGTCAGATTACTGGCTCCAGCTGTGGAGAAGAAGATGCCATGCGTTCACTGTGTTGTCTCTCGTACCTCATTGCAGTACAGCACAGTGTGGGGCTGTGTTTTGTCATGCAGTGACTTCAAGAGGGTCAGGACATGAGCTGTTTTCCCTCTCTGCTCAGAAAAAAGCCACGCCACAGTCCAGGGCCAATTTTGTCCTTCTTCTTGTTCTTTCCCTCCTCCTTGTTCGCCTATCTGAGCTTAATTAATCTAAGATGCCTAAGTGACCCTGAGAGAAGCCACTGTGCATGATTGAAATGACTCCCTGCACACTGCACTTCAAATTACAGCCATTGAGGACCCTCACCTTTCCCCATTCTTAGTCTCTCACTCTCTCTCTCTCTCTCTCTCTCTCTCTCTCTCTCTCTCTCTCTCTCTCTCTCTCTCTCTCTCTCTCTCTCTCTCTCTCTCTCTCTCTCTCTCTCTCTTCTCTCTCTCTCACTCTCCTGCGATTCCTTTATCCTTTCAATTTGGCCATCACGCTTCTCTGGAGGTCACATGGTACATGATTTACAATTTTTCTCAACTGCTTAAAGGATAAGCCTGTTGATCTACATGCATTTGTCTTATTATCAACAAATCCCTTGAAAAGACCAACACCAACTATGAACTGATAATTTTAACAAGTATTGCCTGTTTAGCCAAAGCCTGATATAGCTTATTTCTCTGTGCCACAGAGCTCCAAAAGCTATTAAAAACACATCAGTGAGCCACACAGTTGCACTAAGTGACATGTTCCTTCATTATGATGAACATGAACATATACACTGTCCTGCAGCTGTAAACACTCACTAGAGCCGCAAACCCACAGCTGAAAACAGTTCCCAACATAATGAACTATTTACTCAGTTTGAATAACATTTTCTAAAAACTTCAGTGCCCAGTTGTTTTAGGAAACTACTGAGTCTCTTTTTATAAAAATAAAAGTATATTCAGTATATCTGTGTCCTGTTTTTAAAAGACATCTTCAGTAGAATTGGATGGGCTGGAGCTTAGACCCAAAGACAAGCAGGGGAAGTCGAAAAGTAAGCCTTTCTCAGTAAAAATAAAATAACTACATTGTTTTGTTCTGAGCAGCACAACACTTAATTTCTCCCATTCAAAACATTTACCTTGCGTCAAAAATAAATAACTTCATCAGCTGCCTCACAGCCACCAATATCAATGTACCAGAAAGTTTTATGTTATGTTATAATAAAGTTAAATATCCTCTGCAACCAAATGAATAAACTCGTTTCAACAGTTTATTCACAGGTTTTTCACTTTTAGTGTTATGTGTCCTTGTTACAGTAAGTAATGTAAAACAGAAAATACAAAAATGAAAAATGAAACATCTCAATACAACAAGAAGAAATAAACCTGTAAATCCTTCCCCAATACCTCACTGGCCACCCAAACACCTCTGTCTTTCTGGCCACAGCATTTCATCTGATTTTTGCTTTTTCAATACACAAAACTCTCTTGGCATGGTGCAACCCTCCCCTATGTATCTTTGCTGTGACGTCCTCACAGGCAGCATGGAGGCTCTGTCTTCTGTCTGTTCCTCTATCCACCTTTCCCTCTGACCAAGCATGTCACATACAGTACATTTTCCATGTTATTATTATCTGATGTCTGCCTGGTCCATATTCAGTACAGCTGTGGTGCAGAAAACTCAGTATTGCTCCCTGTGGTGTAAATGTGTTTGAGAAATGATAGCTGAGGTGTTGCCACTGTAACCTACATTTGGCAACATGTAATGAGTTGCCCAAAAGTTGGAGGATAAACTTGTTTCTACTGAAATTGATTTAATCTAAACAGCAGATCACTAAAAATTTATGAAATATTTGTGTTTGAAGGTTACAACAATTGACACGTCTAAAGACTAATAACAGTGATGTAAAGCAGAGGCCACTGCACATTTGCGGGAATGCGCTATGTATCACAACCTCTTGACTTTGTATATTTTACACTGTAAAGGACTTTAGTACAAAGTCAAGAGGTTGTGTAGTACAAAAAGCTAGCGAAGCTCTGTAAATGGTACCGCATTCCTGTGCATTTACAGTGGTGTTCTTTGTTGTACTATGAGAAAATAAATCATAGATTGAAAAAACTTTAATTAGATTCCTTGTTGCCGTGTTCTTTACTGATTTTGTCAAAGGTTGTTGTTGTCATTTTAATTGAAGCTGTAAATTAAATGTGGGGTGAGCTACAATTCACATATGCACTCACCTGCATTCACTCCCACACACATACACATGCACAAGGACAGATCATTAAACTTACACCCACCCACGCATATTCAAGCAATAAGCACCGTAATTGTTAACAGTAAAATATTTACTGGCGCTTGACAAATGTTACTATTGCCCTTTTTAAGAAAAACAATGTTATCTCGTCAATTTGTATAACCTTGACAAGCATGGAAACCAATACACGGTGGCTATTGTAGGCAGTAGAGGAAGAGGATTAACATTACATTAACATTAACAGCAGGAGGGTTAACATTCAAATGATTGATAAACTGCGAGTGACAACAATGTCATAATGCCATGTGTGTTGGTCTGAGTGAAATGAATGTTGTGTATGCCCCGGGCAGTCAGAGATCAGCTGTCTAGTCTGCACCCCCGGAGGGCCTGAGGAGTCCTGACCCTGCACAGAGTCTCTGCAGCCGAGCATTTCCAGCTGGACTTCCTTAACTCACCAACTATAAGGTCTCAACAATAATCCTCCGGGGCTGCAGAAGACCTTGGCATGGCAACAGACATGGCTGCTTTATCACAAAGGACCACTAGGAGATGTTCAAATGAAATATATCACCACAAAGGCGCTACCTTGAAATCAACAAACGAGGGGGGCGATATGGAACCTTGCATCTATCCCTCAAATCTGATCTGGTTTGAAATTTTGGCACAGAAATTAATGAGGTGTTTTATCATTTTTCAGCTTCAGCTGGTCTACCTCAGGAGTTAATAAAACTGTCAATATTAAAAGTCCTCACCACGGTGGGTGGAATTTATTTCACTGTTTAGTATCTGGTTATTTTCAATGTGTTATGTCTCCCATTTTTTTTTATACAGCAGTATAGGAATGCAGGCCAGATATGGAGATGTCTGTGAAGCAGTCATTGTGTCAGTGTAATAATGGTGCATTTGAGTTATGTGTCTGGGGAACACAGGATGGCGGCCCCCCCATTACCTACACTCCCCACCATCTGTGCCACATCTCACTCTGGGTAATTCTGCAGCGCCTTTCTGTCTCATTCACTGTCTCTCTGTCTGCCTCTTCCTGTCTCTCGCCTCCTCTTTGTCTCCCATGCTCACACACATGTTGATTCATTTTGTGGGATGGAGTCAGTCTATGTAGAAACTATTAATAGCACATGACTGGTATGATATTAAACTGCCTGTGGCCAAATGAACCGCCCAGAACCTGTCTAGATTATTGTTCAATAAGGTAAAAATTGATCCATACCTGTCACTGGGTTCAAACTGCACTATGTGGGGGGGAGAGCTTTGATGGAGATTTTTTTTTCTCCTGCTAAGACTAGTCCTACATTGTTAAATGGGTTCTGGTATTCGCTCAAAAGACATAATGGAAAGACTCACAATTGATGGATGTTACTGTCGAAAATGAATATGAATGCGTAAAATTAGCAATAATTCTTTTTCCAGTCATTATTAATTCTAGATTTGCTTTGGCAAATAGATTTGTTTTTTGGATTGATGCCCGAGTACTGTGTCATGAAGCATTCATTATTCAAAAATGCAACTGAAACTAGGGCGCTCCTGTTGGAAACTGCATGAGAGAAATAATGCTGAAAGGTTTTAGAAAGCCCTTTCATGTTCTGTTTATGTTAAAGGGGCTTTTTCTGACTACCACTGGAGTGCAAGAACGGGTATTTTAGCAGCTAATTTAATTGCCATGGATGTCAAAGTATATTTCAAGTGTGTCCCTTTCAAAAGCCACAGGAAAAGGGAAACTCTGCAGTGTTTATGTCATACTTAAAGATTCCTTTGGCAAGAAAATCAGTGATTCGCCTTGCACAACAACAGATGCTGTATATAAATTATTTACTAAAGTCATTAGAAAATAATTTCCTGAATGGCAAAATGTAGAAAAAAAAGCATTTGTGTGATGTGGTGCATACACTCTTCTGAGATGTTTTATAATCATGAACATGTTTTAACCAGTGCAAACACCTGATAAGTACCACTAAAACATTTTTTTTTTATTAACTTTTCGCATTTCATGCTGCTCGGCCCATGTCCCTCTGAGAAGGCTAAGTCTTTGGTGTTTGTTGATCCTAACATGCTCTGCATTTCTGATCATGTTTCAAAGGTGGTGATTGAAGTCATGATTCTCATCTTGACTGATGTTGTATAATTGGGCTGGGTATCTGTTGTTAGTGTCTGATGAAAGATCTCCTCTCATCCACAGCTGGTCTGCTACCTTTGATGGCACTTGTTTTAATCTTCGCAGTGCATCCCCAATACTCATTTTAAAGTTGAGATTTACTGATGAGGCAACACAAAGTTGGAAAAACAGTTGTTTTAAAAGAGGATTTCTATTTCAGAGTACAATCATTTTGTCGAAGTAAACTTTTAAATGCCAAATGATTAAGGTGAGATAGCCAGAACTCACACTTGCCGTTGTAAAAGCATAGGAGGAATCTTATGCTGTGGCTGAGATTTGAATGGTGATTTGTGTGGGCAGGTAACTCTAGAGAGGTCAAGTGCAGTTAGAGTCTAATGGCTCATGACAGCTGAAGATGCAGTTTCTTCATTAAGACAGCTAGTGTCAGCAATATTCTGCTCCATGATGGGGACTAATAATTAAACGGAAGCCCAAGAAAAAGTCGTCACTTGGACAGACAGGTTACATCATGTGATGACCTTTTGTTATCCAGGTAGCAAACAGACTTTAATCAGAAGAGTAAAAAACTGTAGACTTAATGAGGAAGAGAGTATGCCTGTCCGTCATGCCTGTCCATCATGGGTGAATTACAATCAACCTTCTTCTCTCTTATAGCCAAACTGCATATCTACCATGAAATGAGTTACAAAGGACAAGAATGAAAGCAACACAGCCAAGTTCCAGGTACCTGTGAATCGCTGTCCACCAGTGTTGGGCAAGTTACTTGAAAATTGTAATCAGTTACAGATTACACATTATTCATTATAAAATTAATCACATTACTCATTACTGAGCAGCAAAAGGAACATGTTACATTACCAATTTTTACTTTACTCAATATTGCATTGAAACCACTCAAAATCTTCCACACCCACGCATTGCATCTTTTGTATTTAACATATGTAGAGATAGAAAGTGAAATGTTGTGTTTTAATGAGCAGGTAGGATACAGTTGGGAAGGATTTACTGACCATCCAACAGCTAGCCTCAGTGACTGCACACAGCACTCCAGAAGTCCTGATCCTAGCAGCACGATTCACACACCCTCCAATTCTGAATTCTGAACTAGCATTGACACCTGAATACATGCATACCCATGGCTAACGTCAGCAAGCCAGCTAAGAACACACAACATGTGAATAAGACAATTTTGGAATTATCGCAAGTCACAATTTGTCCTTTGTCAGATGAATGCAGAGACCATATTGATAGCAACTTCTGTGTCGACTAAAACTGACTTCAGTACATGGCTACCGATTGGTTAAGGCAAATATATCAAAATAACCTCCCCTCCCAAACAGAACTAACACCAACACAATGTCAGGCAGAATACTGTCTTGTAAACAAACAAAAGTTCTGTCCATTCAGTGTTTATCATCAAAACAGATTGTTTGTATCCTTGAGGTCTAACAAACGTGCTGAATGCATTTCTATCCTCATAAGACACTTGCAATATGTTATATATGAATATTTTAAATCATGCAGTGTTAACATCCATATTTTCTGTTCAAAATATCCCTACTTTGTCATGTTTAAGGGATTTTATCACTGAAGCATAATTTTAACCATAAAACCAGCAAATAGCCTGGACCACGAGACAGTTTAATGGTTCTTGATTTTTTTTCTAGACCTTCTAACTTTATATTTGACTAATCGTACTTGTAATGGCAGAGAGTTGAGTGATCTAATCATAGGCAGGCTGCACAAATGAAACCACCATTTATTGAGAATCAGTAAGGGACTCATTTCAATCCTCTTGTCAAACACTTCTACCAAACCTCATCAGGATTACCTCTTGAAATGATGGAGAGCATTAGGTGAGTGCATGTTCTTCTTATATTTTCATTGGCTTACTTTTGAAATCGTGAGAAACAGACAAAATAGAAGACAAAATAAAAAATCCATTAAATAAAAAAGGATATTAAAACAAGAAAAGTGTATGGAAAGGTTTTGAAAATACTCTTATTCAAGCATTTTGTTTTGGTGAGCGTTCCTGCATCTGGAGGAGGTTTGTTTAGGCATTTGTTGCATCTGACTTTGCTAGCTGCAGTTGTCATCTTCTGGTTAAATGATGCGTGAAAGTCAATATCCATCTTCTGTGATCAAAAGCGTTATGTGATGGCAGTACGATACATGAGTGATGCTCACAAAAAAAAAGGGATTTATGAGTTGAATAATTCATATACACATCCCACATAGCAGAGACATTTGGCCCAGATTTGGCATGAAGCTGGCACAGCTGGCATTTACTGGCATAAGGCATATGAACCAAACATGGCCCAGGTGTGGCAGAGGTGACACTGTCTTTAAGGCGGCAAACAAGATATGGGCCAGTTGTTGAGCGTAGTATCTGGCCCAGATGTCAAATTAGAACTGTGGGTCACATATGTATGGCCGGTCTTGTCTCACAGTTAAAATGTAATTTCAGATATTTTTGAGTAAGGTGCCAGTATTTTCATACACACAGTCAGCTGTTTTCCCCTTCCTGTTTGCAACATGGATTTAATGATTTCAAGCTAATCCATCCATCAATAAATGTTGCATCAAATAAAATGCAAGATAAAGGGATTATCTAAAGTACCCGCATCAAATAAAATACAAATTAAATGTTAAGTATGAAAAACCGTCAACTTTAATTGTGTCATTTCATGCACAAGAAATTTTTGGCCTATTTCTGCCTGTTTTTTAATGATTGTGTTTGAAGTTTAATAATGTTCAATAACTTTTCTTTGTTTTACATCACAGAACAATATGACAAAAATTAAAGAAGAATTTTATGCTGTTAATTTAGATCATTGGACTTTAATTTTTTTATCATTTATTTACAGATTTATTAACTTTTCATACTGTTGTGCTTTTTGCTTACTTACATTGTCAATAATTGTGTTGTTTTCTTTCTTCCCTCGCTTGTTTTGTAAAACAAACAAACAAACAAACAAATAAAAAACCCCATATGTTCAGAGTATTTTTTTCTCTTTTAAAATATGATATGTACACAGTCTTGTACCTTGCTCTTTTTTAATGTTTTTCAATTATTATTTGTTCAGGGGCGTTGTATTGTCGTTGGCGTTCAGGGGATTTTGTTCAGTGGATTCATGTCAGTCAGGCTGTCTTGAATTGCTGATTTTTTTGTTATTAATGGGCAATTTACTTCCAGAGCCTAGCCGCGACGAAGTGCGCATTAGCTATTTTAACATCAACCGATGTCAATCAGAATCATGTTTACTTTGAGAGGTCAAAGGTCACTTCCTTAACCCTCTGTATTGCCATGTCCTGTATTATTAAAATTACATTTGTTTTTTGGTATTATTTTTCCAGATGACAACAGTGAAGCTAGGCTTAAACTACTTCAAGCTGTTGATCATGCTGACCTTGGAAGTGATGGACGGGACTCACCAGTTAAATTCAAAAGAAAAATAATGTAGGTTTTTTTGGTTGTTGTTGTTGCTGTTGTTGTTGTTGTTTATTAATCTGTGGTGCACAACATTTGCAAATAATTAAATTTCTTGAAATTACTAAATGTGTTGTTAGATGCAAGAACATTCTTTTCCCTAGGGAAGACGATGACCATGATGAGATGGAAGGCGCCCTGAAAGTAACAAAGTCAAGAAAAGGAAAAAAGAAACTTCAATCATTTTAAATTGTAATGTATTTTCTCACAGCAGATAAAATACTAAGATTTGTTTTGTACTTCTGAACAGACGAGATTCATTGTCCAATGCTCCAAAGATCCCTAGGCAGCACAACATGTGGGCTCAGCCCAGGACTATTTGTATGCCAAATTGATACTTGAGTCATCGGACAGAATATGGAGTGACAATAGTAATATTTGGAATTTGTGAAAAAAAAATAGTTGCCAGAATGTCACATATGATATTCCTAGTCTTTGATGATTAAAATACTTAAATGTTAAACCATTGCTGAAAAAATCTAACAAAGAAATATGATTTCAGGTAAACACACTGAGAAACAGAGATGGGGCGGATGTTCACAAGTGCGTTTGGAGGATTATGCAGCAACGATTACAAACTCCTTGGCGAAGAAAATAAACGTGAGAGGAGTAAATGGTAAGATCTGCTTCCAGCGCCTATAGATATGAGAAGTTGTAATTGGTAAGTTGGCCTTGATGCCAATACTTTCCATATGTTTAAGAATCATTAAATGTTTTTTAAATTGATAGTTCAGGTTTTCAGGGAAGGAGAGGAAGAAAGCAGGGGAGGACAAGATGAGGAAATAGGAAGAGGAGAAAACGAGAGAGGAGGAAAGGACGAGGGGATGAGCAAAGGGAAGGACAGGAAAAGGGGAGGAGATGAGAGGAAGGGACAGGAAGAGAAATGAGAGGAGGGGACAGAAAGAAAGATGAGGGGAGGGGCAGACAGAAAGAGAGGAGAGGGGAGGACAGGAAGAAGGGATCAGGAGAGGAGAGTGGGGGAAGAGAAGAGAGGTGAGGTGATGAGCAGGGGAGAGGAGAGGAAAAAAAATGTGATTAATCTTTTATTGGAATAGATACAACGGATCTCAGTTTTGTTTATTTAGAGAAAACTGATTTGGGTAATAGAAAATGAGAATGGGTGGTTATTTTAAAGGACAATTCCATTAAAACTGTACCCAGACCCTATTGACGGACATTTTGGTAATATATCTGCACACATAGACCATAATTTTGCAGTTCAGTTTAAATAAAAGTAGAAAACCTATAGGCAACCATGACTGGTTCACATGGTTCATACTGTCCTCATTATGTTTTCCTGAAGAAATGGTGTCAAACTGAACATCGTATCGCATGGCACCACGCATAATTTTAAATTAAGTACAGTCATATGCCTTCCTGGGTTCCATACTCTGACACTAAGGAACCCGGGAAGGGACATATGACTGTACTTGTTTTTATGGCTCTGTGAGATACAATGCTCAGATAAGCTTTCTCTTGGAACCATACTGGAGCCTAATAGGAGGATGGTGCCAGCTCATTACTGAACTGATCTGCAAAATTACGGTCTCTACATGTAGATATCACATCAGAATGTCCGTCACTAGGGCCTGGGTTCAGTTTTAGCGGAACTGTCCTTAAAAATCCAGTAGCCACATTAGCTGGTGATACAAAAAGTTAATTTCAAACCATGTTTGAATGTATGTTTTAGCTGCTGTGTGGCGTGACCATCTGACATCTGGGGCCACAGACCAAGAAATAGATTCCACCATCAAAAGATGGCTACATCTGGCTCCGGATAGGGATGGTGGCAGGAGAGAGAAAAGAGCATGAGGAGAGTATGACTGGTTAATGGACTCAAACATGGCATAGACACTCAAGAGTTGTTTGCAGAGTACAACTGGTTCATTGGTTCATGGACTGAAACATGGCATGGATATTCTAGAGTTGTTTTTGTGTGTGTGTGTGTGTGTGTGTGTGTGTGTGTGTGTGTGTGTGTGTGTGTGTGTGTTTGTTTTTGTGGCAATGGTTTATGAGTGTTCAGTGTTTAGGCCTAGTGTTTACTGGTTGAATTTCCCCATTTAACTATTTGTCTACACATTACAGGATAGATTCTGAACAGGAATAAGACAGATTTTATTCTGGTCAAAAGACTGAAAAACAAAATGTTTCTGTGAGAGAAAGGACATTGGGTATGTCCTAAAAAGTAACTGTAATAACATGGATGACATATTATGTTTTTGAGGAACCATTTTACAATGTGATAAAGCAAACTGCTGAAAAGAAACGACACATGGCATTCACTCACTACTGTTTACAACTTTTTCCTGCTGTGTTACAGCATAATCTGTTCATCATGGACCACACTCGGGACCCGTAACACATGCATTATAGACAACCTGGCTGCTTGTGGAAGTAAAAATACACACTGGGCTCTGTACTTCCGTGAGAAAAACACACTTGTTCAGGCTTCCTTTTATGTCTACAACTTGGACAACATATTTTGAAAATACTGTTACCTCTACATTCTTTGTCCAATCCATCACATCCTCCCCCAACACACCTACGCCACTGAATTTGACGATGTTGCAACCCCAGGTCCCACTTTAAAGACCAACACATACAATTAAAAGCAAGCCAAGAAAAGGAAAGTGAAACATTTGTTCACATTAGCGGTTTGATCCAAGAATAAATAGCCTGCTGTGTCAGGGTAAGGGAGCATTATGTGATGTAACAAGCTTATTTATGAAAACACAAGTGGAGAAGTGAGGTAGAGTCAGAGCAAGGGTTGCAGTATTAAAGTGCACAGCAAGAAATCACTCAGCCTACGTGAAAAAGTCTCCAGACGGCAGACTCAGCTGACTGGGGAGAAATACCATCGCCATTAAAGCCCTCTCAACACCTGTGTGGATTTCTTAAATTGAAACTGTGCAACGCTGGGAGTGAAAGAGCGAGGGGGGGTCCGGTTGTACAGGTAAAAACTGGGATGGAAAGTAGAGTTTGATGGACATTGTGCTCAACAAGAAGTAAGAGCAAAACAAAGAAATGCCCATTTCTGTGATTACAGTGCTATTATTTAAATGTCAGTTTCCATCTGTCTGTGCATCAGCCTTTAAAGAGGTGAACTCATGTGAACATTAGACAACATGTTAATGTCATCTTTATTTCCAATAATTTAAATCAGAGAAAAAACTTTGGACTCCAAATGTTTAATCGCTTTTTCATTAATTTGTCCATTCAAGTACAACCTTACCATGTTGTGTATCTGTGTGTGTGTGTGTGTGTGTGTGTGTATGTTTGTGTGTGTGTGTGTGTGTGTGGGTGGGTGGGTGTGTGCGCATTAGAGAGAGAGAGCACTCTTGTCTCAGTCCCTCTGTTGATGCACACAGAACAAGGTTAATTACTTTTCTGACCTTCTCCAGAAGCTTAAAGAAATATTCCAATCATAGCCTGAATAGATAGCGCAACCAGAGATGCTGAGTCAATGGCCAAACAGTGAAAAATGAAACACTGCTGAATCTTTTAAGTGTAACCTTATTTACCTTCACCATTACTTATCAAATGTTTCAATAAAACTGCCTGCATTGCTGATTTGATGTCACAGAGGAAAAGGATTGCTTTTTCCCCACCTGCAGGTGCTTGCTTACTTTGATAAAATATGTGTGCAAAGCAACCTATTTTTTTACACATTACATTTGTCAAAGTGCTTAAAGGGGACCTATTATACTAATTTCCAGCTCTATATTTTTATTCTGGAACTTCACTAAAGTAGCTTTGCATGAGTCACAGTTCAAAAAAAATCCTTATTTATCTTATACTGGCTCTTCATGCAGCCCCTCAGTTCAGCCTCTATCTGAAACAGGCCGTTTTAGCTCCTGCCCCCCTCCTGATAAGCCCACTCTGTTCTGATTGCTTAGCTTCTGGAAGCTGCGTCATGGCCGACTTCTACCTGCTCCGGAGGCTACGTAATCAAACTATAGTGGCAGTAGCACTTCTCCTTTTTTACTCATAATGTCAACTTTTCAAATCCATCCATACATGTCCAATCTCGAATATGATAGTGGACAACATGAACATCCACAGCAACAAAGATTACAGTAAGACGTCTCTGTTTGGTAAATATTAGGCTCATTATCTGCTTATTGTTTGACATAACGGTGTAAGTTATGTGTGGGAAAAGAAGTCAGAAAATAACAAAGGTAGCATAGCTAGTGAAATGTTATTCTGCTGTTACCAAACTACTGTATAGTAACTCCCTGCACCGTGGATGCTGTGCCTAGACCAGACAACCATATAAAGAACTCCATCATGTGCTGAAGTCAGCTCATGATGGAGCTTGAGCTTTCAACTCATGGGGATTACCCTTTAAATACATTTACCTCATTATTTGAAACTTTTGCCACATTTAATATGAACATCCAACATTGTAACATTATATATAGTGAGAGTGATTTAAATAGTGGTTATCTTTTGATGTATTGCTTGTGTATATTATATATTTTACAAATGTTGTTTTCAAACTAAGGGGTCAATGTTAGTCTGTCATGAGATGTCTGCTCTACATAACAAGCTGTGTCTATCTTTAAGCTGACAGTAGGCAGGCTACTCTGTTTAACAGTTAGTTTATGTGGTTGTACTTTTGTCTGAGCCGGTGGTAAGACAAATCATAGTTATGCAGATCTCTATCTCTTTAATATGTTTATCTGACAAACTGTTAGAGGACAGTGTTGTTTGTTCTCAACTCAATGTGATAGTAATGTCACTGTGTTATTCTGGCTTACATGTTTGTGAAGAAATCCTTTTCCTAGGCTAGTTGAACTCTTGAACTTGTTTCTATCTGAGGGTTGTTTGCTGACCTTTGGGGTTAGCTGCAGATATCTTCAACTTAAGCCTACTGCCTTAGAAAATGTGTGGAGGCACCTAGACAAGCTGATATGGCAAGCCGTTTTAACATTTATTGGCTAGACTGGATATGTATTGCAGATATCTGTAATTCGATTCTTCCTAGTCAAAATGAACATTTCAGATATCCACAATGACATTCTCTCTATCCACAATTGCCATTTCAGATATCCACAACGTCATTCTTCCTAGGACAAATGACGTGACTTTTGCCATTTATGTGTATTGGGCTTTCAATTTCAGATATCCACAACTACATTTTTGATATCTAGAATGAACATTCTGGATATCTGCAATAGAATTCTTACTAGGAAAAACTCTCATTTCAGATATCTACAATCCATTTGTTACTAGTCATAACTGAAATCAGCATTTGCTTTCGGTGAAGAAAGAAAAAGTCCTCCAAGTGTGGTCACTAGATGTCACACTACACATGTCCTATAAACTCAGAGATGATTTTTGGCTGGACTGCAGCGGGGCCTGCCGAATGCACATGTGCGTGACTGAGTGATGAACTCAGATCAAACGGTCAAACTAGGCTGTGCTGATCAAAAATGAATCAAGATTCTGTTACTGCATTGCCTATTTCTCATCTCAAATGTTTTCAGTTAAATATTTTAATGTTTAGCTGTAAAGTGAGATCGTTTGTAACGTGGCTGCCATATTGAAAATGGCACAGCCAAAACCAAGCACCGCCCAACTCGCGGTTCGTCACCCACTACGTCCATTCTACATCAGTTACAATTTCAGATCTAAAACTTCTAAAACTGCATTCTGGATAAGAAGAATTACAATCACAGATATCCACAATATTCATACAGATGTCCACAATTGTATTTTCCTAGTAAAATAGTAGTTGTACATATCCAAAATGACATTTTTACTAGTCAAAATGCATTTTTGGATATTCGAAATTACATTATGGATATCTGGAATGGATTTTCATTTTGGATATCTGAAATGAAAATTATGACTAGTAAGAATTGGACTGTAGATATCTAAAATGGGAGTTTCTCCTAGTAAGACTTCTATTGCAGATATCCAGAACGTTCATTCTAGATATTAAAAATTGTGGATATCTGAAATTGAAAGCTCAATACACATGAATGGCAAAAGTCACATCATTTGTCCTTGGAAGAATGTCATCGTGGATATCTGAAATGTTCACTTTGACTAGGAAGGACTGAATTATGGATATCTGCAATACATATCCAGTCTAGCTATTAAATGTTAAAACTGCCACTTGTATTTTTTAAGCATTTTTCGATATCTTAAATGTATTTTTGACTAGTACAATCAAAGTAGTAGATATCTTGAAATACAATTTCTACCAGTAAGAATGTTATTGTAGATGTCTTTAATTACCACTCTGACTAGTGAGAATACAATTTTGACCAGGAGAAATACTATTATGGATATTTAAAATGTAATCACAGATAGGAGTGTGGTTCGATTAAATGTTAAAACAGTTTGCTATAAGCTGAAAGATGTCCTTGTTTGAAGTTATTGACCGTGCATGAGGTCTCTGTGAGATCATCCTGTGATCATCTCTGTTTGTAAGACGGTGTAACAGTTTGTAGAAATGTCCATTTTGGGACCTGACTGTTTTTAACCTCGCTTCTGTAGAGGTATAAAGCTGTCTGGTTTGTGTTCATAGTCTTTAGAGAAAGGGTCAGCTGAACAACATTCTTTCTCTCCAAAAATACAAGATAATTGTATTTTTGCACTTGGGTGTGTGCCACGGGGCTACAGAGACAGTTTCTCTCCACAAATATACGTGAACATTTGTATAATTGTTAGTGATTGTGTAATGTATCGTACAGTGTTTACAGCTGCTTCAACAATTAACAATGTTTAATGCTCTCTCTTGTGTCTTTATGTGCTCTTGAGAGAGCAATGCAAAAATGTTCCACAATATATGACAGAAAATAAGGAAATGCATAATAGGTCCCCTTTAAATTGATTCTTTTGAATATCAAGCATCAGTCTGAAGGGTGCAATCACTTAAACGTAATACTTTATGCTTTATAAAAACTGCACAGACTATATTCTCTATACCTTGGACACCATGAAAATACAGTCATTTTTTAGTAGAAGTCTTCCCCTGTGTAAGATTTTTCTGATCAAAAGCACATGACATGATATTCTACATTTTACCATGTTCTCTGCATGGGATAAGTCCATTTCACAGCAGCTGTGGCTTTATGAATATGTCTCTTGACATGATAAATGCTGTAGTTCAAGAAATTGCAGCAACACCTGAGAGTCACTGGAAACTGAACCCATGAACCTAGAGAGAAATGCTGCCCTATCACACAGGAGCCAAATGTAAATGTAATCGTATTTGCAATTCACATACAAGAGTGTAAGCAAAAATAAATGCTTTGGTTATCTTTGTGTACCAAACAGTGTCACACAGTATTTAATACTTAACTGCCAAAATAGCAAGAATTCATGTTTTCTAACTCTTAGGAAAATATCACAATCAATATACAGCATTAAGCTTATTTGAGTTTAGCTCTGTAACATTTAAAGTTGTAACAGTGCTACCTGATTTTGAAAGTGATGACTGGAATCATTTTACTTTACCTACAGGGAATGGTGTCAGCCCAGTAATGAATATTTGTACTTTACTAAAGGACACTCTGCTTCCAACTGGCTCTTTTACACCAAATAATAGAAGAAACATGTGAATAAATCATTTTTGAAAATAATATGAATGTGAGCAAGGCTGTAGCTAGGATTTTAGAAATACCGAGGTCATGAGTCTAAGGCAGCGCCCTCCACCTCTAGGCTGTCTGACATTTGAGAATCATTCTGCAACGAGTTAATTTCACTCACCATTATAGAAATAACAGTTTCATAGCCAACAGCACTTTAGGCTATTAAATGTAATGATGAGAGACTGCGTTATCATTTCTGCATGTCTGAAACTAGAATGAAAGCCCTTTTGAAAAGGGATATATTAGGTGCATGAACGTGATCACACCATCCATGCGTCCATTTAAGTCAGCAATACTGTCAGCGTGTCTCATAGTGGCTCCCTTTGTCGGACTATTTGATATGCATTCATCTGTCTTCCTGGCTGATCTGTGTTGGCAGCTACCCTCAATCTCTCCAAGCTCAATTTGATCTCCAGGATAAACAAACCCACAACAATTAAAAGAGATATGGGGGTTGACAAAATAATTAACATGGGGCCAGTGTGACTCTGGGGGGGGATTGTGTGCAGTCAACAAAAGACGAATAAACAAATAATCATTTGGGTGGTTGAGCAACGAACATATTAATTGTGTGTACAGAAGAAAACCTTTGGGGAAAAAAAAAATCTTCACAGAAATAGAAGGTTACATTCTTCAGGCCACTTCCCCAAACACACACATTGTGTAAAGCTAAACAGTGACTCTCAACTCATTCACTTATTAACTTATCTCTGATGATAAAACAAAGAGCGAATAGTTGCTGTTCAGTGGAAACACAGCCCATCTCGGTGGTCAGGTAATTAGTTCGGAGCATGTGGGGATTATCATTGCTGAAGGTGTCTCTTGATTTAGAAGTCAAGCCCACGGCTACAGCCACCTCAGGTAAACATGGAAGACATCCGCTTTGAAACGTCACTGAATTGCTTCAGGCTTTGAATGATAATGATAATCCTTGCTGGTGGAAGTTGTTTTTAAGCATAAGTTTTTCAGTGATTAATTATAATAGTCATAAGTGTTGAAAAGCAGGTCAACATTACCCTTAAAGTTCTAATGTTTGTGACTCTCAAATCACTGTATGCCTTATCAGAATATTATTTTAGCCTCAAAAAGGAGATCATCTCACATGCATGGTGTAGTTTTACATGTAGGGTACAAAGGAGTGAGGTCTGTACACCGTTAAGCTCCCAATAAATAGTTTTATTCTCTTTTTAAGGCAACAGTTCGATCTGTAAGATCTTCCTCAGGCTATTACATGTACACACAAGCATGCACAGACAGTTATTGCCTACTGAGATTAAAGCTGGATATTTATCTGTTACCCAGAGGTGAGAGTCAATGGGGGGCAGCTTTTAGCAGCTGCATTTATAAGTGCTTTGCTTTTCCTCTGCTGCATCTGGGTAAAAGCACCGAGGAGACATTGAGGGTGCAACCACTCTGTCTATTATGGAGGGGACGTGCTATTGGTTATCATGATGAGGTCAACAAAATAACCCCGAACTCTCAAATTTCACAAAAATGGACCACATATTGTACAAGCTGTAAAAACATACACAAATTCAGACATATAGCACATGCACACACTACACTCTCTCTTTAGAGGGAATGCTCATAGCTATAATAGAGACAATTTTTAAAGATTCATAAATCTTACTTTATATTAGCAATAGATCAAATGACCATGTGCAATTTGAAAGGTATCACTTGTAGTGATGGACCAACAGAGAATTACCATCCATGTGGTTCCCCTCTGCTCTACAGAGCGTGTACTCTCTTGTAACTCATTAAGTTGAATTTATGGGCTGAAAATTCAGCTACATGATTAACAGCAAA
Source organism: Thunnus thynnus (assembly GCF_963924715.1). Taxonomy (NCBI): domain Eukaryota; kingdom Metazoa; phylum Chordata; class Actinopteri; order Scombriformes; family Scombridae; genus Thunnus; species Thunnus thynnus. Next base: position 23,159,771 of record NC_089522.1, read on the forward strand.
AGCAGGCAGCTGTTTTCAGCAAAGAAAAGCCTACCATCCGCTACCTGTCCTGTACCAAATGGCAGACCGATATTAGTTGATCAGTGTCAGATAATGGCCAGAAACATGGCTCCCAATGAATGGTACTGTTGCTCTGTGTCTGCTGGATGTGTAAATGAGCAATTATTATTATGATTATAATATTATTTTATTATTCGCTATATGAACTTTATAAGGTAATAATTTGTCAGATGTTGTGTTTTCAGCTTGTCATGTAGTACATCTGCCCCCTGGTGACCCAAAAATAATTCATGTAGCTTTAAACAAAGCTAGTAAAATAGCTGATAGAAACTGGGAAAATTGACTGAAGAGGCAAAGCTCATGCAAAGAGGAACTGTAGACACAAATAGACTTTAAATAATGAATGAAATAAATTTAATAGAATATTTTGCAAATGCTACAAGGAGTAGATGCTATGGCTCGAGACATCTAATCAGACTTTGTAGTAACTACTAATGCTGAAAATAATGGAATTGGGAATGAGGCCTAAGTGGGCACAGTGTATAGAAAATGAATTTATTTAATTTGGTGGAAATTAACAGAAGTGAAAATTCAGCATTGTGATGATTTAAAATTGTAATAATAAAAACTGACTAATGCAGCTTTTAGCAGAAAAATCATGTTTATCAACATGATTGGGAAAACAGGACAAAGAAGTCAGCAAATTGCAATGAGGAACGGCGGAGTGAAGGATTCACAGCCTCTAAAATGGCCATCAAGTTAAATCACCAATGGTACTTACTGCAGGGCTAATTTTGCTCTTTTGCCCATTACCTGTAAGATGGAAAGTGAGGATACTGCTCCTGAGAACATTCGGCTGGTTGCATAACTCTCTCACTGCTCTGATTCCTACTGGACTTGCCTGGTTCATGATAGTGTGGCAGTGATTAGTTGATTAGTCTCCCCTACGTTACCTCCAGGAGTGTCGGTATTACACACGGAAGTGTGGCTCCCCGTAGCACTGAGCCTGCTCCTCATCTGGCTCTGTCCATGGTCTTGATTTTCCCTCCAGGAGCCTGCTGGCTCTGCTCAACTTCACAAAACACAGACACACACACACACACACACACACACACAAAATACAAAGATACACTCACTCACACACTCACACAGAGAGACTAACATGATAACAACACACCCCTCGGGACAAGGATTGAATAGCCTTCCTTGTGTTGATAAAGAGAAAATGCAGGGCTGATTATGATTACCAGAGATTATCCCCCTTATAAAAAAAAACGCCGATCCCTCAGGCAGAGAGGACGGCGCTTCACATCATGATCAATAGCACAGATTAAACTCCAAAGCACCCTGTAACTCCTGACGCTTTCATTTCAAAGTTTATAGCGTAGCCAGCAGAGGCGATGCATCCCTTATCTGCCTCTGTATCTTTAGTTTGAGGTCTTTTGGGAAGAATAAGACATTCATTTTGCTTTGCTATCTCTATGTTAACAATGCAGTCCGTGAGAGCAACAGTGCACAGTGCACATCTCTTTCATATCCCTTAAAAGAACCAGATACAATGCAGTCATTAGTTACCTGCAGGAAGCTGAAAACAAGCACCAGAATGGGCACAATACTCCCACACACGTACACTTAAATGGCCTCACTAACCTTAGTACTCTGTTCATTTATAATTCTTTGTTTCCATTTAATTACTGAGAGAGCTTTTGATAAAGAGGTCGCCATTCAATTGAGACTATTTGACCTTGATTTTTATGCAAAACAAGTGTTTTGGTATCAATTTAAGTGCCCTGTACATATTTGCATATTCACTTTGTTCCTGTACGTAGGTGGATGCATGTGTGTGTGTGTGAGTATTAATGGTGGTGGTTGTGACACATTTGTGATTGTGTGCACACATCACCCAGGTCCTCAGGTCCTCTTGTCAAAGTCTGGAGCTTTTCACACTCTGTTGTTGTCTGGGAGCAGAGTTGCCACCCCTTCTCTGTCCTCCATCTCCTCCCTCCCTTCATCCCCCAAGGGTGTCAGCCCCAGCTGGAGAGCCGGAGATCAGGCTGAGCCATGAGAAATGCCCCCTGAGGAGCTGTGAGGTGGACCAGGGTTCAGCTGGGGCAAACACTGCTAAATGCCCTGGGATGGCTCAGATCCGACAGGTTGGGTCAGAGGACGAAGGGAGGTGAGGAATGTGTGTGTGTGTGTGTGTGTGTGTGTGTGTGTGTGTGTTTGTGTGTGTTTGTGTGTGCGCGTATGTTTGTGTATGTGTGTTAGGATAGCATCGGGAGCCTTGCAATATGTCATGGCAAAGTAGGTCACTTATGACAGACCAGATTGAAGTAGATTGATGTTTAGATATGGCTGAATTAGCGCTGTTGTGTTCTTAATATAAATTCCATTGTTATGCTCTTAATGTCTCTTAATTTTTTAGTTTAAGTGTATGCCATTGCCATATTCTCACAGTTTATGCCCTCTTTAAAGGTATTTAGTATTGAGTGAAATTTAACTGTTGAATAGCTAAAAGATCAGATTAGAATAGGAGTACTAATGTAAGCAATCAGTCAAACCGGGGCTACATGTATTTGTGTATGAGAGTTGTCCAAAAGGATACAGTAACGTATACACAGAAAAGTGAAAATGAGGTGATGGGAGAAAAGGGACAGATGTGAGCAGGATATTTCAAAATCTGCTTGTGCAGCATCACAGCAGGGAATGAATTTGGCCAAAAGAAATTAAAATCTGATAATAAAAAAAACTCAAAGTGTGAATTTTTTCTTATCATCCCATTACCTTAAGGTAATGTAAGTACAGGGAAAGAAATTAGTACAGATTTCATTTCCCCAAATTTACACTTTGATCTCTAAACACTCTGCTCTCACAAATGAGATGAAACTATTCAATTTCACACATTTTAGCTGCTCAGTATTGACTTGCTCATGAAGAAACCTTATTTGTGGGAACAGGCCAAGTACGAAAACTTGAGCATGCTGTGTAATTGAAAACATGACAGGATTAATTTAAATCACTACATCAGTCAATATTTTGTAAACACGATTCTGTTATAGGATACAATTATCAGTGAATACTTCTAATTCATATTCTACAATGGTTATGAGATCATCTACTTTTCTTCACTGGACTGGATGTTGAGTATCCCGGTTATGCGGTTATGAGGTTTATCTTGGTTTTGATCATATTCGGGATATGGCAAACACAGAGAAATCTGGTTATTCATATCTCGTATACCTGATAAATACTAGTATCCCGGTTACTGATTACTAAATGCTATTTGCATAGGCACCTGTGATGTTTACAACGCAAACCAGCTCTGTAACTGTTAACCTTAAATCCATTTGACTGTGGCTATTGAAAATGAGAACACTTTAGCTTACAGCGGGCTTAACATCATTAAATGCTAAAATAGCGTTGCGGATTTAGCTTTTCTACCTTATCGTCAGCAATGGGAGAAGAGAGCGACAGGAAACGTGCCCATGTCAGGCTGTTTCTGCCACCACATAGGACAAGGGAGCAGTGGATGTTTTGTAAAATTTGAAAGTTGCTGGATCAGAGCCACTTCTTTTGCTTTGATGTTTGGCCACATAGCAATGTTTCTTTAGTATTTTCCACCTTGACCTGACTTGCTCCACTGTACGTGTTTGGAAACCAGCGTTCCTGTAGCGTGTACACTACAGACTTGAATATGTAAGCATTTCAATGCTTTCTCCCATCTAAACTGACAAGTATATTAAATTATTTCATCACTGAAAGACAAAACTCCATTTCTTCACGGCTCCAGAAGTGAGACGCTCTTGTTGTTTGTGTTTCTGTTACATCACTTGCCTGAAGTCGCACCTGCACAGGTACTCCATCTAGCAGAATCAGGTTTCTCAAAACCAGGATACAGGCTTATCCAGGTTTCTGAAATTGGGAAATAATGTTTAATAATGACCCCGATCTTAACTGGGATACTCAAGTCCATGTAAATCACTTATTCAGACTGTAGCAGTTCAACAGCAGCTGAGCCACTGTTCGACGCTCAGGTGGTAAATTGCATTGCTTTAAATTTGAATTTGAGTGAAGCTGCACCAAATGGAGTCACAGATATACAGCAGACACCTGTGTCTGCCGCAGTCAGATGTGCAGGGTTGTGCAGGTTATTTCAGAAGTAAAAGAAACTTTATTTTGCTTTGACTTCTTTTGAATCACATTACCTTGTCGTCCTGCTGTCAATTGAAACCTTTGTAATAGTCAATATAATCATGTTGTGAAGCTGTCCTGCTCTGATGAGTTCAACTTTTTAACATTTATAACTTTATGTTCCTTAAAACCTTTGCCCTTTTTATATGAATTGAGCATTTTGTCCAATTTGTGTCAATTGAAGTTTAAACTGCAGGAATTATATTTATTATAACAAATAAATATGGCAGCAAACATAAGCATAACATAAAGATGTTTATTAGGAACCTAAAAGGAAGAATTGCACGATGGTTTCTGTCTCCAGTTGGAGCAACTGCAGAGTCTGTGTCAGTGTCTTGTGTCTATAAATCACTTGCTTACATTTCATTTGCTGCACAGCACTACACAGAAAGGCAAACAAAGACTGACTGATTAAAACACGCACCAGGATTTCCACCCTCCTTGTCAATGTGACTCTGTGTTGGTGGGGAGTAGGTGAGCAGAGCAACAACACAAAGCTCTTGACAGTCTTTTTTTCAGTTTGTTTTTTTGCTATAATTGTGAATGCAATTATTTCAAAACAAGTTGAATCGCTTATCACATATTATCTTCTCCAACAACAATACTCCACATAATTTTTGACTTCTGTGTTTTACGTGTCTGATTTACTTTTTTCTTTTTTTTGTCATTCAAAATCACAGCTACGCCGCCTAACACAGACACTTTAACCTAGCAACCACTCTAAAATACAACAGGGACTAGATGAAAGTGATTTCCACCTTACCTCAAGGCAGTCATTTAGCATAAACACTTAAATTATATAAATGCAGCATCAGTAAAACACAGAGGGCTTTTCAACTGTTTTCAGATCTTTTTGAAAGATGAATGTTAAATATCTGTTGGTGGAAATCAAGCCTTATCATTGCAACAGAATGATTGCAAAAACAATCATTCTTTCCATTTTTACTGCATATAAAAACAATTAAAACAGCAACAATACAAAATCAGTGTAGTAAAAGCTCTAAATAACATAAACCTTGTGTAAATGACACAATCCAAAAACAATTAACAGTAAAGACGAGCGATTCTTGTCAGAGAAAAGAATTAAATTAAATCATGTTACTTCTATTTTAAGTTCAGTCTGTGCCTTCACAAACTTGTGTAACTAAAAACTAAAAAACTAAAAACAAAATCAAGCAACACCACCAATCATTTGCCTTTAATTAATTTTTCATTGAATACCCGAGTGCACATTGGCACAGGACACTGTCAGCTGAAAGAGCAGCGGACACAACCAATGTATGATGTGAAAGCATTTAATAAAAATGCAAATACCATAAAATTTAGTTCAGCATTGATGACTGAAAATGAAAAATATCAGTTGTGTTAATGGTTGCAGGCACCATTGCCCTGCAGAATTCCCAACCAATCACATCCATGGTAACAGCCTTCCCCTGCATAGTTTGGTAATTAGTCTGATTCAGTCTTTGTACTTTTCTTGGACATGAGTCTTGGGACAAACGAGGGCTGTATCTGTCTTCTTGCTTTCTGTCCTCATCATGCAGGCCCATGTAGGAAGGCGATTTTTTACCGCTTTACTATTGTAGGTGGGCCCTCTTGTGCATTGACCGTTTCACTCAGTCTTCAAGGTAACAATTCAACGATAACACTAAAATTACATGTGATACTTGTGATAGCAATATATACTACCTTTCCACCCTGTGTATAACACCTACAGTTCTGAGTCATAGCCTATTTTTATGTATTCTTTATTTGTCCTTATTGAAATGTTCCACAACGGCATATTTAATTAAAAATAAATATTATTTCTACCCACCACTTATTTAATTTGGTTGCTTTCTTCTCAAAAGTTAGAAAGGAAGAAGGCTTGCTGAGAAATGACCTTGCTCCCTGTCGTTTTTAATAACTTGCGTGGATGTTAATTTTTCTCAACCTTTTAGCAAGAAGCAAGTGTTCTTCAGTAAACGGATGATAACTTAGCAACATAATGCATGCCCAAATAAAAAAACAGTGCTCAAAAGAGGAAGGATAAAACAGAACAGAATAGGATGAGTAGGGTTAGCTACTGCTAAACTGATGAAATTAGACAGGTTTTTTTACTCATACCCATGCTTCATTGAATGTTAGCAATGTTGATGTGCAGCCGGAGGCTAACATTAGCTCGCCATTGCCATCTAGCTCCACAAGGGAAGCTGTATTGGCCCAGCCACAACCCCCTTCTCCCTGCCGCCATGACCTCAGAGGTCGGGCTCGGCTGTGATCGGTGGTGGTCCTACAAATATTCTCCCCCAAAGTAGGGGATACTTTGGCCCCCTGACCCACAGAGCGCTCATTCTCCTCCTCAAGTCTTACTTAAGGAGCAGCATGGGAGAAGAAAAACTCAGTGGATTGGCTATACTCTCATCAGAGAACAGCAGAGCCAGGAATTTGGACTTGAGCAGTGTTGTTGTTACCTCTACTGTGTTGGAAAATGTGCACCTATTGTAATCTGTGTCAGTAATAACATTTGGCTGCTGTGCCATTGATGATGAATGATGAATGACAAATTCTATAAATAAAAGTTTATTAAGATTGTGTGATCAGGTGCTGTCATCCATTCATTCATACTGTGTAGGCCAATAAAAGTTGCTGTGCATTTCTTGATGGCTATTTGTCCTATGCTTATCGACATACTGTGTAAGCTACCTTTATGTTGATTTGTTAGTGTAGGCTGCTAAAGCTATTTTGTATGTTTGATAGTTGGAGAAATCAGGCTGTGGTGGTTTGAGTCCAGGACAGGCTGTCAGATTAGCATAGATAAATTTGATGCTTCAGCTGCTGTCCATGGTGCTGATCCAAGGCTGGTTTGCAGGATGGGAGTTGCATGGTGAGCCTTTCCATGGTGAAAAAGCAATTGTCTGCTTTGCACTTGTCTGGAGTGGTTGTGTGTGTCTGTGCATGTGTGTGCGCACAAGCGTGTGCTTGTGTTTGGGGCAGTTGGGGGGACAAGAAAAAATATTTGCACTGGGGCCAATCACAATTATATTACACTGCTGAGTCCAGGTATCAGAAAAGGTCTGTGTCCACTTTTCTTTCACTATGATCCCTCTCTAGTCCATTAGTCCCATGTCAGAAGATTGATTTTTTAAAACTTCAACCAGGCCCTCGCCACCTTTTCCCGGAGTGACAGAACAGAGCACTTAGCCCAGGGACGTGCAGCCAACAGCAGACTGACCTTGTAACGGCCCCAACCAGCACCTCCAGGGGACAGTCCTTGGAAGGCAGACAGACCCTCTCTAACCTAACACCCTAAGACGCTCTCACAAGCCTCAGACTCACAAGGCTGTTCCCCTCGCAAGAACCTGTGACACTGCTAAAAGCCAGACCCTTACTGGAGGTCAGTGTGAATAGAAGTCTGAAATAGTGAGAAAAAAAAAATCTCAGTGCAGAGAAAAGGAGTCATGTTACAGCATGGTGGTTAAGACTTAACAAAGGACTCACTGTTTAAATATGACAAGATATCTGTCAGTGAAGGACCTAAATGCTAAAATGTGTTGTTTATTAGCCACTTCAGAATTCTTCGTATTTTTCCTCTTATTGCTATTTATAGTGAGATGAGACTAGAGCCTGTCCTATTCATAATTCAGTATTTCTAAACTGCAGAGTATGTGCTCTGTGAAAGTGCTGTCTTTTGGGAGCTGAAGAATTAAGTTCACCCTCATTTTATAAAAAGTAACATTTGATAGTTTCAGTCTATTTGGTAGAAGAAGGGACGTTTTTTCAAATGTGGTTAATCAAACTTTGAAAGATATAAATTATTTGTTTCATTATTTTTGCTAGATATACTTATGAACTAAAACATGTGAATTTGCTTTTTGGACAGATTTTACCTGTTTGCATTTGTGTTGAGCAAATTTTATCTGTTAAAATATAGGAAAAGATAGTAATGTTAACAGTACATGGGATAAATTTGCACATTAGAATACCACAGTATATGGTCAGTATATGGCAAGGTAGTTTTAGTGGCTTTGTGTACATCTTTATGAATAAGACCTGATCAAATTGGGAAAACTGACTATAAATATCAACACAGAAAAATTAACTGAATTGCTATTATAGGCTAAATGTTTAGTTCAGTCAGCCAACTCACATGGCATAAACTATTATTTAAATGTAGAATATGTACAGCATTAGTGACCTTGTCGCTCCCCACAAGGAAACATTGATCTCGCTTAATGGTTGACTTAATACAATTTAGAAACTGTTCCTTTACCATTGACTGCCTCCAACAATTTCTTATCAACAGAATCTTTGTGACTTAGAATAATGCCCATAGTCATGTAATTCTTTAATATGATTTTTAGCTGTATATATTGAAAAAAAAATGGAATTGTTTCATTTGTGTTGCCTTTTCAGTTAATTGAAATCAACAATATTTCCATCAGCTACCAATTGGCTCAGTGTAATAATATTATTTTGCTGCCATATTTTGTTGACAATAGCTTTCTCTCCAGCAGTAAATAAGGGATTTATCTAAGCTGGACATGAGGGGAGGGATAGGAAGAAATACTAAGACATCTACGGAGTTCTTTAGCTACTTCATATGAATGGAGTATCAAGGGATTATCAATAGTTTTATTACATTTCCAGTAATACCAGTGGGAGGCCAGAGATATACACTTTCAGCTATGATTTTTTGTTCTAACCACCTCTAACTACCTTCTTCACAATGTCTTGGGTATGCCCATGATAGGTATATCTAAACCACCCATGTTTCTAGAGATGGAAAGTTTTTCCAGACTTATTCTAGGTTTTCTATCTTAAATAAAAACATAGTAAATCATTTATTTATTTCCTTAAATCACTGCTATGGAACTTGAGAGGCATTGTAGAGATGAGGAAAGATAATCTCTAGAGTATGTTCATTTTAATTACTGCTGCTCTCACCCACAGTGATAAAAGCATTGTCGTCCATCTCTTAAGATCTTGTGTTACAGTTTTTAAAAGCTTAGGTCCATTCAACTCATAGATCTTTTCAACCGGAGATCTAATTATGATACCAAGATATTTCATCCCATGTCTTCCATACAATGGGAGTAGAAGCTAAATCTGCTCGGGATGTAAGATGGTTAAGCGGAATGGCCTCACTCTTACACCAGTTAACCTTGTAACCAGAGCACTGGCTGAAATCATCAGTGAGCTTCAGAAGGTAGGATAATGTTAAAAAACATTTTCAGCATAAAGGTTAGCTTTAAAATCATACTCAAAAACGTTGATGCCAGTTATGTTTGGATTGGCTCTGATGGCACAGGCTAAAGGTTTGAGTACTAGTGTGAACATAACTGGAGAAGCTGGGCAACCCTGTCTGGTAGACCTTTTTAAGAATCACATTGCAAGTATTTTTGCATATATCTTATAATCATTATTAGCATGGAAGTTATTCATCTGTAGGTGGTCTTTACCTGGTTTTGGTAACACAGAAATCACAGCTGAGCACATGCTGCCGGGCATGGATTGATCAGCAATACATTATACATTTAGAAAGGGGGACAGTGTGTCCTGGAAACATTTATAAAATTCAATGGCAAAACCATCCTTTCCTGGTGTTTTACTAGCAGTGAGTGCTTTAATTGCAGACTTAATCTTGGTCTCAAACACTGTCCTTTCCAAATATTCCTTATCCGTGTTCTTCAACACAGGCAAAGAGAGAGTATTGAAAAAATCATTGGCTTCCTTTAGATTAAATTTACATTCAGACTCATATAATTTTTAATAATAATCTCGAAAAGCCAAGTTTATTTGTTTTGATTCACATATTAAAGATTGTTTGCAGTTGTGAAAAGCAGGAATTGAATATTTGTCTCTCTATTTGTTTCAGTCTGAGAGCTAACATTTTGTTATCCTTATCACCATTCTCAAAATATCTCTGCCTTAATCTGTACAAAGCAAATATTGTTTCTTCGTGCAAAGATGCTTGCAACTCTGACCTACGGAGTAACATTGATATTTTAAGCTCCAGATTATTAAAATTCTCCATATGCTGCTTTTCTAATTTCTTAAATTCCATCATCAAAATATTTCTTCTTCTTTCTTCTTTCATCTTTGTCTGTGTTTTACAGCAGTGCAACTAATTATCCACCCTCTAGATATAACTTTAAATGCCTCACATACCGTCTGTACAGTAGAAATGGAATTCAGATTTACAGGAAAAAAAATATATATATATATTATATATATATTTTGTTTGATATTTTACCAAAGACACAAACGTCTCATCCCATAACAGGGTAATGTTGAAATTCCAATATTTTTATGTGAGTTTAGGAGAGGAGAAAATACTACAGAAATAGAGGTATCGTGATGATGATATATTGTGGATCTCAGCATTAATCACATTCTCATTTAAGACATTTGACAATGACAAATAGTAACCCTAACCCTAACCTTAGAATAAAAAACATATTCACTGCAACTTGGATTAAGACAACACCATATATCAGTTAAACCTAAAGATTTCTGAATTTCCTCAAAAACCACAGAAAGGGCAGCATCTGCTGGAAGGGAACGGTTGGAATGGTCTATTACTGGATCACAAACCGAGATGAAGTCCCTGCCAAGCAAAGTAGGTCAGTCTAACTTAATTACTTCCCCAAGTTGATGTGATTGTAAATGACTTAGCATTTTTTGTTTTACAAGTAAAAGAACGTTAAATCTTAACCTGTTGGCAATACAATGGAATGTATAGGGAGTAATTTTCAGACAAAATGAACCTGTCTGCTAAGTTATGTTGTGATATTTTATAAGCTGTGACTCATCCACCAGATGGATTAAAAGAAAAATGTGCTTTACTTTTATACTATTAAAATACAACATTATTGATAATACAAAATGAATATCTTCCTTTTATAAAATGTTCAGAGATATGTTTTACGGTTTATGGTTTCCATGTCCTGGCTTCTGTTTGTCATAAATGAATGAGCCTAACTCAAATGAGTTTTCTAACAGCAGTGTTTGTATTATTGTAAGTTCAAACATTGTGTTACATGAAAAATAGCAATAATGATTATGAGGTAAATTCTCATATGTTGCATATATTACTGTTATTTTAAGATTTTAAATGTGTAAATAGGTCTAATTGAAGAATTTGTATGAATTCTGAATATGCTTTTTCCCATCGGTCACTATTGTGACCAAGTATAAAAACTAATATTTCACTGACTTAACCAACATAGAGTCAAAAATGGCATAAAGTTTGTTTGTTAGGGAGGTCTAAGGAGTAAAATACATGTACTCAAATTGCAAGGAAAAATAGTAAAAACACATAAATAAGCAATAGATGTAATACATAATAAATACAACAACAATTAATAAACAATGTTAAAAAATTCTTAAAAGACTTTTTTTTTACAGGACCAAAGTCCCTTAGGTATGCACAAATGCATGACCTATCCTCACCATGCTCTATTCTGGAGCTGACTTGAAACCAGCCTTCAGGCTATGTAGGAACAGCATCAACATGCTGGTCCAGATGTTGCCCCAGCAGAAAGCCCATGGATGGAGCCATGAAATT